>NC_140366.1:14360000-14960000 GCF_054491055.1 Hypomesus nipponensis | reverse complement strand
CCTCCTGCCCTCTACCACCTCTTCTCTCATCCCACCCCTCCTCTCTCCTCCCATCATGCTCTCCACTCCCATGCTGTGCCCTCTTCAGCTTCCTCAGCAGCTCCACCCTCCCCTCTCTTCTTCTCCCATGTCCTCCATGTTCCCCAGTACTGACATCTACTGTGAATATGATTTAGGTGACCTTGGGTGTCCGAGGGCTCCCTCCCTCCCTCCCTTCTCCTCTTTTGACTGTCCTCTCTCCTTCTCTCTCCGTCCTCACTCTCTTCCCTCTCCTGTGCCCTTTTCCCTCTCTCTTTCCCTTCCCTCTCTCCTCCTGCCTGTCCTCCCTCCTCCGCCCTCTCTCTCCTCCCCTACTCCTGTCATACCAGTTTCCCTTCAACCATATTGATGATGATCATGATAACAGTTGACTTTCAGTACCCAGTGAGCTGCTTGGATACAGAAAGTAGAATGTTGCTGTTGATGATGATGCTGATGATGATGCTGATGTTGTTGTTGTTGTTGTGTAGCTGACATCCATGTTTGAGAAGCTGAGCGGTAGCAACCGGCAGCTGGAGGAGGAGATGAGGGAGCTGGCCGACAAGAAGGAGAGCGTCACCCACTGGGAGGCCCAGATCACTGAGATCATCCAGTGGTGAGGAGACACACACACACACACAAACCCATGCAAACGTACACATAGACACACACACTCTCACGCATACTCACAGTCAAACAGACCAGACGAGCATACACACACACACACACTAACAGTAACATATGCATATGTGTACACACAGACGCACACATACAAACGGACACACACTGTATATTCTTTTAGTGTTCCGCGCGCGCGGGTGTGTGTGGACCTTATTGGGATCTTGTATGAAGAGTCCTAAGGTTCCTCATGATTCAGAGATCATACAGAGGGCCTGAACCATCCCCAGAACAGCTGCTGGGCTGTTCACATGGGCAAGCCTGCCATCTTTACATATCACGCATTCCAAACACACACACAGACACACACACACATTGACACGCACACAAACCACCACGCGCACAAACCACCACGCGCACACATCCTGGACGGGGCTGGTGTTATTGTGGTGAACCAGTGGTGAGTGGCGCCCCCTGGCTCACATTCCAGGCAGCAGCATGGATAGAAACAGGAAGTGGAGAGTGCCGTTGCAGACATGTTGACTATGGGGACCTCTAGTGGGGGAGATGTGTATGTGCAGGAAGCAGACCAGGTGCTCAATATGTTCTGTTTTGGTACGTGTGTGTGTGTGCGCGTGTGTTTCAGGGTGAGCGATGAGAAAGATGCTCGAGGATATCTGCAGGCTCTGGCCACTAAGATGACGGAGGAGCTGGAGGGACTGAGGAACACCAGCCTGGGCGCTCGAGCTACGGTAACACACACGCACACACACACACACACACTCTGTAGCCCCATGTCCCTCTGATGTTCTACACTGACGCTCCCTTCATGTTTCTTCATGGGCCGCTATCTCCCACTATCTCCTGTCTCTCTCTCTCTCCCTCTGTCTCTCTCTCCCACTGTCTCTCTCTCCCTCTGTCTCCCTCTCTCACCCTCTTTCTCTCTATCTCTCTCTCCCTCCATCAGGACATGCCCTGGAAGATGCGTCGCTTTGCCAAGCTGGACATGTCTGCGCGTCTGGAGCTGCAGTCAGCTCTGGACGCCGAGATCAAAGCCAAGCAGAGCATCCAGGACGAGCTCAACAAGGTCAAGGCCTCCAACATCTCCACCGAGTGGTACGACTCTCTCTCTCTATCTCTGTGTCTCTCTCTCTGTCTCTCTCTCTCTCTCTGTCTCTCTCCCTCTCTCTCTCTCTCTCTCTGTCTGTCTGTCTGTCTGTCTGTCTGTCTGTCTGTCTGTCTGACCAATCTGGCAGGGCAGCTGCTGAATGATATCTGGGTGAAGAAATGCAAAATAAACTGTGAAATGATCTTGTCTCCCTCTTTCTCTCTCTCTCTTTCTTTCTCCCTCTCTCTCTCTGGTTCCTCAGTAAACTGCAGGAGGTGGAGACCAGGAACCAGGAGCTGCTGGCTGAGATGGAGCGACTGAAGAAGGAGACAGAGGATCTTCGTCTGCGCCGGGGTGAGATACGCTCTCACTGTACTCTCTTATACTGGGTTATACTGCCTTATACTGGGTACTGCCTTATACTGGGTTATACTGCCTTATACTGGATTATACTGACTTATACTGGGTTATACTGCCTTATACTGGATTATACTGCCTTATACTGGGTACTGCCTTATACTGGGTTATACTGCCTTATACTGGATTATACTGCCTTATACTGGGTTATACTGCTTTATACTGGATTATACTGCCTTATACTGGGTTATACTGCCTTATGCTGGGTCATACTGCGTTATACCGCCTTATACTGGGTTATACTGCCTTATACTGGGTTATACTGCCTTATGCTGGGTTATTCTGCATTATACTGGGTTATGCTGCCTTATACTGGGTTATACTGCCTCAGTATATCAGTGTGTGTGTGTGTGTGTGTGTGTGTGTGTGTGTTTGGGTGGTATCGTCTGCAGGTGTGAAACACCAGGACTCCCAGAATTCTTTCCTGGCCTTCCTGAACGCCCCCACCTCAGCACTGGACCAGTTTGATGTAAGAATCCCCTCCCTTCTCTTCTCCTCCTCTCTCCCCGTCTCCTCCCCTCTCTTCCCCTCCCTCCTCTCTCCCCCTCTCCTCTTTTCACCTCCTCTCCTCTCCTTCTCTCTCTTCCCCTCCCTTCTCTCCTTCTCACTCCTTCCCTCTCTTCCCTTCCCTCTTCTCTCCCCCTCCCCTTCTCTCTTCCCCTCCTCTCCTGTCCTCCTCTCTCTTCCCCTCCCTTCTCTCCTTCTCTCTCTTCCCCTCCCCTCCCTTCTCTCCTTCTCACTCCTTCCCTCTCTTCCCTCCCCTCCTCTCCTCTCCTTCTCTCTCTTCCCCTCCCTTCTCTCCTTCTCACTCCTTCCCTCTCTTCCCTCCCCTCCTCTCCTGTCCTCCTCTCTCTTCTCTTCTCTCCTACTCATCATTCAGCAGCAGGGTCTCTGTTACTCTCATACTGTGTTTATGCACAAATCACGACTGACTTTTTTTTCTGAGTCTTTTTGCCTTTCAGTTTTGATCACTCTTGCTTTCAAACCATCTATTTCTGACAGTCAAAGTTTTTTTTCTTGGATTCCTGCTCACATTTCTTTCTTTCTGTCTTTGTTTTGTGGTTCTCCTTGCTCTCATGTTCTGGTACGTCAGGATTCTTTCTCCTCCTCCTCGTCCTCTTTAATAGAGTTTTGGGAAGATGTAAGTCCTGTGTGGGTGCAGGGAGGGATCTGTGTGCTGCTAGCTGTAGGCTGGAGACAGCTGGAGCTCGGCTCCTCTGCAGGCTCAGAACGTGCTTTCGGTGTGTGTGTCGGGGGGGGGGGGGGGTGCGGGTCTGTGTGTGTGTAGGTGTGTCTGTGTGTGTGTGTTTGCTTATAGACTCTTGAGTAGTGGTACGGATTTGTTCTGGCTCTGCTTGGTAGTCTGAGGGCGCTGAACCAAGGCACACAAATCCAGTTAGCTCTCCTCTCTAGCTAGTTACTGGTCTTTCCCTTCCAAACAGCTCCTCCTGCACCTGCCATTATTAATTAGCCAATTCTACCCTACTGTGTCAGTCCAAACTCTGCTTGTCTTCCACCCTTGTAGAAAGTGCTCCAGTTCTTCCATGTTACCAGTCCTTTGTATAGTAAATCAATTTTTTTCTCTTTTTTTTTTTCTCTTTCCCAATAATAATCTCTGTCTCTCATCTTTCTCTTCCTCCACCCAAGCGCTCTCCATCCATCGGGCCAGCTAGCAAAGGCAGACGTGTAAGCACCCAACTGGCCACGCCTCGTCACGTTCCCTCCCCAGACCCCTCCTCCTGTCTCCTTGCATGCTTGTTGGTGCTCCTGTGTTGTGTTGCATGGGACTTGGGCAGAGTTCAAGCGACCCTGGCCTTTTACAAGCCAAACCAGAGGTCTCCCTGGCGCAGTGAATGGACATGCTACCTGTTTTGCAATTTTCCTTGGTAAAAGTGTGTGGAATTCTTGAGCATGGTGTAAGTTCCTGGACCCTGGTGTTGCCAGGGAAGCATGCTCATTGGCTGGGTGCTGTCAGTGTGGATGCCAGCTGTCCAGGACGTCTGTGGTATAAACGCACTCCATGAACGAGCTGTCTGATCCTTCTGACCACAAATGTAGAACGCTGTTCCTGGTCTGGTGGCTCTCCTCCTCTCCTCTCCTTTCCCTTTCTCCCCTCCTCTTATATTCTCCTCTCGTCTCTGCTTCTCCTTTCTTCTGTCTGTTTCCTCTCCTGTCCTCAGCATGGATGGTGCTCTGTGGTCCCTTGTGGTGCAGCAACTCATCTTCCAATCTCTCTAACACTCCCTCCCTCTCTCATCTCTGTTTTCTAGATGGATTCGGTGGACTTCACTCCTTCCAACACTCCATCCCGGGACGAGGACTCTAAGTCCCACCTCAAGTCTCGTTCCAGGTCGCCTTCCATGGCCAGCGACTTGGAGCCTATTGAGGTCAGCATGGCTCCCAAACTTGACCCCCTCCAAACATGACCCCGCCAAACATGACCCCCCCAAAACATGACCCCGCCCCAAACATGACCCCCATACTGTGCTGTGTGTGATTCTGTGTTGCTGTGCTGTGTGTGATTCTGTGATGCTGTGCCTCAGTTGATCGACCACCCTCGGCCCGTCCAGACCCCCACCATGAGGTCAGGCTACGGCAGCATCGGACGCTCCTCTCCCAAGGTCAGATCTGGTGTTCATACTCATCAATACTTCTGGCGTTTCTTACTCACAAATACTCCTGACGTCAGAATACTTGTGACGTTTCATTCTCACAAATACGTCTACAGACTGTAGATACATCAGTCACACACAGGAGTTAGTGTAAACCAGTGCATCACATGATTACAGACAGCTGTGTGACAACATACTATTAAGTATTTTGAAAAAAAATTGACCCCTCCCCTTTCTAACGGCCTCACCCCCCACAGCCCAAAGCCCACCAGTTTGTCGTGAAGTCGTTCAACACACCCACCAAGTGCAACCAGTGCACGTCCCTGATGGTGGGCCTCATCCGCCAGGGATGCACCTGTGAAGGTAGCCGCTCCACCCTCATCCTCGCCCTCATCCCTCGTCCACACACACGGTCTCCTTCGACCCTGGGATTCTGTTAACACCGCAGAAACATTAGTGTAAAATCCTCTTCTGTCTTTCTCTCCTCCCCTCCTCTCCTGTCTCTCTCTCCTCTCCACAGTGTGCAACTTCTCGTGTCACGTGACGTGTGCAGACAAGGCCCCAGCCGTGTGTCCGGTGCCCCAGGATCAGACCAAGGGTCCCCTGGGCATCGACCCCCAGAGGGGCATCGGCACCGCCTACGAGGGCCACGTCAGGGTAAGACACGCCGGGGAGGCAGGGCAGGGGGAGTCAGGGCAGGGGGAGGCAGGGCAGGGGGAGGCAGGGCCGGGGGAGGTAGGGCAGGGGGAGGCAGGGCAGGGGGAGGCAGGGCAGGGGGAGGCAGGGCCGGGGGAGGCAGGGCAGGGGGAGGCAGGGCAGGGGGAGGCAGGGCCGGGGGAGGCAGGGCAGGGGGAGGCAGGGCAGGGGGAGGCAGGGCAGGGGGAGGCAGGGCAGGGGGAGAACACCAGAACATCATGTTTGTCCACTGATGTAGTGTTGATCAGGGTCTTGATAGAACAGTCGTCTGTGTTTGTCGTTTCACCTGTCTAATTCGAACTTTGGTTGTGGAGAGGGTTTTTAAAAGCAGTGTCGGAAAGGGCTTCACAGATGCCTTCAGATGATAGCTGACCTAAACCCTCAGAGAAGACGAGGAAACCAAAACTTCTCCGAGAGAACAGGACTGCAGGAAAGCTCAGGAGCAGTTCTTTCAGGGATCCCCTCCTCCAGAGAACATCATTATGGGATGTCTGAACAGCTGTTGTCCTGTGTGTCCAGGTGCCCAAGCCCACGGGGGTGAAGAAGGGCTGGCAGCGGGCGGTCGCTGTGGTGTGCGACTTCAAGCTGTTCCTGTACGAGCTTGGAGAGGGCAAAGCCACACAGCCCAGTGTGGTGGTCAGCCAGGTCATAGACATGAGGTACAGGACTACAACTCCCTACAAACACCCAGGTCTTACACATGGAGGTAAAGAACTACAATTCCTCCACAGTCTGTTTCTCACTCATCTCTCTCTCTCTCCTCTCCAGGGATGAAGAGTTTTGTGTCAGCTCAGTCCTGGCCTCTGATGTCATCCACGCCAGTCGCAAGGACATCCCCTGCATCTTCAGGGTGACTTTCCTGATCTCACACGTACACTTGTACAGCCACATCAAGCACTATACTGTTTAAATATACTCACATGCAAAATGTCATCTGCAAAATGAAAACATGCTCAGACGATCTTACCTCTTCAGTGTTCTGTAACCTCCCACCCCTGACCTTTGACCCGTAGGTGACGGCGTCCCAGCTGTCTCCCTCCGGCAGCCACAAGCCCTCCATCCTGATCCTGGCGGACAGCGACCACGAGAGGAACAAGTGGGTGGGGCTTCTGAACGAGCTGCATCGCATCCTGAAGAAGAACAAGCTGAAGGAGCGCTTTGTCTACGTTCCTAAAGAGGCCTACGACAGCACCCTGCCCCTCATCAAGACCACCCAGTCTGCTGCTATCATAGGTGACACACACACACACACACACACACACACACACACATCCTAGTGAGGGATGACCATTTACTCCCAATGGCCTCAAAATCATGTTATCCCTGACTCCTAACCCTAAACTTAACCATTCATGTAATTCTAACCCTAATTTTAACCCTCAACCCCCTAAAATTCTCTAGAAATAGCACTTGACATTGTGGGGTCCTAGAAAATCCCCCCCCCCCCCCACATGTAGACACACACAACCAAAACATCACACACATACAGACTCTTTATTTTGACCGTGCACTAGGTTGTTATTATCTGTGGCCATAAGAGCAGCTCTCCTCATTACAGAGCGGCAGAAGTCGGCCATCATACAGCTGCTTCAGCCTGCTGCCGTGCCCTCATGTTGTCTTCCACCGCTCAGCTTCAGCTGCACAACAACGTCTGACAACGTCCACAAACTAAATAACAATACAATTTAGCCACTTTAACGATTGAGTTCATTTCCTCAGGGTCGGCTCTCGTTAACTGAAGGATTTCTCCTTGTCCTCCTCACTAAACATCCTCTTTTGTTTTCTCAGATCACGAACGTGTTGCCCTGGGCAATGAGGAAGGCCTTTATGTCATCCATGTCACCAAAGATGGTAAGACGCATCTTATAATACACTGCAGCCTACTTCAGGTCCCATTAAAAAGTACCTTCTTCTTTGTTATTCTCCAAATTCCCCAAAAAACATGACTTTTACTGACCCTCTTCTTCCCTCCTCCACCCTCACCTCCTTCCTCCCTCCTCCACCCTCACCTCCCTCCTCCACCTTCTCCTCCTTCCTCCCTCCTCCACCCTCACCTCCCTCCTCCACCCTCACCTCCTTCCTCCCTCCTCCACCCTCACCTCCTTCCTCCCTCCTCCCTCCTCCACCCTCACCTCCCTCCTCTGCAGAGATCATCCGTGTGGGGGACAACAAGAAGGTTCACCACGTGGACCTGATCCCTCAAGAGCAGCTGCTGGCCGTCATCTCCGGGAGGAACCGCCACGTCCGCCTCGTTCCCATGGCAGCGCTGGACGGGCGTGAAGTGGACTCCTACAAGCTGGTGGAGACCAAGGGCTGCCAGGCCGTGGTGTCCGGCCCGGTGCGGAACGGCTCGCTCACCTGCCTCTGTGTGGCCATGAAGAGACAGGTCATCTGCTACGAGGTAGACTCGACCCTCTGCACCTGGTTTACACCTGGAGTCTAAGCTTGTTATAGGGATATTTAGGATATTTTAAGGATTTTTGAAGGTCATTTCCACCAGGTAAATTAGTACACGCAAGAAGGCAGGGAGTTCTTTGATTCCTGCTTGTTTCTCTAGGTATAAATGAACTCCTGTGAGTTTCTATCTAACCAACCCCTCTCCTAAATGCCCCCCTCTTCTGCCCCCACCTCCACTCCTACCCCCACCCTCCTCCGCTCCCCCTCCCAGGTGAACAAGACCAAGGCCCGTCACCGCCGCCTGAGGGAGCTGCAGGCTCCGGGCCCGGTGCAGTGGATGGGCCTGCTGAGCGAGCGCCTGTGCGTGGGCTACCAGGCGGGCTTCACCCGCTACAGCGTGCACGGCGACGTGGCACCCGTCAGCCTGCTGCACCCGGACGACCACACGCTGGCCTTCATCTCCCAGCAGGCCCTGGACGCGCTGTGCGCCGTGGAGATCTCCACCAAGGAGCTGCTGCTGTGCTTCGCCTCCATCGGCGTCTACGTGGACTCCCAGGGGCGCCGCTCCAGACAGCAGGAGCTCATGTGGCCCGCCGTGCCCCTCAGCGCATGTGAGTTCACCTCTCACCTTTCGACCCTGTGACCCCCCACACACACACACACACGCATGGCGTGTGGGCAGGCGGGGGGATAGCTGTACGACACTGGAACAGTCTGTTACTGTGCATCACAGAATATATTTCTGTCTGTTCGCTTCATGTTTTTCCTAAACAGCAACAGTCAAGTTCAGTTCTAAACGTCAGTTCTAACGGTAGTTCTACGAACGAAGCAGTGCAGTCAGTGAAGTAGGAATGGCGCTAGCTGCAGTGTGTGTGTGTGTCTGAGAGGAAGTGACTCAGCTGTTTCCTGTCCTCCAGGCTACAACGCCCCCTACCTGTCAGTGTACAGTGAGAATGCTGTGGACGTGTTTGACGTCAACACCATGGAATGGATCCAGTCCATCCCTCTGAAGAAGGTGACACACACATCCACAACACATCCACAACACATCCACACGCTCACACACACATCCACACGCTCACACACACATCCACAACACATCCACAACACATCCACACGCTCACACACACATCCACACGCTCACACACACATCCACACGCTCACACACACATCCACAACACATCCACACGCTCACACACACATCCACAACACATCCACAACACATCCACACGCTCACACACACATCCACAACACATCCACACGCTCACACACACATCCACAACACATCCACAACACATCCACACGCTCACACACACATCCACAACACATCCACAACACATCCACACGCTCACACACACATCCACACGCTCACACACACATCCACACGCTCACACACACATCCACACGCTCACACACACGTGCATTAGAGAACTGACTGGATACATGGCACCGTTTTGAGCAGAGTGTGACTTTGTTTGACCCTTGACCTCTGTGTGACCCCTGTAGGTGCGACCCCTGAACAGTGACGGCTCCCTGAACCTGCTGGGGTTGGAGACGGTCAGACTGATCTACTTCAGAAACAAGACGGCAGGTAGGAGCTCACAGCCGGCTCAGACACAGCCGGCTCACACACAGCCGGCTCACACACAGCCGGCTCACACACAGCCTGCTCACACACAGACGGCTCACACACAGCATGATAACACACAGCCTGATAACACACAGCCTGCTCACACACAGCCGGCTCACACACAGACGGCTCACACACAGCATGATAACACACAGACGGCTCACACACAGCATGATAACACACAGACGGCTCACACACAGCCGGCTCAGACACAGCCGGCTCACACACAGCCGGCTCACACACAGACGGCTCACACACAGCCGGCTCAGACACAGCCTGATAACACACAGCCGGCTCACACACAGCACACCAGAAAAGCCCTCTGCCCCCCCCCATGCAGCAGTACTCACCACAGAACACCAACTGTCACACAGTTGTGAGGAGGAGGGTGGGGATGTTGTTTTGTGATAAGTGGTGTTGTTGATGTGAGCATATTTCTGTCGTGACAGAGGGAGATGAGCTGGTTGTCCCGGAGACGTCTGATAACAGCAGGAAGCAGATGGTTCGTAGTCTGAACAACAAGAGACGCTTCTCCTTCAGAGTCCCAGAGGAGGAGAGACTGCAGCAGAGGAGGTACACTACACACTACACACTACATACTACACACTAGACCACAACATATTAGACATATTAGATTGTACTGTACTGACCTCTGTCCACATACAGTATATATGCTTCTAGATGCTTGTATATAGACTGGAGAACAGCTTCTCCTCCAGTGAACAGCTGTAGGCATGATGCTCATCAAGTCCACTCAATCTCCTTCTCCACTGGAGCGTTCCCTGGCTTCTAGGGCGCTCTGAGGTTATTCAGAAGTGTGTGTGTATATGCCTGTGTTTGACATACTGTGTGTGTGCCTGTGTGAACGTTGTGTGTGTGTGTGTGTCTTGCACAGAGAGATGCTGAGAGATCCAGAAATGAGGAACAAGCTGATCTCCAACCCCACCAACTTCAACCACGTGGCCCACATGGGTCCTGGAGACGGGATCCAGATCCTGAAAGACCTGCCCATGGTGAGAGTCTGTCTGTCTGTCTGTCTGCAACCTGTCTGTCTGTCTGCAACCTGTCTGTCTGTCTGTCTGCAACCTGTCTGTCTGTCTGTCTGCAACCTGTCTGTCTGTCTGCAACCTGTCTGTCTGCCTGCTATGTCTGCCTGCTATCTGTTTGTCTGCAATCTGTTTGCCTGTCTTTATGTCTGTCTTAACTGTGATCACACTATACAATCCCCTTCATCCTTGTGAAGACTAGCACTCCGTTTGAGGATAAAACCTGTGCAGAACCTTTATTCATGTCCAGCGTTCTGCACATCTGTATGGAACACCTGTGATGTCATTTGATCATGTGGTCCTGGTGATCAGAGTGGATCATGCCTGTGATCTCATCATCTCCATCTCTGTGTGTCTGTCTCTGTGTCTGTTTCCATCCTCCATCCCTCTGGCTGTTGCTGGTGTGTGTGTGTTCCCTGCTGGTGTGTGTGTGTGTTCTAACTCAGAGCGCCCGTGTTCAGGAGAGCCGGGCTGGGTTCAGTGGCTCCGTCAGCATCCCCTCCATCACCAAGAACAGGGCGGAGCCAGGCAGGTCCATGAGTGCCAGTAGTGGACTGGGCATACGTGAGTACACACACACACACACACACTCATACTACAGATGCAGACCCACGTGCATGCACACATCCACATGGAACACATCTCCCTCCCCCTCTCCCTCCAGGTTCCTCGTCCCAGAACGGCAGTGCGCTGCGCAGGGAGCTGTCTGGGGGCAGCTACAGCTCCAAGCGTCAGACCATGACCTCTCCCTCCGAGAGCTCGCTGTCGTCCGGGGGGGGCATGGACGGGTGCAGCGACGCCCCCCTGTCCCAGTTCGACAGAGAGGTGAGTCGTGTGTCGTCGCCCCCCCCAGGTCTCTGCTCCCCTGGGGCTGCTGCAGCTCTTACTAACATCGAGATGCTACTGAGTAACGCACAGCTGAATGTTTCCATACACCCTGTAGCTGGAGGAGATGGTAGGGGCTGTCTGGTTGTATCTGGTTGTGAGAAGAGAAGTTTTGGATGCTCTGGTGTTTAACAGCACTCTTAAGAAAGCAGAGAACACTAGCTGGATTCTCCCCAGTAGCAAACGATGGAATGACAGACAGTAGGCCAATATCAGGCATCAATGTTTGGCCATAATTCTGCCCCTCCCCTCCCTCCCTCCCTTCCCCCCCAATCGCCTATCCACCACATCCCAGTGTTCCTTTGCCCTTTCTGGCTCTCATCCCATTGGTTGGTGAAACTGACCAGTTTCCCCCCTGACCCCTGACCTCGGTCATACCACACCTCTCGGACGCTCAACCAATCAGAAGTCGTCCCTAAACTCTCATCCAGGATCAGATGCATCGCTGGTCTCTCTGATGAAACCATCAGGATCAAACTGATTCTAGATCTGTGCTTTTGGACGTCTTCATCCTCAACCATCCAGCCATCCTCCGTGGCCCCTGGGCCTGCTCATCCTGCCTCTAGCGCCCCCGCTGGCCTGGCTGTCCTCCACCTCCTCCCCCAGACCCCAGCTGGGTGGCTGGACTCTGAGCTCTCTGAACCAGGCTCAGTTTGTTGGACCTCTTCTGTATCCTGGGTCTTAGTGGTGAACAAGCTGACCCTGGTTTGGTGCCTAGCAGAAACTTACCCCCACCTCATCCCTACCCAGCCCTATTGCCCCATCTCGCCATCCCCCGCCCCCCTCGCCCCACTCCAGACCCCCCGCCCCCCCGCCCCCCTCGCCCCACTCCAGACCCCCCGCCCCCCTCGCCCCACTCCAGACCCCCCGCCCCCCTCGCCCCACTCCAGACCCCCTGCCCCCCTCGCTCCACTCCAGACCCCCCGCCCCCTCGCCCCACTCCAGACCCCCCGCCCCCTCGCCCCACTCCAGACCCCCCGCCCCCTCGCCCCACTCCAGACCCCCCGCCCCCCTCGCCCAACTCCAGACCCCCCGCCCCCTCGCCCCACTCCAGACCCCCCGCCCCCTCGCCCCACTCCAGACCCCCCGCCCCCTCGCCCCACTCCAGACCCCCTGCCCCCCAGCATGTGAGCTCTGGGCCGGGCGCTGAGTTGTAACTTTCCTCTCCAGTGGCAGGCCGTGTCGCCCTCGGAGAAGACCCCCGATCTGAAAAGGGCTTTAAGGACCCTGCTTAGTAAGATGAAGGTAATGTCAGCACACACACACACACTCTCACACACTCCTACAAGCACGTACACAGACACACACATGCACCCAAACACGAGTAAACACAAACACAAGGACACACGCACGCACACTCAAAACACACACACATGCACACAGACATACACACACATAGATGTGAAGCTTTCCCCCTCGTGCCACCCCCCCCCCACTCACCTCCACGTGCACCATTTCAACGCCAGCGGCATCATCAGCAGCAGCAGCAGCATCTGAAAGCTTCTCACTGTCACTCTGGCCCCCTGCTGGTGGGAGTCCAGATGACCAGCCACAGGCTCCACCCCCCTCCACCCTCCACAGCTCTCCTCCTCATCCCATGTGTTCACGTTGGAATGGTGCTCCTCTGACTGCCCTCTACCCAGCATGCCTCTCTCTGCCTCCACACCGCCCCCTGGTGGACTCACAGCCATGTTTCTGAACATGACAACTGCTAGTTTGAAGATCAGATAGCCCTGATAGAAACCGTTTTCATAAAGTACAGATCCAACCGGATGACAAATCAGCAGGTGTTTATTTAGTGTTGATTTGTCTTTGGCTGTGGAGGGAGGACAGTGAGAGTTGGTCTGGTTACTGTAGAAGGCGTGTCCATAGCTGGTCTGACCGCTGCGTGTATATCTGGACATCTCTGGTGGTCACAACACTGACATGGACGGTCTTTGCTCTCAGAATCCTGCTTCACTCTCACAGTAGAGGCACAACAGTGACTACCGGTAGAGACCAGTGAGGATGGAAGCTGTGTGTTTGTCTGTGAGAAACATGAAGAAAGCTAGGTTGGGGTCGGCTCCTTCTCAAACAGAAATACATTTTTAAAACAAAACAGAAATAATTGTATAAATTATGTAAAGACCCATAGCAGGACATTCAAATTGTGCCTTAAAAAAATGTCTCTATCAGGGTTTTGAATCCCCTCCTGAATTTGAACCAAACTGAACTTGAGGTGACCCCAACATTGAAGCACAGTAATAAACTCATCTGTTCCACTTCCTCCCTCATGAGGGGACGAGGGGGGGCTGAGGCCTGCAGAGGAGCTGTTCTCAAGTGTTCCTCCCTCCCGCCTCTGCTCTCTGGGGCAGCCAATCAGGGGTGCAGAGCCTAGCACGAACACATCTGACTGAACCAATCGTGGATCAGATTCCTGACCATGATGAGGCGACCAGTCGATTTGTTCGATTGCTCTCGCCACAGCTCTAAGTCAAGATCCCTGATTGGCCGGTTCTGCTGTGTTGGCAGGAAGTGTGTGTGTTTGTTTTCTTGCTTCGGCCAATTACTTCTGGTCAATCAATCTGCTCATTGGCTGATGATGTGGAAGGCAGCAAAAGGCAGTTGCCCCCGGTGTGATCTGTGAGTGATGTGATTGTGGCTTCCTGTTCACAACAGCAGATCAGAGCCATAGTTCAAGGGTTTGGTTTGAAAGGGATAACACACCAGGAGTGGGGCTGTGGGGGCCAAGGCCTCCTCATTTACATGACCGGCCCCCAGATTTCTGTTTGTCTACAGTAACACATTCAAAAATTGATGATTTGTTTGCTGGAGTGGCCCTTCTCATTTTAAGATGGGACCCCCAAAAAATAATATTCAGGCTATGTTACTGACACACACACACACACGTAGAAGTAAAAATGGCGTTTCTCCAGGGAGCAGTTTGCCTGGTCCGGCTCTAGTCTGTGAGAGCTGGGTCACGTTTAGGTGGTGCAGGCAGGAGAAACATTAGGATCATCAGCACTGTGTTGTATCTGTGATGTTCTGCCTGTTTCTCCTGTTTGAAGCCTGAAGGTATCCCGGCTTTGTCTCTGAGAGGAACCAGAGTATTCTTTAATCCAAACACCTCCTCTCCTTCACTCTCTTCCTCCCCCGAATCCTCTCATCTTTCTCTTTTTATGATTTGTTTCTCTCTCTCTCTCTCTCTCTCTCTCTCTCTCTCTCTCTCTCTCTCTCTCTCTCTCTCTCTCTCTCTCTCTCTCTCTCTCTCATCTATCTTTTTATGATTCATCTGTCTCTCTCTCCCTCATCTGTTTTTATGCTTTCTCTGTCTCTCTCCAGGACTCGGATTCGCCTCGTCACTCCACGGCGTCCAACAGTTCGACATTCAGCAGCCCTCCAAGCCCCGCCTCCCCGCACAAGACCAAGTCCCTCTCTCTGGAGAGCACAGACCGCATGGTCTGGGACACATGAATGCCAGCACAGCCCCTCCACTCACAGCCACCCTGGGCCCGCCCCTTCCTGAGGCTCAGCCTATCCCCTGCCCACTGAACTGCACCTGTCACAGGCCACACCCCTTTTGACTTTATCTCCCCTTTTTTGTCCTCTAAGAAACCCCGCCCCCCAGTCATAGCTGGCGACACGGAAAGACTTGTCTGTTCTTTTCTCTTGAACGAGAGTGAAGTTTGGGGTCTGATGTTAGTTTGGATGGGTGTTGAGGAACATACACTACTGTATGTTACTGTGTGAGCGTGTGTGCTGGTGTGAGAGTGTGTGTTAGTGTTTGACACAGCTTGAACAGGTGTGCGCTTGTCTGTTTAGTAGAGAAAGGACATAGCTTAAATGAGTGATCTCGTGTCTGCCCCCCCCCCCCCCACATCACCTCCCACACACCTTTTGGATCTAAACTGTAGCTAAAATATCACAGTAACCAAAGCCCCGAGCTTCAATGACAGTACTTTGATTGCAGCACTCGTAGCTCAAGTATTCCAGAGTGTTCCAGAATGTTCCAGAGTGTTCCAGAATTCTACCAATTGGCACCTCAACTAAATACACTCAAGCCTCAAAGATGCTACAAAAAGAAGAGGATTGTTATCAACAAGGTGATTTGTGCTTGTACATAGGACCCCCAGTTTCAGAGGACAACCTTTTATTTATTTATCAATCTTAGACATGGAGAGCAAGGTGCTTCTGCAGCTAGAAGTGTAAGAGTCTTTTCTCTAACTCTTTCCATCGGTTGCTTCGCTTTTGGATGATAACAGCTGAAGAAGGAAAGCAGATTTACGAGGCTCACAAATACAATTTTCAACAAAAAAAACAAAAAAAAAACAAGACGGTAATGATGTTTTATTTCTTATTTTGCTCATGAAAGTGATATGTGCTGTGATTTTAATTTGTTTTGTACCATCGATAAAAAGCTACAAAGCTGTTCCAGAAACATGACTAGACATACAGGAGTTAAACTGGAGACCTTAACGGCTTCATGTTCTAGAACCTTAGAGACAGCAGTTAGATGCAGATATATTCTATGATGACATCATTGCTCCTGGACGCTATTCCTCAAGGGCCAGTGACATCATCAACTAGCGACCTGGGACCATCTCTCCATGTAGACTAGAACCTACCGTACACTGCTTTGGCATAGACCAGCCCACCAATCCAAACGCAAAGCTGATTCCCATCACAATAATGTACATAGGTTACAGTAGAGAATAATATATGATAAGGTAAATACTATAGAGAAATCCATGCGGGAAGTTTCTCAATCCTGTTTATTTTGTTTTTGAGAATGATTTTGGGGGGTTGACTCTCACGAAAGCCATTTAAACCACTTTCAAGTTTTTGTTTTACGATTGCTTGTAGATTGTTGTTTTCTATCTCACGTACGGATTTGTCGAGTGTTATTTTCCCAATTGAATTTTCATGTGAGGAAACTCAAGTTTGAGGGCCAGTCAGGGCCCTTGCTGTTGAGTGAATATGTGCATTTATTTGAAACTGTTTTCCAATCACACACACGGTCACATCTACACATATGCATACAGTCATACATAGAGGTGTTTTGTAATGAATGCCTTTTCCTCCTCGACTACCACTATGGTTCACAGTCTGACAGGCCTGTTGTCAACAGTATGAAATGTGTTCATTGTCTCTGTGGTACCGTTGTTGTATATCCTTTTGTCTTTGGAGTGAGAGAGAATCTTTTTTTGGAAAAGCTTATTATAACCAAAAAAAAAGAGACTTGTTCAGTCTTGTTTTATTTTTTTCTGAGAGCCTTTGCTTACTTTGAAGAATGTTGCGGTGATACTGTAGGTTAGACAGACAACACAGAGACACGTCGTCTGAGTTCCTGACTACGTTACCCAGAGAGCACTGGGATAAGTAAACTATGTAACTTCCTGCGTTACAGACAGCATTCAAACTCACCTGATCTCATTGTTATTGGAATATGTATGTAACTGTCTACTTGTCAATACATTTACCTGGATGCAACCACCCCACTGTATTGACCTGTGTTCAGGCACAGTAAATAGTTACCATAGTTACCTTTTCTAAGCTTTTGGGGTTGTGCCTACAGCGGCTTGCTCTTGTACCTGAAGAGGAAGCGACGGAACGTCTTTCTCACATTCTCACTCTTACTGAAATAATTTTCGTTCTGATGAGGAAAATCATTTTTTTGTTTTGTTTTTACGTCACAAAATTATTAGGCAGCCGGTGTTGATGCAACACTCTTCAAAGGGACCTTCTGTCTTAAGGGTGGAGGAGATGTGGTGTGGGTTGAAGTGTACCAAGTCCTTTGTCATGGCAACAGTATATTTAGTGATTCTTGTGTGATGCTGAAGTACACACAAACAAATTTAACCAATCACAAACTGCTTTCATTCCTGCCATGGTGTCCAAAGCTGAAATATAAACTTGTTCTGTGATTCTGCAAGAATACAGCTAACAACAGTATTGGTAGCATTCCAAATTCTAGAGAATTCCATGACACTGAGGTTGATCCACAGACGGTTAAATGCTTCTGTTGTGAATATGCTGGTTTTACTGTCTGAACTTAATCACCTCTTACTGAAATGTACCTTGAAGCTACAGAGTCTGCTAGTGTCTGCTGGACCTGGTCTGTAGAATGTATTAGCTAACAGGAGGGTATCTTAGTCGAGTCGTTTAGTTGTCTTTTACTGCAACGGTTGAAGGACCCCAAATCCGACTTTTGGAAAAAATAAGAGAAAAAAATAAAAATAACTCAGGAATGTCAGAACCAATCAATATTTGTATCCTGTTAAAAGGAGTGTGACAGGGCCTGGCTGGAAGAACAGGAAGGTGGGGTGATGTGGACTGGGCGCTAGGGTCGGTCAGCCAGGCCACAAGGAGAGGCGTGAGGTGTTGGGGTGATCAGACGGGTGTTTTCGTATCGAAGCTGAGGTGAGAGGTCAGAGTTCACTTGGAGTCAAGGTAAAGGTGTAGGGGGAGCCTCAGTGGTAACCATGGCAACCATTTAAACGGAAAATCTAAACGCCTTTGCATTTCAGTGAGGTTCTATCTACAGTACCTTCTATATTATTTTACTCTTTCATATCATATTAAGTTTTATTTTGTTTTTTCCTTTTCTAGGATTGCTTTGTAATAATTTGTACAGTTTTGCATGTTATAGATGTAATCATTTTTTTGCCCTGGTTTGTCGTTTTATTTGACTTGCTCATATTTGAACGGTTTGGGAGTTTTACAGAGGATAACCCACTACAGGTGATGTAGATTCTTTTTGCACAGAAATATTTAAGGTGTAAGGTCAAACAAAGTAATGTATGGAACTGGGAGCCACGTGTATGTGGAGAACTCATTATATTAACCAGACTCTGATGTACTTCAATAAAGCGGAGGGCTGTTACAAACACAGACACACCAGGAGTCCCTCGTGTGACTTCATTCCTTTACACAAACACGGATTCTCATTTCTTCAAGACGTGTTTTCTCAGTTTATTACAAATTTCACAAATGTGTACCGCAAAAACAAACAAAACAATTTACATCTATGCACATATGATGCCACACTAGAAGACCTCGGGGCTAAGGTTGTATCTACACATGGAAGTATACACTTTGTAAAAGTAGGACACTACTATTTATTCTAATCTAATTGGAGGGACAAAGGACACCATCTACTCATGTTCACTCTAAAGGCCTCTGCAGACACAGTCCAATTTCAAAATGCGAAATATTTTGGAAAAAAAATCAATACTGATACTGAATAATGTAAGCATATATTGAATCAAAATGTCATAAGGGCATTTACACTGTAACTTAGCAGGAACCCTCTGTGGCTCAGTGGGTAAGCATGTGTACCATAGAGTCTACTGCCAAACATGGTACCCAAACCCTAGTTCAAATCTCACTCAAACCAATTGATAATTTAACTGATATCAGTTCTTTTAAGTAATATATATGTTATTTGAGATTCCCACCCCTACTGCCTACAATGTGATAAATATTACAACAGTTTTCTTACTGTATTTGGAAAAATATAAATGGCTCTGAAATGTTAAGCATTGTTTAAGTACCTCAGTGATGGACCTGGTGTGCAGGAGAAAGCTAGCTTCCAATTTGATAATTGACTTTTTCCACACAAATTACTTGGACTCTGTCTGCAAAGGCCACATAAGGCTGGAGTTTGGGAATTTAGCTCTCTCCCTGTAATTCATCCTTCAACAAGATGGCTGACAAACCACACCCCAAACCACACCAGAGACTGACACATTGTTTCTCCTTCCTCCTCACCATCATGTCCACTTTTGCCAACTGCCTCCATTCCAAGTGCAACGAAAATGTGTAGTAAGTACCTCAACAAGGTGCAGTAATGGTTTGGGACACACCACCAGCTCTGGTAAAGGGAAACTAAACCGGGTGTATGAAGTGTTTGTAAATATGTGCTTAGCAGTCTGCTATCCAGCTCATGGTGGAGTGACTTCTATTGGACCCTGGTTGACCCCCCTGAGTTCTGGCCTGAGGACAAGCTCTCCAAAGCATCAGCCACAGACACTTCAGATATCAGCCCAACAGACTTCATACAAAGTTTATAAAAGAGTCCTCGATGCCGACTTCAAAACAGAGAACTGAAAAGATAGTTCTTTGTCCAGGAGTTCAGGTTCTTACTCAGTATTCATGATTAAATGACATTTTCATCTGTCATTGTTCTTTACTTCCTGTTTCCTGTCTGACTCCGCCTCCCGCAGTCCCTCACCACCAGTGCTGTCTCAGGCTGTGGACCCATCCTCCTCTAGGACCCTGTGGATGCCGTTGCCGGGGGTGCCCTGCATGGGCTGGGTGATGTTGCTAAGGTCCCTGGTGCTGCTGTGCCGTGATTGGGTCTCCAGGCGCAAGGTGGAGCCTTGCCGTGATAGGCTGTCAAGACGGTTGGTGCTGCAGTGGCGGGACTGCGGCTGGTCATGGAGGCGGGGCATGCTGCCATAGGGCTGGCGATCTTCGCCGCCACGGAAACTGCAGGCCGTGTACCTGGTAGGGCAGAGAGGGTTAGGGAGGTTATAGTTCATTGGGTTAGGGTGACTGCAGATCAATAGTTTGCAGGTTCAAATCCTCCTGTAAGGTACCCCTCCACACAAACACAGTACCTCCCCCCCCCACCCACACACACACACACACCCTCCTCCCACCTGCCGTCTCTGGAGCGATGCAGGCTGCCGTGGAAGCTGCTGGTCTTGCTGCGGAGCGAGCTGGCCCTGCTGCTGCTGCCGCTGGGGGGTTCGTCCAGCATGGCCAGGTGGGTGGACGAGGCGTGGGTGGACGTGCCCTGGGTGGAGGTGCCCCGCGACTTCCTCACCACAGGGGCTCCAGGGTCCCGCAGGAGCAGCTGGGCGAAGTCCGGCTCCTGGAGCACCTGCCTACTCTCGTTCACCATCCCACTGGAGGAGGAGGAGGGGAGGGGGGGGAGGGAGAGGCAGACAAGGGAGGGCAGAGAGAGAGGGAAGGTGGAGGGGAAGAAGGAGTGGAGGAAGAGGAAGGAGGAGTATGTGGAGCAGAAGGTGGGAGAGGGGGTTACTTCTCTGAGTACAGGAGGGAGGGGGGTACAGAGAGAGAGGGGCCTTTTCACTATGACTACACACACTACGACCACACACACCTGCAACACGCAGGAATTGCATTACGAAAAATAATAGTAGTTTGTTCACCTCAACATGTCATCTTCAACAAATGTCTCGTTGATGTAACCAACCAGGACTATCACTGACACATTCACTCAACCACCAGGTCATAACAAGCAACCGGGGGAAAAAAAACGAAAGACTTGCATGGCACAAACAGCCTGTTAGACAGAAACACCTACTCTTTGCGTCGTTTGCCATGGAAGAAGCTGGCCCACTCGAAGCAGGTCTTCTTGCTGCCCACCCAGAAGACGGAGGGGATGCCCACCACCAGCAGCATCAGGTACTTGATGAGGAACAGGGCCAGGTCCGGACGGCTGGTCCTCTCCACCTGCAGCCCACCACACGGAACACACCGTCAGGGCATTCACATTTACCCTTTAGATATATTTTCTATACTACATTAAACTACATTTACATGTAGTCCTTTAGCAGACACTCTTATCCAGAGCGACTTACAGTAAGTACAGGGACATTCCCCCCGAGGCAAGTAGGGTGAAGTGCCTTGCACAAGGACACAACGTCATTTGGCACGGCTGGGAATCAAACTGGCGACCTTCAGATTACTAGCCCGATTCCCTACCCGCTCCAGCCACCTGACTCCCTATACTCCAGATACATGTAGTCAATAGGAGTAGTAGCTTTGTGGAGGTTGGGGCATATTTATTGTAGTTTTAGATGGTTTATTGTAGGTGTAGATGGTGTATTGTAAGTTTAGATGGTGTATTGTAGGGTTATATGGCCTATATAACCCTACAATACACCATCTAAACTTAGTGAGGGATTGCACCAAGGGATCAGCAGGACCACAACATTCCAATGCACCTGTACCTTGTTACAAATGACAATAAAGCTGAAACATCTGTGTGCTTGTATATGCTGGTCTGCTCTCTCTTTCCTTCTCGTCCACACATACATTCTACACATGCACGCCCACACACACACAGAGGATACAAGATGGGAGATGGGAGACTGTGTGTGTGTGTGTGTGTGTGTGTGTGTGTGTGTGTGTGTGTGTGTGTGTGGGTGGATGTAGGAGTGTGTGAAGCTAGCGCCTTGTCAGCCAGCAGCTCTTCAGTTGTGAGTTCATGTATGAGTTCATGTATGTTAAATCAGGACTGCTATAGCAGGCTGTGGAATGTTGACGTCAGACTGGACTGCCTAGCGCTGCAGGCAAAAACATCCAGCATCCAGCAGCCAACACAATGACTCTCTCTCTCTGTCTCTCTCCCTCAGTCTGACTTCTCCAATCCCTCCATCCCCTCTCTCTTCCTGCTCTGTGCCAGAGAGTGCACCTGTGGCCCCCAGGCACACACACACACACACACCTCTACAGTAGAAAGGCTCAGTAACCCATTTACACTACTCTGCAGCAATACCTCTGTACTCTGTCTACCATAGCAACAACGCAGACACAAACAGCTCAGGACAGCGCATGCACACACACAACACAACACAACACAACACACTGTAGACAGCCACAATTACAGCCCCAGTAACAGCGCAAACAGACAAGCAAACATTGCCTCAATTAAAGCACACAGACGATGCATCTCCACCCTTCCTGTTCCCACACTCCCTCTCTCGCTCTGTCACACACACAACACACACAGACACACACTGATGCAGTCATGATGGCCTCATTATGAGTGGAGCAGGCATGCAGAGCCTGAGGCAGAGAGATGCTCAGATAGGATCATTACTCCACTCAGAGAGATAGGAGCTCCGCAGAGCCCTGTCCCCTCCATGTTTATCACATCTCATCTGCTCCTGGTCCATCCCTGAAGCACACATTGTCTCCAGATCTGCCCGGAGACTGAGGAACAGGAAGCAGCGCTGACATCACTGCTGATCTCTCTCTCTCTGCTGACCTGGCTCTGGAGAAGCTCTGTGCTAGTTCGACTGAGAGATATCTTACTGCAGGTCTCTCTCAGATGCAACAAACTCAATGAACACTGGGCTGTCTGCTCTGCTGTCCCCTCCCCGCCCGTCCCCCACCTCTCCTCTCATACTAGAAATAGCTTCTCATACATCCCCATGTTGTGTGTGTGTTTGTGTGATGTTGTGTGTGTGTGAGCTCTCTTTCCCGTTCACAAACAGAGAGATAACACTGCATTGCTCCCTTATACGACAGACAGTGTTTGCGTGACAGATTAACAAACTGTGCATTTAACTCATCTTACCCTACATATCTCTATATAGACCCATCCCCTACACACACACACACACATAAGCACACACACACATGCAGTGCATGGGGGTGGGGGGCGTGTCAGAGAGCTAACAGGGCAGATCTTATTACGGCACCAGCTGGGGGACGTACAAACACCCACTCTCACACACACACCCTCACACACACACACACACACACACACACACACAGACAGACGTATACCAACACAGCTGTCTTAGCGGGTCAAAATGTGGCCAAATCTCTATGCCAGCTGAGGGTCATTCTCTGGCCTCTGCCCCAAATCAGTCCTGTGTTCATCAAGGCTCCCTCTGCCACCAAAGCCCACATCCAGATTACTCCCATCACACATGGCACCAGAACTGGCCTAAATATAGCAACGACACAATGCCTGTCTGGTCGCTCCTTCCTCTGTGCACTGACGGCTGTTTTATAGAGGACACTAACACTAGCACTTTGTAGATCTGGAACTTTCTGTGCCACCAACACAGAAGACTTGTAAGGGATGCGGGGCATACAGCTAGAATTGCAGGTGCACTTCAGTGAGCACACACACTCTCACAACTGCACAAACAGAGCAGGGAAGTGTTTGAATTATTAACAGGCTCACCAGATGAGCGGGAGAGCTTGTTCTATAGCTGGAGGCAAGCACTGCTTCTGAAGTACTGCAACCTGAGAGCTGTGTGTGTCTGTGTGTGTGTCTGTGTGTGTCTGTGTGTGTCTGTGTGTGTGTCTGTGTGTGTGTGTGTCTGTCTGTCTGTGTGTGTGTATCTGTGTCTGTGTGTGTGCTGCAACTCGGTGATAAAACAGCAAGATCCGACACTGCAGTGAAAGATGTCAGTTGATAAAGTATTTATTCCCCTCTCGTCGAATGCCGAGTTGAATTTAAAGTTCTTTCACCCAAATTCAACATGACCCCTTTTGAATTGTCACTGGGGAAATGCTGTTGGTTTTACAGCACAAGGTAAAAGCAGTATATTACCTGGTAGGACGAGGGGATGTGTTTGTGGGTAGAAAAAGGAGTAGTATACTAACTGATAATGTGGTACAATATTGGCAGCAATGCTTTGGCATAGTGAGCATACTGCAGTATACCTGTATACAGCCTCCAGTACACCTGGCACTGGGACCCGGGTCTTACCTGGAAGGGGCAGGGGATGTGGTAGTCCCGGCAACGCTCCTGGACCCAGGTGGTCTCCCAGACGGGCCGGTAGGTGTGCTCGTACAGGTAGCAGGCCAGCACAGTCAGCAGGGGGACCAGGTAGAGGACGGAGAACACAGCGATGCGGATCATGAACTTGACCAGCTTCTCCTGGTTCTCCTTCTCCAGGGGGATCTCCATACGCACGCGGTTCAGCGCCGCGATGCCCGCCAGCAGCAGAGACACGCCCACCTGGAGCCAGTCAGGTGACAGGAGCCAGACATACATGAGAGATAAACAGAGATATACAGATAGATAAACAGACTTAAACAGATACACAGACAGACATGCTGCACGTCCAGCCCCCCCCTCACCACCACGTCCAGCCCCCCCCCTCACCACCACGTCCAGCCCCCCCCCCCCCTCACCACCACGTCCAGCCCCCCCCCTCACCACCACGTCCAGCCCCCCCCTCACCACCACGTCCAGCCCCCCCCCCTCACCACCACGTCCAGCCCCCCCCCCTCACCACCACGTCCAGCCCCCCCCCTCACCACCACGTCCAGCCCCCCCCCCCTCACCACCACGTCCAGCCCCCCCACTCACCAGCACGTCCAGGCCCAGCGGTGCCAGCAGGAACCAGCGCAGCGCCGTGAGGTCGTACAGCCCCACGAAGCACACGCCGCTGATGCCGTCGCCCTCGATCTTATTCATGGCGAGCAGCGTGACGGTGAGCGCGCCCGGCAGGCCCCAGGCACAGGCGTGGAACAGGAGGGCCTTCTTCTCGATGGCCTCGCTGCCCCACTTGGGCACTGCGGCCAGGAACCAGGTGATGGTGAGGATGACCCACCACACGCTGCCCGCCATGGTGAAGAAGTAGAGCACCATGAAGAGAAGAGTGCACGCCTGGGGGAGGGGGGGGGGGGCATTATTACGTGTCCACCAGTCACCTACCAGTCACCAATCGACCCAAACAGTCTGGCCCTTGCTGGTCCCACACCCCACACCACCCTACCTTGTTGTGGGACCCCTGGGTCACAGTAGACGCCCGGAATCTTCCGGGGATCGCCGCGTTACAGGAAACGCGATCCTCCAACAGGAAGCCCAGGAAGAAGACCAGGGACACCATCATGTAGCACACGGCGTAGAAGATGATCGGCCGCTCCGGGTAGCGGAAGCGCGACACGTCGATGAGGAAGGTGAGGAAGGTGAAGAGGGTTGCGGACAGACACACGATGGAGACCACGCCTATGAAGTAGCGAGCAAAGGCTAGCTCCTCCCTCTGGAAGTACATGTTGGGGCAGGGGGGCGAGCAGTCACGCACGCCCAGGAAGGAGTAGCCCAGGTCGGGCTCCATCTTCAGCTCCCGGGGACACCAGAAGCCGTAGTCCCGCTGGACGGAGACCGTGGAGTCCTCAGTGCTGTCGGCGCTGGAGAGCAGGTCCACGGACCGCGGGTACGGCTCGTCACAGTCTGGGAACCTGGAGGAGGGGGGAGGAGGGGGGGGGGGGAGGAGGGAGGGGAAGGGGGGAGGGAGGAGGAGGGGGGGTAGGGAGGAAGCCGTCAGCATTAAGTTTTTTACTAAAGAATTGTTATGGTTTAGCAGTAGTTATTTCATCCAAAGCAACATACGGGAGGGTGTGGTATTCAAACCCATGATTTCATGAACACACTGCAGCCTTCCTCAGGCTGAGCGGGACTCGAACCCAGGATGTAAGCTCGCCCAAGGATCCCTCCGCGGGGATGAGCCCTCGTCACAGCGAGCCCCAGGATTCACTGACCTGCTGCAGTCCATCTCCTCCGGCCAGGCCACTCCGAACATGTCCATGAGCTGGTAGCAGTCGCGGCGGGCGCGGAGGCAGAGGCGGCGGCAGGGCAGCGTGGTGCGGCCGTACTCGGTGCACACGGGCGCGTACAGGGAACACAGGAACATCCTGAGCTCCGGAGAACACTGCAGGTTCACCATGGGGTGGAAGGGCTGAGGAGGGGAGGGACACTGCTGTTAGGGGGCTGCTGGGACCCTGTGTGTGTGTGTGTGTGTGTGTTTGGGGGCCATTAGTGTATGTGTCTGTTGGGGGGTTGTGTTAGTGAGTGTTGGGGGGTTTTGTCTTTTTAACAGTATTTGACTGCTGTTAAGAGACTGATTATACAGTCAAAATGTGTGCATGTTAGGGTGTTTGAGTGTGCATGAAAAATAGCTTTGGGGTGTGTGTGAAGCAAATAGTTTATCCTCCGTCAGGGAACTGTTGAGACAGAGTGTGTTTTTGAGTGAGTGTGTGTCTGTGTGTGTGTGTTTGTGGGTGGGTGTAAAACACAGCATCTAACGCCCTTCTATGAATGTCGGACATAATGAGGGCACCCGTGAGCGTCGTCAAACAGGACGTGGGTCTAAAAACACACGCCTTCTGCGTTCAAAACACACTGAGGCCTGAAACACCACTGCTGCTTAGAAAGGAGGGCTGAGGGGGAAACAAAGAGAGCACTGGACCATATCCTCAGACAGAGTTTCTGGAGTCAAAAAACAAAACAGCCCCGCCACCCCGCCCTACTGCCCCCACCACCCTTACTGCCCCCTCTCCTAATAATCCTCTCCCCTCTGCCCCCCCTGTCCTGTGCTGGCACAATAAGACAGAGACAGGAGGAGCAGAACAAGCTCAGGATCCCAACCCCCTCTTCAGATACCCAGCCAGGGAGGGGCACTGGAGAAGGCCTTGGTGTGGAGAGGACCACGCTGTGACACACACACACACACACACACACACACACAAAGAGAAGAACCAGTTCTGCCAAGAGGAATTCTGGGAGCCAGAGCAGCTGTGGGGCACGTCTTTAATATGCAAATCCCCAGAGGGAGGGGTGTGAGAGGGGGAAGCAAAGGGCCCCACCCAGGGCCAGGGCCAAGCCAGACACATCCTGCCCCTGCTGGGCCGGGCTGGGGAGGGAGAAGGGACGGCCTTTGTGGCAGAGACAGGGCTGGGGGAGGAGGAGGGACAGAACAGGGACACCAGCCCAGGGAGAGAGGATGAGATGAGCTAAATGGAGTTTCATTGGCAGCACTGGAGGGGGGTGGGAGGCCTGCTAGAGAGAGCAGACAAGCCCAGAGAACCAGCTTACAGAACAGAGAACCAGCTTACAGAACAGAGAACCAGCCTACAGAACAGAGAACCAGCCTACAGAACAGAGAACCAGCCTAGAGAACAGAGAACCAACCTAGAGAACAGAGAACCAGCCTACAGAACAGAGAACCAGCCTATAGAACAGAGAACCAGCCTAGAGAATAGAGAACCAGGCTACAGAACAAAGAACCAGCCTAAAGAACATAGAACCAGCCCAGAGAATAGAGAACCAGCCTACAGAACAGAGAACCAGCCTACAGAACAGAGAACCAGCCCAGATAGGAGTAACAGAAAACAGTAACCTTTCACCATGTCTCTGATCTCTGTGAAGCCACTCTGCATCTCTTTTGGGCTCTAGTGCAGCTTAATGAGGTTAGGCCAGTTCTTTCTCCACAGATGAATGTGTGTGGATGTGTGTATACACAAAACTAGAAAACACACATGATCAAGATAAGAAGCCCATCTACTCTTTCATCACAGCCGTTTCCATGACACAGCATCCCAGTGTGTGTGTGTGTGTGTGTGTTTGTGTGTTTGTGTGTGTCTGTGTGTGTGTGTGCCTGTGAAGCTCCCATCCTAGTCCTAGCAGCACATCAGGCCCTGGCTGCCACCCACATGTCTGTCTCTAACAGGATTAGGATGCCTGTTAGATGAGCCCCTTCCCTCACAAAGGGCCCACATCCATACATATCAGACAACAGGCTATGTTTCTGACAGTAGAGACAGCCATGCCAGGCTTTAGCTGCTGCAGTGACTGGCTGCTTCAGTATGAGGCGGCATAACACTGGAGAACTGACTGACTGGGCGATGGTGGGAGAATGACTGTTTTTTTTATGGCTCTATTACATAATGAGACCATCCATGATGTGAGTCATTATTATGATGGAAGGGCTTATTACTGTTGCTGTGTGACCGAAGGTTGGTTTACCCTACATGCACGCCTGCCTGTCACAACCACGGTCCATCAAGCAGTCCATCTAATTGTTTCTGGACGAGTGAGTCATCACATGATTCATTGCGTCCTGGTGTTACATACAATAACATGGAGCCTTGGGCGTGTGTTGAGCGCGCGCACACACACACACATGCAGACCCAATTACGCACCCTTTTCATGAAACCCTCTAGATCTCATGACACCTGGCACACCGCTGCAGATTAAATCATGGGAGAGGACAAGGCAAGCACACCCTCCAAGGCTCCGTGTAAAAATAGACGGCGCCCCTCCTGATTGGCTGTGGCCAGCGCCTGTCTCGTGACACCTACAGTGCTACCTCAGCAGCATGGGGCTGAGCGCACAGCTACATGATATGACGGCCCTTAAGTGGGTCTGCATCTGGGCACCCCTGCCCTCCCCTGCCCTCCACCCCCAGGGCACACACCCTCTGCTCTGATTGTCCTGTGCTACACACAGGACTCAGAAAGGCGACGGCGAAGGCACGAGGAATAAAGCATCCATCAGCAGTCTGAATGAAAGCCTGACAGTAGTGTGTTAGCGGTGGTCGTCTCATGGGTTGTGGAGATCCGACAGTCACACTTTTACACACACGTACACAGCATGTATTTACACACGCAGCCCAAACAAACAGCAGAGGTCTCGGGGGCCAGTGGACGAGGGGTCTGGTTCTGTCCCGTGAACACAGCAGCTGTGTCTGCCAGCGGCTGGTCTGCTGTTCCTGATGGAGGCCAAGCGTGGAACACACAGTTCTGTTGTCAAGTGTTGCAGGCCCGGGGCGGGGGGGGAGCCGAATGGTAATGTCATTTCAGCATCTCGCTAACGTGATTATTCATTCACGGGGGATGGTTAGGGAATGTTTGATCCCTGTAAATGTGGTGAAATGATGTTCTGGACTATCGTGAAATGGAAGCCACACAGACAGACCAGTCAAAGCATGAAGGATAGCCACATACGTGTGTATGTTTGATTTACATTTTAATTAAGTTATTATTAAATAAGTATTTATGTATGCTACTTGAGCCGTTCCAGTATAGAACTATCCAGTACATGGACATAAATAACATTACATTATTAATTGATTCTTGATTTAATGTACAGAACACACTAATTCAAGTCTTCTTGCTAACAGAATCCCCCCACACACACACACAAAAGATGGCATCTGATAATGATGCGTAACGTTATTTAAATACACCATCTATAGAGATGTGCTGAGTAATGATTCATCAACAATCGCAAGCTACTGGTCCAGGGTATTTATTATTCTGCTACAGCTCCAAGTGACATCTCCTGCCATCATCTCTCTTCCTGTCTCTCCCTTCCCTTCCCTCCCACTCTCCTCTCTCTTCTCTCTGTCTTCTCCCCCCCCCCCCCCCCTCTCTCACTGCTTATCCCTTTCGGTTGAGCTTGATTCTCTGCATTTCCACCGCAGGCGCCATGGCAACCTGCGATGCAGCGGGAGGATTGAGGGAGGAGCCACGGTCCCCGGGGTCGGAGGGCACGCGGGGGACCACCTCCGGAGAGCCCAGAAAGCCTGCTCCTTTGTTACAGCACAATTGGGACCCGTTTCCTGGGCAACCAGTGTGCTTAGTATGGGGGAGGGGGAGAGGGGGAGAGAGAGGGGAGAGGGGGAGGGCGAGAGGACAAAAGCGACAGATAGGAAGGAGAGGGATGGACAGACTCTGTGTCATTCACTACACACACACACACACCGTTTAAAACACACTCACAGTTTAAAACACACACACTGTTTACCACACGCACTATTTAAAACACAAACATACACACACTATTTAAAACACACACTATTTAAAACACACAAACACTGTTTAGTTGCTGTTCCCTCTCCCTTTGATTGTGCAGGAGTCGTATTCAGGCTGGAGCTAATCAACATGGTGTTGGACATTAGAACAAAACAACAGGCTCTTTGAGGTGTCTGTTGGAGAGGGCCCAGAGTGTCAGACCACAGCATGCAGCAGAACTGGTCCTCAAGCTCTGCCCAGGAGCCAATCTGCACACCACACACGTCCACCAGCACGGACCACAGTCAGCGCTCCTGCATGCACACACACCGCATGGGTGGGGCTGGAAGTCTATTCTATATGCCTAGCTGTCAATAATATGAAGCCTTTGTCTGGATTTTCTAGTAAGGATTGCATATTATGCGTGTATATTGTGCATTATTTTACATTTTGACTGGAAAATGCCATTGTGAGAACAGTGGCATGGTTCAACATGTCAGGCATCTCTGCCATGTCTGCAGCAAGACAGAGAGACAGAGAGGGAGAGAGACAGAGACAGAGAGGGAGAGAGACAGAGACAGAGAGGGAGAGAGACAGAGAGACACAGAGACAGAGAGGGAGAGAGACAGAGAGGGAGAGAGACAGAGAGGGAGAGAGACAGAGACAGAGAGGGAAACGGGGTAAGGGGAAGAGGGGGGGAAGATAGAAAGACAGAGAGGGAAAGAGGGAGAGAGGAAGACAGAGAGAAAAGCAGGCACACCCAGGACACTGTGTCCGACGCCATGTTTGTGGTTGGTTGCTCTCTGACCAGATTCCTGGGGTGTATTTCCCTGTATTCAACCACGTCAGTCAAACATGCCAGACCGTCTATCAGAGCTGCACCGTGGCTCACAAACAGCAGATTCCCACCCCTCAGGCACATGTCCCACTTCTGCTTTGAGGTTATGAGGAGGTCAGCCCACAACAACCGTCTGCTGACTGACTGGAGTGCTTGCTGGCTTCCAGACTTAGTTGTGGTTGGAGAGAGTTGTGCACCAAATGGTCCCCATTCCTCAGCCAAAATCCCCCCACCCCTCAAAAAAACATCTAATGCGGAAGATAAGATGGCCAAGTCAAGGGCGTTCGGATAGCTATGTTCTTTCTCATGGGACTGCGCTAGGCAGCCATGGTACAAATGTTCCCCCGGCACAGCCCAATCCTGTCTGAAAGGAGAAGACATGGAGATTTTGTGAGACACCACTTCAGAAGGGGGTACTCTAAGACTGGAATGAAAGAGACTCCATTGGTTCAATTCCAAGTCACAGTTTCTCCACGGTGAGAGGCATTCATCATCATTATCATGGCTATTCAGCAGACCTAATTCCCTTTAAAATCAACTGTCAATCCTCATTTGGCTTCTCTCTCCTTATAAGCTCTGCATTCTCCTGAGAAGCAGGCTAGCCAAAGACATGCTATAGAGCAACAACATGGAGAGGGAGGGAGACAGAGAGAGAGAGGAAGAAAGAGAGATAAGAGAAAGAGGGAGAATGGGAGAGAGAGGAAGGGAGGGAGCGACAAAAAGAGAGGGTCTGTGTTTCATCCGTTGGGATTCCTGTGTTTTCCAAACGAGCTTTCCTGCTAAAAAGAGACCTAATTGTGAAGCCGTGACAAATCAAAGTGAACACCATTAAAACCAGACGGCAGCCTCTCTCTTCTGTCTTGTGCATCTAAACTATTACAATGAGCACAAAAACAAACATACAGCCTAAAACCATCTCTACAAGTATACAGATTTAATAAAGATAGATTTTTAAATTTGATGGACAGATTATTGTGTGTTTGTGTGCTGAAGGATCAAGGGAATTTATTATGTAAAACAACAAAAACAAACAATGTTGGAGTGCATTTAAGTCAACCTAACAGAGGTCATATCTGCTGAGTACTCGGGAATGCAGTGGGAACAGTGAAAGCCATGGGAATGTGCAGGCTCTCCTCTGGAGATAAGCTGTGCTCAGTGCAGATGTGCGATGCTTTCCCCAGGGCTGGGGGATGCTCAGAGGTTACGTAACCCTGGGTTTCAAGCCCACAGATCTCCTCCTCTCTCTCTCTCTCTCTCTCTCTCTCTCTCTCTCTCTCTCTGTCTGTCTGACTCAGAGGAAGGGAGGGAGAGACAGGGACAGATGGGTAGGCCGGGCTCCACATACACACACACACACTCCCCATCTCCTCTTTGCCAGGCTATGCAGGGCAGAAGGGATGGGTGAGATGGGAGAGAGGGGGATCGGTTGGTATGTAAGCCTGTGTATAATGAAAAAGGCAAAGCAATACGCAACAGGCAATTGCTGGAGAGACAGATTATGGATGATAATGCATGTACACTAACAAGGGGATTTCTCTAACGAAGTGACCCATCTGCTCTCTGATTGAGTTCAACTGCCTAAGATCAACCTGGGAAAGAGGATGAGTCAATGTAACATGGGAGTGTGGTTGTAAATCCATAGATAAAGGGACTGGGCTGGAACATGCGCAGTATGATGGGCAGCAAACTCTGTAATCCCTGATGTGAACTGCAACAGTCCTGTAGTAGCACGTCCACATCAGCAGAGTGGAGCACATGATCACACCACTACGTCCATCAGGCCAAGCCCGTTATGGAAACAGTTTGGATGCACAACTGCCTTTAAATTGTGCCAAAAACTACCCACACACCCCTCAACCCCCGTCCCAGGCTGGAGTAATTTCTGTGCAGGCCGCAGATCACATCAACGCTTTGCTTTAATAATTGATCGTTTCAAATGGCCCCCAAAGAAATGTTTTAACTAAATTTTCAGCTGAATGTTTTTGTAATATATTCTGGGTCGCCTGCATGGGGTAGCATGAAAAGTAGGCTATCACTTGGATAGTGTCAACAGTTCCCAGTTTCCCTTTTCTACACTCACCAATGAAAGAGAATAAGACAGAGCAAAGACGTATTTTTTTTTATATAAAAGTAAAAGTGCAGAGCCAGGTAGTAAATATGCAAGCTCACAGAGCAGGGGCGTAGCCAGAATCATCTTTTTGAATAGGCCTAGAAAAATATGGATAGGCATCTTTTCTGTTTTTTTTACTTATTTACTTTGCGACGTGCACCCGGTGCATAATCTTTCGGAGATATTTTCGTACCCGTGGTTACGCCTCTGGCGCCAAGGACTGACTAAGATGATTATATTAGCAGCATATAATATTATTGTGGTGAGTACTTAAGTGGGGTAAATACTGTATGTTAGTGGCTTGTTGTGGTATAGTACAGTATTTTAGAGAGTATCTAGTAAGTGAGATGATTTTGTAAGCAAGTGCATTGGGTTATACTACACTGTAGTGAGTTTATAGGTGAGTCAGGTGATTATTGTGGCGACGGGTGTATACTAGTATACAAGGGCGATTCTAGGATCAGACCTTTAGGGGGGCTCATCCCCCAATGAGAATGTGACATGAATACAGTGCCTTGCACAAGTGCTAAACCCCCTTGCTAATAAATCCTTAACTTCACTGGATAACAATGAATACATTTATGTATTATTATGCAAAATATTGACTGAGTGAAAAAGAACTAAGGATGTCCCTTTCTTCATGAACTACCAGCATGAAATGATAATAAACAATTATATATATATATATATATATATATATATTTTTTTTTTTTAGGGGTGCTGAGATTAAATTTAGGAGTGCTTGAGCACCCCTAAAAAGGGTCTAAAATCGCCATTGCTAGTATATTATATTGTGGTGAGTATATAGTATCAGTGAATGAGTGGGGTGATTGTATAAGTGGTACGGTGGTAAATGACAGTATAGCGATGTTAAGCGTTGGTGGGCGAGGGAAGCTCCTACCTCCATGGCGAGCGCAGCTGTCTGCTGATCGTAGTGGTTGAGGACGTTGGGCATGAAGGTGGCGTTGTAGGCCAGGCCCTGGCACATGCGCAGGGTGATGGGCTCGCAGGTGAACATGCTGTGGCTGCCAGCTGCTGCATCCATGGGGATGGCCACACAGGCAGTCAGCATGGACACAGACAGCATCCACCACAGGCCCATGGTCCCTGGGAGTGGAGGGGCTGAGGACCGTGTCGGGTGAGGGGGATCGGGTCCTCTAAGGAGCGGCCTCACTCACGAGGGTGTTGGTAGAGGGGGGAGGGTACTGGTGGGGTGGTGGACTGGTCCTCTTCAGCTCACTGAGAGACTGTGTGTGAGAGAGGGTGCAGTCCAGGGTGGCCATGCTGGACGCTGGTTGTATCCATCAGAGTCTGACGCATCAGAGGACTTCCATCACCTGACTGTACGGCCCAGCGTTTGAGCCTGGAGGGTTTGCACTTACACCCCGTTTGTGTAGATTACTGAACACCTTGGAGGAAAGATCTGGAACCTGAAAAGAGGAGGAGATTTCAAAGACTTATGAAATTGTCACACAATGTTTATTACCAACGGGTTTGTAACAGAACAAATATCGTTTTGGGCTATTGACAACGTTTTAGCTTATGGGCGTCTTACATGATACTCGACATTCAACTGACAGTGGACAGGCAGCTGCATATTGTAACCTGTCCCTAATGTGTGGGTGGAAACATCCATAACCGCTTTTTCACAGTGACCACAATGGTACGCGTGTGGATGATGATGAGTGAATTAGTAGCCTGTAATTAAGTAGACAGGATTAGCCTTTAATTAAAGTGTTACAAACGAAATACACAAACTGTACCGGCGTGCTACTATTCTTGTAGAAATGTTACACATTTAGAAACATTGATGTGAAATGCGCATAAATGCTACACGTTAATTTAAGGCGTGTAACCTACACCTGTGCGTTAACGGTGTTGAATGAACAGCTTCGGTACTGTAGGAAGGTGGGGGAAATTGAGTTGGTAGGCTACTCATTAAACGCTATGTAGCCTACTACTAACTACCGGTAAATACATAACACCGAATGGCAAGCAGTTGTAGTAAGGGCGGACTATCTGTCAAAGCCAGCTGTCCACTACACCGAGTGAGCATAACATAAATACATGTAGTCTACAAATAAAAATGTCATGGAGCAGAACAAAAGATGACGGTTACTTCAACTCAAATGATTGTGACCATATGAGGACTAGTTACCGGTTAACTGAATCGCTACGGGCTTATCCTGACGCTACAATTTCTCTCTAGTGTGTGAGCGGTGATGGCGATTTAAGAAATCGGTGAAATATTCGATATCTGGTGAAAAATTGGAAGTAAACGGCTGTACGTTACCTTTCAATCGAGTGTGATTCACGTGCGGGGGTCTTCTCTGCTCCTCGAGCTTGTAACAATGAGTGAATCTGAATGGGCCACCCTCCTCCTCCCTCCCTCCATCCACTCCTCTCCCGGCAGGTCTACGGAACGAGCGACTCGAGGTCCTCAAAGCGCGCGGACGCGTAGCTCATCGTGCACGCGCAACCAGTAGAATATAGTGCTACCGTTTCTAAACGTGTGGTATTTTACTTTGCCACAACTATATTTATGTTAATTCGAGCAAATGTTATACAACGCAATTAATTTCATCTAATATTACAAAGTAGGTAGCCTACTTTCGTTTAACTTATGACAACCACTGTGTTGCTTTGCTGGTAAGATGTAAACACAAACTGCAGACACAGTTCCTAGGTCTTGGAGAATGAGGAAGAGGCAAATGTCTACAGCATTTGGACCGGTAGCGCCACCCTTGTGCGACAAACGATGTTGATGTCGCCCATGTCGACGTTAAGACCGACGTAGACCTGTGACAAGAGTGCCGAGGGGGAGGGGAGCACCAAGGGTGGGAGGAGCGCGCCAGGGTGTACCCATTTCTATGGAAACTGGTAAACGAAGACGCTATACAGAACATTTACTGGCAACAATAGCTGACAAAGATGTGCCTATTGAACGAGGTCGCATGATTAGAACATAGTTTTCCCATTAACTTCATGTTACAGTCAGTGCAAATCTGATGACATGGATCGGAGAAGAACAAATAATGTATATTAAGGATGGACCTGTCAGTAGCTGCTGTCCTCGACTTCAAAGTTGTACACAGCGTGTTCAGTGAAGAGTGCTTGCAGCTGATTGCGGATTGAGCGTTGTAGCGTGTTATTCATCCGCCAGATTTCCCCGTTTGTTGCCAGTGAGCCTGCTGAGTACAAAGATGCCCTTCGCACCCAGGAGCACACTGAACTGTGCCAAGATGCAGACCAAGATGAGCACCTGGACCCCACTGAACCACCAACTGTCTAACAATAACGTAAACATTCTCAGTCTGCATCAATCCAGTCTGATAATTTGCATTATGCACGTTAATATATGCTTAGCTGTGACTGTACTCCATGCAGGTGTTTGAAGAGAGGAGAAACTTGTTGAGAAAGTGGGTAAGTGACTACCACCAGAAATGTATGCAAGACAATCTGCCGACAAGGTAATGAATGTGGCAAACCAAACATCCACATCTCGACCAACGACACTCATTTCAAATCAGACAGCGATGGTCTGTACTGTAACACTTTTGCTGGGTGTCCAATCACCTTGCTAATATCCAATATCTGAAGATCCATCTGAAAGATCTGACTGTTGATCTGTCTCAGTTTGACAAGTGGACTGACGGCCAGAGGAAGGCCGTTCTGCAGGACTTCTTCTCCAGGTGCTCTGTGGTCCAGTTGAGGTTCCTGCGCCGGAGTCTGAGCCTTCAGGTAGCGGAGGAGGCGGTAGACTTCACCTCCGTCCTGCCCAGAGTTCTGTCTCTCTACATCTTCTCCTTCCTGGATCCACGAAGCCTCTGTAGATGCACTCAGGTAGGGGCAGACAAACACACACACATACACTCTGGTAAGGGCAGGCCTGTGACCAGCGCCTGAGTTTGAATGAGATCCAACTACAGATGTAAATCAAACGACTCCATTTTCATCTGTTGTGTGTGTGTGTGCAGGTGAGTTGGCACTGGAAAGGGGTAGTGGACCTGGACCAGCTGTGGATGCCCAAGTGTCTGAGGCTGGGCTGGTGCATCAGCTTCTCCCCCGGCCTCTATGAGCAGGGTGTGTGGAAGAGACACTACCTGGAGACAGTCAAAGAGCTCCACGCCAGCAGGCCCAAGGTACGGAACTTTACATTAGAACTCATTTAGCGGACGCTTTTATCCAGAGCCTCAGTTAAATAGAGCTCGTCAAAAGTACAGCAGAAAAATGAGAATCGGAAGTGGAAGGTTCTGTGTTTCAGTCCATGCAAAATCACATCTCAGTAGAACAATAACAACTACAGTGCAACTACTAGTGTGTGTGTGTGTGTGTGTACGCGCGTGCTCAGACTCACTCACAGCAGGAGTTTGTGGTCCCGGAGGTGACAGCTATCAGCAAGGTGGAGAAGGAATCGTCAGATGGTGCTCCTCGAGGGGTTTACTTGACGTCTTCCATCCAGAGAGCCAGGGGCAGCACTGGGAGGAGCTCAGGGACACACTCCACTGAACTACCTCCGTGGCGCGACTCCGACAGACATCCCAAAGACACCCTGCGTTTCAACTATCTGGCTAACCTTGACCCCATAGAACAGTCCCACCAAGTGTACGTCTAACTTGTCTGTCTCTAAACCTCTCTGTGTGATCTAGAGTGCAACTTATGGCGATTTTCTACTGCATGGTTATGGCTATCATGCAGTGGAAAAGCACCTTAAGATTAGAAAGACTAAAGATAAAATGTTCGTCTTTCAGCGGTCCTTGACTTAATTTAGGCTGTTTAGTTAACTTAACCTATTCACACAACAGACACAAGGAAACAGTGTGTTTCGTACACATTAGGCAACAATGCATATGTTTAACCCACACCTAGAGGGCAATCTATTGATCTCAATGAAAACAAAGGATTTCACCATATGCTGTGAAATAGATGCCCACGATTGATTCACACAATTACTCATCATCTGAACTATGTCAACCATTACCAAGCTCCTTAACCTAATGACTACAACAACTATTTCCCTTCAGACGAACGACAAACCGAGGGGTCAACCTCCCAATCAAGGCCCAGCCAGACACCGCCAGCCAAAAACCGTTGCCTACAGCCAATTATAAACTACGCAAAGCAAAGTCATTGGTAGGTTATTTTTCCTTCGTTAGAACCTGACCATCCGGCTGATCCAAATGCTAACGGAGTCTGCAGAGATCTCCTGAGACCAAACAACCAGCAGGCGGCATGAATAATGGAGCACAATTTACATGGAGATTCATGCTAATGCCCTCCTACCCAACGAGTGTGGGGGCTGGCTGGATGCTGACGGTGCAAAGGGGGGGGGGGGGGGGGGAGGGGGAGGCAGAGGACACAGTGACATTGAATAATGTTTTTAAATGCTTCCCATCTAGAGAAACACCATAACCTTACATTTCATCACTGGTTTTATGCTGTGCATTTGAGTTCAAATGGAAAACAACACACAGAGCACCAATTAGGCCTATATGCTCATACCTTATCATTTTGACATTAATGAATGTAATTAGTAATGAATATATTACTAATATAATTTACGTATAAATTGTATACAGGCAGCCAGACAAACACCTGCTTCTTTTCCATCACCCAGATGTTCTTATCTCTGGACCTGGGCTCGGGGTCCAGACCGCGCCCACACCAGAAGCGCCCCGCCTGGGCCAGTCACAACCCGGACTACCCCGACTCCAAGGACACCGCTAAGAGCCTGTCGCGGTCGGCCCACTGGAACGCTGGAATACGTCCGGGGCCTGTGAGGCTGGCGGTGCCAGCGCTAAGCCGCAACGCCCTGAGGGCGTCACAGCGGACACAGAGGAGTGCGCCCAGTAAGCCCCCCCCCTATCTGAATTTTACTGTTCAAATATGAGCAACCTGAATTTCTGAACCTTGCAGTTTAGGATCAGAATTTGTTTTTTTTTACATTTAAATACATTCATATTTAAATTTTAAAGAGGTGAATTCAAAATCAACAAATTCGGTGGTGTTTAAATTTGATTATCAAGTATTCAAAGCCTTTTAAAATTCATACCATTATGTCACTGATTTGCTTCCATATTTTGTATTTCTGCTTCAGGTACACCTTTATTTGAGGGCCAGCCCTGGAAGGTTCCTGTTCACAATCAGGACTCTGATGAGGAGTGAAGCTTGGCTCCCCTTGGAGGAGCAGTAGAGTACTGCAGCAGTCAGACGATGTCGTTCGCAATGATACTAGACAGAGGGACAATGGAAGAAAATGCTTTTATAGCTCACTCCTTAATCCTCTCACCCATGAGTCATCATTATTTCCAGAAACATATCATGGGCATTTAATTAGAGTTCAAGAACTGTACCAGTTTTATTTTCAATCCACACATCCGTTCCATATGCGATATGAAGCGAAAAGCAATTATTAACATTGAATCAGCTTCTCAAACAATTAAACAAATGGCATTGTCAGTTATAAACAAATCCAAATATTTAACACAGCTTGCATACAACACAGTAGCATATTTCAGGCAGAACTAAGTTTCACTTTGATAGACAGAAGTAAAAAAGATAAAAGGCTTTTATAACATACTCAGGCATCTTGAGATACAGTATCAATATCATACGTACATTTAGCTCTACATTTCTGAATGTGTAGCTTACGTACAGTATTCATTCATTGCATCTAGAAATTTGCATCAAACACCCCAAAAGTATGGCTCAAACTTACCATCATATATTATGGAATACCAAAAATGATCAAAAATATATATAAAACACTTCACAATTGACAGGTTACAATTAACATTGGATATCTGATATTCTTTTTCTATTAGGTTTGGTGTTAAGTGGTTAAAATAGAGGTACTGAGAGGCAGAAGTGTGTACAAGTTTATGGCTTTTTATTGGTTTGAGGCCTGGCTGAAATGTTTGTTTTTGAAAAGTCTCTAAAATGTTGGCTTGAAGAATATTGAAAAGATGAAATGAAAAGATGTCTTTACTATGTGTACTAGGCTATTATGTACTTAATCCTTGAACAAAATACATTAATAACAAGCGATTGTCTGACAATGTTAGTCAGCTCACCAAGCTTTGTCCTTATTCAACTTCTCGAGGCCCACACACTAGCATGCTACTGGATGCAGGATAAAAGCTTAGATATTCTTATAATGCCCCTTTGGTCTATTTTCATTGAAAAGCAACAATGACACATATGTGTGTAAGAGTGAGTGTGTGAGTGAGTACGTGAGAGAAAAGTCTCAAAGGCAGAAACTGATGTACATAGATTCAACAGACAGTCTGAAAAGGGATATTTTTAACCAAACTTAAAATCCAAGACGGACCAATTTAGTACTGGGAAATGGCCTTCGTGTGTCATTCTTCAAAACCCACAATAAGTGACACAACAGTAGGAAGTAGAAATAGAAGGGGAACCAGCTTTCATCTTCCAAATTGGCACTTGTGTGACGTGGGAAAGCTGTCACTCCTTTTCAGAGCAGATCAGTTTCCTGTGTTGAAGGCAGAGATGGAGGTGCCAGGAGTCTGCTAAAGAGAACTAAGAAAATGACAAGAACTTTAAACTCCTCACCTCCACCTGAATACCTGAGCAGAAATCTCAGTGGTGAAGAAAAGTTTTTTTTTTTGCCCTTGTTTAACTTAAATACTTGACATCATTTATTTTATTCATAATTAAAGCTGCTTTTTGTGGAGCCATTGGATTTCTGTTAAATACAAACAGCCACACAAACAATGGATAAAACACACCGCACACATGAAAAACAAAAACATTTATCATCCCACTTTCTGCCATTCCATTGTGAATAAAAACAATTTGGTTGATTCGTTCATCTCTTGTGGTGCGTACAGCCCTTTTCTACTGTGATACCAAAAAAAGCACAACTAGTCCTGACATCACCAAGCACACTTCATCTGAACGTCACCAACATAACCATTAAACCTTTTTCCCACCAAAAATGTGTACACTTGATTTACCTTCCTGGGTGCAGTACATGGACAGGGTTGTTAGAATTCAGGGCTAGTGGAACACTTAAACTGTGTGAAACCCACTTACATCCAGTAAACCAGGTAAGACAAATCAAGTGTGCATATTCCTGCTCATATAGAACCGTTGATGAGCAGGCCTGGTCCCCTCCTACTCCCCTCCCCTCACAGAGACAAGTTTCTACACGTGCAGCTTGCCTGCCTCGTCTGTAAGGCTGAAAGGTATCTAGAGTCTGTGCTTGAACAGGGAATAGCGTAGGCCTAGGCCATGCGTTTGTCGTAAGGTAAAGGTACATGTTCTATATGTTTCAGTAACTTGGAGGGAATGACTATGTAAATACACACAAGTATTAACATCAAGTCTTTAAATTATGTAAACATATACATCTTTTGAGGTCAGGACATTGATCCTCTTCATATATTTATATATAAAAGAAACGTTACTGAAGCATCGTTCGGATGTTTTTTGGAGTGGACTCATCGTTCAGGTGTTTTGTGGTGAACCTGAAAGAACAACAAAGACCGTTTAATAATGAATAAAAACAGTCAAAGCAGGGGATTTAAATCTGGAGGTTTCCGAACAATACAGTTTCTAGGACATGATATTCAAATAGTAAACAGTAACTGAATACATCTTGGCTTGGTTGGAGATGTGTGTGTCCTTTGAAGGGCAGATGGTAGACCTACTTGAGGGCATTGAGGAGACCTTCCACATTGTCCGCTGGCTGATCTTTCAGGACCTTTATGCATCCTTTCATCTGAGAGGACACACACACCAAGGTGTCAGAAGTGTCTACTGAGCAGAATCAAGTCCTTGAGACCAAGTCCAAGTCTGTGTGTAAATATGTGTGTGTGTTTGTACGTTTTTTTATATATGTGTATGTTTATTAGCATGCATATGTGTCTACATGTGATTGTGTCTGTGTGTGTTTATATGAGTGTGTAAGTTTTTATGCGTGTGTCTGTGTTTGATTGTGTCGGTGCATGTGTGTGTGTGTCTTACATCAATCTTGGAGGACTTATTGAAGGCTCCGTTGGGATGAACGTGGTCGTAGAGGATGATAACACCCACCATCACTCTCATACAGAACAGCAAAGTGTCCTCGCTGTTGAACCTGCTGGTGTAGTCACTGAGGGGGGGCAGAACGGAGCATACGAGGGAATAAAGTGAGTCTGTGTGTGTATGGTTAAAACAGAGAATACGAGTGAATAAAGTGAGTGTGTATCTGTGTCTGTGTGCGTGTGTGTTGAGTGTAGTGAATGGTGACAGAAAAGGGAGTATGTGTGTGTGCGTGAGTAAATGCAGCGAGTGCTCAGCAAACTCACGGTGTCTCCAGCATGACCTTGCAGACGCTGGCCATGGTGCTGAGACAGTCAGTGGTGTTCTCCAGTGGGAGGGTCTTATTCTGGGGGGCGGGGCCACACACAGCTTCATTACCCTCCCTGATCATCCTCATTGACATCACATTTCATACATCGGACCAAATATTAGGATACATGGATGTCTTATTAATGTAAACAGTAATTCCTCCGTTACCTCGGAAACAAAGTTTGTGGTTGCGGTGCTCAGGGTTTTCAGCATGGGCGTGGCCTCAGCGTAGAACAGAGACATTCTGTTGGCCATCTCATTATTCACCTCGCTCTCAATATCCAACTGAAAACAGAACAAAAACGACAGCGATAAGGACAAAGTAGCACACGGGTTATGGGAGTGGATGTGCAAGTTGATATGTTGTCAAGACATTGTTGTCATAGAAACAAAATGTGTTGCCAGGAGCGCTTCTTTGATTAAAACGGATGCGTTCAGATAGCCTTGTGGTCGTTGTCCACAAGAAGTTTCATTCCGGGAAATATGCAAATAGGTTTCAGCGGACGTCTCATCCTTCATACTGTATTTGGGATGCAGTTAGTTCTGTTCTTAGATTAAGTTTCTAAAAAGAGCCTCACATTCATGTTGTTGATCCTGTTCCTGCTGATGGTTCGTCTGTAGTAGCTGAAGTCATTCTGGATGGCAGGGATTCGCATCTGCAGGAAATCAGAAAGTCGATACTCATCGGGACATATCCATGTAAGATAGATATACAACTATAAAACCACACACACACGCACACAGGAAGGGTCAAATCAATGGTCTAGGGTGCGTTTCCCGAAAACGTTGTAAGCCTAAGTTGATCGTAGAATCCATCATAGGACGAATCTTTGTTTTACGGGCTGTTCCCAAAGACATCGTAGCTAAAGTGTCTGTTGAAAATTCGCAGCTCTTTAAAGTGCATAGATTACCCTACTCCTTACGAGCATGTTTTGGGAAAAGCACGTAAAAAAATATCGATGGTTTAGTTTTTTGCTAGATCGTTGCTACGATCCATCGTTATCGGGAAACTCACCCCTGGTGTGCGCATGTACATGTGTACAGAGCGTGTGTGTGTGTGTGTGTGTGTGTGTGTGTGAGCATGAGCGTCGGATGTTGAGCATGCGAGCAGCCAAGCGGAGCCTGGCGGTCAGGCTTCCAGACCTTGACTTCGTCGAAGCGCAGCGTGAAGTGGAGGATCTCTGCAAACTGCTTGGCCAGGGCCTGCTCCCTCTCCAGGTGCTGCGTGGGGGAGGCGGGGGGGCACGTCAGACACTCCAGCAGGCTCTGCAGGGCCTTCTCTGTAGACACACACACACACAGCACGTTTGTTTGACATGTGTGACAAGCACAGGTACATTAGGATGCTTTGGTTCCGCCCCTCTCAGCAGTTTCCTAGTGGCCCCTCTAGACCCATATAAACATATATGAGCAACTAATATCAACAATATATGTACAAATAATATAAATGGAATAAAACTGAATATTAATTCACCTTCCAACTGAGAATACCCCAAACTGAGAATAACCTTAGCCTATCTGTTTACGTACATTTAAGAGCATACAGTAATGATACATGTTAGAGCTATACCTTGCTTCCTAGAGTACATTTATTTATTACAACATCTTTGCTGTGCTCTGTGCTCCATTCAGTCATCTCTGCTGTTGGAGTTCGATTTTAATGCTGCCATACCAGGGCCTACCACCAGAGTGCAGTACAACAGCGCTTATTCATGTGTTGGTCTGGTGGCTTGTTGATGGCCTTGAGGAGTGTCTCAGGGATTTTGAAACATCCGATCAACATATTTTTGGTTTTTAACCTGACCTCCACTCTCCACAAAACCTCCACTCTGACCTCCACTCTCCACAAAACAAATTATAGTTAAAGTAAACCAGAGAGCAGATTGGAAGCTGAGAGCAACCAGAACGTTCTGTGTCTGGGTGGGTACCTAGCCTGAGAGAGAAGCCATAGAACTTCTTGAGGCGGATGACTAAGGGGCAGACGGCGTTCCAGGCCCTCTCCTGCAGGACCATGTCACTAGGGTTCTGGATGGCCTGCGGACACACACACACGTCATTTAATATTTATGTGTTTACACACACACACAGACATAGAGATTAGTGACTATGCTGTGCTATTTCTACTATGTGTCTGTGGATGAAAACAGGTGCTGGGTGAAGGATTTGTCAGAGTAAACGCTGCATACATCTCTGATCTCCTGGCCGGCTCCCTTGTAGGCCTGCAGGCCTGACAGGATGCTCTCAGAGTCCTGGAGGACAGAGTTCACCTGGTTCCACACCTCCCGCTCACTGTCTGTCGGCTGTGCATCTGAGACACACACACACACACACACAAGGGTAAGTCTTGGTAGCAGTTGGAAAACAAGAAATGATTAAACAACACAGAAGTGAATGATACATGACTGACTCAGCGATGACGTGTGTTTACAACGAGGGCCACTTTGGGGAAGCATGCATGGGACAGCAACATCATTCATTCTATTGGAAACATTCATGTCTTACTGGACAGAAACCTAAACCCAAATAAATGGGCCGGTTTTATAGAGGCCTGATATGGAGCACACAGGAGGACTGTTACACTTTGTAGACTTCATCTGTATCATGTCTTAGAGACGAACAGCAATGTTGGCCTTGCAACAACATAAGGAGCTAAAATGTCACAACTCTGGGGGCAGTGTGTGTGTGTGTGTGTGTGTGTGTGCGTGTGTGTGCGTGTGTGTGCGTGTGTGTGCGTGTGTTGTACACTCAGTGTGAGCGTTCAAAAGGCCAAAGAGAAACATTTGTTATGTTATAATCATCTGCTGTTTCTATAATATGTGTAAGATAACGATGCATGACAAGGTAAGAATGAAGATATAGAGTGGCTTGTGTGTACATTGTACAGAAAACTGTTTGCATGCACCATCAGACATCTATGGTCTGTAGTGACAGAACACAGTCATGGCTACTATAACTAAGTTAGTACTACATAAGACCATCATTAGTGAATAATGATTAAACATGACAAAAGGATGGCAGCATGCAAAAAGCAAGACAATGGAAATATACTGTACATTTGAGATAAAGAGCCAGCTAAATCTTTTGTTGACACATACTGAAATCAGTCAAGTTAAAGATGTAGAAAAATCACATGCAGCACACCACGTTGTAGGAGAATGGGTTAGTTGGACAAACTCAAGCAGCAAGTTCTGGTTGAAGTGTTGATGCATGCAGGTCGGTTAGTCTAGCAAGGTTCTTATTTCAATGCAGTCAACTCAGGAAACGAATTTGGCACCCGTTCGATTCTTTCATCAAAATCCACGGATTATAATCAGAAGGTGCATTTTGGATTCACTTCCTGGACTGACTGCCTGAAGTGATCTGGGACTCTGAGTCCTGGGAGGGAGGGAGGGAAACCCAGGCCAGGCAAAAGCTCTGCTCACTTTCAAAGTCAAGGAAAAAGTTTGGCCCCTGCTCAAGCTCAGTGCAAGTGAGCACCTTTAACAGATTCCCCATTTGGTTTCTGGAAGAGAGAGAAGCAGAAGGAGAAAAGGAGAGGTGCGTGGTGTGTTAGCGACAGTAGACGTTATCAGAGGCAGTACAACATCTAGGAAGAGACGGAACGAGGAAGAGAGAACAAAGAGAGAGCTTCTGTAGGAGCAGTGCACCAGATGACGACCTGTTTGTCTGTCTGTCTGTCTGGGGAGGAAAGGGTTAGGCGGTTACACTTTTCACCTGTTGTCCCCTCCAACCCCTCATCCTTCAGACTTACTTTCAAAGTCCAGGAAAAAGTGAGGATAGTTTTCAATTTCCCTTGTTAGGACTTTTAGCAGATTACCCATCCCAGCAAACCTGGTGTGAAATATGATGAGAAACACAACATCAAGCAGCACATTCAACATCTCAAAATATCTTTTTAATGTCATTCGATATCTGCTATCATCTGTCACATTGATTATAACACAAATCTTTTTTTAAACACGCATAGAAAAACAAATCACAATTCACAGGCACTTCTCCATCAGAGGTGGTGCACCCAGCAATGGATTCCGTTTGCTTTCGTACACTCACAAGTAACATGAAAAGGTGTCAGGGCCCGCCATTCAAGTGGCTTGCAGTGCCGGCCTGCAGTGCCGGCTTGCAGTGCCGGCCTGCACACGCCGACGTGTGTGATCCCATGCCTCCTGTTGGTCAACATTTCTGAAATCCCCCTCCCTCTCATTAAACTCACAAAATGGCTACTCGCATCTTAAACGCCACTTAAGATAATGGTGATATTTAACGTTTAATTGGAGGGAGTGGGCGGTGGCCGTTTGAAGGCTGAAACAGCCACGTTTCTCTGCGTTTCCCCCAGGGCACCATTCAAAGGCTGGTCTCTGTACCTCCCGATTACAGCTCATCTGGGCTCTTCAGCGCACACATGCCGGGGAGAATAATTAGGTGGAGGAGAGAGGGGTCATGGGGTTGGTACTAAAGATCAGCCTCTGGCCCATCACATCTGGAGACACATGTGGGGGGTTTTGATACTCAAATTGGTGAAACTGGGAGAGTAATTGATTAGAGCTTTTTACTCTGCATTTCTTGGGTACAGTCACTTTTACAGGTTGGACACTAGGAGGCGATGTTGAACCACACGCTTCTGCAGATCTAACCCAAACTTAACCAGACACTCAATCTGCCATTTGCCCTGAAACTTACAGCATCCCCCATTGCCGTCTGTAGGTCAACGCAGCCGGCAGGAGAAGAGACAAAGATGGACATCCAGGGGAGAGGGTAAGAGACAGAGGAAGAAACAGAAAAGAGGGGGATGCGCGGGTCCCGCTCTGCCCCGCCAAGGTCACAAGTACAGCACGCAGCAGATCCACAGATTCCCGTTTCCTGTCCCCTCGCGAAGCACACACGGAAATGAAACAACAACAACAACAACCCTCTCTCTCCTCTCTGGGACGCCCTCCAGTCCAAACAAACACAGAACTCCCCTCCCAGAGCCTGCAGAAGGAACCGCTGCAGTTGTGTGGGTTCAGTGAAAGCACTGCCGCTATTAACTGAGGTCCATTAGCGGCGTTGTGCTCAATGGCTTCATCCAGTCTGTGGTTGATGGTTTGAGAGCCTAGCAGGTCTCTTCCACTATGCCGTCATAGGAGACCAGGACTCTCCCGTTAAGAGACAGCACCTTCCCCTCCTCTGGAGATAACGCGCTTGTTTCGGGGAAGTTAACACGTGAGGGGAACTCACACAAGCCCGCATAGCTCCACTTTCACAATGAGAGATGGGTTCTCACTCCAGATGATTGACATGGCTGGAGCTCTCCAACTGACCTACTCGGATAAAGGCACTCTTTGATAGTTCTTAGTCTTTGAAATAATCAGCACCATATCGGGGACAGAAATAATTTAAAAATGGTCATTTCCGAAAGAGGCACAAAAGTTCATGGTGCAACTCATATCAGTCAAGGGATCCATGTTTTTTAGGGACATCTTGTCAAACCGTCAGTCTCAATAAAGGACCTTCCTCTTAGTTTATCTGCTGTCGGTGTTGATTTGAAGCAACATGGCTGACAACATTCTGGAGTTCTCCACTATGGCACGGCCTTGCTTCACCTCTGTGAATAAAGACTGCTTCCTGCCTCTCAACGTCACAATGCCTGTGTGAGCAAACCAGCCCTAATCACAGGGCTTTGTGGAGGGTAATTAAGGCTTGCTAGGGGCAATTAAAAGTCCAAAAGGGCAGAGTGCTGGCGAGCTTTCCTCCCTTTGTGAGAAAGAACCTCTGCTGGGGAGACAACAGCAAACCAACAGCTCAGACAGATAAGTGCTGTATCTAGGATCTGAATATCTAAAACAGGCAGGTCCAAATACTCCAGGAAACACTGGTCTGATAACAGTGATGGGGTGGTCAGAGGATTTGACAGCACATCCAGAGCTCCAAGGTTCGAATCCTCCTCATCCAGCATGTTGCTTTAGATAAAACTGTGAGGTACATTTTTTTCTTGGCATGACGGTAGCTGACGATACGAGAGATCCTGTGATATTTCTTATTGTTTAGTACTACAGCTCTGGGGGCAGAGTCTGAGGCTTGACAGAACAAGAGCAAGCTAATCTTGGAGCTTGTAGAACCATATAATTACCCTCACCACAGGCTTGTGGCATGCACCTGGTCCACTTGCATCATCAAATAAATATACAGTGTTTATGTGTGAGTGTATATGAGTGTGTATGGTATGAATATGTAAGTGTGTCGTTGTGTGTGAGTGAGTGTACAATGCGTGTGTGTACAGTGTGTGTGTGTTTGTGTGTACAGTCTGCATGTGGTGGGGGGAGGGGAGGTGAAAGTACCTTCTCTGGAGGAGGACCCAGGCTGGCTTCTATATCATCCACTTCCTCCTTCTGAAACACACGAGTGAGAGGAGAATCCTTGTTAGAACCACCCAGAACAAAACTTAATGGTAAAAAAAATCAAAAAAAACCTATGAGTAATATACCATATTGGTCAATCGCATCCCACATATAGTTTTCGCCCAGCTGTCCTGCTGGTAGTCTGTTTCGGTGTTAATGTTACCATGCTTGTGCTACCTTGTTCTCCAGTACAACATGCAATGCATGTCTGTCTTGGCTACGTCCTGTTTTGCCTTGTGTTAAACACTCGGTTGAATTATGAAGGAGGGCAGAGACAGCAGGCTAACGTAGTCGGTGACCAGTGACCACCTAAACACCGTCCTATCCCACAGCTGTCCGCAAGGTAACACGTGTATTAAATATTGATACGACATCTGCTACTGTCTAGTCGCTAACAACCTAAACGCTCATCGTGACTGCGGCTGGATACGAGGAATAGTCACCAGTCTTCGTCACATCCCAAATGGGAAGATTGGATGACTAGAGGGAGGGATGGGATAGCAGGAGGGAGTAGGGAGGGAGAAGGCGGAAACCTGGCTGGGGAAAACTAGCTCTAGCCAGTAGAAAGACATTGCCCAACCCGACTGAAGCAGTCAGTTATGGATCCAGATACGGAGCCAGGCCAACTGTGCCAATGTACCCGGCATTAGGCATGGCGCTAGCCTCGTTTAACCCCTGTGGTGCTAGCTAGCCCTAATTAGCGCCAGCAAGCTCCCCATGTAGAATAGCGCTTGCCAGCCCCATGTAGAATAGCGCTTGCCGCGCCATGCACCACAGTGTTAGGACCATGTAGCGCTAGCTAGACCCATGTACTGTAGCCTAGAGACTAAACGTATCACAGACAGGGCTCTGCCAAAGCCGTGACGTTACGCTGACTCCTGCATCAGCACGGATAGCCGTTATAATTTGATCACCCTAGATGAGCAGGCAGCATTCCTAGGCTGTTTACCTCCACACCAACTGTCAACGGAAACCTTGAGGATTAGCTGGCCTGCTAGGCCTAAAAGGGAGACAATATTAACCCCCCACATACACCAGCATCTTTCCATCTGCCTACACTACGCTTAAATCACAGGACCAGTGAGAAAATGGTAACGTTCTAATCAACACCGAAACACAAAACGCGCTAAAACGCTAGCAACATTGTTTGAGACCAAATATGTTACAAAACGTAGGAAACTTCTCACTTTGCCCTGAATAGCAGCAACCCAACTTAACTAAAGTCTAAAACAAGTTCTCAGCAGACGAGCAGTAAACGTGAGGACAACCCTAAACAACAGCGATGTGGTCAAGACACACACAAGGAAAGTACACATACAATACAAATTCAGCTGGGCCCCATAATCCACACACACAAACAAACACTCACAATAGGTACTGGTTTGACAGCGATGACCCACTGATCCAAATGTCATATTTTCCAATCTGTATACAAATAAAACTCTGTCCCTATTATAGAAATACAGAGACCGGAAGACAGAGAGAGAGACAGAGAGAGAGACATGGAGAAAGAGACAAAAAGACTGGGAGGTCACAGATCCTTCCACCTCGCTTTCCATCTGTCACTGAAAATACTGCTCTGCCTCCCCACCCTCCCCCACGCCTACAGTCAACCTGCATGGCAGTGAGGGAACAGGATGGAGAGATGGGTGGATGGATGGAGAGATGGAGGGAAGGCTGGACTGGCCCCATGGCAACGGGGGCCAGGAAGTAGGAGTCCTTATATGGTCATGGTGACGGCTGGCCTAGTCAAACACATGAGTGGTCTTCTTGCCTCGCTGACTACACCCCTCTCCTCACACACATGCGTGCGTGCACACACACCATGTGCAGAGCACCAACTTAGACACTTCGTCTTCACACGGTTTCTTAAAAAATTAGCTTTATTTGTATTTCATGCTAAACTGTATCCTTCAACCTAGTTAAACCACCTCCTCCTTTCTATCAATCACTCTCCCTACATTTCTCCCTCTCTAGCTGTCCCCCTCTGCTAGTTCACTGACTGACTAGACACAGACACAGCAGGTAGTGGAATCAGGAAGAGACAGGAAGAGTTTCAGAAAATAAACATGTTATTCAGAAGATCCAAATCCAGTGGAATTTTCCAGTGAGCCCAGCTACAACACAAGCCCCACTGTTTAACCCCAGGCGGTCAGACCAGCACAGGGCCCATAGAATCTGCAGGCCCTCCATCACACAGATAAGCCTGGAGTCAAAGACACACACACACACAGTCCTGCTTTCTCAGAGTGGTGTTCTCGTGCCTGCAGAGCAGCATGGTGGTGCTAATCTAATGCTGATGGATCCGTCAAGGTGAGTCTGCAGCTTGGTGTCACTGAGGGGGTACTGGCTGCTCTTCCTGGTCTACATCATGTTATATAGCTAACTGTGGCCCAGTGCTAGTGCTGGACATGGCTCCTGTTAAACAAACTACACTAAACTGAAGAGGAGGAAGATGCACCAGCGCAGCCGGCTGGAGAGAAGTACACTCCAACACAAAAGACTCCAGATCCCAGGGTTCTCTGTGGTCAACGGAATGGAAGAGGGAGATTCTAGAAGCCTCTCGTTCTGAGACAGGCAGGTCTCTTCCCCCCCCCCCCTCCTCCCTGGGCTTTTGGAATCGGGGGTGAGAAAGGCAGCAACACCATTTCTCCTGCCAGACACCTGCTATTGTAACTCCAGAACGGAGTCCTGTGTTAAAGGATCGAGGAAGGAGCTACTTTCAGCCAGTCCACCATCTTCATTCTGCCCTCACAACGACCGTCTTCACAGGAGAAAAAACATCCTACAGTAGATGTTTATGACATGACTGTTATGCCAGCTGTATTTGGATCCAGGATTTAGCCGACTGCAAATAAATTATTAACATGACCCCACCAGATCTCCACAGTGTGACATCTCCAGGCATCAGGCTCGGTCACGCAAAGGGTGTGTGTGTGCGTGTGCGCGCAAGTGTGTGTTTAGAGCCCCCATCTCTCTCAGGATTCCTGGGTGTCAGACAGTGTGCGCGCTCTGCCGTTAATGGCACCAGCCCTGAGCCCTAGCAACAAGGTTTCTCCTGAGGCCCAAACATCTGCCTGTTGAGCTGCTTCTAACAGTCTGTTGGGTTCACTACGAGGTTAGCCCCACTGGAGGTTCAATGGACTGGAAGACACACATCATCCTGTGAGTACATTACTATGTGTGTGTGTGACAAAGCTCCAAGCTATCCAATCCTCTGCATAGTAACAGCATGATGGATGGAATCGTGTCATCTCTGGGACCAATTCCATTTCAGCTTCATCCCACTGAAGCAGGGTATAGACCAATTCAATTTCCAGTCTGTCAAAACAGAAAGCTGCATTCTTTGAAGCTAGACCAGGTATTAAAAACACATTCATGCCAAATGCCATGGACTACAGCCCCCCAAAAAAGAAATGTTCAGACAAGAAGAAACTTTTTTGTAATCACTGCCAATAACAAAGATAATTATAAATGTTTAACTCGCAGTCCGTTTCCATGTTAGTTCTCCTCCTAGACATGTAACATGTTGTTACACCCAATTACTCCTCAACATTACGCAATAACTGACCGTAAATTAAGCTTCCTGTGCTGACCAACTAGCTCATTGATTAAAATGGAGATATGGAATTTGAAACTCTTAGCTGCATCAAAATGTCCCTAGCCAATTCCAGCAAACTGATGTCATTCTGTGTCCTACATTTGAGAAGGCTGGAAGTAGGATTCACAGATATCTGCAGCACCATGACTGCCGTTTAAAGAACATTACATTTGGTCATTTAGCAAATGCTCTTATCCAGAGTGACTTACAGTAAGTACAGGGACATTCCCCCTGAAGCAAGTAGGGTGAAGTGCCTTGCCCAAGGACACAACGTCATTTGGCTTGGCCGGGGAATCGAAACAGCAACCTTCTGATTACTAGCCCAATTCCCTAACCGCTCAGCCATCTGACCCCCTAGAGAAAGAGGAAAGAGAAAAATACATTTCCTGCTCATCTATCTCCAACATTGCTTCTATAACTACCACAAACATATCGCAACAACAACCAGCCTCCTGGTTAGAAAGAGAAATTAGAGAAATTCAAATAATCAATCAAGTGCAACATTACTCATCTCGTATTGGTAATCTTTGGTGAGGTAACGTAATGTTATTTTTACAGTATTCATTTAAGCATAGCTCAGTGGTAGAGTGTATGGCTGGAGTTCAAAAGGTTACAGGTTCAAATCCCAGTCTGTCGCTTTGGATAAAAGCGTCTGCTAAACTAATTACATTATAATTATCCTAAACGGCAGTCATCTCCAATATTTTGACTGTAAAAATCCAGTTGGTCGGTTGGAGTACTGTACACTGAGCTAACTGACACCTAGACAAGTGTACGAGCTCGGCCGCAGCGTGGTCAATCTGGATAATTCCCTCTGAATCTTCCTCCACTGGACTCGTCACATCACACTGCAGTTAGGAAATAACGTACATTCCCCAACGGCCGTGGACCTGGAACCACAACCCAACCAGAGGAACCAGCACTTCCCTGAGCTGAATGACTGCTTTCATCTCATCTGTGTGTTGATTACAGGGATGGTAGATTAAGAAGTGTAACATGAAAAACCCCCACCCACCAAGAGAATGAAAAAACCAACTGTACACTACTGAGGGAACCTTACAGTCCTTCAATCTCTCCACACTGGGCCCAGCATACAGGCTCCATCTGTGCCTGGTGTAGGTACGCTAGACAAGAGCATGCTTATTACACAGAGACATCAAACTTTATTAAGACCTGCTAGGCTGAACTTGATAATGACACAAACTGTCACAGGCTTGAATTGTGAGAAGTGGGGGCATGGTTTGACAATCCTGTTTCCGAAATATTTAAAGCAAGCTTCAGTTTCAAAACATTCTACACGGGCTCAGATATCAATATTTTAAGGCCTCCACTGTTGACTGAGGAAAAACAGGCCTGGAATTGGGTTAGAATACTGTGACTCCCTCGGGCAGGGAGAATGTGACGAGGGAGAGGGGAGGGGGGGGAAGGGTAAATAAAAAATTAAAAAAAGAATGAAAGAAAGAGAGAAGGGATAAAAAGAAATGGGGAGCGGGGGGAAGGAGAAATAGAAAGAGAGAGACAGACCGAGAGAGGGCAGGACGTGTTTTGCCCTTATATGGGCACGGGCCAGGGGGGTGAGGGGCTGGGTGTAGGGGACCTGACTGGCTGCCCACCACCACAATGGCAGCCTTCTCCTGCCTCTGCTGTATCACGCACACACACTCTCTGCCCTCAGCCCGTCAATAGACCCTGCACACAGCTGCTTACATGGTCGAACCTCACTTCCCCTCAGCCAGCCAGGCATGCAGCTACGCTTAGCTAACACACACACACACACACACACACACACACACACACACACACACACACACACACACACACACACACACACACACACACACACACACACACACACACACACACACACACACACACACACACACACACACACACACACAGGGTGGTTGTCCCCACATCTGGGGTGTCCATGGGAGCTGAGGGTCAGATGGAGAAAAAAAAAAGTGTGAAAGAGGAGGGAGGGGTCAAGTGAATATGAGTGAGACAAGGAAAAGGGTGTCAGCCTGATCAAGGGGAACATTTTTCATTTAGACGCAGTCCTGACTCCGTTTACAAAACCCTGTCTCATAGCCAATGAGGGCCAGAGGATGAGAGGAGGAGGAGGAGAGGACAAGGGGTGTGAACAGAGGACATAAAGAACACTTAGCTGGAGCTGGGAGGCAGGCCCGCTGCACATGTGTGTGTGTGTGTGTGAGCGCATGTGTGTGTGTGAGAGAAAGAAAGGCCTGGTATTCAGAGAGCAGGAGAGCCCCAGTCCTCGCCTGGTTACTACCAGTTATGAACGCATGGCGTGGGACTCCAGGCGGAGAATTCCTCCTGCGTCTCTCCTTCTCCCTGCTCAATAGCACGTCTGTTCCGGGAGCTCTGCATGTCAAAAGCACAGGCGATACAAAGGGGGCCATGTCTGTGACTCAGTGTGAGAAGGAGACACAGACATGCACAGATCCACCAAACCAGGCTGAGAGATTCGTTTCAGATCTCCAGATGGGCCGGTCTGGCCGTCATTGCCTTGGTCCACGTTGTTGTGGACCTCCTGACCCCTTACTGAGCTGCTCTACCTGTTGTTAGGTAATAATGTATCATAAAAACACATACATTTAGCAGACACTTTGATCCAAAGCAATGTACAGTACAGGGGGGATTTGAACCTTCGACATTGTGACTTGAAGTCTGGTGCTCTAGCCGCTAAGCTATACCCTCCTGTTAGGTCTGTCTCCAGACCCTGCTCAACCTGCTGGTCGCCGTGGTGACAGGGAAGACGGAAGGATCACTGAAGTAAATTAAATATCAACACACGTACAGGAACTAAGAAACAGGAAGTGGGTTTTTTTTTTCTTCATTATTCAACACGTTTTTGTCTTTATTATTCTACAAAACTGCCATGGTTGTGATAATAGTCACTGGTCTAAATTAAGACGGTAGTAGTTTTTTTTGGCGGGGGACGGTTCCCAGGGCAGTTGATTTGGGGTCAGGGGTGTGGTGGATTGATGTTGCACACTAGATCTCTTTCAACACCCACTTGACCATGCAGTGGTCTGTAGCACGGTGCCTCTTCGTGATTCCACACGCCCATCACAAAAGGATAAATTATCTCTTTTTTTTCCCAGTGCCTAAGCATACTGTAACCATGGACAAAAACATTACAAATCAGCCAGGCTACGCTCTCCAAACAGCTGCTGAAAACAAAGGGAATGCTGCTGAGGTGGGAACAGTCAGTCAGCCAGCCAGCCACTTAACCAGTCAGCCAGGCATCTAACCAGCCAACATTGCAGTTAAGATCAAACCAGCTGGAGAACAAGAAAAACAGGCATAGTTCCATGGCTCTATAACTCAGCTGTATCAAATGTACTTTTCCTAACGCAGCAGGTTAGCTATGCGGATATCTCGAAGCTTCCTACCTGTGCATGCCAGACAGTGGGACTGGCTGGCTGTGACCTTTCAGCAGAAACAACAGAGCTCACACCTGAACACGACAGTCGCAGAAGAGGTGGAACCGAAAGGCAGGGGATCCAAGGTTTACGACAAACTCTTTATCTTGTTGGAATATGCTTCAGCAAAACATTTGCTGACAGTGCTTGTTTGGGGTGCTCATGGTGGAATAGAGATACACCAACAAAGGCACAGACTGTTCACAGACTGTTCACAGACTGTTCACAGACTGTTCACAGACTGTTCACAGACTGTTCACAGACTGTTCACAGACTGTTCACAGACTGTTCACAGACTGTTCACAGACTGTTCACAGACTGTTCACAGACTGTTCACAGACTGTTCACAGACTACAGACCACAGTGGTGATCAGAATGCCTACATCACACCTCTAGTCTGGTTATCCATTTATGCTCTAATCTCTTCTCTGTACTAGGCTATAGCCTATACATGGAGCACAGTGACATTTATATTTGCTCAGGATATAGACCTTGCTACCTCATCTCCCCTCTACTGAATGACATTGTAATCTAGGTGTGTCTTTTCCTTCACACGCCAGCACTGTGTGTTGTGCACTGATATTGACAGGAAATGAGTGTAAAAGTGAAACATGAACAGGAAGTGGGCACAGAGAAAGAATGTAAAAAAAAAAAAAAAAGGCTGAGACTTAAATTCTCATTCTGTGTACTGATGCAAAAATCTGTGTACTTGTTCTATTTCCACATCCTGCACTAGTCTCCTCATTCTATACTAGTCTCCCTCAAAGTGTACACTTCTTTGTCTCTTTTGCCATCACAATAATAGGAGGACAGAAATGTTGTTTGAGTGGTCTCCTACATCTCACCCTTTTCTTTTTTATATGCCTGACTGGCAGTGAACCATTTCAGAAAGACAACACTGGGTGAAACCAGAACTCCTGTCAGCTGATTTGCATAGAATTTCACTACACACCGGCTGAGTTCCAATGAACAACCCATTTCCTGAAAACAATGGATTGAAAAAAGAAAATCCTGGAAGGATAGCGACAACACTGGTGAAAAATGTGGCCACAGGGAGCATGAGCAAACCTCGGAGGAGGACAATTCAACCGGCAACATTTAGCCCCCTCTCACCTTCACCATTAACAAGATGAAGATGACCAAGACACGAGCAAGCCAAGAAGGCAGAATGCAAAACACCACAACAAAGCCAAGCTTTAGCTAGCTCAATCTGGTGCCAACCAAGAAGACTGGCCACGAGCCGCAGTGAACACAGTCCAAATGGCCGTTTCAACGGCTCGTTCAGTGATGCACCATGGACCATGGTCAACACACTGGCAGACAGTCTCTCTGATAAGCGGAGAGGAAACTTGTGAGGGTTTAACCTTACTCCTGTGAATCAACTTCAGTCAGAATCAGGGTGGACATCTGGGGAACTATTTACTCGTCTTAAAACAACACAAAGCGCAAGGTTGTTAAATTTGTTCAACATTAGGCACTATATTCTCCATTTTCACAAACTCTTTCTGCCTTAAGACACAATACTAGAGAAATGCGGCAACAAGATCCAATGCATTCCGACCAAACACATGCACGCACGTGCACACTATTGAGGAGTGCAGCTGTCACTGTACGTCTGAAACAACAGGCACCATTTCACAAAGGATCAGGAACAACGGTAAATCAGTGCAGAGACTAGCTGTCCTGACAGATACAGCCAGCTCCAGAAGTCTGACAACACGTCAAGATACTTCTATTTTGCAGTTGTTCCAAATGTAACACACAAAAAATGTAATTAGAAAGGACAATACGAGTTTAACAATTTGAAAGAAAAGTTGAATCTTTGAAAGATGTACATGAATTTCAGTTCAGCATAAATTGACTCCACAAGTTTGTCAAAACCTGTTGAGCCATGTTATGCCAGCATGCCAGTGTTCCAAATAGCTTCTTGTGATATCCCAGAATGCTTGACTTTCTCATTCTTCAATTCCCCCATTAAATGTTCAATGTGGTCTCAGGCTTTTAAACCCAACAGTATCTCAACATGCCCAACATTCTGTGATCTGCAAGTTTGAATCAAATTGTTATATATCTAGTTCTCAGGTTCTTAATATTGTTTGTCTCCGTCAGCAGTTGTGCCGAAATATAATCAGCAGAGGTAATATTGGCTTCCCCAAAGGGGAGAGAAATGATACCATTGTCACTTAAGTAGGTCCATGAGAAATTAGGAACAACTGCTGCGGTCTAACGTTTTTCAGAAGTTAAACTAGCTCGATTGTGTTGTCGGTTTGACAAGTTGGGAAACCATTCATTAAAGCACCGATTGCCTGCAAGCGAAATTGATGTCAAAATCCGTTAAGGAGGGCCGAGTGGGTGACACTTTTTTTTCTGCCATGGTCCGGGTTGACAATCAAATACAAACAGTCATGGGCTTTCTAGAGCACCATAGAGGAGACCAACTGAAAGTGCAGGAGGCAATCATTTTACGTACGCTAAATCATGCTACAAGTATCTGTGGTCAGCGGACGACTTTTTTGGCTTTCTTACTTCGACTACTCTCTCATACAGTATATAGACAGTCATCTCGCTAACATGTGATATTAGCTAGACTATATAGCCAGCACTCACTGTCCAACCCTAATTAGCTAGCATTATAGCTAGTGCTAGGTCAGCTAACGCCAGGAAAATCCAGTGAAATTTTGTATCAGAAATTAGGGAAGTCCAATGGAAACGTCAAATTACATCTCAAAAAACGAAAACAGAATTTGAATGTGGTTGGTCTACCTAGACCAAACAACCCATTGATCATATAGCGACCTGAATCGGATTGCAGCTAGCTACCTTGCTAGTTAACACGAGTGACCAGATCATTATAGTGTACCAATTGCCTGTTGCAACACAGTCCGGCGGTGACACAGGTTTCCCTTGCCCTACACTCTATTATGTCTCCGACCGACATTAATCGAGTACGCACAAGAGTCACCCAAAACGAACAGACCTTCTAGTTAGGCAAGATCGCTAGCTGGCTAACATTAGAGCGCACACTTCCTGCGGCGAGTCCTAAATACCCATGTGAATTCGCCTGGCACCGACAAATTGAGTTAGTAACGTCACCATTGCTAACATTGAACATTCTTTTCACACAGTTATAACAGTAAGAGCACAACGTTGACCTCTTAATTGCGCCTACCGGTATGTTTCTCCAAATCGTAGTTTTAAATGGGAGATCCGATGGTTCAACACTCCGATAGCGCCACTTTCCACAACCACTACAGTCAGCGGTCGCTACAACAACAACGCTTTTTCAGTTTAGCCTACCCCTCCCTCCAGCACCATAAAAAGCACAGAAAAAATCTCGCCTCAAACCCCGCCCTTACACAATTGTAATTGTAATTGGTTAACACTGACCATGACTGTAACTTTCAAACAATCTGATATTTTCTTTATTCTTTTAATGTGAAAAAGGAGTCTAAAATAGCATAAAATAGGCCTACATTTAAAATGACACTGGTTACACTGAATTTAGTTTTTAAAAGTTTGTTACTCGGTTTGACATCATAGTGGATTAACTCTCACTTTTATACCCTGAGGCATCCACTGCATGGTGATGAACTTCTTCTAGGCACGTGCTGGTCTTTCACTGAGACAGTTCAAACGTTGATTGATGCATCAAGAGGCATGTTGGAACACACCGTTTATGAAATTTAGAAACTGCAGGCTGAGCTGCAATCCACAAGGCCTCAACTCAGCCATGGACTTTTTGCCCAGCTTGAAAGGAATGCCAAGCCAAGTACAAGTCTCTAAAACGGTGTCAGTCTCTTTTATACATAGGTATGCGCTGACAGGAAACTACACTGAGGTACAAAGATGCATTTATAAATGTGTCTATTATCTACCATACGCTGGCACATGCTGTGTAGTGAATCCAAAGTGACACCCAGTGTTGATGAAGGGTATAGCCTTCTTGTGTTACTGTTCATGCTAAATCATGTAATAATAAATACGGAGGGATGACTCTGGTTTTTAGAGGCGGTCTCAAACAAAATGTGTGTAATTGTTGTAATTTGGTGTATTATCTGCTAAGTGTGTCTGTAGTGTTTATTATGATGCATAGTGTCATGAATACATGACACGATGTACCACCAGGTGGCAGAAAACGACTACAAACCTATTGTCTGATACTTTCATGAGATGTATGCATGTTGGGGATGTGGCTGGGGGAAGTGGCTGAGGCATGTGGGCTTAGGCACATACACTCACACACACGTTGGGCCTAAAAACCAGAGACGTTTATCTATACTTAGGACTAAAGAAAGCAAGTAGGTTTTATTTACCTAGTGACCAATCAGAAACCAGGGGTGGTTCATCTACGTAATGACTAATCACAACCTAGGGAAGTTTCATCTCCGTAATGACCAAAAAAGCAGGATACTGGACGTTGACTTTTCTGGTTCATGGAAAAGCTTGCGAAGTAATAATTCTTATAGTTCGAGAAGGCCAGACCCTAGGGCAAACCCTAGAAAATGCCGCATTAGTGGACCTTGTATCTCAGTCTTAATAGTCCAGCAGTCCACTTCTTGTGCTTTCTAGGTCTGTAGGCTTTAGTGATTTATTCATATTATTACAATGGTAGCACTTGTAATGTTGAACATAATGTTCAATTCCCCTTTGTAGGCAGTGCATTTAAGTTGTTGAGAACAAAAAGACATTTCAATTTTATGGGTCAGTATCTAAAGGAAGTGAGTCATGCAAACCTTCGCCATGGTCTAAATGTCAGCCATGCCATTTCATGAAAAACCTTTGCGGTATTCACAGCACAGGTGTCCTGGTTCTTAGAACAGCTTGGGAAACTATTGCAGTAGCGCTGGGAGCAACATGACAGTTTGAGGAATGACCAAATTCTCAATGCCCCGAAAAGCTGCCTGCTAGCTGTTTTCCCTTCTTATGTGATCTAAACCATTATTCGTTTTGCCATATTTCACCCAAACTGACAACTTTGCCATGTCACCGAATCTATATGATGGGTTACAATAACCCATAGCCCTACTGTGTGTCTACAATCGTTTGAAAATGGCATCTGTTAAATTATTGTGTTGGAATTTTTTGACAGCTGGGACCACTAGTTTCAGTTTGTATACCCTTAAACCCATACATTCTTGTCAGATTAACTAGTGCATGTTTCTGCTTTGTTCTTCAGACGCAGCCTTAGCTAGGCTGTTGCTTGACAGCAGACAGTCCTCTCAGATCTGCCGGGCCGTTCAAAAGGTCATGTCCTCATCAGGGTCTTTCTGCCCATTTGATTGTATTCATATTAATATATCTCAAGTTTCCCTTTGCAGCAATAAAACCACAAGCCAGGCAGCCTCTGACCAAAGCTCTGTAGGTTGTTTATATTTCTATTTTGTTATAGCCTACTCTCTCAGTCTCCCTCTTCATTTTTATTTTGATTTAGCAACCCCCCTCCCCTCTTTCTCTTCCTTCACAAAGCTCACTGTCTCTCTACTAACACAGAGATAGGCAATCAGATATAATTGTGTGACGGAGAGGCAGGGCCGGCCCAAGGCATAAGCGAACTAAGCGGCTGCTTAGGGCTTACCAGAGGGCCACCAAGAGCAAATGAAATTACAGTTTAATGTGTTATGTAAAAATGAATATATTCTCTTTTTTTTTATCGGCAACGATAAGCAACGCCGAGGGGCCACCAAATCAATTTTGCTTAAGGCCCCATAAAGGCTTGCGCCGGCCCTGCGGAGAGGTCTGGGGGTGAAATCGCACACCGGCGTAGAGCCTCAGAAAACAGTCAAAGAAATGGCCTTGGCTCCACTGAACAGGCCTGAGCTGGGCTGGCGGTGTTGACTGTGGGTGATTCAAGGGTTTTTGATGGGAACGCAATCTCCTTTTGTGCCCTAATCAATGGCCAGCTTCACAGTGGAGTTATTGGCTCACTTCCTATGTTGGAGAATAGCTGGAACCAGAAGGACTAGAACTGGTTCTCAATCTGTGGGTGAAAATAAAACACAATGTTCAAAACCCTTTTTTGCTTTCTGCAATCCATTAAGATAATTGTGATAGACTGTAGCCTATAGTTGTGCACTTTCAGTATTTACAGAGGATGGTAGATTCAACTTTTGAATGTGTTTGTCAATCTCATTAAAAGCGATTGGCTGAGTAGCTCATGGTGAGTTTTATGAATGCACAAATCATAACCATAACCAGGGGTGCCACTTGGGTTTCTGGGCCCAATGGCTAATTGCTCAGTATAGTATAGACACCTCTTCATGCGGCCCTCTGCTGTTACACAGTGCTGTGGCTGATGGATTTATTAGCACTGCTTACATTTGCTTGGACCTGAAGCAATATTGTTAGTGTCTGATTCACCTACGTTACAACTCTATCCCCTGCCCATTCCACATATACAATTGTCCCAGTACCAGGTAATATACTGGTCCTGGTGGTACCACCTCCCCTGGATATTTTGCTCATGTTTTCACAGGAAAAGGAAAGTCAGACATCAGCTACTGTAGGAGGGAATGAATGCCATGGTTACAGATGTTTATTGCAATTATCTAGAATTTAAAAAACGGCTACAGTGTGTTCTTGGCAGGCAGGCCTGTCCTGTTTGTGAATTGTCTAGTATTCCACCCGAGAAAGACTTGTGATCATGGACCTGGTCTATTTATAGGCTCTGCTCTATGGCTTGCTATCAGACGGAGAAATGAGGGAAGGGGTGGGGTGTGCTGGGGGGAGTCTGACTCAGAATGTTGAGTTAAACTACTTCCTGTCCCTGATGCTCCTCTAAGCACTGGTCCTTTTTATTCTATTTTTTTTGTGGGGTGGTCGATTCCAGTAGAGATACCTTACTTAAGGGCTTTAACAGTCTGTGTTTGTTCTCGAGCATTAAACTGTAAAAACAAGTAAAAAATGTAAAATGCACAATGATTTTCCTATTGCGTGAATGTAAAATGCAGATCACGTCTTGTAGGGAAAACTAAACACTTGCCACACCTGGTATCCGTATAGATGCTGTCTGAACATATTGATTATTCTTTGTGATAGCTAATTGTCAGCTAATAATGTTTATCTACAGTTTGACAACAATGTTAGTTTTAACTTGTGTTCATCTTTCACAGACTTAAAAAAATTCCTATGCTCATGGCACAGCACAATTCTCATCAAAAAAAGATGCTCATTATCTCTTTAACAGCTTGAAACACTGACACGCAGATTCTTCCCACCGGTAAATAATAAATGTCTTTATTCGCGGTTAAATATACATGAAAGATTTTAGTCTTGTCTCGAGAGAAGAACAGTTCGCATTATGTAACCTGTATTCTTGAGAAGCGAAACATCTCTAATCACACAGTATTCCTCTGAGTTTCAGTTGCATAATCGTCACGAAGACTAGGCGCACACTGGTGATTAAAAACAAACAGTCCTCATGCCACAGAGATACACATCGTTATTCCTTTTCACCACAGCTGTTAACTGGACGGTTACATAAAGCCCAGACATGATAATTGCCATTTTATTTCTTGCAGTGTTCTGAGAGGAAAAAGCAGTGTTGATTAGCTGTTTGGCGCTGGGTCATTTACATTTTACATATGCTCATTTAGCAGATGCTTTTATCCAGTGACATACAAATAGGGTATGTATGAAGTACCACATTGTGCAACAACAACATCTCACAGTGCAGCTGTTACATCTCATCTACAGGATTACATGGTGCAGCAATAGAATGTTGTTTGTGTTCAGAGATAGGGTTAGTCAGAGGAAGAATGGAAGAGGGAGAGGAAAACGTTGTTTTGTCTAATGACCCGCCATCGTGTAAAATACTTAAATAATTTATCATATTGGAATATTCTGGAGAGACTGTGGGGATATACTCAAACATCCGGTGCCAGTCACAATGCATTGCATGTTATAGTAAAATTCAAAGGGATATGTTTTCTACAGCGATATTTATGTTGCAGGTCCTTTCCTTACCATTTAAATTATTTAATCTGTCAAAGCTAATGACAGATTAAATCTGAAATGTTTGTATAATTTTCATCTGCAGGAAGGTGCTTCTCATCTCAATATATAGATAATTGAAATCATACTCCCTCATTGGAACCCAACCTATGATAAAGGATTTATGTCTTGTCACCATCTGACTGAAGGAAATGTTCTGTAACTCTGTGCTTCCCGGGCTCCTCATTTCCCTCCCTGTCACTGTGGTGGTGACGTATCTGAGAGGATAGCCCTGGATTTATCTGCCTCATTTCAAGGACGGGGAGCACGATTGGCTGAGAGACATCACAAGGGCTTGGCCTGTATCAGGCTCTGGTTACAGCTTTTTGCATGGAAATGAATCAGAACAGAATAGCAGGATGTCCTCCTCCATCCATGTCTCTGTTCCAACCCCAAGTGCTTCTACTTGTCTTTGCTCAGCCACAGAAGCAACTCCAGTACTAGCACCAACTCTAGCCCCAACCCTAACCCCAACCCTAGCCCCAAGCCCAAACCCCAGCCCCAACCCCAACCCCAGCCCCAACCCCAATCCCTGCCCCAACCCCAACCTCAGCCCCAGCCCCAACCCTAGCCCAAACCCCAGCCCAAACCCCAGCCCCAACCCCAACCCCTGCCCCAACCCCAACCTCAGCCCCAACCCTAGCCCTAGCCCTAGCCCTAGCCCCAGCCCCAGCCCAAACCCCAGCCCCAGCCCCAACCTCAGCCCCAACCCCATCCCCAGCCCACACCCCAGCTCTAGCTCCAACCACAGCCCTAGTGCCAGCCCCAGCCTCAGAGCCAGCGCCAACCCCATCTATATCCCCAGGCTCACTCTCTGCCTCTGCACCAGTCTCCCCATCTCTAATCAATGACTTTTCCATTTCTGGAAGACAGTCAATAACCTTATCAGGAGAAGCAGGAGAGCCACTGCCACCTGAATGCGATGAGACAGCTTCAATTCTCCAACAACAGTGTCTGCAACCCCCCACCCCCTCCCTCCTTCCCTACCTCCCTCCTCCATTCCCTATCCTGTCTACAGGGGCAGCCTGTAAAGGAGAATCCCTTTGTATGAGAAATGTGGTGGTTTCTGTCCAATAACAGTTCTGCTGGGCTGGACTGATAGACTGCAGTGGTAGAAACGAGGGATAGCCCTCTCTCTCTCTCTCTCTCTCTCTCTCTCTCTCTCTCTCTCTCTCTCTCTCTCTCTCTCTCTGTCTGATTGGTATTCTGGAGCAGGCCCTCTGTTCTGCAGTGTGGTTTTGTGAATGCTGCTGCATGTCAGGGAGATGGGATTTGCACTGCAGTGGCAGGCAATGTGAAGGATAGGAGTCTGGAGGGGGGAGGGAGGAGTGACAGGTCTGGAGTGAGAGAAAGGGAGGGAGGGAAGAAGAGGGGGGAAGACAGTAGAGGGTTAGAGAAGCTGGGGAGGCAGAAGGGACATAGACATCCAGACATGCACGTACGCACTTTATCTCTCTCTCTCTCTCTCTCTCTCTCTCTCTCTCTCTCTCTCTCTCTCTCTCTCTCACACACACACACGCACGCTCACGGGCAATGCACCAGGAAACCCTCTCTGGAAACACTTGCGTCATAGTTTTGTGTCAGGGCCTGGGGTTTATGTTAGAAAACAGATTGAGATGTTTTCATGCAACCTATTTTTTCTCTAATGTTTTTCAATCCATAAGAAACCAGGCTTGGTTTCACATACACATCCCTTCAAAACAGTATTGCAGTATTAATTAGTATATTGTTATTAGATGATATGCCACAATATCTGTATACCTGACACACTGTTATAGAATGTCACTAATGGGACAGATTGTGCATGAACGAATGTGTCTCGTTTCACTAGGCCGTTCCTATGTGCACGCCCGGTAGGAACTGATGAAATTATATTTGGCACATTATGGAGGAGAAACTGGAAACAGACACTTGAAGTGAAGAGAGAGCTTTGCTTCTAAAACAAACATGTCCAGTTGATGACTGTGTAAGTAAAGAAACCTGACCAACAATGTCAAGTTAACTAGCAATTATTATTTATAAGCAGCTACACATCATGCCTGAGGGTTCAAAGGCTACAAGTTAGCCTTAGGGTCAGAATAGATTATTTTTACTTTCCATTATGAAGTACTGGACATATACAAGCGTGTAACTATGGAGTGTGTTAATTGTGTGCGTGTGAATGTGGATGTGTGTGTGTGTGATGTTTGGTTTGTTGGTTACCTTGCCTGTTCCTGTGCATAGTTTCACCATGCTGTAGAGCCTGGGGACAGCAAACGGTCTTTTCTCCACCATGCAGCAGCAGAATTGAATGGATTTTCTCTGAGAGCAGGGCTTGAACCCAATTACACTTGAAGCAATAAATCCTTACCACTAACATCACCCTGCCAGACATACTGGGTTCCCCCTTCTCTCTCTCTCTCTCTCTCTCTCTCTCTCTCTCTCTCTCTCTCTCTCTCTCTCTCTCTCTCTCTCTCTCTCTCTCTCTCTCTCTCTCTCTCTCTCTCTCTCTCTCTCTCTCTCTGTCTCTGTTGCATCACTCTCTCTTTTTCTCTCCCCATGACCTTCATCTCTCTCGTCCATCCCCTGCTTCCCTGTATTTCCTCCTCTCCCCTATCTGTTCTCCTCTCAGTATCACTCTGTCAACCCCATCACTCGGCCTCAGCATTTGTCATTCAGCCCTCTCTCTTTATGTCTCTTCCTCTCTACCTCTTTCTCCCCCTCCCTCTCCCTCCCTATTTCTCTCTTTCTCTCTCCTTCTTTTACTCTTCTCCCTCAGGCACCGTGTTTTCTCATTTCAGTGACGCTTCAGTGCTGTGGGTCTTTCCCTGCCCTGTGTGTGTTTTGAACCACCTGTGGTCAGAATGGTCCGATGCACATTCAGGCACATCAAATATTAACACATAGCCTTCATTGTGTCTGTCTGCCCTGAGGGTAGCCTGACTCTGAACTCACACCTCATGTCACTCAAAGACAAGCACATGTACTCACTCATACACACACACACATACACACACATGTATATACACACACACACACGCGCAGATTCATAAGACACCCGCACACACACACACACACACACACACACACACACACAAACACTGGGTTCAGTGATATAGTTCAAACAGAGTGGATATTCCAGGTTCAGTGAACGGTTGAATGAAGAATTCTGTACCCAGATATTTTGAATAAGGCTGATGCATGACTCATCCCCTCTCTTACAGTAATGACTCAACCAGGTCCCAGGGCTGACAGGAGGAGATTCATGCTAACTTATTACTACATAATCAGGTCAGGATCTTAGCTCCCAGCAGTGAAGGTATGTCATAGAACAGATCGCTCGGGGGTACGTACAACAAGCTTTGACTATTTTATCAGTATTTTTTCAAGATATATTTTCATGACATTTCTGCTTTCTTGAGAGATAGTGACGTAGTTGAGTGAGAGGGGAGAGGTTGAGGGGGGAGGACATGCAGGAAATGACCCCGGTCGGAATCAAACCCTGACCCCTGTGGTAAGGGATGAGTCTACATGATCCAGTGATCCATGATCCAGTCTTACCCAGGGGCAACCAGGGCCACAAGGACCCCTGATTTTATTGTGTTCTGTCTCTACAGTCTTACTGTAACATGATGACTTGTGGCGCATTCAGTACAGTCAAACATCTGTGGCCAAATGATCAGTCAAACAGGAAGCCCTTCTGGTCTGGGAGTCAGGTGGCTGAGCGGTGAGGAATTCGGGCTAGTGATCAGAAGGTTGCCAGTTAGATTCCTGGCTCTGCAAAATGACGTTGTGTCCTTGGGCAAGGCACTTCACCTTACTTGCCTCGGGGGAATGTCCCTATACTTACTATAAGTCGTACTGGATAAGAGTGTCTGCTAAATGTAAATGATTTATTAACGTTGCCAACTAGACACACCCCAATTTCTTTAAGCATCTTGACATGTGACAAGTCCATGTTTAACATCTCAGTCACAGTCTATGAGCCGACCTCAGAAACAAGTCTCTATGCAGCCTGTCAACCAACAGCAACTGACAGATGAAACACAACACCTTAAATGGCTATTCAGGTTTTCCTTCCACCTAGCAGCTCTTGATCATGTACAACATCCCCTGGATCAACGACAGCATTAGAAAACATTGTTTATTATGTTCATCATAATAAACATTAATCACAGGATCCCGGCATTAGAGGGAGCCGTGGCAGACATTAGAGGGCTTGTGCAGCGAGCCCCTCACTCTCACTGCCACGAAACACTTAAGATGCACCACTCAATATTTAATAAGGCCTCTTTTGAACACCTATTTTTATCAGCTGGGCTTAATAATTCAGAGAGTACTTCTCCTGTTCTTCTGTGCACTGTGTGAGAGAGAATGGGGAGAGAGAGAGAAGGAGGGAGAGAGGGAGAGCGAGAAAGCGAGTGAGGAGAGAGGAAGAAGGAAAGAAAGAGAGAGAGAGAGAGTGAGAGAGAGAGAGAGAGAGAAGAGAGACAGAGAGAGGGAGTTTCTATGCATGCATGATTGTTGCAAAAAAAGAATGAAAAAAAAAAGAAACATTTTGCTTGTTGCACAAATACGAAATATATGACGTATATATTTGTAAAATGTTCTTTCTTAAATAACTTTTGGAAAAAAAGTTGAAAGGGTTAGAAATTGTTATCAAAAGTTTGCCGTGAGATTAACATGCCTGTCAATGATGAAGATTTGGAGAAAACAAGTTTCATGAATTTTGTCAAAAGAGAACATGATCATAAACAAGTTAAAAAAAAAAAGTTTCAAAAGTTTTTTTATTTTTTTTATTTTTTTAAGTCTGGCAAAATGCATGTATTTTTTGTCATTTGGCAGACACTCTTATCCAGAGCGACTTACAGTAAGTACAGGAACATTGCCCCGAGGCAAGTAGGGTTAAGTGCCTTGCCCAAGGATACAACGTTATTTTGCACGGCCAGAAAATCGAACCGTCAATCTTCTGATTAATAGCTCGATTCCCTAACCGCTCAGCCATCTGACTCATTTTTTTCTCCAAATCATCACACTAAAGTGACATCAAGTGTGTGCTCAAACGTCCTCTGGACCACCTTCAGTGAATTTCCTTTTCTGCACCACGTTGTTCATCTTCCTGTAACACCGGGCGGCCCTCAATCATTCTCTCGAAGGTCAGTGTTTGAATAACAACCCCACAATCAACAGACAAAGGCAAGAAACACTTGAATCAAACATTCCCAGTCAAGGAGGTTCCTCTCTCTGCCAACTAGACCAGAACGTTGAGGTAAGGGTACCTGAGCTTCAGACTGTTTTCTAACAAAAAGTTTAATTAAGCTGTTTGTGAGAGGCCTGAGATTCTACAAGAAGCGAAGGAAAGTTTGCTGTCTCAGAAGGCTGGCCCGATGAATGATAGAAAGTACTTTAAGGACGTACATCATTCACTTCCACTGTGGTGTTCTGACATTTCAGCTGTGTGTTTTGTTTCTGGGGGATGTTACTGTAATGTCAAGAAGCTTGGGGACATGGTGCTTAGTACCTGTCAGCTCATTGTAATGAGGGGAGGCCCTGAGGATCGTCTGTGTGTGCTTATATACCTGTGAGTGTTTGTGTATGAATGTGTGTATCTGTATGTATGTGTGTGTATACTGTATATGCGTGTGTTTATGTGTGTGTGTACATGTGTGTGTTTGTGACAGAGACAGATGGTAGAGGCACCCTCCTTTTCCGTACACGCTGGCAGGCTCTGTTCCTCTCTACGTGTGTGTGTTGTTGTGTGTGTGGTGTTCTCGTGTCGCTCTCTGCGTCTGCCTGGCTTGACGCTTGCCACCTGATGGTTGCAGGTGGAGTACCAGAACAGCCGAGCGTGCGGGACGTGGAAGAAAGGCTGCCCGGCGCCCAGGAGAAAAGCCCCGGACTCGGCCTCGGACTCAGCCCTGACCCTCCTGGCTTCACCACGGAGCTCTGAATAGTAGTTCTTAGTCTGGACAAACAAGATTCCTTCTCTAACAAGGTCATATACTTAGTGATGTGACTAGTCAATACTAAACACAGACCGCTCCTCAACTCAGACCACTGAAACACTATGTCACTTTGGATAAAAAGGTCTACTGAATTAATACAATTTACAATTTAATGTAAATATGTAGACGTGTTCTGAAAAGGTTCAGGTAATTACCTGCAGCATACCAGTAGGCAAATGATTGCTAGCTTCACTCTGCATTTCAGTTTCATTGTTGGCAGCAAGCTACAGTCCGCAGAAGCAACCCTGCTTCCTGCCAATGCAAGGAGTGGAAAAGCGGTTACATAACTCACATGGCGGGGAAGCACTAAAGACAACCGTACTCTCTGGAGCATGTTACCACCACAGAGCTGCAGTCAGGCCCTCATGGACGACATTCACTGAGGTGAGGCTTGCTCTCGCTGGCATGGGCCTCTTCTGAAGATCCCCCTCCTGACGTGATCACAGCCGAGGATCCCCCCGGGTTGTGTCCCGGTTTGAGTGTGTGTGTTTGGCCAGGCGTGTCGTTCCCCCTCCATTATGAATGTGTTTTGGATATTACCGCTTGTCTGATACAGGAGGGACTGTAGGACCCTGGAGCTGGCCTCCTGGCAGGGGGACCCCTCCTCCCTGACTCGCTGCAGTGCAGGGCTTACGTAAGAGTCTCTGATCCCACTGCCTTCAGCAGGACCAACTGGGAGTATGGGGACCCATGTTATAGAAAGGGCTTCACGCAGTCAAACTCTCTTGCTTTGTCTGTCACTCCCTCTCTCTGTCTACTTTTCTTTATTTCTCTTTCTCTCTTTCTCTTTTTGTGTCTCTTTCTCTCTCAGTTTGTGTTACAAGTGCTGAGTAGGATGTATCCACTAGCTAGTAAATGTAACTGTTTGCTTGTCGACAGGGAGGGAACGGGCAAACGCTCCAGCTCTCTGAGGCGGGAGGGAGATGGAAGTTGTTATTTCTGCTTGGGGAAAACATTAGCCAGTCCCACAGGGACCCCTGTCATCACACATCATCAGTGTTTACCGATGTTATACCCTCTCAACTCCAGGGGGTTTGAACTTCAGATTAATCTTTCTGGATTATCGACAGTATCAAGTTGCAGCAGATTATGAGTTGTTTCAGTAGCAGTCGAGATAAAACCTTGATTCGACAGTCATTGTAAAGCCAGACAGTCAGGCATATCTATAGTTAAAAAATAACTACTTTGTGTGATGCTTTTACTACTTAGTTTCTTCAGTACATTTTATGTCTGTTGCCTTTCAAAACAACTAATCCAAATGGAATAATGTTTCTGTGTCACACACCATTGTGGAGGTCCTACAACCTTTCCAATCATTCAAAGTCTATGTTTGAAGTGCTGCGTTTAATAAAAACCAATAAATATACATCAGTCAAACACCCATCGCTCCCACAACAATGAAACACAAATCTCTACTCCGCCTTGTCAATAGGCCGTATTGCTAAGCAACTGATGGATGGGCTGCTGCAGTCACATGAATATGGATCTATTACCCTCAGACTGAATTCTGGGGCTGTAATATATTCACGTTTTGATACATCAACCCCCGACACAACCCTTTTAGGGTAATGTACATGTCTGGTGCGGGCTTTCATCTACATGTGTATTGGTCCGAGGGTCCTGGCAGTAACAAAGCAGTTGCTCAGCTATAACGGAGGGTGTTACTGGAACGGTCTATATTGTCTTCTCATTCTCTGACCATTCACAACCATTTTAAGTGCAATGTAATAACACTTTGTTGCTTTGTAAAAATAAATTGCATGCACAAGTACACACACACACACACACATCCATCCACCTTTATCTTGAAGGACAACCCGTTCCTGTGGATTTATAGCTCTGCTGATTGCATGGCAGTTGGCTTGAAACTAGACCCACTGACAGACCAACACGTACACACACACACACACACACTTCTGCACTCTCAGCCCCAGAGCTTGTGAGGGGTAGAGAGAGTCTGGGGTGCCCAGGGAGTCAGAAAGAGCCTGCAGTCTTGCCAGCTTCTGACTCAGGTCCAGGGAGTGAGCTTTGGCTGGCCGTCCAGGCAGGCTGTCACATGAAAGATAGTTTACCGAGTCCAAAATCTCCTTCACACCACCAGCCCTCCTCAAAATCAGCTTGGTCTCAGAGGAGAGCCGAGGGAGACATGTAGAGGAGAGGAGGCGGAGAGGAGGAGATGGAGAGGAGGAGATGGAGAGGAGGAGATGGAGAGGAGGGGGGAGAGGAGGAGATGGAGAGATGGAGAGGAGGGGGAGAGATGGAGAGGAGGGGGGAGAGGAGGAGATGGAGAGGAGATGGAGAGATGGAGAGGAGGGGGAGAGGAGAAGAGGAGATGGAGAGGAGTGGGAGAGATGGAGAGGAGGAGGAGATGGAGAGATGGAGAGGATGGGGGATAGGAGAAGAGGAGATGGAGAGGAAGGGGGGGGAGAGGAGGAGATGGAGAGGTGGGGGAGAGATAGAGTGGAGAAATATAGAGAAGAGAGAAAGAGATGTAGACATATTCGGAAGAAGTATGGATGTAGATCTTGGCCTCATGTTAGGGTCATGCCCCCGAGTATAGACACAGCTTTGCTACTAACCCAGGTATTGATTACAACATCCAATCTCATTACACAGACAGACATTAGTCCCCTGTAATGATTTGTTTGTACATTACCGTTGTTAATGTTGAGTGTGTGCATGAAGGAGACAGACACAGAGAAGGGAGGCAGGTGAGGTGTGGGAATATAGGAGTGGGTAGAGGTGTGTGGGACATTATGGAGCTGTTGGTTGTGCTTGGGTGCCTTGCTTGTTACATGTGGCACCAAAGATGCAGGGGACATAATTGATTCCCTGAACCCACAGACACACACTGCATACCTGACAGACATTGCAACATACAGACATATATGACTCTCAATTCTAAAACATAACAAGTAACAATGTAAAAATCCAGCTACATAAGCATGGGTAATGACAGTGTAGGAGATGCAAGACTCAGGGAAGCCTCCCTCATGCTGAACGATACAGTGCAGCTCTCTGGTGACATCATCAGTCTTGGTGTTGGTGTTCAGCTGCTTCACGAGGGAGCAGACAGGATCAGACACACTGCAGCAGACACACTGTTCTCAGCTGGCTGGCTAGCTGGCTGCTAGCAAGCTTTATAGTTGGCTAACTGGGCATGCCGGTTTCCTGCCTGGCTGGCTTTCTGGTTCAGTGGCTAGTTGCCATGGCTGTCTGGCATGGCTGGGCTTGTTTGCTGGCTGGCTAACTGCATTGCTGGCTGACTGGGCTTGTTGTCTAGCTGTCTGGCTTGCTGTCTGTATGGCTGGCATGACTGGCAGGATGGAGGGATGGTAGAATGGAGGGAGGGAGAGAGGGAGGGAGCAAGGGATGGAGGGATGGAGGGAGGATGACTCGAGAGGCCTCTGCTGCATGTGTCCTCGTCACGTTAGCAGCAGCTGTAATGAGATCTGGCACACAGGTGGATTGGCCCTCTGCACTGCGGCTGTCAGAAGCACTCAGCCTGACGCCTCCTCACACAGGGCGCCACCACAGACATGACAAGACTGTGGTCCGGGGAGGGCTTGACCAGGCGTGTGCATGTGTGTGTGTGTATGCAGGTACTGCACATTTGTGTGTGTGCACATGTGTGTTTGTGTGTCTGTTGTAAAAGGTGATTTGATTTGCCGGGAGAAATAATGAGTCGAACAGTGAGATGTTATTGTGTGCATAAAGTATGTGCTTGTGTGTGTCTCTCTGAGCAGCACACAAAGTAGACTACAGACAGACTCAAAGAGAAACTTGTGTGCTGGATCAATGGGGAACACAAGCCTTTTCTCAGAACCCAATCAATCTGCTTCCACATTCCTCTAAATACCTTCCTGGGACAGAACAACTCTCTAGCAGGCACCGTGGCTAGCTGCATGCAGTGTCCCAACACCCTCATAACGGCTAAACCCTGTCTGCTACAATGCATTAATGCAATCTGCTTTAATGACATCATTTCTGATTCTTCTATATCAACCTGCCTGCCTGTCTGTCTCTCTGTTGGTGTGTGGTGGGGGAGTGGTGCAGCTCAGATGAGCTCATCCTCTCTGGCCTTTGGGTGCTCATCGTACACCGCACCGTCATTAATCATCTCACTGCACAGCCTCGCTTGTGTAATTTTGACAAAGTGCATGATCTGTGTGTGTGTGAATGTGTGTGTGTTTGAGGTAGAACGAGAGAGCGAGACAGAGAGAGAAAAAGACAGACCGGGAAAGAGAGACAAATGAACTGTGGTTTTTGTGTCAAGCGTCCTCTTTCACTCCTTTCCTCCCCCCATCCTCCTTCACTCCTCTCCTTCCCTCCGCCTCTCTTACACTCCTCTCCTTTCCTTCCCTCCTAATCTCCTCCTCTCCCCTCCTTCCCTCCTCCTCTCCTTCCCTCCTCCTCTCCCCCCTTCCCTCCTCCTCTCCCCTCCTTCCCTCCTCTCCTTCCCTCCTCCTCTGCTGCAACCTCGTTGCAGAACAGCCGGGAGCAGCTGTGCCTCTGTGTCTCCTCACCCACCAGAGGCCCTTTCCAAATGTCACCGGCTTGTTCTCTCAGCGTCTCACGAACCGATTGAGACCCGGCTGACTGTGACAGAGAGCAACGTTAAACACAAACTCGCGATGAGCAGGAGGATGAGAGACTGAGGGAGAACACTGACTCCAGCTCCTCTCTCTTTCTCTCATTTAAAACAGAGAAATAACTTCAACCGTTTCTGAGTTCCTGTGAATATGTATTTATTTAGACACTAACAGACTCTGTCAGCATTGCTACACCTACCTTGGTAGAAGTGGGCCCTGCCCTCTTTAAAGTAGTTATTTAAGGAATAGCGTATAATATGATAAACATTATTTATAATTCCCAGTGCTGTTATACTAAATCAGCACTCCTGGCATGCCTCTTGTCAAATCAAATTACTTGGGTGGAACTGACTGTGCATAGTTGTATACTGTACATTACTGCTGTAAGAAGTGTAATCTTGGTCGAAACTTCAAAATACTTCCAATACTTTAAAATGGCAAAATATTCTCCAGGCAGCACTTTCTAATGCACTCCAAACAAAAACCCTTGAAAGGGAAAATTAATAAATAAATAATCACTGACCTTTCCATTCAGTCTCAACACTTTGGGAGAGATGGCTGCTTCTTTGCCTGAAATAAAAAGCACTTTCGTGACATTTGTGTGTTTTTTTCTTCTTCATGTAATTCTGTACAATCCATTTTCCATTCCAATATTAAGATGTGTTTTACTAATGCACTCTTTTAGGGGGGTTGCATCTGTATCCTCTTGTTGTTCCTGGTAGGAGGTGAGTATTATTTGCTTACAGGCCTTGCAAGAGTGTGTGTGTGTGCGTGGGCAGTGTGTGGGCAATGTGGGCGGTGGGTGTGTGTGTGTGTGTGGGCAATGTGGGCGGTGTGTGTGTGTGTGTGTGTGTGTGTGTGGGTGTGCAGCAGTGTGGGGTGAGAGGATGCTGATGTGAATGTAAATGACCTTCTATAACAACAGCTCATGGAAAACCTTGAGGTGTTCATCAACATGCATTACATTCAAACAACAACAAAGCAAATTGAAGGTTGGGTTGCCGTCCTAATCCCAGATTTGAAAACAAACATGATGGCACTTGCTGCTCATACTACTGACAGACACTGTGTAGGATCCAACAAGCAGTGTCTTGTCATTACTCCTCCAAATTATTTCCACCCGAGTAAATAGCACCTTGTAATTCTCTGATTGGACATCCAGGATAAGGAAGATGAGGTTCTAAGCCTCTATGCCTCATAGCTGTGTATTCATGAGCAGTGTGATTTATTTGCTTGCTGAGTGAGTGATTTATATGCCAGTCAAATCCCATCAGGGAGCCATGTTTTATGATAAGGATGGGGCAAAGTACAAATTGACAAGCAGGTTCCTCTATCAGTGCTACTGTGTGCAGGGAGCATTATGAAGAGGGATGTGCAGCAATTATCTTGTGTGTGTGTGTTGGAAGTACAGCAATAATTTCCAACTTCATCACAATATATTCTCTTCTACCGCTTCCCATAAAAGAAAAGACAACTTTGTAGTCAATGTTTTATATTTCCTATCCTCATTTAATGACGCGATCTTTAAGTGCTTAATAACCATCTACAAATTAACCCCCCCAATTCAGTCAATTAATTTAAAACATTTAATGTGTGAAGACTGGCTGTTGCTTTGTCTCTCTACTGCACTGGTACTGTGTTATAGGAACAATTAGCTAAATGTTTGTTTGTGTGTGTGTGTGCGTGTGTGTGTGTGTGTGCGCGCGTGTGTCATGATCCGTACACGATCCCACTTCTGAAAACCCAGGAGTCCTTTTACATGCAGAGGCCGAAACAGTTTAAATTGAAGCATGAAGTACTGTCAACACACAGCCCTTTTTCTCTTCAGCATGAATAATTCAATTCAAACATACGATACATGTTGTTTAGATGATACAGCTGAGAGAGAGTTGAGAGAGAGAGAGAGAGAGAGAGAGAGAGAGAGAGAGTGAGAGAGTGAGAGTTGTCACTTTATCGTATTGTGTTTTCTGGAGCAGTAATGATGTAATGAGTTTTGCTTGGCCTTCCAGGGGTTCAGTATTTGTTGTGGTTTAGCTCTCGATCGCCCGGAACTACCCAGAGAGGTATGTGAAAGTCATGAGCTCTAATTTTAACGCTCTGCCTTCTGTCAGTTCCTTATCGGGTAAGAGAGGAACACAGCCCAGGGATGAGCCAGGGGTCTGTCTCTATGTGTGTGTGTGTGTGTGTGTGTGTGTGTGTGTGTGTGTGTGTGTGTGTTACTGTTATCTGCCTGGAAAACTTAACTGGAAAACCAATTCCTGGTTTAGCCTCCTCCCTCACCACCTCTGCTGCAGGTCCTCTCTTCGAATCAGAATGAGGGGGGATGGGAGGGTGAGGGAGGGAGGTTGGGAGAAAGGAGGGGACAGGAGGAAGGGAGGGTAGGTGAGAGGTGGAAGGAGGATGGGGGAGATGAGGAGGGGAGGGGACAAGGGAGTCAAATGGTGAGGGAGGGTTAGGGACAGGAGGGTGGGGGAGAGGATGAGGGAAAGGGACGTCCATTTGAGGTTGACTGACTTTGGGAGAGAGGAAGGGAGGGTGAGGAGGGTAGGTGTGTAGGATCGGAAGTGGACAGTTGTAACAGTATTTCAGTGGTTAGAGTGAAGAAAATATCTGTATTTGAACAGGCACAGTGCTGAACAGCACTATCTCAACTAGAAGTCAGTTGAAAGACAGAGAGACAACCTGTGTGGTCGAAAGAAAGAGAACATACATTTAAAGAACACACGCTGCCTTTTCTATGTGAGAGCTAGAGAAGATTATCATTTGACTGGCACACACAGAGGAGAGGGAAGAGCCAAGCAATGGTTTCTAATGTTGAGCTGGATTAATTCTCGACTGGAAAAACTGATGAAAGTTAGACAAAGACTGAGTTACCCCATACTTAGTCACAGACTCGGCAAGCACATGGTTTTGAAATGCCACAGTCATAATACTGGATGGTAGGAATACTGACGAGGGTTTGAGAGAGAGAGACAGCTCCTTACTTGATCAGGGAACATTCTCAAAACAACATTCATCAGCAGCTAATGAACATGAAACGGTAGCTAATGTGAGCTGCGGTTATTAGTCTTTTACACGATGTTCGGTTCTGTTTTCATATAAAGCACTTCTCCAGGCGTCATTAGTAATTCTAAATCGTTTGTTCCAGTAGGATGCTAGAGGTTATGTAATAGGAAATGTAAAATGCTGGTTCATTTGTTCACACTTAATGAGTAAATCTGTCTGAGTCTGTCTGAGTTACAGTAGTCAAACTCAGCGCTTGGCTTGGAAGGCCAGAAACAATGGGTGATCAATAACGGTCCTCTTGACAATTCACATCTGCATGTACTTGTCTAAAGTCACTGCATTCATCTGGTGGGAGCTTGAGGAAAAAGAGCACACTGAATATGCTCAAAGGGGATATTCTTTAATGCTCCATTTCCGTGCTGTGATTAATTAACCAGTACAGGATAACGATTTTAATTACTGTCCTTTCAGTTATGTCAGAAATATAACAGTTATACACTGATAAGATGAGTGAGTTTTGGTCCTCTTCATCCTCCCACTCCCAACTCCTTCACCAAATCTGGTTGTTCCGAGTTTGGGTTGAGGTATTTACCATGACTGATGGAGCTGATAAACCACACCATTTCCAAGAACCGTTGACCCCCAAAAGAACATGGCATCGGTGCAGCATATCTTCAGCTCCAGTGTTCTGCCCAGAGAAACCCACACGCTCTCCACCTGCCAACCAGCAGGCAGCACTGACTGAGGATGGAGGTGGACGGAGGAAACTGTTTTTGTTTTGAAAAGTGATCCGGCAAATAACTATTCCCTTCTTGCTTCAATGTATCTCTAGGCTCTGACAGAGGCCTTGTTTATTTCAAAGTTCCCTCTGTGAGCAGATCTCCCCTGCAGTTGGTGTTGATACATGCTGTGAGATTAGCAGCAGTGTTCTGGGTCATTAGATGCTCTGGCAGAAGCACTGTACTATGACAAGCATTCCCAATGGTGTTCTCCTATCTGACTCTCTGACCCTACTTTCCCTGTTGTGACATTTGATGAATCCAACAGTTCCTTATCCAAAGCCAAATGTAAAAGTGTGTAGTAGGTACAGCAGACAACCATAATGCTACACAGCAGAGTCACTGAATTGTGGTTCAGCTCCTATGTCTATATTGAACTGAATAACAATTGAGTCCATCCTCACTTCTTCTATCACCATCTGGTACGCTGCTGCCACTGCCAAGGACAAGAGCAGACTGCAGCGTATCATCCACACTGCTGAGAAGGTGATCGGCTGCAATCTGCCTTCCCTCGAGGATCTGCACACGTCAAGGTCCCTGAGGTGAGTGAGGAAGATTGTGGCCGACCCGTCCCACCCTGGACACTCTGTTTCAGCTACTCCCCTCCGGCAGAAGGCTGCGGTCCATCAAGAACAAAACCTCACGCCACAAGAACAGTTTCTTCCCATCCGCTGTTGGCCACTTTAACAAGGCCAAGGTATTACACTGACTTTAAATCACAATCTGCACAATGACACCTTGCACATTGCAATTTGCACTATTGTATCGTTCTCTTTGCACTGTATTTTTTAGGTTAGATTATAAATGATGACTACTTATATTTTATTCCCCTTAGTATTAGCTAGACCCCCCTTAGAATTAGCTAAACTTTGCTCCTTTTGTATAGGTAGTCCACATATTACCCTTTTCTTTCAATATTCCTATATGTTTAATGTATGCACCTCCCTGCCACAGTAAATTCCTTGTTTGTGCAAACATTCATGGCGAATAAAATCCCTTCTGATTCTGTTTCTAAACTCTTCCCACTGGACTCTTCCCAGGAAGCACCCTTCATCTGTCAGATATAAGTGATGGTCTTTCTCATAAATTGAATTATATAATACAGTAAGAGCATTAACCTCTTACTTTATGTGAAAGCCAGCAGTACTGTGATATTTGCACCATCTCTATGCTTTGGAAGGATACCTTGTGGGCTGGCCCCTGAGATTTGCTTTGACAACTGTCTTAAAAAACCAGCCTTATCTGTCCAACAGCTTAAAAAAACTTTTGCCTACATTTTACACGTGCTACTGTGGTTTTTATGCATCTCATAAAACTTTCATGAGGAAAGATAAAATAAGACAAGTTATCTCGTCTTCCGCAGAATCCAAGGCCCATTTATGTCCCAACCCCCAATTATCTGTCACCGTCAGTTGAACAAAAAAAGATGCCTGAGGATGGTACGAGGCTGACAAAGTCTACCTCCCTGAACCCATGGCAGATGTTGACAACCCTACTTAGTGCGATTTGTGACGCTCTTGTCACAGTGCGCATCATGTCTGAGGACAACATCAACGGGGTTATGCCAGGTGAAAACCGTTCTCTCTATTCAGCGGAACAACACACACACAAGCTCACGTCACGTGCACATAGACACAAGCAGACACGCACACAGACACATGCACACACACACAGACATGCATGCATACACACAAACACGCATACACAAGCACACAATCTCACACATGCAAGCACATACACAGACACACACAAGGACAAGAAACATCACGGGTGCAACACATCTGTGCTGCACATTAAAACCTCCTCACTCCAACGCTCTCAAATAGACTTCCAGCTGTGTCACAGAACAAGGATTACATACAAGCCCACTACCTTCACAGACTTCCCAGCTTATAGTGAGTCACACTGTTTGCCATGTGACATCTCACTGTTGTTCTCCCACTATTAATGGGAGATGTACAGTACAAACTTACAATGTCATATTTTCCTTTCGATGCGTGTTTCAACCTCCTCCTCTTTCCGAGATCGAAAGGTAGATGTTGACAGCAGGGACTGCAGCTGCAGATAGATTCAGTAGGACTGATGTAATCTGGACTGTCTGGGAGAGACATTGTGACAACCCACTGAGGAACGCATTGCTGCACTCCCTTGAACATCCATATTAAAATAGCAGCATGCTCATTTAGAGATGACAGGTTGGCAACATGGTAAAAACCTTTATGCTTTGTATTTCCAGAATCGACATGAATATGTAATCAAAAGATGCTTTTCTGTATTCTGCACTTGATGTGCTTTGGGGTATTGTAGTTTGAGAGGACAGGAGAGAAACACTGCAGTGTATCATCGTTTTTTTAGTCTTATTTAATGGTAGGAGAGTTGAACAGAGACAGGAAACCAGAGAGCGAGATGGAGGAAGATGTGCAGGGAATGGCCTGAGCGGAATTCAGAATCAAACCCGGGCCCCCTGCGTTATGCAGTACCTGGTCAGATACTGGGGCGGCCCCATAATGTACCATCCTGAGTCCTGTCAGCCCTGCAGGCCATAAACACAAAGATCACACAGCGCACAATTTATGGTAAATCTGGTGCACCGACGACAGGAATAAATCATCGCAAACCAGGTCCATTGATTTTAGATCACGCTCACAGACAATCTAAGCAACTCCAAAAATACATGCACCATTGTTTGATCAATGCAGCAGCACATCCACATCTGGTAACATGGCACTGCTGCTGACCACCAACCTCACAGACAGACACCTGCTCAGATGAACTGCCACCCCCAACAAACTACAGCAGAGCATAAGCAAGGATTGTGTGCCTGAACAAGTGTATTAATGTGAACAATTCGGATAAAAACGTCTTCAAAATGAATTGAAATGTATGCATGTTTCAAGGTAAAAGTAAAGGAACTTGTCTAATTTTTGTCTGAAAACTTCTTGCCCTCCCACTCCCCTTCCCTTCAAGACACTCTGAGACAATCGATGTGCTCTCTGTATTTCCCTCTCCTCTCTCCGTCTAATAGTCCCACACTTACCAGAATAGACAGCTAGAAGTGAGTCGTTAGCCAACGCCGAGATTGCAGCTCATGCAGGCTCAGGGGATGCTGTTGTTATCTAAGAACCAATCACATGGACCAATGGTGAGAGAACAAGAGAAACCTTAGAGGGAGACTCCTTGGTGTTTCCAGTGCCAGCATCGCAGGCTAAGCCCCTGACAAGAGTGGCTCTCCAGAGATCTGAAGAAACTTTAGTAAAGCTGCAGATTCAGCATCACGAGATGCTAATGTGGTGATCCCAGAGCAGCTTGCTGTGGGCCAATCCAACTGCACCCCAGAGGCTGTTGTTCAATCAGCTCAGAGGGAGGAAGAAAGAAAGAAAAAACATAACGGTGAGCCAGAGCTGCGTTGAGTACTGTAAAATGTACAAGTGGGATCAGTCATTCATCCTGCTTTGGTTTGTTTTCAAACAGGATCAGGAACCAAAGGTGGCATATCGGATCGGTTCATCTCCTGGTGCGATTAAAGATTCAATGGTTTTCCTTGGATAAATGATTCACGGAAGAAAGCAAGGAACAAGGAAGGGGCATCCTTGGGACATACACTGTTCGTTGCTGACGTTGACCTCTTCCACGGAGGTGCAGTTCTGTCAGACTGGTGGCTAAGGGTTAGAGCCATGGAAGCTTAGAAGTATTAGCCTGGTTGAAGTAGCAACAGACTTCTGGGTCAGACGTACATACTTCTTCAAATACGTTGAGGTGTTGAGGCGTGCTTGATTTATCTCCCTGGGAGCCACAGAGCCTGTAGCCAACAAAATAGCCTCTAAAGGTCTAGCCCTACAATCTAAATCACCTACACTTCAAGTGTTTGGAAAGGATGCTACAGATGTGTATCACCCAGGGAATGAACCGGATAGACTGTCGTTCTGCCCTTTCAGGATGATGTCATCTACAACAAACAAGCTACTTGATGAGCCGGCTTCCTTGAACACAGTTCCTCACATTACCTCAGACGTTTAGACATGAGATCATCTTCGCTCCCCTGCGAACAGAGTGGCCTGTTCACTCATCTTCCTGCCCTAGAAACATTTTAAAATTCACTCACAGAGGAAATAAGCAGTAAATGGGTAATTTGGGCATAAAGGTCTCTACTGAATCAATCTCCTTTTCCTCTTAGTTTTTTCAGTTATTTATTCTCATCTACTTTCCGTTTTTGTTGTCCTCAAAGGTTGCTGTTTGATCTCATAACACCGTTCACAGAAAATCAATACACTCCTTCCATTTCTCTCTCTCAATCTTCAAAAGATTGTCTCCTGAAGTTGAGCAAGTGTATTGCCCAAGTATTTCACTTCAGATAAATCTCTGAGAGCAAAGTGAAGCAGTTTTTTTCACATCAGGAAACTTTGACTCTGTTGGAAACCTTAATTTGATACAGTTGACAGTTCCTTGTAAGATAAATAGGGTTACAATTCTAGTCTTCTTTTTTCCTCTACAAGACTTCCTTCTTTCTAGAATTGGATGGACTCTAACAATCACATGGAACAACCTTCCATTAGTGTGATGATATAGCGGATGAAGATGATATCTCAAATATAGCTGGACAATAGCCTATCCACTACCACTCTAAAGAGTATGAATGAGCAGGGCCGGTCCTTCCTATAAGCGACATAGGCATCCGCCTAGGGCGGCATGAAGAGGGGGGCGGCATTTTCCAAGTGCATCCATTAATTAACCCTCCTGCACTACCAGCAAAGGGCGCCAACCGCATCATGTCATATGTCCGTGTTGTGGTGGGTGGGGGGTTCTGGTGATAAATCTTGCCTTGGATGCCAAATGTGCTAGGACCGGTACTGTGAATGAGACAGTTTGAGAAGTCTGAACCCTCAGCAATCTGCCCACTGTCAGGTACATGATGTTTGAAGAACAGTAGAGCATCACATCTGCACACATATAGTGCTCTAAGACAACTGTGACAAAGTTGTGAGCAGGAAAAACATTGTTAACACATCAGTGAGGTTAGCTTTGCCGTATTCATATCAACTTCCTGAATGTATAGGCTACATACCACATGAAACCCTTTTTAGTTTTTGAAATGGTCATCTCCTCTAAACTTGGCTGCCTGTTGTTGTGGGAGTGACAGGATCTTCTGAGGTGTCTGGAGAAAATCACCTCCAAACCCACAACGTAGGCTAATTGTTCAACAGGATAACAAGTGGGCTGTGATGTTGAACCTGAGGGTGTTTGCCAGTTTGATTTTAAGGGAGAAGGGGATAATTCTAATCACCCCCAAGACACGTTCAACAGGATAATGCTGTCAGAAGGCTAAACTGTTGGTGACTGATGTTACCACATAAATATTAATCTGTAGACAGCTAGTTCACAAACAGCGACAGGGCCAGAGTGCCAAAAACAGAGTCAGAAAATAAATAAGTTCCATCCTGAAGAAGACAACAGTCGTGGCGGTGAGGATGGAAAGTGTGAACCTTGCAGCCCGTTTCCATAGCGATAGGTCTCTGGTCGGCCCACACGACATTATACGATGCAGCGTTTTGTCGTCTTTTCATTCTTCCTTCTTCTGTTTTTCTTATCCGAAGATTTATGTTGTCGAAAAAAAAATACGTTTACATCATTGTTGCTTTCTTGGTGAAGCAAGAGCAGGATAACGCTGACTCACCACAATCATTTATATTCTCATCGTTTAACTGTGCATACGGATCAACAGTGAATCATCTTCGGGGAGTTCTGCGCATTACAGCTTTTGAGCGTGCTCACTTTTAAATGTACTCACACAACGGAGATAGTTGTGTAATGTTTTGATGCTGTGACTGTGATCTTGACTATGATTGATGATGGGTACTGAATGAGTGATGGATTATGATGAAACAGAGATGAATTCCTCCTTTTACCAGTGGGAGGTCAATTACTTGTCTTGCATGACATGTCATTCTGAGCCCACCAATTCGCCCATCATGAACATGTGTAAATTATTAGATTTTAATTATCTTAGATTATTGGGTTTTACTTAACGTACGAATACAACTTTGTTCCTGTTTTATTATAATAAAAATACCCAGTAACCTGGACTGTCCAGGCTACATAGCCTACGCCACGAGTATCAGTATACCCACATTGGAATACAGAGCAGTACAAGTCATTAACTTAAGATTTAAAATTCGGAAAAAATTCATTCATTATAAATGGCCTGGGTCCACAGTCAGTGAGGCATGAGCAAGAGAGAAAGTCAACTATCCTATCTGTATGTGGCACCTCCCTGGGGTTACATGATTGACCCACTCCAGGGAGGTGCACGTGATTTCAGCAGCTCTCCTAACTCTACTCCCCACAAGTCTAAAAACTTAGCTATGCTATTATAAGAGTACAGTTAACATTATTATCCTCATGGTCAGTCTACATTATGCTACACATTCACAGCGACAGAGGATCAACTTAGAGGAGTTGTGGGTCTATTTTTTAACAGAAAAGTAATTTGAGTGTTTTCTAGATATTTTACATTGTGATATTTTTCAATAGATATGTGTGTGAGGCAGAGCAGTTCCCTATCCTATCCCTCAGCCGAGCAATCAGGGACACTTAACTGATTCTCACGTTTTGTTTTGCTGCATTGCAGTAGTCCTTTCCTCTGAGCCTTCACAGTGGGAGGGAGGGAGAAAAAGCTGTCCAAAAGTGCCTTAAATTCATCACACACAGACATACAAATGTATAAATGATTCACTGTCTGGAATTTAAAGAGGGCAATTTGAGGAAATCCAGATAACCCCCTCTTATTCATTCAGCCATTTATTCCTCAGGCAAAATCAGTTCCTCAATATCCATATAGCTCCCCTCTCCAATCTTTCATTTTGCTTCAGTTATGAGACGTGGTGGCTTTTATGACACACCATACATCCATCAGAAATATCAATATTAGGGGTATGGGCTTTTATTGAAGTGATTAAGCCATATGTCTCAGTGTTCTGCAGTAATGGATGAAAGCATGTCAGTAGTGGTGGAGAAAGATGGCTTGCCTGAGAAGGTGTGGCCAAAATCACAGTATGGATCAGACGGTTGGGGGTGGATTCAGTTTATCCATCCAGCTTCCTGAAGTCCTCTGGCCAAACACTTAAGGTTTTTTGGTAATGCTTTTTTCTCTTCTCATATAATTGTATATATGAGGGTGGGTATATCTCAGTGGTAGAGCACTTAGCTGCAGATCAAGAGGTTGGAGATTCAAATCCCCCTTGGCTTTGGGTGAAAACGTCTACAAAATGAACATGCTGTTTTTGTTATGATTATAACCCCATGGCAATAAGTTCTATTCAGTTTTACATTTAGATGTATTCATTTAGCAGATGCTTTTATCCAAAGCGACTTCCAAGAGAGAGCTTTACAAAGTGCATTGGTCACTGATAATAACCACAAGATAGCCCCAAGTTTTGATTGATGTTACCTAAAACTCAAAACAAATATCAGACAATGTTCTCAGCTTTGTCATGAACAAACAACAGTGACAATTTTTCAAAGAAACATATATTATAAAATATAAAAATAGAGGCGTATCTGTGCCAATTACAGCTGCAGAAATTGTGAGATCCTATAGGTGGAAGAATACAGGGGCACATTCACTGCACACTTGGCCTCTTTCACTTAGCAAGGATTAATAGGATTTTGTTTCAGACTTAACATGAAGAGGATAGATGGTCATGGGGGAATACTTCCCAACACAGCAAAGGACACAGCAAAGTCTTGCAATCAAGTAGACCACACGGCAGTTAATTTGTTTGTGCATTCCATAACACTTGATCAGCTTCCTCACACAATTTACTTTGTTTGCCTCTGGGCTCTCAAATTGCCCAACTTTGTGCATCAATAACAGTCGTGCATCTCTGTTGTTGCTGTAACCTCATATCTGATGTTTGTCAGGGTGGCCTATCCCCGCCAGAGGAACTGAGTGGCATGAATCGAAATCATAGTTCATCATTTAGGTTGGAGTTTATTCACTACAAAAATGTTGCACAAGCTGAAATGTTAGCTATGTTTGGATAGCTAAACGATACGTTAAACCAGGCTACGTTACAGTTTACTCAAAAATTCAGTCAAATTCAACCCAGTCCTGGTCTTCATCGATGTTAACCATAATCACACAATAGAGTTTGTGTCGTTCCGCATGGTCAGTTGGTGAGAGGCCGTGTCGGACTAAATTAATTCTCCACCTTTCACACACCACCATTCTCTCTCACACTTACCATCATATTCTCTTACATACACCAACATTCTTTCTCACACTCCAAATCATACTCATTTGCATCCTCAGCTGGAACCCTCCAGCACCACAGTCCTGCTACCAAAGCCAGACAGAAGCACTCCTCCTGGGGGTGACAGAGAACATACGCCTAGCCAAGCAGAAAGAGTGTCCGTTGTCCAATTTAAATGTATTAAATGAGAGTTTAAACATTTTTGCTCCATTTTTCCTTTTTCTACAGTTGGAAGTGGACTTTTTTTTTAATTTGTGATGTTCTTATTGTACTTTGACTTTAATATATGTAGCCCTAATTATGTTTGTACTTTATACTTTGTAAGTATACTTCAAGCAAGGTTGGACTGGCCATCGGGAGAGTCGGAAGATTTCCTAAACGGCCAGTTAAACGGCCACGGCATAATGCAAAAAAAATATTGTATATATAATAATAATAATAATAATACACGGTCGTGGGCCAGTCTGCATTTCAAAATCCCGGGCCATTTTTCAATCCGAGTTCAGACCTGACTTCAAGTAAAATGTGTTTTTGTTTGGGCTTTCAGCCTGTTAATGTACTCAAGTCTGGTTTCTATCCTATGCTGTTTAACAACTTTGCCCTTCCATATAATGGGAGCAAATTCCTGTCATCTGTAGATTAGTGCCACTGCTTGATTTAATCTCTGGTGAAAAATGATGGGCAAATTATAATTCCAGGCTGAAATTATGGCTATGGATGTGTTGCAGGTCATCCTCCAGTGACACATCAAAAATATTTAGATATGCAAAATATTTCCATGTGCAATCTGTGTATGTCACTTTGGATAAAAGCATCTGCTAAATTAATAAAATGTAGAATAATGTAAATAATAAAGTACATATTACACTTTTCGTGGTTAAACCTTTTAGTATAAGTATCTAAACACCATGTGTTGATTGTGAGCTTCTCAGATCCAAATGACAATACTTTCCACATAGACTGAATACTAATATTAATAATGAGTGGTGTGTGGGAGGTTGAAAGATAATACTGAAATCTGTGCTGCAAATGGCTTTATGGGAGATTTCACACTTGTTGATGTGGGCCACGACTACATTAAGTCAACCCACGTCGCATTTAGACAGAGTTTTGGCCCTGATTCAGATTTCATTGGGCTCATCTGGACAAGGCTTCGCCAAAAATTACAATCCATTTACACTGAAATTCATCCAAAAAGTACTCCACCCATTTCAATGGACTGTATTGTTTTTCTGGCTCAGGTCCTGTCCTGTTCAATCCTAAAGTCTGAATCAATGCCAAGCCAACCTCAAATGCAACATTGATAACAACCTACAATACTATAATAGCCTATCCAGTTGAAATCCTCTTACGTTTCATTTTACTCCACCTGGTGCCTTGTCAAAGCTCATGCTGCATAACATCAAAATATGCCAAAGATTATTATGAATTATTCAGATACTGTTTGCCATCATGCTTGTGCTAAAACAGGCTGTGGGACAGTTTTTTTGTGGTTGTTTGGATTTTGCATAGTTTGGTATTGTGATAGTGCCTTAAAATCACAGTAAGAATCAACAGTGTGCTGAGAAGAAAGTGTCGATTTTACTGCTGAGTCAAAGTGCTGATTCAGTGAGTTTGGATTAAAGATTACTATTGATAAAGACGGCATTGGTATCACCACATAAAACCCTGAATGTTTCTCATCTTTGTCAGCAGATACTAAAACATACTGTAATCCGCTCTTCACTGAACTTCAATCATAGAGACTGATCTGTTGCAACAGTTATTTGTCCTGCTACAGGATTTATCGATACCTAAACTGTTACAGAATCCATCATTCAGGACTGAACTGAAACACAATCGCTTGTTTTTGAGTGTGTGAGAAATGTTTTTACTGTCTGAGATGGGAAGAGAAGGTTGAGAAGAAAGAGCTGTTTTATGTTTTTTTCCTTCTCCATGTTGACAACAAGCTGGAGTCCATCCTTCTTTGATGGGCATTTTGAGTCATTAAAGATCAATGGCCACATATTTTACTCTGACACGACCAAAATCTGTCTGCAGGGGGCTTTGCTTGGAGCAACAGAGATCCCTTTCATGTACAGAATGAAATCTATGTGATGGTGGGTTGCAAGTCAAAAATGTTAAAACATGAATCAGTAGACCTATACTGCATGAGTGTATGATAAAAAATATGTTCTAATTAACGTTTGTTTATTTCTTTACTGTCAATTCCCTCACGTTTCTGTAATTATTTTGCAGACAGGTTCAGAACCCAGTGTTGTACTGTACTCACTGAGAATTAAACTCCAGCCCAAGCCTAGGAGTGTTACCATTTGATCTTTGTAGTCTGTGAGCAAAATGTGGGCATAAAACCCTCTCAATTGGAACCTCTTCATCACACAAGCATGGCTCCAAATGACCTCTACACTTCAAGGATTTTTCCCCTTGGATTTTGCTCTTGTAGTGCATTGATGCCTTAATACCTATTTCAGTTCTAATTATTAAAAAACAAACTGTGTATTTTGTAATCCTGACAACAGTTTGGAATTGAAGCATTTAAAACCTGAGGGGGATTTAGTCAGTTATGTTCAACATCTGAGAGCCACAGACCAAGAATTATTGGAGTTCATAATGGTTGTAACTGAATTACATGAAGGAACATCTGTGAGGATTGAAAACACTCATTTTCTAAGAACTTCAAAAGACAGATTCCTCCTTCTGGCTCTACGTCTTTGAAGACTTTGGTCTTTGAAGTCTACTTGCTCCTTTCCAGAGTGTTTTTATCCTCCTTGTGTCGCGCTGAGCCCAACTATGGTTTTAACACAGCCAGACATGCCCATGTCTGTTGTCAAACAGGAAAACAGATAGCCAGAAATCTTCATGCAGAAACAAAATACTAAAGTTGAGTCATACAGAATTGGCTAATTAGAGAATGATTTGTAGGGTCTTCCAATGCATCTAAATTCACAGTGGAGTTGTAAGTATCTCACTGGGTTTTAATTGGGATAGAACATAATTAGTTGTCTGGCGAGTGTCATATTAATTCCAACATGTGTTTTAATGCTTGTGCTTCTGCAGAGGAGTGCAATGCTATCATTAGCATACATCAGATGTCTCAGATTTTACTGCCAGGAGAAGTTGGGTTGGTGATGTACACAGTGCGCTTCTCCAACAACAGATTCCATAAATTTCCAGAACAAGGGAAAGAAAGTTTGTGGGAGAGAATTTTTTATGAATGTTAAAACTCCACACAAACTAAATAGTTGGATGTAAACTGGCACTTTTGCAGAGGAATTTATTACCTTTTGAATTAAATGTGTATGACAAGATTATTGAACAGTAGTTACTCACAGAATGTAATAACAACAACATTTAACATGGGGAGTTTAGCCTACAGAAAGTGTTGTTTTTATTGCCAAGGTGTAATATTAAATTCATATTTCTTCTCATCTTCTGGGAAACAGGCTTTTTAAACTACTCAAAGTGCTCCCACAGCAATAGTACTGTGTATATTTTCTAAAACAGTTTTGCAGTGAACAAGCAATGAAAACAAATATTATGCTAAACTAAGATAATCAACTGCCATTATATATTCTAATTGCCATGCATATAATATGTTTAAGTATAAATAGTAAAAAGTAGGATTTTGGTAGTAAACTATTAAAAAGTTTATTTGTAGGGATGCAGCTGTTTGGTTTTGGCCTTCTTTGAGAGACCCACCCTGATTGGACGAGAGCACGTTTTTAAAGGCTCCAGTCTCTGGTTCTGTTCAGGCTTTCCTGCTGACAGGAAGACAACCACACACAACACTTGATTACTCTCTCTCTGTAATACATTTTGTATACTGGTTCTAGGTTTCAGACCGGACTAGTAAGTTGGTGGCTCCAAATCATCACTGCTACATTAGCTTTGATCGCAGCTTACGGTAAGACTTACATCTGGACAACAATTATGGACCCCACTCACCATCTACAACATGCATACACTGACTAGCCAGCAGCCAGTCTACAACACTGCTACATTTCTAGACCATTGGTTTAAATGTGGTCACGTAAACTGGGAGTCACATCATGAACCTTTGAAGAAAATCGATCTTCTCATACTGTGTGCTAGTCCTTATTTCTCCAGTCTGTGGTAGAACTTACTTGTGTTCAACTGATCCAGGCAGGAGAGAAACATGAAGGCTGGGTCCCAGGCTCGTCCTCCCTGCTCAGCCTCCCTGGGCTCTGGAAGGACAAAAATCGACACACCAACATCAACAGGCTGAGAGAGATCCTCCCCTAAGTTGCACACATAAATTGTTGTTGGTAGTTTTGTTGATACTGCCTTGACACGGATTTTTTTTTTCTGGAGATCATTTAGGTCTTCGGATCATTTATGATTTATGTAAGATAGCTTTCTTTTTATCTTCCATAAATCTTCTTAAATAATAATATGACTAGATTGATCTAATATTGTTATCTTACTCATAGGCTAAAACATCAACCATAACTTCTACCACATAACTACTATGTAACTACTATGTCCAAACACAGAATAACCATGACTTAGCAATAACAATGCTAAAACCAGTCTACCTAAGATCTCATCCCCACCTTTCTGCTTGACTGAAGAGTACATGAGCTCCTCTCCCTCTGAGTGCAGGCTGCAGTCAACTGGCACCTCCTGCTCACTGTCCAGGCTCTCAGCGGCACGTGTCTTCTCTGGTTCAGCACGACTGGTTTTCCAAGTGCCCTCATCATCTCCCTTGGATGTGTCTCTGGGTGGCCCTGCCGCTGGGCTGCGCGGACAGTCACTGAAGCGTGAAGCAGAAACATACTCTTCGCTGGGGCTAAGCTCTTTCCCAACACATAGCTCAGTGGCTGCAGCTTCTCCTGAGTCGTGACTGATCTCGAAGTATAAACTCAGCTCTTCAATGACCAGATCGTACTTCTCCTTCATCTCGAATCTGGGGTAGTCATTCTCATCGTCGCCAGTATTGATAGAGGACAGTTTATGCTGAGGCTTAGGGTTGTTTTGGGAGCTTCCATAAACCATACAGCCAGACAACTCAGGGTGCTCTATGCTTATTAGAGAAGGGAGTTTGTGAGAGGTATAGTCTGGGACTTCATTGGATATAATCTCACATTCTTTCTTTTCTTCTTCCTGAGGTTTCCCGTTGTATGTGTTCCTCTCTGCTTCAGGGAAGCCATCTTGAATGTGGAGCCCAGAGTTTAACGACTGCTTGGGTGAGCTGTGGAGGAGAGGGCTGTGTTCCAGGCCTTCAACCTCGTCATTGTCGAGAGAAAGACGGATCTTTTCGAACGTGTCAAAAGCCACAGGCGCCCAGTTAGAGGGTACAAGTGGAGCAGATGGTCCAGAGAATCTGTCACCCTGATGGGCCAAGGTGTTATGCTCATCTTTCTCTGGATGTGAATAAAGAGCTGGTACCACAGCATCACCAGGGAACACTGGAGTTAAGAAGGAAATGTCCTCATTTTCAATCACAAGTGGCCCTATTTTGTCTCGGTAACCTGCAGACAGGTGTTCCCTGGCGGCCTTTTCTTCAAGTGTAGCTTCAACAGGTAGTGCTGGCTTAGTCTGTCTCTCTGCCCAGTCGTTGATCCAAATACTTGTTAAGGTTTCTGTGGTCGCTTGGTGTCCGTGGAGCGTACTGCCCTCTTGGACTATCCTGCCAACCTCTAAATCCACTGACTTAACATGGAACTCAGTTTTAATCACTTTCCTTTCATCTACATCTGTTGTCCCCCTGAACACAGCACGCTCAGATGGTGAAGGTGAACCCAGGCTGGCTTCCACCAGCTCTGGGCTGGAAGGAACCTCACCAGCTGGAGTGGGTTCCTCACACAGGTGTCCAACTGTGTTCAAATATGCTTTAACTTCCTGTGTAGCATCGAAACCCTCCGTAGGGCCAGGTACACTGTTGCTAGGAGCCAGTTCTTGATGAGTGATCCCCTGGATGTTGGTGTCAGGTTCCACAGTGGTGGAACAATGGCGCTCTAGAGTTGAACGACAAGTGTCTTGACTTTCAGATCCCCCCTGTTCTCCATTCAGATCCTCTAAATGACCCGGCAGTGCTGAGGTAATATTCTCACATTGGACAGGCTCAGACAACCTCGGCGAAGAATATTCCGGAAACGGATAGGATACAGCAAAATCTCTTCTCTCTAAGGAGGAGGATTCGACTTCTGATATCCAATCAAAATGACAGTGTTCCTCCTCTCCAGCCTCACTGTCAACATTAGAGGAAACTGTAGGACCAATTACAGAGGCAGGGTCTAGATCTGTTTTGTCTCCTCCTTCAGCTGGCTCTTGACTTGAGAGCAGTTTCTCTGTTGTGTGCTGATCATCCAGTTTGCTCTGAGTTTCAATTGTCCTCTCACAGACAGAAAAATTCCATGTCACATTGTGGAGATGATCATTCATAAGGCCCTCACTGATCTCAGCCCCATTACTGTCTGAATCACTGTCTAATTCACCATCATCAGTCACAACAGAGCAGTCCTCACATGCAACTGTCTCGGCTGTGGGGGTATTATTCTCATTAATATAATGGCTGTAAACATGGGCTTCTGTTTCTCCATTACAGATACTTGCATTTGCTTTCACATCTCTCTCCCCTCTGATTACACTTTCATTATTCTCTGCAGCTTCTGAATACCTCCCACAAGAGCTTAATTTGGAGCTGGATGATTCACAGTCTCTACCACGAGGTGAAATGTAATTCCCTGCCTTACTCTCGTTGCAGACATTTTGACAGAATCCCACCTCATTCTCATTTAGATTGTTCTCTCTACCTTCAAGAAACACTTTGGTCCCACTGTAAGCGGCAACATCCTCAAACACATTTTCACGAGCAGAGCCTGGTAGAGTATCAGGTCCACCCTCTGCTGAGCTGCAGGTCATGAGTGGGATTGGACTGTCTTCACTCTGCTCTGAGGGTGCAAAGTGAGTTGCAGAGGGGTGACTGGCTAAAGTGCATTCGAGTGATTTCCCAGAATGACAGAACTCATGACTCGGGGTGGCGTCACTTACTGAGTCATCAGAGGTGTGACACTCTGGTGATGTATCTTCTGCGACATCCTCCACAACATGAACATTTTTTATTTCGCCTATAAGTGGATTTTGCCTGTCTTTTCCCTGTAGTGGGTCACCTTCTGTACTGTTCAAACAGATTTCGTGGGTTCCAGAACTTGTCTGAGAATCTTCATTTCTCTTTGAAGTTGCTTCAGTGTATTCTTCACGCTGATAGCCTGTGTGTCTGACATATTTATGGTCAACTTCAACACACTTTGTTTGGAAAGTCATTGGTTTGGGAAATTCAAAACTGATTTTATCAGTGTTGATGTTTGTTATTGTGTAATCTGTCCTTGGCCGTTTGGGCGATAACAAGGCTTCATCTTGTTCCATTGCAGAGCAGCTGTGTCTATTTTGTATAATATCCATTTCCATTTCACTTTCATAAACTGAACCTACAAATACATATACAAGGTTAACTGAACTATGTTTTAAAACGTGTTTCAGTGACACATGGATAATCGCTAAAAGCGTAGTTTAGTCATTACAGTGGTAATTCACAGGTAAAAGTGTGAGACTTTTACTTCTTAAATTCAGTTTTGTGTTTTGCAATAAATTCTGTAAAAAATGTAATCGTTTTGTTAACTAATAGCAATTTACTCTCTTCTATCCCTGTACCAACTGAACTGGCAGCAACAACTTCATAACAACATTTAGCGCGATCCATCCAAACACCTGTTCATCCGTTGGCTAGTAACTCACCTTTAAGCTGTTGCAAATCTCACACATGAAAGGATTCCAGCAGGCTACACCTTCAAACGAAAACACATGATTTGTAATAGTGGTATTAACTGAATTTCTACACGTTAATCCCCACAGGGCCACAGTTAGATGGACACAACACGCCAGAACAAGCTAAGCTAGCTAGACATAGCAAGAATAGGCTACAGTACAGATACCTGAAACACGTCAGCACTAATTGCGGGGCTCCAGAAATCACAGTATTACATCCAATCAGGTTATTCTTAATGGCACTTATTTTATGACTTACCACATAGGCCGATATTTGGATTTAGAACAGTCTCACAAGTTTCAAACTAGCCATCTACGTAGTTTATCGTAGGCCTAGACATATAGCTTGAATTTATGCCTGCTCGTTGCCAGAGAATCGACACTGAAGTGTGGCGCGAAATAGTGATCCACGCGCACTCACTTTGGTCAAAATCAGTAGGTTTAGATTACGAATTGGACAATGTGCTGGTTTTAAGTGGTGGTTTTAGTCCTGATGTCTGGACTTCATAGATTCAATAGGCTACTATTAAAATAAGGGTAACAATTAGCCTAGACAGGTCTCCCTACATTGGGCATGATCAGCTAATGCTTACTGGCCAAATCAATGAAAATCAATCAATGAAATCAAAGAATTAGGAATTCACGACTTTAACCGTCAATATGATGTTACAACTTCATTTAATTGTTCACTTGGCCATGTCATTTATCCAGTATCTCAATAAATGTTTGCTAATACAAAAGTGCAAGGCGGCGTAGCCATATTCTCTGTATGTAGGATATATTGCGCAAACTCGAAAGGCACTGCCAAGCCAAAACAGTAGCCAAGCTATTGCCGTGCGTCCACTAACCGCTGAGAGACGGAGAGGGGTGGTGATGCACATTGACTGACGCTGCCCTTGTATCTTCAACAGCGTGCGTGGACGGTCGTCCTTGCAGCCTCTTCGGAACTGCATCAGTGTATTTCGACTTGGCAATTTCTTCTCGAAAAAAACTCGACAAAGTGGTCTCTAGAAGAGGACGTTTGCTTAGCGTCTTTTCCCGCTGATAAGCACCCCTAAAGACACAAGACCTCCCTTAACTTCCAACTCCTGCAAGGTAGGATTCTTTCTTTGTGACTCTTTCAGAAATAAACCATAGACAGTGTACCTGGTTACATTTTGATTATCAACCCAGTTACAAAACACTGGGCCAAATAAATAAAGTAAAATAGTTATAGAATTATTGTTCGTTTACCCTCATATTAGGACAATTATTAGAGGTTTGGAGCATAATATTGCATTTCATTAGGGATTGCGGTTATCAGCTGGAAAACAAGGTAATACGATAATCAAGGTATTTTGATTGTTATGCATCCTGGTATTTTAATGCATGATGCATGGCTGTAATAGCCTACCTGGTCGTTTAAAGAGGCGCAACTGTTCCGCCGGCACATTTTCAGAAACAAAAGTAGGCTTTTACGAAAACGAACAAGAAATACTTTGAGAAGATATCAGACTTGTGAGAAGTGTTTTATTATACAAGCAGTCCATAATAATTGTCGCGAGTCTGTCTATTTCATATTGCAGATGTGATGTGGCGTTTCCTCGTGCAGCTTTCCACTGTTGTGGTGCTGATGTAGTGCTACTGCCGTCTCGCGCAAGCATGTCGGTATGCGCTCGCACGGCACGCATGGAACCATTTGTGGGGTGATGTCAATTTAGAAAACATTTGAAATATTACGATTTTGCTGGAATTCTAAAACAATTACCTAGAGTTGAGTAAAAACATATATTTTAGAATACCACTGTTTCGTGTTTTGCTGCGTGCAGAAGAGCCTTTCTTTTTAAAACTAGTGATCAACAAACACAATCCAGGCCCTTTCTGGATACATCCCCAGATTGCAATGGTCCAGAGAGAGCCTTGATAACAGTTCATTACATCATGACATTTTATGTAATCAGAAGTCATTTAGAAACATGTGCGCTATTATTGTATTAAATTCTTTGTGCTGGGCAGGGGGTTGGCCCTCAAGGTCATTCCCTATTGGAAATTAAAGGAAAAGGAACATGCTGAACTTACGTAATACGTCCAACCAGCAGAAAGCAATGCTTTATGTTCAACAAGGCTAATAGGATTATATGAACATGTTTTCTTCATGTATGAGGCAACAATATTAAGAAATGTAAACAGTGAAGGCTCTAGGGGGATCATTTAGATTATATAGTTTTTTAATAGAATACTGTCTCATATTTCAAGTCATCATGCCTCTCTGCAGTAGGACTGCAGTCAGACCCAAAAGTGACATATTATCTTGGTCTCAGAAGCCTAAATGAGCCGGCCAATATTAGCATGGATCGCCTGAAAATTAGTGTTAAATAGCTGGTCAGAGGGGCACTAATGAAGAACATAAGGGTCTGAAACTGGCTTGTTTCTTTGTCCCCTACTGTTTTTCTCACCAACATTTCTGTTCTCTCCATTCAGAGTGTATTTACAATGCTGTCTGAATCTGGAATAGACTGTAGCCACCAGTAGTGGTGCTGTAGATACAGTATCAACAGATACAGTATCGTTAACGTAGTTTGACCACAGTTCTTGGCAGTGGTGCTGTGTTTGAAAGCGCTGTTGTTGTGAGCAGCTTGTTCCGTTTTTACTGGAAAGGAGGTGAGGTGAGTGAAACTCTTACCCTTATGGTCCTATGTTCAGCCCCCCTCACCCTCCCACACTCTGTCCGGTGACTGTGAGACTAACATTATGGGACATGTCACCTGCCGTAGTCTTCAGGCCTGCTTCATTGTGAGTGAGGGCGTCTATTGTGACAGAGCAGAGGAACCAATTTGCTGTGTCGGAATGCAGTGCTTGGTACGACAGACACAGCCTTTTTCCTTGCTCTTATTTGTCACACCACACAGAGCTCTGTGTCATTGTTGTCAGGATACAGAGGGTCTGAGGGATATCAGGTATATAGTGGCAATTGCTCGGACAATCAAACTTGAGACAAAAAACACTGAGAGGATAAAGGTTAATTTTAAGAAATTATAGATTTCGAACCGGTTATGTGTGATGGGCACTAATGAGATTGCAGTTTACTAGAAACATTTTGACTCATGAATTCTGTTATCCTCTTTGATCTAGCTTCAACTGCACACCTTAAAAAAGGACAAAAACATTTACAAGAGAGACCATTGGACTGCATGTAAGCTGATTCCTGTGACACATTGAGAGCCATGTATCAGAATCAAGTCAGGGGGAATTTGTTCTACAGCCACGACAATCGTCACAAAGGTTTGACATCAGTCTTGTTTTGTCACCGTGGGGTGCCTGGGATTGCATACTGTGCAGTCACACCCTGAGGACTAAGCCGTTTATACTGTGGTCCAATCTCCAAGGACAGATGTATGGCTGCCTCTGCAGTCCATACATCAGAGGAGCTGACATCCACACAGTGTATCTGGCCATCTGAGAAGCCTGGAGGACGTCCAGGTGCTGGTGATCCACCACTGTTACACAGTCCAGTGGCTGGTGCTTAGTATTCATGGCTTGGTCATGGGCTGTGTAAATCTCTGTCTGGTCATAGAATGGGTTTCCCTAAGCCGTGAAATGGATTGAAATGATGTCTGGATTTGGAGTGTTATTGGCGTATGTGTTGGAAGAATAATTGCTTACCCCTCAGCAGAGGCAAAATGAAAATGCATCTAATTAAAACATTAGCAATTCATCAACCAGAGAATTCACTTTGTGATAATGCCGTTTGAAATAATGAAATTTACCTTGAAGCGGATTATTTGTTTGCGGCAGCTGAAACAATCAAAGTAATTGAAATGACCCCTCGAATTGTTTTGTGCAAGCATACTTTTCATGTCCATTTCCCTATATGTAATATTTGGAACCATTACACATAAAAAAAAAAAAAATATCTGCAAAATGAAGCTCTTTCCGCAAGTTCTTGGAATCAGATTTTTTCATGATTCAGAGAACAACCATGAACAGGACGTCTTTTCTAAAAGTCACATCTGTTTTGGATCTGGCTTTTGGATCTGTTGGCCTTTGGGTAATTATGCTAATGACAGGCTGCCTAATGAACTAATTGTGCTGCCAGAGAACAGTGGTTACAGAGAGCAGGGGGGGGTGTGTGTGTTTGTGTGTGTTGGCGGGGCTGTCTGGGGTGTGGGGATGGGGGTGGGAGGTGTGTGCGTGTTTGCGGCGCTCTGTGGGGATGGGGGTGGGAGGTGTGTGCGTGTTTGCGGCGCTCTGTGGGGATGGGGGTGGGAGGTGTGTGTGCTAAACAGCTGCAGGGTGCTGAAAAAGGAAAGAGCAGGACAGAATGGCACATTAGAAACAGCACTTGTTTCTCATGTATTGGGGAGTCAGGTGGCTGAGCGGTTAGGAAGTCGGGCTAGTAATCTGAAGTTTGCCAGTTCGATTCCCGGCCGACGTTGTGTCCTTGGGAAAGGCACTTCACCCTACTTGCCTCGGGGGATGTCCCTGTACTTGCTACTGTAAGTCGCTCTGGATAAGAACATCTGCTAAATGACCAAATGTAAATGTATTCATTCTCGTATGATTGTATTTATAGAACTGCAGACGTGAATGTTACTTTCCTGTGGGACTTAGGTGTTTGTTTGTTGTTCAGTGATTGGGGATGTGTAGGAGCAGTGCGAAAGTACAGTTAGGCTTATTTTATCTGCAGGATAAAAGCTTGTCATAAAACAACATTATCTAGAGCTGTGCGTCAACTTCTCCAGAACGTTCTCCCTTTATGTTTTTAAGGCCAGATGTCTGAATACCAACCACCAGTTGAGACACTGCGATTCTCTCTTTAAAGAGAGTTTGCCACGGTAAGACTTTGTAATAGTCTGAAATGCTTGTGTCAATGTCGGTCTCTCTCTTCCAGACGAAATGGGGAAACAGAACAGCAAGTTGACCCCTGAAGCCATGGAGGATCTGGTGAAGAGTACAGAGTTTAACGAGCACGAGCTGAAACAGTGGTACAAAGGCTTCCTCAAGGACTGCCCCACTGGCAGACTCAACTTGGACGAGTTCCAGCAGCTCTATGTCAAGGTAGGTACGCTACACTAACCCTGCCTCCCTCCCTCTGCCAAGCTCACTACACACTCTGTCAGCAGCTATGTCAATAGGTCACCGGTTCAAATCCCTACCCCCTCCCTGTAAGTCACTTTGGATAAAAACGTCCGCTAAATGAATACATTATTACAATAAGTAACATTATATTTCCACATAGCTGGATAGACCGTTTTGTTCAGTTGAGTAGAACAGCAGGATTGACAACCGGGCTTTTGCAGAATTTGGTTATTTAGGGATATTGTTCAATATATATATATATATATATATATATATATATATTTATATATATATATATTTACTGTTTTATTGTGAAACAAGTCAAAACAGTGCCAAAAACTGATGATCTAATCTTGATCATCCTTTCTTGAGTGAATGGCTGCCTTGAGGTCTTTACTCCTAGGATCACTTTGCGTGGATTTTGACCCTTACAAAGTGTGTCAGTGTTGTGACAAGTGAATAAACAGCCACTTGCTGAGTCCTCTCCCAAGAGAATACAACAGCAGGGGAGCTGTTATATAAGACTGGCTAAAAGGTTTTGGGGCATCCTTATGAATGTCACCTGAGCTACACTGAGCTGCAGTGTAGTCTCAAAATACTCGATTCAGAATCCAGGCATAAACATTTCAATATCCGAACAGTACTTTTCAGACGCTCCATTTTGACATGACAAATACAGTGCAAATCGGGGTGAAAAATCAGTTTGGTTCCGAGCTGGCTTCTAAAGGGGTCTTATTGGCTGGTGGCTGGTGGCTTAACCCAGTTATGTGGAAATCCTATTGTGTATCCCAGCAACAGAATATAACTGATATGGTTTTATCCACAGGCTCTGATTGTGAGCGTATAGATGACCTCGCATTAGCAGGACAGATTGTTCCTGTGAAAATGCATGTGTGCGTGTGTGTGTGTGTGAGTGCTACATGATGAGAGGCAGAGGAACGAGTGGGTGCTTTCTAACATGTGTACTATGTGTGTAAGTATATGTGTGTGTGTGTATGTGTGAACCTCAACTAGCTGAGCTCATACAGTACAGAGGGAGGAGAGACAGAGATGACGTTTTCTGTATCTTCAGATGTGAGTTAAGGCTGCGTCACACATTAAATATGGTTAGAAACTGTGTGTGTGTGTGTTTGTTTGTGTGCATGTAATGTTCACATCTGTGTTTTCGTGAGTGTGTGTGCCCAAGCATGTGTGCGAGGGCATGAACATTGTGTTCCTTTCACTTGTTCAGTGACCGCAAAGTGGGGGATGGGTAGAGGAATGGGTAGAGGGATGGGTAGAGGGTAAAGGGATGGATAGAGGGATGTATACAGGGATAGATAGAGGAATGGGTGGATGGATAAATGGACAGATGGATGGGTAGAATAACACGCCTTTGGTTGTTCCAAACACCCTCCATTTATCCAGGTGACACTTCTCCCATTTGGCAGGATGCAGGATATTCTGCCTCAGTCCCACGAGTGAAAGTATGTTCAAATAAGGGAATGACAGATCACCGTTCATTATTCATATCTGGTTTTCATCTCACAGCTTTTGAAGACGCAGCCATCCTTCAGGCCTTGAGAGAAGACAAGTCCTCACTGAGCAGTACTGAAAAAAAGAGTACTGTCTTCAAGGGGGCATCTCTTTGGTTTTTATTTTGGTCGTTGTGATGCAGTGGTATATTTAGACGTACTTTGTTAGCTCTCCAACCGCCATGCGTTCCAATGATTTCCTGTGATAGTTTTCCAGACTAAACCCCTTCTAGTCGATCAGTTGTATGGATTGGCCCGCGTCACCGCGAGCACAGTGAGCTGCAAACTTGTTTGTTTTTCAACGCAAGCTAATGACAGCCAATACAATAGGGTGAACGAGATATGACAAACAAGAATCAAACGCTGTATTGTTAGTGTCAGTTAGGTAACTAGTCTGCCAGATGATGTTTAGCCCTGCTGTGATGAGCAAGCAGTGTTGCTCTATCAGTGATAGAAGGCAGTATAACGGACACAGCTATGGTTTCTGCTGAATTCGTCAGCTTCCAGCAGCAGATCATTCTGTAATTGGCCTTAAAGGAGACTGATGAGGGGTAGATTATTGGTTTTGTGATGGTTAACAATGTTTTATTTGGAGCTGTTTTTCATTGTGGGATGGAGGATTGATTCAGTTTGATAGTGATGGTCACAATGAAGGCTGAGAGGATGAGGGTGATGATGATGATGAGCGTGAGGATGATGTGCTTTCCTTCTCACCTCACCGTGAAAATATTCCAATGCGTTGAACACCTGAACACATCCACGCGTCTCTGTGTTGCTGAAAGACGTGCTGTGCAGTAGACATCAGTGTGTTGGCAGCTGGCCTTGGCTCCTTCTAAATGGAAGCATTGTGGTGACATCACCCACACAGCAGCAGACCAACTCCTTGGGGTTTCAGTACAACAGCCTATCACACTGATGGGAATATTCACACACTCTGATGCTGCGCCATCCACCCGCCACGCCGAACACACACTGACACACACTCCAGACCACTAGACCGAACACACACCCCATCTCGTCAGACCAAACACACACTGAGCTGACCTGGATAGATGGGATAGATCTGGTACGCTGATTCTCGTCTGCATAGCTATAGTGCATCAGTGGAGAGGTGTCTGTGTGTTTACGTCTATGTGTGTGTGTGCACGTGTGTGTGTAGATGTGTGTGTTGTGTGTGTGTGTCTAGGTGCTAGAGTGACACTGCTTGCGGATGATAGTTGGACAAACATAATCCAGTTGACGTGTGTTCAACGTGTGACAATATGTTGTGGCATATTTTTCACTTTGGCATTCAGCAACAGATGTGAGTGTGTGTTTGTATGTGTGTGTGTGTGTCCAGGGCCATGTGCAAAGCAATCTGGTTTGCACCCTGTTGCCCCCATAATGGCATAATGGTATGTTTATAACTAGTACCTTGCCCCCCCCCCCTTCCTCTCTGTCTCTCTCTTTCTCTCTCTCTCTCTCTCTCTCTCTCTCTCTCTCTCTCTCTCTCTCTCTTTCTCTCTTTCTCTCTCTCTCTCTCTCTCTCTCTCTCTCTCTCTCTCTCTCTCTCTCTCTCTCTCTCTCGCTGTCTCTCTTTCCGTGTCTCACCGTCTCTCTGTCCACCTCTCCCCTTCTCTGTCTCTCTGTATCTCCCTGTCTCTATCTCATAGTTATGGCATACAGCAGCACTCTAAAAATAGTGTCTTGTCATCTTCAGAGGCTTCCCACACCATGCTCCATCACTGTCACAACACAGGAGAAGCAACCGAAAAACACTCCTGTGTTGTTCAGTTCAACCGTCTGGATTCATCACTGGCTCCACACTGCCCTGAACCCCACTGCGAGTGTGAGGTGCAAGTTCAGAGGAAGTCTATAGAGTAAAAGTACAGATACACCATCAAACATTAGTGGTGTTATTGAGTGTTACTGTGACATGGTCAGTGTGTCTTCTTCTACATACATGAGGAGATGGTAGAAATAGTAGAAATGAGCCCCACTATGGACACGCAAACTGTAAACAAAGATGAGTTGACTGGGGAGACTGAAGCTAGCATAGAATTAGTCACAATTAAATCAGTAAAAAGGCGAGATATTCAAAACCTCATAAATCCATTTTCCTTGTATTGCAAATGCATCTGCACCAACTTCAGTCAAATAGATTAACTCTTCATAATCTGTTTTACATAGAAGTGGATGTATTTGACTCACTCACCTCTCCAAACAGCCTCACCTAGCGATGTGTTTAACTGCCTAATTAGCTAATGCTGGGAAAGTAGATATACGTCGTCCTGCTTTGAACGTATTGGCAGGAGAGCCCATCTCCGTCTCATCAGAAAGAGCTTGTGAACTAACTTGGTTCCCGGCACTCCCTAATTTAATTAAAGTATCCATCCGTTAAACGTGACCTGCAGTTGTGCCGCTGCCTAGCAAAGAGCAACTCAATGTCACTACAAGGTTGTCGTTTTTCAAAGGACATAAATCGGTCTTCCGCAATCAATAGGGGGCCATCTCATTCCTAGCCGATAGCTCTTTGGAGTTAACCTTTATTAGATTATGACTCAGAGTAGATAGTGCTGCTGAGGCCTCCCTCCCTCCCTCCCTCCCTCCCTCCCTCCCTCCCTCCCTCCCTCCCTCCCTCCCTCCCTCCCTCCCTCCCTCCCTCCCTCCCTCCCTCCCTCCCTCCCTCCCTCTCTCTCTGCCTCTACCTCTCTGCCTCTATCTCACTCCCTTTCTCCCTTTCTCTCTCCCACTCTCTCACTCCTTTTCTCTCGGTCTCCCCTCCCCCTTGCCCCCCTCCCTTACTCTCGCTCCCTCTCTTCCCCCCCCCCCCCCTGGTTATTAATAGATGTGTGTTTCCTCTGATAGGAGAGGGGAACAGTAAGTCTAAATGATCAGTCTCCCCTAGACATTCAGTGTTGGAAATGCCCCCCAGGAACAGGCTCTCAAGGAACAATATTGTTAATGTTGCAACACAAGAGGATTCTTGCTTTGGGCCATGAATGTTATCAGCTGATGTTTCACATCTGTGAGACGACTGGAGACGGGAATATGGCTGGATAATACAGTGTTGTTGGGGCTGAAGATGCAGAGGAGGGATCAAACCAGCCTTGGAGGGTGGGAGTTGTTGAGTCCAGTGGTCAGAGCTTGGACTGGAGCTACTGAAGCTTTGGCTGTGTGGTTCAGGGAGGGATTTTCAACTAAGGTTAAGGGCTTTTGATGTTAGAATATTGCATCAAACATTAGACTGTCAAAAACTGTTGGATTGCACACAGTGGAGAACCTTCTAGAAAGGATTTCCACCTTCAGAGTTTTATGATTCAGCTTGATTTGACATTTGCTGTGTCCAGAGATTAGCACTGGGATTGAATCAATAAAAACTAATACCCAGAATGGTTCTATACTTTAAACTCTACTGAGGATTGGTAGGTATACTGTGTAACCTTTCATAGTTCAGCCTGTAAAATATTTCTATTAAGCTATTCATTTATTACCTGTCAAAGTGTGTTTAGCTATGGCCACTTGAGACATGGTAGAAAAGCATTTATATAACTGAGTCTGGGATGGTAGTGAGGGAGAGCGGGGGTAGTGCCAGGCAGGCACGATCATCCCTCAGGCAGACTGCCCATCTAATTCAATCATTGGGTAAAGGGCAACATACGCATTGCCCTGGCGAGAGAGGAGATAGAGAAAGAGAGGAAGAAAGAGATAGAGAAAGAGAGGAAGAGAGAGGGAGAGAGAGGGAGAGAGAGATACAACAATACAAATGATGTTGTTGTGTGTCCCCCACCCGGTCTTTAATACACTACACAACAAAGTGAGAGATCCTTTAATTACTGCCCCTGACGACAGAAGCACATTGTAGGGTTTTAACAAAGATTGGAAACACCAGACAATACTGGGAGGAACCAACATCCTTAACACTTATGCATGGAAGGTTTTTTTGTTTCTCTTATGGAAAAGCTGTTGATGAAGAAAGGGATCTTAGGGGGACTGAAGATGCATGCAGACACACACATACACTCCTGCGTAAGTCATTACCATTACTGCTCTTCCATAAGAAGGCTATGACAGATGCTGTTGGCAGTGAGGTGTGAAACAAGGGCTCTGGAAAGCCCTCAGGTACCAGTGAACCAGCCACACAGCTAGCCACAGACACAGAGCTAGTCAGCCTGCCACAGAGCTAGCCAGCCTCCCAGCCAGCCAGCCAGCCAGCCAGCCACAAAGCCAGTCAGACAAACAACAAACCAGCCAGCAAACCAGCTACACAGCTAGCCAGCCAGCCACACAGCTAGCCAGCCAGCCAGCCAGTCCTCCAACCAACCAGAAAGCCAATTAGCCAGACTGTCTACCAGTCAGACAGACAGACAGACAGACAGCCAGTCAGAAAGTAAGTCAACAGTTGTGCCACTAAATCAGAGCCTATCATGGCTTGCTGGTCACTGTTATTTGAATCCCCTTTCAATACTGCCCTCTGCTGGCAGGGAGATTAGATCTACAATCAATTTCAAGTTTGCCATTTTTAACAAGGAGCGGTAACTTGAATTTCTTAGATTTAGATATCACTCACCTTTCTCTATTCCACTGGAAATCCTCAATTTCTGTTGAAGTATATTCCTCATCTGGAATGTTTCCAATAATCAACTACCCCTTCATCCAAAGTATCTAAAGTAGGCTGTGTGTGTGTGTGTGTGTGTGTGAGGACTGATTTGCTCTCTGCCTTTAGCCCTAAGCTGTAGAAGCAGTGGGCCTACTGTAAGCCGTTTATTTTGACATTAGGCGATGCATGTCGCTTGAACACTTCTAAGGGTAATTACAGAGTGATTGAAAAATGCAATTTGCTGCTGCGATGAATGGCTAGACACATATTGCTTGTGTGTGCGTGTGTGTGTATGTGTGTGCGTGTGTGTGTGTGTGCGCATGTGTCTGCCTGCCTGTGTGTTTTATAACCCTGCTAGCGCTAGTAGAACATTGTGCTGGCTGGCAGTGTGCTTGCTCTCTGCCTTGCATGTCTCTGAGACTTCACATACAGATTACTGGGCTCTCTTTCTGTCGGACTCTCTGTCTCTGTCTCTCTTTCCGTCTCTCACAGTCTGTCTGTCCATCTCTCTCTCTTTCTCAGCCTCACTCTCCCTGTCTGAGTGCCCGCTTGGCCACCCTGACTTGAAACAAACAAGTGATGGAACACGCATATGCTCTCTCAGTCCTTTCTTCTTTCTGCTTGATGAGCTAGTGTCTGAGGAGCAAGCCGGGGCAGTAGAAGGTAAATAGTTACTTGCACACGTAAGTCCAACCCCAACTCTTTCTCGTGTAGAGTCTCAAAATAGTCTGGCTGCGTTTGGAGTTGGAAAGGTTGCAAAAACCAGAACGCCTCATTATTCATACATGAATGAGGTCACGGGGGTGCGGAGCACACAGAACAGCAGCAAACTCTTTCATTCTGGTCACGTTGCTGCTGCTTGTTCAGGGAGCTGGTGTAAAAAATGTTCAGGCATGTACAAAACATATTGCTACCCAATTCAATGTCACACTACGATCAGGAGATTTTCCATTGAGGCATTTTAGAAGCAGGAGATTTCTTTTCACATTTCCCATGTGGGGAAAGAGTTAGTTGGGTAGTGATACAGTCTCTACCCTTCATACCAGTCATCTGGATGACATGTATTGACCTGGCAGTGTCATGGAAACAGCCGTGTCATGGCTGCTGGTTGAAACAACAACACTCACACGGTCGTGTCATATTGAACTGTCTACACAGGCTGGTAGTAGTTAGCCGATGTCGTGATATTCTGCGCCTTAATACAAAGTGGATGCAACAGTTTGGCACGTGGTGTGTGTGTGAGCGTGTGAGCGCTAGTGTGTGTTTTTTTAGCGTGTGTGTGTGTGTCTGCATGTTTTGAAGAGCGTTGTGTGTGTGTACTGTAGGACAGAATGAGTGGCGCCGTGGCAACAGTCCAGTGCAGAGCAGGAATTGTCTGCTGCTGTGAGTATTATCACTTTATCACTCAGAGCAGCATTAGTCTACGCAGGGCGGGGCCGGTGGACAGATGCCTTTGATGTCAATGGGACTGCCTGGGAGAACACCAGGGACAGCCTGTCAGACCGATGAACACCACTGCTTATTCGTTTACGCCCCGTACATTTTACATTTGGATACTGATTATAATTTCATTGGTGCAATGTTCACAGCACCAAAGAACGATGATGGGTAAAAGGGAACAGCCATAAACACAGCACATCCAAGTGTCTCCATATGGAGGGATTCAGTGTAAACCCAATTGTCTTGTTTGGGAAAACATTTCACTATATCACCATGTGACTGTTTAGGTTTAACAGCATACGATAGCTTTGATGAATTTCCCTCTTGGACGTTGGTTATGGGCTGTGTAATAAAGAGGCTTGTTAATGGGTTCCTTCCACTTGCATAATCCCACATCCAGAGCCTGGTCTTCGACGCTGCTGTTATGATAGTGTGAAATGGCCTGCAATAAAAGTGTGGCTGCATAGTTTGTGTGTCCACGGAGAGGTCCTGTGGCTCTCCCCCTCTGTTCCTCCTCCTTCGACTGGGTGAGCTATAGCAGCTTGAGGACTGATTACGAGGCCACTTAGCATTGGCGATTTGGGGCAGGGTCCTTAGAGCCTCTGGCTTCAGTCTATCTCCTTATGTCTCTCTCTCATTCTCTCTTTTTTCTTTCCCTCCACTCTCTCCCTCCTTTCTCTGCCTCTCCTTCTCTCTCCCCGTCTCTCTTATTCATTCTCCTCTGTCTCTCTCTCTCATCCCACCCCCCCTCCTCCTCCAGCGCTTCCCCATTCTCTCTAACATCATTGTTCATCCTCCCAGCTGTGCTGGGCTGAGCCAGCCTAGCCCGGCCGGTTCAGCCCAGCTTGTTCTCCTCTGGGCGGACAGGACCGGAGACCAGCTGGCCTCTCGCCTGGTTCTGCTCGTCATATGCATCCACATTTAGATACAAATGTTCACCACCCTCCCCTGAAGTTTGAAACGTTTGTTGAACTGAAACATAAAAACCTCTCTTCCTCAGACTGTCATCATCTAACCATTATGTAAGAGAGGAAACGGCAGCCGCAGTCGTAAAGGCAATTTCTTTGTCAAGCAATAATCAAGCATCGTAGAATTTGACAGTTTTATATTCATGAGGAACCATGATGACTGTGGTCTTGTCTGGCTCATCTTTTTAATGGATTTCCACATTTTATGCACTTCTACTGACAGTATTATCTTCCTCCCTTGCACATACACAGGGGGATCAGATAACAGGAAAAAAAGCTTTAAAAGAGGAATTTCACAGTCTCCTGTCCCTGTCCCACTTTTCCTGTCGCCACTTTTACATAACAAAGTGTTTCATAACCTGCCAGATTGTCACAGAGGAGCAAGCAGGGGAAGAGCAGCAGTCTCTCTGCTCTGCAATGGCTCCTTCCTGTCTTTCCTGCCTCATCCTTTGTCTCTCTCTCATTCAAATGTCACCCCTTTACTCCTTTCTGCTCTTCTCTCCTTTCTCAGTCCCCCTCCCCTTCACACTTTGTACTTTTCGGTGGAGCTTGTTCTTTCTCTTTATTCCCTCCTCTCCCCCTCTCTCTCTCTCTCCTTCTCTCTTCTCTCTCCGCCTCTCCCCCTGTCCAGAACTGTGTTGAGGTGCTAGGGCAGGGCCATATGGAGCAGCAGGGGGCCCCCCTGAGAGAGTCACTTCGCATTAGTGCATGCCGCCTCCCAGCGTGCCTCACTTCCTGGCATGGTCGCAGAGCGCTGGCCTGGCCCGTGGCTCTGCCACGCGCAAAATGAGTCTGGCTCTGTAAAAACAGATGGACTGGAAATGTTCTCCCTTCATCATCGCAGGCTTTCTCTTCTCTGTGTCTCTGTCTTTCAACGTTTCAGTCTTTCTGCATTTCTCTCTTTCAGTCTCCTCTCTTTCACGCCCCCTTTCCATTCCTCTCCTTTTCCCTTCCTCTCTTCATTCTGTCCATCTCTTAACCCTCCTCCCCCCACCCTGTAACTTCTAACTGCAGTCTGATCAGTTTGCCACTGCAGCAAAATGTGAAGGGAGGGTCCTTACTGCAGATGAACTGGATCAGTCTGAGCCCTCAGTCTTTAGAATTCCTCTCTCACCTAACACTTTCCTAACCTAGACAGAAGAGTATCAAGTATTCACTGATGTTACACCTTTATCCAAAGCACCCTACAGTACAGGGGGGATTTAGACCTGTAATCTTTGGATCTGTTGTCGCTGTCACGATTTGTGATGGGGTAGGACCCAAACGCAGGAGAGTTGGCAGGAGTTGCGAACAAAAGGGTTTACTGCTCAAAACGGGAAACAGACAAGGTACACGCAGGGACAAAGGGTAATGCCAAGACAAAGACTGGACACAAATCAGGAACCTAAATACACAGAAGCAAACAAGACACAGGTGGACACAATGAAACTAACGAGAACTGAACGAGACACTGAGACGACAATAAGACAGGGAACACAAGGGCAGGGATAAAACTGAAACCGGGGGGGTTTGTGGCCGTGACAGTCAAGTTCTCTAACCACTGAGCTATACCCTCATCCCTACAGGTTTGCTGGGTAGTTGGTCAGTGTCATTTCTTTGCACACCACAAAAGAAAGATACATTTTCTGGAACATTTTACACAGGACACTGCTTGCCTGTTTTCTTGTAGAGCTCCAGCATCTGTTGACACCCACACATGGCCGCAATTAGAACTCCAATTAATTATTTGGTGCTTTGCGGGTTGCGTTCGTGATCTTGGGAGAGCAGACAAGGGCTTGTGTCAACCACCACCTTTACCTGCTCTATCAGGAAGGTCGAAGTGGAAGGGTCACCTCTAATGAATCTCTCTGGTTTTCCTGGGGGCCCTGGGTCTCCCAGCCAGATCACAGCTGCGGAAGGAGCACATCTCCTCAGACACGGAGCACGTCTATCATTGGTTGTGTTCACTGCCTGCTTTGGGCCAATGAACTTGCTTGTTTGTTGGGAAAAGACTGTTGGTTTATTCACTTCTGGAAGAAGTGACTAGAATCATTTTTTTCTGAAATAGTGAGACAAATCTGTTTTTTATATAGTATAACAGCATCTGAATTGATTAATTTTTTCTCTGTAGCAGGTTGTGCCACAGGCTGCATTAAATCCATGTGTCTCAGAATCCTGGTGGGCTTATGCTCTGCTTTACATAAAGGCAGATCTTTTACTGTTATTAGATCGATGGACTAGGTCATGTCTTGTGACGTCTATGAGTATTGTTTGGTGGCTGTAAAGCAGTTGGATATGAGATGTACAAATGATATTAAGTGTATCAGGTTTGCTGTTGCCCAGGCTTGTGTGTGTTGCTGCTCTGAGCCCAGTGCGAGTGGGGTGAAGGGGGTATATCCTCTTGAGTGGCCAAGCGTTGTTAAATGGGTGGAAATGGCGCTCTGTGCGTTTCTGAGAGCTTAATCATGTTCCGCCTCCTTGACGTTCCCCCTGAAGATGAATGAAGCTATCCACTTGCTGCTCCTCTCTCTCTCACTCCCTCTCTTTCACTCACTGTCTCTCTCTCTCCCCCAAAGACATCACACCCCTACACACACACAAACAGGCGCACATATAGCTCTACCCTTTTTCAGACTACATTCACACACACTGCGACGACAGACACACTCTGCTCTCCTCTTTCTGAGTCCACAGAGTACAAAGCTTTTGTCCGCATTGCAGCCCACTGCTGGATCCCTGCAGTGTTCAGCGATGTGGGCTGGTGTCACACACCATGAGCGCCAGACACATGGACATGGGATGTATGCACACACAAACACACTCGCACGCACGCACACACATACACACACTCGCAGGAACTCGCACACACAAAATCCACCCACTCGCACACACACAAAGGAAAGATCTCAGGCCTGGACTAGTTCACTTCATGCCTTTACTGTGACACAACCTTTAGACTGGGAGAATACTTATTTGTAAGTGACGCAATGTCTCTCTCACCCTCTGTCCTCAGTTTTTCCCCTACGGAGACGCCTCCAAGTTTGCCCAGCACGCCTTCAGAACCTTTGACAAGAACGGAGACGGGACCATCGACTTCAGAGAGTTCATTTGCGCCCTGTCCATCACCTCCAGGGGCAGCTTCGAGCAGAAGCTCAACTGGGCCTTCAACATGTACGACCTGGACGGGGATGGCAAGATCACACGAGTGGAGATGCTGGAGATCATCGAGGTACGGACATAGAAGTTGGTTTGTTAGAGGATTTGGAAAAACAGCATCCCCTACCCAGTCATACGAACATATAGCCGTGTAATATTATAGGAATGAGAGAAAAAACATTTAACCACTTATCCTTTTAAGCTTTTTCTATATGTAGGGGTACATCAGGGTACAACTGTCAGAAAAATCCCCCAATGCTGTAGATTCACATGCATTTGTCATGGAGATATCGTTTGAATCCTTCCAGTGCAAAGAAGGTTTCCAGTGCATGTGATAAACCCAACTAGTCTGAGGTGTTGAGTATGTAACTGAGCGTTGCGGTCTCCTGTGTGTGTGTGTGTGTGTGTGTGTCTGAAGGCCATCTACAAGATGGTGGGGACTGTGATCATGATGAAGATGAACGAGGACGGCCTGACACCCGAGCAGCGTGTGGACAAGATCTTCAGCAAGATGGACAAGAACAACGACGACCAGATATCCCTGGAGGAGTTCAAAGAGGCGGCCAAGAGCGACCCCTCCATTGTCCTGCTGCTCCAGTGTGACCTCCAGAAATAGGTGGCCTCTTCAAACGCCTGTATGGACTGCACAGAAGATTCATGTTCCATTCAGTTTGCAGCTATTTACACTGAAGAAAAATATATATGCTTGGACTATCTTTCAATGGATCCGCTTCTTGTGTTTGAAACACTTGTGTGCATGAGAATGTTATTTGCTATAATAAAAGATTTACACATAATTACATAGAGGATACACAGAAATACAGTACTTATAACTGAAATGAGGCACACACAAACGACCACACACACAAACATATACACAGACTGTCTTACTACAATTTCACATCATGCACAACTATATATAGATATATAAATATGAATATATATTTAAATTATTTAACTTCAACTGCCAAAATGTGAAGTGTGCAAAGTATTTTCCATAATCTCATTCCATCGGAGCTTGCGCATCAGTGATGTGCTATGTTGAATTTACGCAACTATTTATTGTTCCAAGTTTGCTGATTGCTATATGTGTTTCATACATCCAGTAATGTCAACCAAACCAAATTCCTATGGTAACGTACCTATCTCTGCATAAACACTTATTCATTCTGATAAAAGATTAGATCTGGATGGATCAAGAGATGGACTAGCATTCATCAGAATTTTCCTTCCAAACGTGCTTGTACTGTTGGTTAATGTTAATGTAGTTAATTTGCATGCCGTTGATTTTTTTTGGCCTGAAAGGTAATCTCCTCGTTTTGCATCCTATAAGAATAACAAAAACAAAGCCTTATGGAAGAAATACATCACGGTTAAAACAGTTAAAGACATAGAATAGGTAACTCAATAGAAAAATTATACTATTATTATTATAAAGTAGGTCCTTATACAAGTTTTATCAAATGGGATGTAATTCTGTGATTTGGCAAAACTATTATTTTGACTGATGCACCTGTAGGTGTCATGTTTCCTTGTAGATAAAGGTGTATGTTGCTATAAAGTCCCTTTCGCACTACCTAGTTTAGATAGATTTTCAAGTAGGTAGATACTGAATATGGAAAATAGACAAAAAAATCTACTGAAAAACATATTTGGCCCCACAGATGAATAATACAGGAATAATCATGCAGTGGTCAATTAGAAATCAAACACATCATTGAATATAAAGGCATAATTTTACCTGGAGGTTTAGACAGTGAGACATTTTGATAATTTCCACCCACTCACCTATTGAGAAAGTGCATGTTGTCCGAGCTTTATTGCCCACTCAGTCATGGGCCATGACTAAGTGGGCAATAAAGCAATGACTCATGGCTAAGTTAATTATGTCATCTATTCAATGCAGCTACAGGTTGTTTATCAATGTGCTGAATTCAATGACGTTTCCACATGCCAGTAGTGTAAAGGAGACATGGAATTAGGCCACTGCAACACTGTGTGAAACATTAATTGTTATGTCACTTTCTCTGTTCGTCTCGCAGTAAAAAAAAAAAGTGTTGACCTGTGTCGAAGGAACAAGTGAATGCCATTCCTTATGAATTGTAACGAGAACAACGCTTGAAGACATGTTTGGTATATGGTAGGCTATACAGTTTTGCCCGAAGTGAACCTCGCTCCTCCTAACTAACTTTTTGTACTTTTTTATTACCCTCTCTCATATTGAAGCATACAGACTGTATAGAAGCTAGCTCTTCGCCCCCATACAGGTGCCGCTTCTTAGCCCATTGTCTTTCCCCAAGATAGGAAATAACCTACGATCCCACCGGTCTTGACTGGCGCCAAGGGCCTAGGTTTGTTTTCAAACGTGTGTGGAACAGCTTGCTTGTTTTTTACTGAGTATGCGGTCGTTAAATATAATTTCATACTAAAAAACTGAGGGACAGATTTGCCGGTTTAAAGAAGTGGGTGGCATGTTTAATGAAACCCACGCCTTGACTGGCGCACATAGAACTTCACTACATACCAGTATGTTAAAGACTGCGTAATACAGATACAAATCGTTTCCTACCAACAGATATTAAATGGCAGTGTGGTAAAGACAACATTTATTTTATGAGCCATCTGTGCAGATTATCTGATTCATGTTTATATTCCCAATACACTTAAATGCCAAGACCCAAACACAACAGCTTGTTTCCTTATATTAGACTCTTCAGTTTCTAATCTGAATTTTACATAAACATATTTGCCCAGAAATGTTTATACCTAAATCTGTATTATTATTGCAATTAGGATAACAAATGCAAGCACGGAAACTGTGTAAAATGATTATTTTGTACACGTAGCATGTATTGTGTCCCCAATTACATGGCTGCACTACTCCTATTGTGTTGTGATTTAAACTAATAAAAGATTATATGGGCTCACGTCTCAAGTGTAAATTGGAGTCATGTATCCAAGGTAAGTTTATGTTAACAGAGCCACTCTCTGCATGGAGTGGACATACGTATTTCCATGACCTCTTCAAACACAGGAGCAGGCTGATGGTTCCTCCCTCACAGCTAATTGATGAACCTGACCATATAGGTACATATTTTGAAGACTGGAATTTTGCATGAATCCTGCATGCCTCTAGACGTTTGGCTTAACTTCTGATGTGACATGGCTAAACAAATTGTGGAGGAGCACAAGCTCTACTTTATCCAATGGTACATTACTAACATCAACAAATGTAAAGGATGGAAATATTTACATGTCTGTGGTAAAAAACATTCTAATCAGAGGTGTAAAATTACTGCATGCTACTACTAAACGTTGCCGACACTTTCAAAATGTGTGAGTATCTTGCAGTGACTTTTAGCAAGAGTGCCTGACTTGGACATGACTTGTGCTTGTAACGTGCACATGACTCAAGGTCATGTGACATGAACTGTATTTATGCAAGTATTATGGTCAGAGGTTTTAATAAAATGACATTTTATTACACAAAAAAATCTAAACAACACAATAAGACAGGACTAAGTAATGAAAATATACCAGAATGCATTAAAAAACAAACAAACAAAAAATACAATTGGAATTCTCCACAGGATAATTATCAATAATTACCCTCATGACAAAAATTGAGCCAAAAGCCATCAATTGGTAAATGCGAAGATGTTCACTACTGATGAGTGTGCAACATGTGTTTACTGTACCTTGTGAAAAGGACAATGTTCTTGAGTGTGTAAGTAATCACTGACGTGTAAATTTGTACATGTGTGTAATTTAATTTGTTTAGTTTTTTCTTATCAAAGAGGGATGAAAAGTCTTCAAGGTAGCTACTTCGGTGGGTCTGTGTTGATGCCATATTTCTCTTTCAGCAACTTCAACTGCTCCTCCTTCTTCTTTGTGTCCATTTTCTGGAAAGCCTGCAACAGTTCAAAGATATTTGTGTGTTACTTACATCAATCTTATACATTATATAGAACAGATAACTACATATGACATTGACAACCTTTGGGATGTACTAGGACAAATACCAAAATTGCAACAAAAGTTAAGAAAAAGTGATAAGTGATAATTACCCGGTTAGCGTTGTAGTACAAAACCACCAAGTATCTGTTGCAGACGTTGAAACCTGACAAGTGATCACACGCGTTCTTAGCATCAAATATGTCCTCATAGACCACATATGCTGTGCCTCTTGATTCTGGTGTATTCCCCCTGGAAAACATAACATTACATTTTAGAAGACATTTCAGTAGGGAAACAGGAAAAAATAATTAATCCGCTTGTATGTGCTTTAGTTTTCTATTCAGTAAATGTATTAAGTCCGCAGTATCAGACAAGGCAATATAATTGTCAAGTCTTTAGCACAGACGAGTTTGATCACTTGACCACAGTTCAAAACCACGTGTACTTAAACTTTACAAATATACATACACTCGAATCTGACGAATTGGTCCATATTTTCCAAAGATGTCGTACATCTCTTCAGCTGTGATCTTGTATGGCAAGTTTCTTATGTACAGGATTCTGTTCACTTCTGGAGGTAATCGTATCTGTGGAGACAGGAAACATCCAATGTTGGTACTGTACTTCAGTCTGTAGCTAACTATGCTAGCTAGCTGTTAATACACGGAGCAACACCCACAAATACAGATTTCCTCATGAATTATTCGTAAATTATAGTACAGGACAACATTTCCATTCAGTAGTTTTCAAATATTTTGTGTTCCATTACATTTTGATCTGTGATTAGACTACATTAGTAAAGGAAGCTAGCCTATGTAGCTTTGCCCCCGTAACACTAACTTACTAACGTGCTACTAGCTAGCTTGTGAGCATATTATTAGTATGGGGCTGAGCCATTTCGTTTGCTAACATCGACTAATAACATACAGCCAACAAACTAATCTTCAACTAATATATTAACTTACGTTAGCTCGTTTTGCTGCTTGCATTGCCATGATTAGATACACTCAAACTATCACGCCACAGAAGGCCTTGAAAAATGTTTTTGTGTTCTGTTTGATGGGCGCAGTATACTGACGTAGACAATGACGTACATCCGTTTACAGACGGAACTGCTACACGCCTAGTTAGAGCCAGCTCCGTTTCTATTTTCATTCGCTTTGCTTTTGCCTTTCTTGAAAAACTTACTAAGACGACAGTATCTTTTCTATGAAAAGCACTAACAATACATAATCAGCATAAATAAGAGGTAGAGAAGTGACCATATTACACACGTCTCTAAAGTGTTCAAATAGGACACTGAAGCCCACCCCTAGAGCTCGAGTCACACCATAGATATAGGATTATAGAATGTAGGCCTAAACTCACGTTTTTCAATGTCAGAAACTGTTACTAGATTATTCTTGTCTCAAGCAACACCAAAACAATAAAACACCTGATTATCATAGTGATCCCTTTGAATGGAATGTATCTTAAAATCAGATGACATTGACAAATGTTAAATGTCAAAATCAAAGACAGAAAATATCAAATTTTCTCATGTTCTATTTATAGATTTATAGTTATATTTATATAAAAACAGCCCGTTTTTTGTTGTTCTGATTTGGCGTTTGTAAACCGAAAATAAACCATTTTAATTGTTGGATGCGAAATTATTGAACTGACTGAAAGGTCAGCCATTCTGGGCCCCGGATGAGAGGGAAAAAACCCCGATTGAACTTCATTTACAGACAAGCGTGACACATCGTGCCGAAATAGCCAGCCAACATACTGTATCACTTTCAGTTAAATTTGTGAATACGTTGTCGGTTATTAAGTGTGGGTATTTGTTTAAGAATCCACCGCACAAACTTTAAATTCTTTCTCTAGTTAGATTAATTGGGCAATTAAACTCCCGCCGTGGTGCAACGGCTAAGAGGGCCTGTGCCAACTACTAGCAATTGTGGAATCTCATTGGAACGAGACGGCAAGCTAGCTCTCAAGTCCAGCGTGGGGACGGCCCAAAATCTCGGAACATTTCGTTGATCAGTAATTATTTCAGAATTGGAGCACTTAGGAGGAACCGAGGTGAGTAAAATGTAGCTAACGTACTAGCCAAATGTATGTTTTTACTAGTTCTGCATCACAAAAATGGCTTACTGCAGTAGGTTAGCTAGCTAGTGCAAGCAAGCTATCAATATAGAGTTAGCTAAGCTAGTTCTTATCGGTTTTTCTTTATGGTTGTTAGACTAGCAAACCAGACTGAAGGTCAGGCAGATATTGTTTATAATGTGATTGTCAAGTGGATGATCATCCGTGTCACATGATTGTCTTCAGACACTTAGCTAGTTCCCTTTATTACTCGACCACCCAACAAACGGCGAAAAGAGGGATATATGGAATCACACTTTCAAACCATTGAGAAACAACGTAGCTCGTGGTTATCAGGACTTGATCACGTGGTAAATCCCAGCAAAGTATCTTTATTTTAATGCTGTTTTGGCAATATAACTTAACAGGGCTGCTAGCTTTTCAAAAACCTTGGAATGCGTTTTGGTGGGGCCAACCAAAATGTTGCTGCATGCAAAACAATCCCCCCCGACGACATTTCACGGATGTTCGCGCGTCTATGAAGCTCCACTCGGTATATCTGATCTACGCCTCGTCTTTCACTGTTACAACGTTAGCAGTAGAACTAGTTGGTTGGCGTTGCCTTCTCGGCGTGAGAAATAAAATGTGTGGCGTGAGAACTGAACTGTTTTAAATGCGTGTGTCTCACGACCAATGCGTGAGAGTTGCCAGCCCTGTGACTAAAGCTAAAAAAATGTTTTAATTTTCTGGCAAGGACACCCACCTAATTTATACACATTTAGCCAGACGGTTTACTTTGCCTTACTACTTCTGTGAAGTAACCTCATTTGCGAACGATACGTTATTTTTGAACGAGTCTTGAATTAAAGTGAATGAAATGTACTGAATCCTCCTCCAAACAGATTAGTTTCTTTTGCTTAGAGTCTGTTAGTCCAATCGAATTGAATGAACTGAAAGAGTAATCAATACTAGGTAAACATTATCATAAAAAACACTTATGAAAGATTGTGAAACAACCCCGAATGTAATAGCAAACATTGTCAAGTGTTAAATAAAATGCACATTAATCTATATTATTCGAATACTTTTGTACTTCTGGTTGGACATTACATCCTTTTATATTGTAATTATTTCATACTAGGTTTTCCAACTCATTGGTCAGTCTTGTAACTTAATTTAATATCAGAATAAGATTCATAAAGACATGATGTTTTGAGTGTAGCCTCTGATGGTCAGTAATCAGTTAAGTTTAGCAATGGATGATTTGTATTTCTTAAATAATATTATGTAGCCCATATGGTACATTACATAAGGCAGACGCTCTTATCGGTAGACCATAATGGATTTGGGTAGGCAAACAGTGGTGTCAAACTTAATGTTAATGTAATATACTGAAATTAACAGTACAATATTAGAACCTACTGTGGTGATAACATTGAAGTGATTGTTTTCCTATATGGGTGTTTTATTTTTGTCTTACAGATTAGTCTGGCAATAAAGCAGGGTGCTATGGGAACTGAGATTTGATGGAAGGCCATATTGTTTAAACAAATCAAGATGTGTTCAATTCCTGAACTCCCAACACCTGGTTCAAATGTATCAGTTCTCATCAAGAGAGTGAATTTGAATCCTCTCTGTGTTCTCGTAGAGTTTTGGTGTAACTTTGATCAAGAGAGGAAAATCGCCCATCAATGTTTACGAAAAGACATTCAGTGTCCCAGAGAAGCCTTTCGGGAGCTGGAGGGAAATCCAGGGGACCAGTGCTTGGTCAGTGTATTTGAAACATGGTACCGGGCACGCATAGTATCCAAAAATGGCTCCAACTACAATGTCTTTCTCATTGATGAGGGCAGAAGCTTAAGTGCCACCACTGGCATGTTGGCATGGGGTCACAGTGAGTTCTTTCGTCTACCACCAGAGGTCGAATTCTGTGTTCTCTCCAACGTGTTACCGCTGTCTACAGAAAACAGGTGGTCCCCAGTGGCATTGGAGTTCCTGAAATCTCTTTGTGGACAACAAGCCACTGCTTCTATCCAAGATGTCCTGGTGCCCCACAGAACCTTCCTCTTGGATATCCCCAGCATATCCAGGCAGATGTACGAAATGGGATTTGCCAAGAAGCTTCCAACTGAAAGATTCAGGCTTTTTGTTTCAAGGTCATTGCAGGCACTCAATGGAGCAGCTACGTCAAACAAACCTCAGCAGATCTCAATGAAAAATGATCCACTGGACCGACACGAACAGATGGAAAAGCAACAACAGTACATGTATCCTGAGCTTCAAACGGAAACCGTGGAGACGGTTATCATCACTGAAGTCACAAACCCCCTGCGTCTTTTCTGTCAGCTAAAGGTCTTCTCGCAAGAGCTGAGGAAGCTAACCGAGCAGATCACACAATACTATGAGGGCAGAGTTCAAACGGGCCTCAGCAGACCTCAAACCCTTGGCTCCCCATGTGCCTCACGAGGAAGTGACGGGAAGTGGTACAGGTCGGTTCTACAACAGCTCTTCCCAGCCAACAGTGTAGTGGAGGTACTGCAGGTGGATAACGGGAAGAAACAGTTTGTTCAAATGGAAAACATTCGATTCCTGGCTGCAGAGTTTTTCAGGATGCCTGTTGTGACATACGTCTGTTCCCTCCATGGCATTATTGACAAAGGAGTCGGATGGACAGTCCCTCAGATCGATTATCTTAAAACCCTAATCCTGAACAGGACGGTGATTGCCAAATTTGAGTACCAGAGTCTCTCTGAGGGCGTGCACTATGTGACACTCTACGGAGATGAAAACATGTGCATCAACAAAATGTTTGGCTCTAAGGAGAAATGCATTCTTGAGTGTGAAGGATCTCATGGAGATTATGCTGTGTGTAGCAATACTGCACCAAAACCTCAACACCTAGGTGGAATAGAAACTCAACTAAGTCATCCCTGTGGTGATGCCACTGAAACACGAGTGAAGTTCACAGCAGAAGATCTCCAGCTCCAGTCCTCCCATGTGGCAGTGGTGCAGCATGTGAGCAACCCATCAGAGTTCTGGATTCAAACACAGAGGTATGCTGTTGAGTTTGATCAGCTGATGAATGACATGTCTGACATGTACAGCAACCCAGAGGGTGCGGACACGATCAAACATCCAACAGTCGGTCTTTATTGTGCCGCCAAGTCTGAAGATGATGCTTTTTACAGAGCAACTGTGTCTGGCATCACTGGCCCCCAGGTTACGGTATTTTTTGTTGACTATGGAAACACAGAGATTGTTGAGTGTGGCAATCTCCGGGTGCTTCCGGACAGGTTGAAAGAGTTACCTCCGCTCGCCTTGAAATGTAGCCTAGCAGGCATCAGACCAAAAGATCGAAAATGGAGTCCAGATGCTTCTGACTTTTTCACAACAATAGTGGTAGACAAGATTGTTGATGTGCATATAACTTCCAAATGGGATGGCAGTTATGTTGTTAATCTTACAAATTCTTCAAGTGATGGAGAGAGCGATCTTAGCAAGCTTATGTGCACAGCTGGCTACGCAGTAAAGGACGAGAAGACATCAAAAGTCGTCAGTGGGCCCACTGCTTTCCCCACGGCACTGAACCCAGGAGACATTCCATATGATGCATACAAGACAAGTTTCACAGCTTTATCCACTGATGATTCAACTGGAAAAGAAAGCAGAACTGCCTTCAAGGAGCATTTATTCCCAATAGGAAGCTCATTTGAAGTCAACGTGTCCTTCATTGAAAGTCCAAATGACTTCTGGTGTCAACTGACAAGGAATATGGGCCACCTTAAACTGCTCATGCAAGACATCCAAAACTTCTACACAGACAGCCAGTTTCTGCCCCCTGTGGAGACGGCTTGTGTCGCCCGTCACCCAGACAATGGAATGTGGTACAGAGCCTTGGTCATCCAAAAGCATGCTACACCTCATGTCGATGTACTGTTCATAGACTATGGTCAAACTAAGACTGTCTCCATTCAAGACTTGAGAAATATAAACCCTTCCTTCCTGAAACTCCGAGGTCAAGCTTTCCGATGCAGCCTGTACAACCTCATTCACCCCACTTCCCACAGTACTGTCGAATGGACAGAAGATGCCATAGCCCAGTTTCAGGACTTTGTTGATACTGCAGCAGACAACCACGTGGCACTGAAGTGCACCATCTATGCAGTCATGTTTGATGCCCAAAAGGTGGTCTTTAACGTAGTGGATCTGGAAACACCCTTTGTGAGTGTCTGCAGCCTAATGGTTCAGAAAGGACTTGCCAACCGTGCTCCGTCTAAGAAAGCACCTCCCTCCCCTTTCAGGTTGGACACGTACTACTACTCCACCCACGGCATCAAAACAGGAACGGAGGAGTTGGTGACAGTGACTAGTGTGAAAAATGTTAATCACTTCTACTGCCAGCTAAAAAGGAATGCCACAATCATCGAAGGCCTAGCAGAGAGTGTCAATGCCCTGTGTCATCAGCTGGAGCGTTCAAACTGCCCCCAAACATTTGGAACAGTTTGCTTTGCCAAGTATACAGATGGACAATGGTACAGAGGACAGATCAAGGCTACACAGCCCACTGTCCTTGTTCACTTTGTGGATTATGGAGACACCATTAAAGTTGACAAGTCGAACTTGCTTCCGATCCCTATTGAAGCTAGTGAGATCATGTCTGTCCCTGTGCAAGCTGTGGAATGTGGGCTGTCGGATATCCCAGGTGAGGTTTCCAATGAGGTCAACAGCTGGTTTGAAACTTGCATGACTGACTGTACATTCAGGGCTCTTGTGGTGGCAAAAGAGCCAAGTGGAAAACTGCTTGTTGAGCTTTATGATGGGAAAACACAAGTTAATGCCAAGACTAAGGAGAAACTTCGCATCAAAGAGCACAGGATTGAAAACCAGGGACACGATGACAAAGTCACCAACCAATGTTGTGCTCCAAAAGCAGCTGGACCAGCAGAAGAAATCTCTAAAAAGAGAAGGATTCCCTATCAAGCACCTTACACAACACCACACCAGAGGCAGACAACTGTCAGGAATGGGAATGTCCGAAATGGTGCAGAGCCAAGAGAAGTCGGTGTCATTGAGATGAAAACCGTTCCCCAGACCGATACAAAGTGTTTCCCAACTCGCAAGTCACCTCTTAGCCCAGCACAACAGACTAACTATGCAGCACCAAAAGCCAAAGTGCAAACTCTTCCAAAGTTATCAGACTTGCCCTCAAAATGCATCGAGGTTGGTTTGGAGACGGATGTCTTTATTTCGCACTGCAACAGCCCGTGGAGCTTCTTTGTACAATTGACGAAGGAGGAAGATGACATATTTTCCTTTGTAGAAAAACTCAATGAAGAACAACAGATGACTGAGACCGTAGATGTCAGAGACTTGCATCAAGGTGACTTGGTCAAAGCAGTGTTTCCAGATGATTCCTCATGGTACCGTGCGGCGGTACAGGAAGTATCAAGGAGTGGGACAGCTTCTGTGGAGTTCATAGACTTCGGGAACACAACTACTACTTTAGTCTCCAAGATGTGTAGACTCGACGCATGTTCCATAGAATGTCCCAGGTTTAGCATTCACTGCCTGCTAAGTGGAACACCAGCTCAGGAAGACAAAGATGAACTGAACCGAGAAATCTTGTCCAAATTCAAAGAAGAAATTGGAGCGGGTGGTGACAAAGAGCTGAAATGCAAGTTTGTGAAACAGTCTGGATCTGTGTGGGAAGTCAGCCTTTGGGACAGTGGCAGACAGGTCACATGTGGCATACCTCCTAAACATCCAGGAACCTTATCTGATGCGACACCAGAGAGCTCCAAGGGACCCAGTCAAGTAAAAGAAAATCCCCAACAAAGCTGTTTTGTAAAAGAGTTGGCACCAGAGAAAGTCCAATTGAACAACATTGAATCTGTGTGTTTCTGCAAAGCAGACATTGCAGTGGGACAGACCATGGAAGCCTATGTCTCAACAGTCATTGGCCCTCAATCTTTCTGGTGTCAGTCGGCGAATTCGGATGAACTTGACAAGATAACAAAAATGGTCAGTGAGGTGCAGTACAAACCAGTTGAGATTGACACCCTTTCCACTGGAAGTCCATGCATTGCTATTTTTACAGATGACGAGCAGTTGTATCGTGCAGAAGTCAGAAGCATAGAAGGAGATGACCTATCCATTCTCTTTGTTGATTATGGAAATGAGTCCCGAGTTAACATAAAAGATGTACGAGCATTGCCTCCTCTGCTGTTTAAGATTCCTCCACAAGCTTTCCTCTGCCAACTTGAAGGGTTTGATGCATCTCAAGGCACCTGGGATGACAAGGCAGCAGACCAATTATCAGAGCTAATAACGGACAAGCTTCTTCACCTGACTGTTTTGACATTGTCCAGTGATGAAGCGGGCCGCACAACATGTCTTGTCCAAGTGGAACTTGAAGGCCTAGTGGTAAATGAGGTGATGAAAGCTTACTGGAAGAGCTATACAGTGGTAGAACCAGATGCCACTGGCAAGTCAACTCCATGTGCCAATCAGTCACTGCCATGTGAATCAGTGCAGATTGGGGAACAAACAGCTGTGATGGATCCTTGTCCACAAGAACCATCTAAAACCACCACAAAACAAACATTCGACACTTTAGTTCAGAGTACAGTTCAAGAAGAACTTGACGATGGTTTTCATGAGGGCCACAAGGATTGTCCAACAATCTTTCCAGATACAGGTCAGAAGCATGCTGATGAGGACCCATACTTGGAGAGCACACCTGAAAATACAGATTTTGACATTGGCCAGAAAGATGACACTGAGTCAACCACAGATCTCCTGGATGAAGACAAAGAACCAACTGAGAAGGATGAGTTTGAAGTACTGCAGACAGTTGAAGACAAGACAGATTTGCCTAAAGTGTTATCCAACATGGTGGAAGATGATACAAAGACGGTAACCGTGATTGAGATATGTAAAGAGCAACTCAATGAAGCAGAACAACAGACAGATTGTTTGTCAGACAGTGGTGTTTCCAGTGGTGATAAACTTACAGTGGCCTTGGTTGCCATCCAGAACGTGCTCAAAGAAGATGGTGTGGATCAAGATAGGTTGCAGGTTTCATTGTTGGACCAAGCCTCAAGTGTGGGTGACTCAGAATCTGCCCAGTTATTGGAAGAGATCCCTAAAGAGATGACTTTGCCAAATCGTGACCAGAGCCAAGATGATATGGACACAGAAGTCTTCAAACTGCATGTAGAGAATACTTTGGAGAGCCCAGAGACCAGTCACACTGCCCCACATGATCTTAAAAGCAAAGATAAGGACTCTTGCGTCACATCTGAAGAACTCAAAAATCTGTGTGAGGAACTTGAGTCCATAGACCTGAATGAAGATAGCATCTCTGACACTGTTCTTGAAACTGGTAAGTGACACCCTTGAAATTATAATCACATTAAGTGCTTACGACACCTGAATTGATGCACATGACTAAATGTTGGTAAGTTGGGTCAATTGTCTTTCAGAGTTTGGTCGACTTCAGAGGGCCGGGGAGAACATTGCTGTTGGATCCAATTATGTAATCTGGTCGATAGCCAGAAAGACCTGGTGCAAAGTAAAGGTTTTGAAAGTCTTTGAAGACTCTGTCAAAGTAAGAATGTCCTTGTAATTATTTTTAATGTATTTACATAAATCGTAGTGACAATTAATTATGAATATTTATTTTATTTTAGGTTCTTCTGGTTGAGCATGATTCTGAAATGGTGGTAGACCCGCAAAATATCTTATGCACGTCTTCAGAGTCTGAGCAAGTGTGTATTGCAGCATTGAAATAGATTTTTAAATATATTTGCCAACCTTAAGCTCATTCAACCATATTGTGAATGTTTACAGAGTGAATCGGATGAGAGTGAACATTCGTTTGACACTGCCTCATCAAATGAAGGGTCCCAGTATTGTGAGTTGGCCAACTTGGAGATTCCATGTCTTTGTAAGACTTGTCAGTGCAAGAATGTTTTGAATTCAGTTGAGTTTCTTTGTTTTATATGTTGATATTTGCCAGACTTGGATGAGGATGCTGACGACAGCGACAACACAATCTCAGGAGATGACCCCAACAATACAACTTCAGAGAAATTGGTAAAGTATTTAATAATTGGTCATTTAATGTTTTAAACAGTCTGTGTCAAGATGTTGGGTACCTGACTCAACATTGTATGCTTGATTGTGAGAGATTAACGAGATGCATTGTTTCCCTCAGGCTGTTTTGGATGAGGTGGTTGGTCCCGACCAGACAGTTGAGGTGCCACCCGAAGACCCAGATCAACTGTGCAGTGTAGCGTCCCTTTAGATTTGAACTATTCACATATTGTCAATTTGCCTTAAATGCTACATTTAGAAACACATTAATTCTGAATCATCCCAGGTCCGGGACATTTTCGATCTCCCTCCTTCTGCACCATTGGACGACTGTTGTGGTAGGTGACCCTCATTAACCCTTGAAATGCAACACTGCAGATATGTTGACACTTCCTATCTTCATGACTGGTGGTGTGTCAAGAATGTCACATGTGAATGTGTACATTTTACCTATGTGCAGAGAAGAGAGTTGAGATAACAGATGTGACCACAACGGATGCTCTATCCTCTATCCCTGCACAGAACAAGGTAAAGTATCGATGGCGGTCACAGTTTTGATTCATTCAACATATCTGTCCTACATATCATTGCTTTGTTTTTGTTGTAGTTGAGGGTGGGTGTAAAAGAGGTGCAGCTTTCTTCTGAACCAAATACAGGTACTGGATGTGAAATGTCTGTCACACTTGCAGATCGATTTAGTTATATGTACATTAGGGATGTATCAGAATAAACAAAAAAAGGATTAAAGGTGTTTTGTGTGAATATAAAACAAGAATCCAATGCGAAGAGTAACAAAACAACATGAAGTTGACTTCTCAATATCAGCTTACAATACACCCGTGTCCGAGACGGAAGAGGCAGTGTCTGAGACGGCAGTGGCAGCTAATGTGGAGAGCGAGTCCAGGGTTATCACCCAAGAAGACAAGGTAACAGAACTATTTTAGTGAACTCTACAGTAAACATTTTTCATAAACTCTAGAGTTTATAAAACCATGACTTCATTTACCACAAAAAAAAGTTGAAAATCGAAACTTGACTTTTTTTTCTGTTGTTCTCCAGGATGTCCTTGTTTCAGAAGCCTCCTGTCCTGAACAATGTAGATACGGTACGTTGTGATAACTGGTGACAACACTGGACCTTCTTGGAATGTCTGTTACTTAAAAAAAAAAATATTGGCCTTCTTCAAGATCAGTCTTAACCCGTCTGCTTAACCCTAGTAAAATACTTTATTCTGTATGGAAAAAGTCTGATTTGCCATCTGCTAATGGTTTACTTACTGTCTTCAACATTTGCGCTGAAAGATTTTGAAGGAACCAAGGCAGATGTTGTGGCCAATGCTGTCTCACAGGATGGGGTAAATGCTAACATATCGGTTCCTAGTTCAGTATTATGTCACAATTATTCTAACAATACTCTTGTCTTTTAAAAGGATAATGTGATAGCTGATTATGTGAAGGCTTCCTATCTTGATGATTTTGGTGAGTGATCTTGTCATGAGCATTAGATGAGTGACTTCTTGGTAATTTATAGATATTTTGGAGTTTAAAATCTTTTCAGAGTTGGATTGAACTAATGTAACTGCATTGTCAGGTAGTATGTTCTCTCTTTCTAATGTGTAATCAGAGCATCAGATGAACTCTGTGACCCATCTCACCTTGAAAGTTGAGGACTGCTCTGACGAGGACAGTGTTATATTTGTGAGGGAGACTCTCCCTGCCCATCAGCAGTTGAGGGACTAAAGAATGGACTTCTCATCAGCTTGTCAATGACTTGTTTTTTTAGTTTTTTGGGGGAGATTTTCAAGTTGGGTTTGCCAGTTCATTAAGCCGCTTTCAGTCATCATACACAGCTGTAGCAAAAAAATTTTTTTAAGATGAGCAATTTGTTTAATTGCAGTTACTTGAATTAAACACATTTATTTTTCAGGTGGATTGGCCTTATGCCTCACTCTTGTTGATTTGTGTTGATATACTAACAAGTGGGAAAGTTATTGTGAAAACCTTTTGTCCCCACTTTTAACAGCTTTTGTTTGAGTAGAATCTGCAACATTGCGTCTGTTTAAACTAAGTTAGATTTTTTTTTTGTACGATTGTTAAAGTTTCATTGATGTTGAATGCACATATAACTAAATTAAGCTTCTGTTCACATCTGAAGTGAAACACGAAAGTGTTTATTTCAGAAGACGGATTGTCGTTTCTATAAAAGGAAAAAAAAGAAAATAAATGTGCAGTGTCATCTAAGTCATTTGTTTAAACAATAAATATCCTGACGTTTCAAAAGTGACTCTTTCTAGTTGAAACTGAACTGAACTCAGAGGTTAGGCAAGTCAAGTGACACCATAACTACATCAAGTCAATTCTCCGGGTCCATTGTTTTACTCAACAGTTTTCTGTTCTCATATTTTTCTCTAGGATGTTTAAGTAGGGTGAGTTTCAGTAACCTAAAAGTTTTAAGTATTGAAAGTACAGAAATGTCATGGCATTTTAATACAGTAGGATGTTTCAGGAATCTGCTTAGCCTAAAACCACTGTAAAAGTGTAGTTATTTAATAAGTACTTTTTTTGGTTTGGTGTATACATATACAAGTTATTGCAGTACAGTTGTGTACAAAGTACATTTCAGACAGCATGATGGATTGAAAAACATGTAAAAGATGGGTAGAAAATCTGTTACATTTTGATCCAGCCAGGGACATGGTTCTTTAAGGCAGATGATGTATGGAGCTAGTAATCTTTAAGAAACAACTTTTCAGTCATCGCTCAACAAACCTTTAGTGTTAAAAAATGTTTGGTTTGTCTATCAATTCATCGTCTTGTAATTAATCTGTGCAATCATGCTTGATAAATACATATTAGTTCAACAATATGAGGTCATATACAGTCTTAAATCTACAAAATGTATAAATCATCCAGGTGCCTTGGCCAATCATCCACAATCACACTGCAACCATAGTTAACATGTTAAAAGAACACAAGCTAAAATATGTTCAATGACGATGACAACTGATGCATACAATCAAGTATTTGTATGTACTATATACATCTATGTATATAAACACATCCTAGGAATCAAACTTATGCTAATCATAACATTCCTACCAAGAAATGACATGCCCAGGCATGGTTCAGATTGACAAAAGTTTTTGAATGATTGTTTTACATTGGACCATCACTCACAACATGCAAGGCTGAGAGTGGCACACAGGTAAAGTGAGTGAGTGAACTTGTATTGACTTGCTAATAACCTCCACTGACAACTAATCTCACTGGTTGATGAGTAAGGTATGGTGGGTCAGATGGAAGACTGAAGCAGAGTGATGAAGGTACGCTGGGTCAAATGGAAGACTGGAGGAGAGTGAGTAAGGTACGCTGGGTCAGATGGAAGACTGGAGCAGAGTGATGAAGGTACGCTGGGTCAAATGGAAGACTGGAGCAGAGTGATGAAGGTACGCTGGGTCAAATGGAAGACTGGAGCAGAGTGATGAAGGTACGCTGGGTCAAATGGAAGACTGGAGCAGAGTGATGAAGGTACGCTGGGTCAAATGGAAGACTGGAGCAGAGTGATGTTGGTTCCTGGTATGAGGTTCTCATCCTTCCCATCAATTAGATGATCCCACTGGTTGAAGTCTTTCTGAAGACCTGCAAAACAATTCCATTTTTGATAATCAGCATTTGAAATTATATCCCAGTGGTGACACAGGTTTTGCTTTATTAACCAAATGTACTTTTTAATTTAACAGATGCTTTTATCCAAATGACAAAATATAGGCTACAGAGGATGTTTTTTAGTGGGGTTTAGCGATGTCGACATGACTGAGAATAGAGACATTCCTGATCACCCATGGCCATATATGAGGGAGATGTTTGAAATTGTCATCATCAAAAAGGATTCCTGGCAAATGTGCTGAGTGTCTATAGTGTCCTTTTGTATTAATATAATGTGAGGTCCAGTGACCTGCTTGATACCAAAACAGGTGTAGTAATGGCTACTTTTTTATTTTGTCAGAGCCCACACTTATCTACTTTAACGAGTGAAAAGGTGTAGTCATTACTTCCACTTAATAAGACCAGGGTCTTATTAGCATGAGTATCTGTACTTCTACTTGTGTGAAGGATGTGTGTACTTTTGCCAACTCTGCTTCCTTCTCACCCAAGTGTCTTTGCAGGAAAGCTAGACAAGCTTTGTTACAGAGGTCCATGGCAATCAGGGGGTCAATCTCTCCTTTCAGTTTAAGGATCTTTCCAATCCAGTTTCCTGTTAGAAAGGTGAAATCTGGGAAGCTCTGGTGGACTGTCCCCCTGCAGAGGAAGCATAGAGATGTGATCCAAAATCAAACATGATAGACATTTACAAATGCAAAAAAATATTAAAATAAATGACTTAATTAAATGATTTCTAAATTGTGTTAATATCATGATCCTAAGCCACTAAAGGTGCCATTCTAAGTTGGTTGCTCTGTCGGTGAATAAACAGGAGGGGGATCTTTCGGACGCTATGAATGCATGCTCGAGTAACCAACAAAATCACAGATGCCTGTCCTTGACCCACAAACTGAAACTTGTTGGCCAAACTCCTACATTTAGGCTTTTATGTGTAACTGGGGGCTGGAGCCCCCCCAAAGAGTCAGGTGGCAGAGCGGTTAGGGAATCAGGCTACTAATCTGAAGGTTGCCAGTTCGATTCCTGGGCCATGCCTAGATTCGCCCCTGGTACCACGTACAGTATGAGCATGCTACCTTATAGTAATCATTTTCCTCTGAATGACAGCGGAGTCCAGTTTTCTCATTCGGCTGATGTTACCCGCCCACTGGAACTTCTCAGAGTTTATGAAGAAGATGGGCTGCTTCACTCTGGGGTAGATCTCATCATCCAGGGGAAACATCCACGCATCCAAAGCAATTCCGCACCTGCACAGGTCAAAGGGAAAATATTAAGAGATGTGTGGTATGTTAAGTTGAACAATGTCCATGGACTGACCGTGCACAGACCCTATACACAGAAAGCCTAATGTTTCCACCTAAATATACCTGAATTTGACATCCCCCTTGCAAAGAGCTTCAACTACAGTTGCTCCCCCAAAAGAATGCCCCATCACTGCTATCCGACAGAGGTCCATGGAGTTCTGAGGGAGAAGAGGGGAAGAGAAGAGAGGAATGTGGAAAAGAGAGGAGGGGACGAGAGGGAGGTGGAAAAGAGAGGAAGAGAAGAGAGGGAGGTGGAAAAGAGAGGAGGGGAAGAGAAGATAGGGAGGTGGAAAAGAGAGGAGGGGGAGAGAAGAGGGAGGTGGAAAAGAGAGGAGGGGAAGAGAAGATAGGGAGGTGGAAAAGAGAGGAGGGGAAGAGAAGATAGGGAGGTGGAAAAGAGAGGAGGGGGAGAGAAGAGGGAGGTGGAAAAGAGGAGGAAGTCAGTCGGTCAGGACAAACAAGGACAAACAAGGACTTCACACTGGAGGAAGTAGTTCATGAGGTTTCAACACATGTACGCTGATGATTGCAAGAACTAATGCTGACACATTCTGTAATCTGTAAGGACCAACCGAATTATGACACTTGAGGTTTACCTCTAAAGTTGTCCAGTCAAACTCTGTCTGCAGCACGTTCTCCACCGAGTTTCCTGAGTGAATTTCAATAAGTCTGTCCAAGGCTTGGATGCATTCCTCTGCACGATGTTTCACCTGAAAAAAAAAATGACAAAAAAAAAACAGGCCAAGTCAAGTGATGAATTATGAATTAAATGTATTTTTCGGAATATCAACAGAATCATGCTCTTGAGGGTTTCGGTTGGGCTAGGTGGAGTACTATTTGCGTATGTGAAGCTCTCTGTAACATCGTTTGAAAAAAGGGCCATACAAAAAGTTTGATTTGACGAACCTGTTTATTCCTGAGAGGGAATTCCAACTCCCCAGGCTTCAGAGATCTGTAGTACATCCACTCCTCCACCAGGTTCTCAGGCACGTGTGGAGGGCCTTTTGGAGAAGTCTTGCCCTTCCCTTCATGAGAATCAGGCTTCTCATGGTAGAAGTATGTAGCAGATGCTGATTCATCCCTTGATTAAAACAAGACGAAAAAACACACCTCTATACCTGTAAGCCTTCATATTTGTTTTGTTTTTTGTATTGTCAAGTGCACAGACCAACACAAGGTCAGACTAGGCACTGAAATTCTTGGACAAGACAACGCATAGCTTTGGTGTTCGTATTCTTTCATGTTTGTTTATGTTGGATCCGTGGATCAGGAAGATACATTTTTTTATATATCATCTATAATTAGTATATGGTGGATGTTTTCTTGTTCTAGATAAGAGACACAAATAAGACATGACAAAATACGCACATGCTTAAATGTAAATACAAAAATAAAAATGTTGAACTGGGTCAAACTGGAACAAGATGAGGCTTAACCTAAACTATAGTGTGCGGCTTTAGGCCGAACTACCATCCCCCATGCAGGTCATTGCTACATGGTCTCTGTAGTCCATACCGGTAAAAATGTGATGACTTGGTATGTACCATTGTCCATGCAACCTTTCCACCCATAGCCTAAAATAAACAATAAACGTCCTGTGGGGAAAGGAGGGGGGCACAGTGTACCTATTGTAAATGTTTTGTTATTGTTAACATGACTACACCGACCGTCTAATGCAATCTCTTCCATGTCTGTTTATTAGGCTCATACCAATGTATTGTATTGTGAAATAGCTTTGAATGAAGTGGTGATGGGTAGCAGAGACAAAGGACAATAGCCTACCTGTGCTCCACGGATGCCACTATGAATCCATGGGACGCCAATTCGGCACATATGGCTGAATATAAGGTTCTGTAACGCAGAAAACAGACAAAGCCTTCTGAATGTACTTTTTGCAATAATGATAAGGGTAGGGTCTGGTACTGAAGCTAGAGCAGCTAGCAAGGCAACGATTACATGATTCCAAATAGGAGAATAACTGATATAAAGTGTGTGCGTACATTGTGTGGCAAAAAACGATTAAATAGATATGTAAATGTACCTGAAAGCTCCGAGGCCATGGGAGAAGACTACTACTGGGCATTTCTCATTTGACTTAAATGGAGCATTCAAGGCTGCAGGTATTTTGTAGGAACCTTTCGAATAGATCAAAATGAGTGTCAATTAAAGTCTCAAATCGGTAAAAAAAAAATATTAAAAAAAATTATATATATATATATATATATATATATATATATATATATATATATATATATATATATATATATATATATATATATATACACACACATTTGGAAGAACTATGGCAAAAGTTTATTCAAATGTTTTTTTACCAAAGAGGTAATTGAAAATCCTGTCACTTATGGTTCTATTGATTTTCATGAAGTCCGCCAGCCCATCGAAATACTCGTGTCTTGGGATCCAGTCAGGCGTGTCTGGATTCTCTGTCTCGGCACAGGGATAATACAGACGAAAAAACGTGCCCTATCGACAACAGTTGATAATATTATATTCGAGCGACGCATTTCATCTGTTAAAGGCTGTTTGTCTTCATATGATTCATAACCGGTAATTTAACTCGTGGCTGCCAAGGATGGGTTAAGGTTAGAACTGCTATTACGTTTAGGCAAGAGTAGGCTACTTCTTCTCTTTTCTCAGAACATTTTCACTTGTAAACAACATAAAACAATGTGTTACCTGCACAGTGTGATCCATCATGAAATCAGTGCATCCAACTGGATTGGGCCCCTTCGCCCGGGGGATTCCCAGGTTATTGCTGCAGTTATTTCCCATTGCTAATAAACTTAGCTTACCCCTATGATCTGTGAATGGGAGACGATTCGGGATCGTCAGTTGAGAGGATTGCTTCTAGCATTCCCTAACTTTTAGTGCCATGACAATTTTGTCAGAATCTTTAAATGTTACTAGCATGTCAGGGAAAGCAATCTGCTTGTTACAGTACTGTAGTTGTACGAGCTCTGTCAGTTAAATTGTCATCTCAGTAGTATTAGCGTTAAGTCATGTGTGAAGCGAAGCTAGCTAAAGCCATCACTGTCTCAAAATGACCTCAAGTCAACTAATGACACGACGAACCACATTAAGTAACTATGATACACACTTAAGCGATCCATACCTGTCCTTGACCACTCGTAAAACTTCTTTGCTACCGATTGTATGAGTCCTCCATTAACGAACATGAACTTCTGGAGGTGTAGGTTAGCTACCTGTTAGCTAGCCTGGTTAGCTAACGCCTACTAAAACAAGCCAGCCGCTATAGAGTGGCACAACGGGTGTTGAGCAACATTTGGCCAATCTTCTGCGGGAGTGGCTTGGCAGGTAGCTGGCGTAGATCCTTCCTGCTAGGTAGAACCAAGAATGTTGTAATATCGCTCCGACAGAACGAATAACCCACTAACAAAATAGCTGGTAATGTCATGACGTTAGCTAGACAGGGTCTGCCTGTGTGGCCACGTGCCTTTGTTGATTTGTCTTGTGGTCGGCTGCTGCAGTCTGGGTTGGCCGCTGCTATAAAGTAATGCATGTTGGAAAAAGAATAGGAAAACATGTTGGTCTATATAGCTCAAACCAACTGTCTTCTTTATTTTCACTAAATGTACTTTGACATATGAACATGTTATATTCCAATGCTGTAGGGGGCAGTATATGTGAAAATGACTATTTACACAATGTGGGACAAAACAAGAAACGGAGCAGCCTACATGAAATTGATGCTACATGATCGAAGCTACTGGAGTGGAAGCTACCTAGCAAACAGCTTCTAAGATGAAACTGGTGAGTGTAGCTACAGCTGTTGCAATTTTCATACCGTTTTATTTGGATGCTAAAAACCAAGACCAAACTATCTTTCAGCTTGGTAGCTAGGCTGCCAGCTTACTACTAGCTAGCGTTCTCGCGTTGTTGTTTGCATTTATGCTTTCTTAAATAGTATGTGTCTAATTTTATATTTGTTGTCTGCTGTTAGTACTGCCTATCTGGACACCCTACATTGCCATGCAATGTTCTCAAATTTAAATCCACCACCATCATGTTGGACTGTGGGCTGGATACCACGTCTGTCCTCAACTTCCTTCCCCTTCCTCTGGTGCACAGGTGAGTGTGGGTCTATTGGCAGGCCATAAAAAGCAGTATTCGTCATATCCATTAACACGACGCTACATTTGTGCTTTACTTTTCCTATAACTATTCCTACTGCCTATGCTTTCTCCTTTCTTTCAGTCCAAGGCTCTCCAAACTACCTGGTTGGATTTCCAAAGACGGCACGGTTAACCTGCAGAAGGTATTACGAAATTGTGTACCCAAGTTATCCACGTTTTGATTACTATGTATTCAACTGATGTTGTTCCTGTCGGTCTTTCAGGAACTCAAGGAGTGTTCAGGTCGTGTGTTTGTGGACTCACAGCCAGAGTTCTGTCTCCCAGAGGTAAAACAATTAAGTTGTACAGCCTTTACCTTCTGAATAAATAGTAGATGTTATACTATGTACAAAATTGTTATCATATATAATCAACCAGTTTATCATATATAATCAACCACCAAACCAGCTGTAAGACAAACTACACAGCACTGTACACACAGTGTTTGTTTCACCCCCTATGTGCAGATTGATTGTACTATAATGTATTCATTACAGACAGTTAGCCATACTTTGAATATTCCACTTAAGTTCAGATCATCATTACGGGTCTCTGATAACAGCTGTTTACTTTTCACTTTCTCTCTTCCCTCTGTCTTCCTCAGAAAGAGCTGCTTGACTTATCCACCATTGATGTCATATTGATTTCTAACTATCACTGTATGATGGCCCTCCCCTACATCACTGAACACACCGGTTTCACTGGAACAGTGTACGCCACAGAGCCAACTCTCCAGATAGGCAGGTGAGGGGAATGACATCATCACAGTAACAGCTCTGGAGAATATGTATCATCAAACAGAGTTTGAGTGAGAGTTTGAACTTGAGAGATCACTCGACTTCAACATTTTCAGATTGCTAATGGAGGAGCTGGTGAATTTCATGGAGAGGGTACCCAAGGCTCAATCTGCCGTCTGCTGGAAAAATAAGGAAATACAAAGGTATGCAAATCTTAAAATATGCTAAGATTGTCTCCTGGTTGGGGTCTACCAACTGTTTTGGGTCATTCTGTGTAATTTTGTGTTTGTAGGCTGCTACCTGGACCACTAAAAGATGTTGCTCATGTGTGGGCATGGAAGCGAAGCTACAGCATTCAAGAGGTCAACTCTGCTCTCAGCAAAGTCCAGCTTGTAGGCTACTCCCAGAAAGTGGTGAGTTTCCTCCTGAAAACATTCAGCACAACACCCATACTAACCATAGAGATGCTTATTTGATTGTGTTGCTTTGTGTAATAATAATGCAGTACGTTAAGCAGACACTTTGCAACCTCTTGATCTGCAGTCAAAAGCTGTACTGACTTAAAATATATCCAATATCTTTGCTGTCCAGGAACTGTTTGGTGCCGTGCAGGTCACGCCCCTCAGCTCCGGCTACTCATTGGGCAGCTCAAACTGGATCATCCAATCCCATTATGAGAAAGTGTCCTATGTGTCTGGATCCTCCCTTCTCACCACTCATCCTCAGGTGAGTCTCACACACTCAACCACTGGACTGTTTATTGTGTACATTTTCAGATGTGGTACATTTGGCTAAATCTTGAACTTCAAAGAGGGAAAGATATTAATTTGAATAAAGCATAAACTGTATTTTCACATAACTGGAAAAGTGTTGTTGTACAGGATATTAATGTAAGTATACCTCAACATATCCCTTTTCCAGCCAATGGACCAGAGCTCACTGAAGAACAGTGATGTTCTCATCCTGACTGGCCTTACTCAAATGCCAACTGCCAACCCAGATGGCATGCTGGGAGATTTCTGCAGTAACCTGGGTAAGTAGGCTTTGAACTGAATATCTGTCCTAGCTACCCAACAATGGGACCCTGAAGATTTCTTAAAATCTCTTTTATTTGTGTTGTGTGATTCTAGGAAATAATTTTTCAACGTTCATTTTCATTTATTGGGAACTTTTATCCATAGCGACATACAGAGGGGGATTTCAACCTGTGACCTCTTGATCTGCAGTCAAATGTTCTACTGCTGATCTATACCCATTCTTTAACACAAACATGTACAGTCGTATAGAATGAGCCGAGTTTGCAAACAAAGACACACAGGAGTCTGCAAAAACTCCACTGAGGAACCAACTGAAACAGAACGATGCTTGAGTGTCTCCACTGGCCAGTCTTTCACTTGGTGTGACCGAACTGTCCACTGTTGTTTGCAGCCATGACTATTCGCGCAGGGGGCAACGTGCTGGTGCCTTGCTACTCCTCTGGAGTGATCTACGATCTTCTGGAGTGCCTGTACCAGTTCATAGAGAACGCCAACCTCGGAAACACACCTTTCTACTTCATATCCCCCGTGGCCAACAGCTCCCTGGAGTTTTCACAAATCTTCGCTGAGTGGTCAGCATATCTACATTTAAAAATTTCATTTGATAAGTTTGGCAGATGCTTTTATACAAAGCTACATATAAATGCCCTGAGCTTTGGAAGAACATAAGATAGAATATGTGAACAGATAATAAGGCAGTAGCTAATTTACTTATTGTGACTAACATACTCACACAGGAAATCCTTGATTTCTCCTTGTGTACAGTGTTTGTGTGCTAGTTTTTGGCATACGTTCCCTTCTTTACCAGCTTGTCTTCTCTTTAATTCAGGCTCTGTCACAACAAACAGTCAAAGGTCTATCTTCCAGAACCTCCTTTTCCTCATGCAGAGGTAAGACCAGAAACAGTTTACTTATTATTAGTATTCAGTTACAAGAGCCCTTTGGTCCCTAATTGGGCCAAACTCTAATAGTTAAATCTCTTTAATCGGTCTGTTTAGCTGATCCAGACCAACAAGCTGAAGCACTACCCCACCATCCATGGCAGCTTCAGCAGCGAGTTCCGTCAGCCATGCGTGGTGTTTACCGGTCACCCTTCCCTGCGTTTTGGTGATGTGGTTCACTTCTTGGAGCTGTGGGGGAAGTCCAGCCTCAACACCATCATCTTCACTGGTGAGATTAATAAACCTGTATTGCAGGAAAAACATCTCTCTCTCACACACACACACACACACACACAATGGCCTATGTCTTTGTGTTTTAGTTTGACCTGTACCAATTGAAATGTGTGTATGCTCGGGATTGAAGATTTAATTGAAAAAGGATAATCAAAGGGGGTCGTGCACTGAATTTGTCAGTTATAATTGTCAAACCATCAGTACACTTTATTCACTGTAGTTAAAAGACTGTGTGTGACCCTGTTTTTCAACCTCCCCAGAGCCCGACTTCTCCTACCTAGAAGCCCTGGCCCCCTACCAGCCCCTGGCCATGAAGTGTGTCTACTGCCCCATCGACACACGCCTCAACTTCCACCAGGTGTCCAAGCTCCTCAAGGAGGTCCAGGTATCCACCGCACACCTCTAATACCCTCATTTTATCTATATCAGATTGGAATCGATTCAGAAAGTAGTTGGGGTGAGTTTGTTTTGAAAAGTGATGGTTGCAGCACCACAGGCCCATACATGTGCTCTCTCATTTGTGCTCCACACAGCCCCTCCATGTGGTGTGCCCAGAGCAGTACACCCAGCCTCCCCTGGCCCAGCCTCATCGCTCAGACCTGATGCTAGAGCTGCAGCCTGCTCCCATGCCATACCGGCGCTGTTCTGTCCTGAGCCTGCCCTTCAGACGGCACTACGAACGCATCCAACTGCTGCCTGAGGTGGGGACTAACGTTGATCAATACTTAATTTTTTTACGGTATACATTTATACTATTTATGCCCTCAATAAAAAAGTATTTATTGAGGGTATAAAGGCTCTTGTTCTGCAGTCAAATACTGAGTTAACACCACTGAGTAATGCTCACCCAATAAAGAAGATGTTACTGGTTTAATGGTGCTGCAGACCTTTGTGTCAAAGGGAGACCCGGCCCAAATAGCCTCAGGTTGTGTGTGTCCTGTGTTCTGTAATGAGTTGAAGGTGTTATTCTACAGTTGGCCCGGTCCCTTGTCCCCTCTGAGATCAAGCCTGGCATCTCTGTTGCAACAGTGTCGGCTGTCCTACAGTCCAAGGACAACAAACACATGCTCCAGGTAATACAAGATTGGGGTACGCATTTATGAAAGGAAAATAATTCAGACCGAGTACATTTAAGTCATTTAATTTGTTATATACATAATAAATGCAGTTTAGCTGCTTTTAAATTGATTAATTATGAATACAGAAAATATAAGTTGTCTTGGAATTCACTTGAATTTTAGACTTTCATCATAAAGTGATGTGCGATCAGTTGTGTGTGTACAACTGATCTGTCTTTGATCTCTGTGCATGGCCAGTCGGTGCCCAAGCCCCCTCCCGTGCCCCCTAGTAAGAAGAGGAAGAGGGTGATGGAGGAGCCCCCAGAGCTGCTGGCCCCCAAACCTCTCCTCAGTGGAGCAATCCCCCTGGAGGCCTTCCTGGCTGCCCTCCACAAGGTGAGTCTTGTCAAAGCTTTCTGACTGCTAGCAGTACTGCTGGATTTCCTATTCTTTTATTCCATTCTCCTAATCAGTGCACGTATTACTTCCATCCCCGTAACCCCATCATATCATACACACCATTTCTGCTTTCATCCATAGCGACATACAGTGGTGGTGCGGGGGGGGAGGACCACTGAGCCACAACCATTTAGTTTGCTTCTGTCCTCTGCAGCACGGTATCACAGAGGTGAAGGTGGAGGAGACGGCAGACGGCCACATGCTCCACCTCCAGGCCGAGGACACTCTGATCCAGCTGGAGGAGGACGGGACGCACATCGTGTGCGACAACAACGAGACGCTACGCACTACCCTGCGAGACCTGGTGCTGAGGTTCTTACAGAAGCTCTGAACCCTGACCTCAACATCCCCTTCTCCCTCCCCGTCTGTACCTCCCTCATCCTTCACGACTGAGTAACAGCTGGTCCTTGTCCTTCCTCTGTGCTCTATTAATACCTAAGAGAAGTTTGGACTTGGGAAGTGTTTAGGTTGACTCAGTATTTGTGGTCAACCCATATTGTTGTGTGTTACCGTTATCTTACAGTTAATATTTGTAAAATAGCTTTTTTGTAATAAAATTCCAATTTGGAATATGTATTTTTAGACTTAACTAGAACCTCAGCTTTGGTGTTTCTTATGTGAACATGGAACATTGTTAGACTTCTATTTGGGGTTTTGGCAGGTAACACTAGACGAAAGCAAAAGGTGCCTTAAATAGATTAAATCCAACAGTTGGTTAAGATGATAATCCTCAATACAAAAGTTTTTCTAAGGACACATTGCATCTTTCTGTACTATTGTGCAGGCGGACCGAAAAGGCTTCAGTTACATTGACATTTAGCAGACGCTCTTATCCAGAACAACTTACAGTAAGTACAGGGACATTCCCCCAAGGCAAGTAGGTTGAAGTGCCTTGCCCAAGGCCCGATTCCCTACCTGCTCAGCCATCTGACCCCCCATATAGAGTTATAACATCGTGTCTGAGCACTATTTACAAGCAAAGGATAGGGTTCCAGGATAATCATCGCAAAATATTTAATTCCATGATTCTTCAGTTTACATGCTGCTAAAATACATATATTTTCGATGTACATTGACTTAAATATACAGCGTTCTACACAAGGGTAGCTTGGATAACACAGATGTACTATATGCAGAAGATGGAAAGGGTGTTGTGTAGGAAAAGTGGTTGTGAAGTTAGTGTGAGCAAATTAACTCTTTTCTTCCCTTCATTTGTCATGTTAACAGATACTACAGAATTTGTCAGAAAAAAACTGCTTCCCTTACATTGGGAGCTATCTGTAAGCAGGAATACAAGTTTGTGAAGTGTTTAACCAGTTTAAAACAGCTACAAGTGGCAGTGCGTCTGAGAGGACACTGGTGCTTGTCCACCAGATCTCCTTGGTAACCTGAGGGCAGTTTGGTCTTCAGCAGGTCGCATGACGCACCTTCACACACGGAGGTTTATGTGAACTTCAGGTCAATGTCAGCTGTTTCTCTAACCTATAGGCTCTTGTAGATCTGAGGGGCCGGAGCAGGTACAAGCGACATTCTACCAGACTTGTAAAACATTAAACTGAAATCAAACAAACAAAACGACATCGCTTGAGAAGGGGTTTTCGCCACATCGATCTACAGAAGTGTCTAACAGGTCAGTGTCCATGTGGGTTTGATTGGTGACGAGTAGTTACAGTCAACCTCCGGATTTGTATTGGTGCCCATTTCTACTTGGACTGCTTCTCTGCGTCCATCAGTGCAGAGCGGATACCAAGCTTCTGAAGCTCCTCCACCAAGTCTCCACTCTGGTGCATCTGTAACAGGATATCACAACCCCCGACAAACTCCCCATTGAAGTACACCTGAGGGATGGTGGGCCAATTTGAGAAGCTCTTCACGCCTGTGGGAGACAAGGTTTACTGTGAATTACTTATTGTTGCGTATAGTTAAATGCTCATACATTGGTCATAAAATTACCGTGATTCATTGACCAGTATTTCAACATTTGAGCTGTAAAATTAATTTCAAATGACAAGTCTGGTACACTGTACATGACTGTCAAGCAAGCAAAGCCTTTGTCATAGCTTCCTTGTTTTTTGCAAGTTTACGCAAGTAGAGTTTACGCAAGTAGAAAGCCACCGGCATTTTTCTTGGTATTTTCAACAGTTGTAACTAGTCAGGCACATCATGTCCAGCTTTCTACATGTAGGCCCACCACCACGCCCATGGGCCGGCTGCAGAATACTGATAAAACGTTAGGCATAAAAAGCTACAGTACAACTACAGCACCTTCAAGTCAAGAACCAAAAACAGACAACACAAAAACGTTTTGTAAACGTTGTCGTTAAGCTTAGGCTAGTCTTGGCTAACAAGCCCAAAACGTCATGAGTTTTAGCATGAATTCACACAGACATCAAAACCCAACAAGCAAAACAACATGCTAGTAGTATAACAACAACTTGTCACACTGACCTTGTCTCAGATCCTGGTCGTCCAACACGTTGTAAGAAGCATAGTCATCCACTCCATGCATCCGGAGGATTTGAACTACGGCATTGCTGAAGCCACACATCGGCTGTGCGGGTGTACCTTTCATAAACACAACAACTTTGTCTTTCTTTACCATGTCACCAAGGTCTTTATGTTGGTCTGCCGCACACATTAGCCGGGCGGACACAAACGACACATGTCCATCAGCTTGCTTTGGCAGATACGCCAACGAAGTTGCCCGCAGACAACGAACAGTCGACCTAAGGAGGTTGTTCATGTTTTCAGTCGACGTCAAACGAGAAATTGAATCACAAATTAAGAGATTTTATGTTAACTATCGCCCTTTGACACACCACACAATTTACAGTCGCGACACAAACATTCTACTCCTCAGTAAGTCAAGGATGGAAGGAAGTAATATGTAAGAACGATCATTCATTGGACTTTACAAAGTCAGGCTCCCGTGTCATTGGTTAAATATTACGTCAATCACTTCGCTTACGCAAGTTCTAAAATTGATTTAAACCGAAGTTAAATTATTAGTATAAAACAAAAATCGTACAAATTATTTAATAAATGTGTCTATATCATAGGCAGAATAACATATACAACAATGAGGCAAGAAAAAATAACATGTCATTATCAAACGGTATGTTAGGTGTGTTTCCGGGGTGATATGCATATAAACGCGTGTCTAAACCATACAGTAAGAATTCGTTGTTGACGCATTCACTCTGAATTCAACTGAAGGAAGCTGTATGTAAGTATTTCAGGTTTTGCCGTAGAACATAATTGTTTGTCTTGCCAGACAATGGAAATTCCCGCAAATGCTTTAGTGCTCTATGCCTAAACATGAAGAACGTTTTTGTAGTAAGCACGACTATCACAGTCCCTCAATTGCTATCTTGTGATGTAGCTCCAAACAAAGAAAATTGTTGGCAGCCGAACAAGGTAGCATAAAGTAAAGTCAAAGAAGCTAAGGCGTGACTTCTGGAGTCTCAGGAGTTTCACGTGCGATGTTCCTAGTACATTTCTCCGTAGGGAATCCCTGCTTTCCACGGTGGTGACGGTGCCGTTTAGTAACCGTCACCTTTCTTGAAGCAGGCAGAGAAAGCATTGTGCGGGGGCCAGATATTGATTGACAGGAAGAGCTGTACCTGACAAACAGTTCGGCCTCCACATCGTCTATCTCAGTGGTTCTCAACCCCTGGTCCTCAAGTACCCGCTGTCCTGAATGTTTTAAATATTTCACTGTTCCAACACACCCCATTTAAATGAGTGGTTAACAAATTCTGCATAACTACATAACGACCCATTCATTTGAATCAAGTATGTTGGAGTAGGGAAACATCTAAAACATGCAGGACAGGGGGTACTTGAGGACCAGGGTTGAGAACCACTGGTCTCACCAGGGCCACCACACCTGTTCTGAATTTCCATTATTGCATTATCCTCAATCATTCGAAAATAATGTATCTACTTTTTTTTTAAATAACAGGTTAGAGACCCACTTTTCCCAAAGCAGAAAATTATAACAGGTAATTAATTAACCAAGCAAGAAATTGCCCAATATTACATTTTTTAATGGGTCACCTAATATTTCTGTATGGGTGTGCTTCTTTTCCAGGAAAAGCTGAACACCTCTGGGCTTCAACTGACCAGATACCCAATAGTAAAAGGCCTCTTTGTACACCAATTGCCTGTAAATTTGTTTAAAAATAAAGTTGTTTTCCATCAAAATGCGCAAGTGTTTCAGATGCAATGAGAAACCTGGTGGAAAGTTGCACTTGACGAGGCATCATTATCACTCCAAGCATCTGACATGCGCTTGTGACATGGCAGAAGCAAAAGTATAACTGTTTCTTCATCCACTAAATAATTGGGTGGATGGTGAGATGTAGGAGGAGATTCGGCGTGTTGAGGCAAGGTACTTAGCTGCTTATCACTATTTCACAATCTCTTTCACTGAGCTTCTCTCACCTTACAGTCATACTCCACCGTCTTGGGAGTTTTGTCACACAGGTTCTAGGGGAACATTTAATTGTTCTGGGCAGTCTTGCAGTACTAGTTCAGGTAAGGCTGTTGCCTTTTGGTGAAGCGCTTGTCATGAGATGTCTTTAATGGAAAGGCACCTGGATAAGAGCCTATTTGATCAGGGGGAATTCACTGGACAGGCTAATGTTGGTGTACTCAAAGGTAATTGCATTGACCAGAAAATGGGATGTTGAAGTGACTGTTAACTTTAATCTCTAATCTTGTTTTGTTTTTTTACAATGTAATTCTTTACAACTTTTGTGTAAATACTTTTTAGACACTGTCCTTTGCTTGGTGACATCTCATTACAAAACCAAGAAACACCATTCAAATTCATTAAAGAAAAAGGTGCATTGAAACCAAGTAAAGGCCTGCTAGTAACCCAGGGTCATATTTAAATTCAGCTTTGTGGCTGAACATATTTGCATTACCGCTCAGGTCTCATCATGTTCCCTTAATCATCTACTTGGCCTTTTACAGTCACAGTTATGTTCACTTTAATACATGTAAAGTTTCTCCAACCAAAGTGTAGAGTTGAGTTCTGCAAGTCAAGACAAACCACCTTCTTCCTCTGCCAGGTGAGAGGGAAGCTATTCAGAAAAGAACTTTCACCAGGTGGATAAACGCACACTTGGAAAAAGTAAGGCACACTCTGAAAGTTGTCTGAACACTTGTCATCTTACTTGTTGCTATGTTTTGACTTTGAATAGTCACTGGCATTGGTTCACTTAAAAGTATGATATGTCAAGTATCTGTGCAGCCAACTGAGTATCTCCTCCAGTTTCCAATAAAGGTTGAAGACCTCTTCACAGATATACAAGATGGCAGAGTGCTCCTGGCGTTACTGGAGGAGCTGTCTGGATGCAGACTGGTGAGGAATAACAGTGCTATAGGTGGACTGACTAACTATTGAAATGGAGAATGTTTCTACCCAGAGTCAATGATTATGTATGAACCTCTATCAAATTGTCAGTCTAACTGACATGTGACCGTTCTGTTTATTACATATCTACTGCTTAAGTAAACTTTTACTCTTGTGTTCTTTTGCAGTACCACAGATTCAGACCATCCTTATACCGCATCTTCCGACTCAACAACATCGCAAAGGCATTGGCTTTCCTTGACGACAGACACGTAAGTGACAACTCTGAATTTCCTTGAGCAATAGAGGGCCAGACTGGCATATTTGGCAATATATCCTTGTAGATCAAGATGTAGTTGTACTTTTTATGGTTATTTGTTTTGGTTTCTTTACAGGTGAAGCTACAGAGCATTGACGTTGTCACTATTGCTGATGGCGTTCCCTCTGCTGTTCTGGGCTTGATCTGGAATATTATCCTATTTTTTCAAGTTAAAAACGCTCTTCCTCTTTCACTCCCTCTTTCTCCCCCATGTCCCCCGTCTCTCTGACTTGTCTCACTCTCTCCCTCTTTCTCTCTCCCCTCACATTTTCTTTCCTTTCCCAACACTTTCTCTCCTTTTCAATCACTCACTCTCTCTCTCACACGCATACATTCAAAATCAGTATGTTATGGTATGTCATCTTTTTCCTCTCAGATAAAAGAGGTCACAAGTGGCCTCCAGAAACATCTCTCGTCCAGCCTCTCATCATTACCCATCAGCTGTTACCCTTCACTCTGTGACCTTTCACCTGTCATTGATGACTTCAACCACTCTAACACCCTGCCATCCAAGGGCAGGAAGGCTGCCAGCAACCAACAGCATCATGGAAAAGCTATCAAGACACTTCTGCATTGGGTACAACGACGCACATCAAAGTAAGTTAGGAGATATATACGAGAGAGTTATAAATGTGTTTCCTTGTATGATTGACTTGCCTCTTGTCTACCAGGTTTGGCGTAAGCGTACTTGACTTTGGAAAGAGCTGGAGCAGTGGTCTGGCTTTCCTAGCTCTGGTTAAATCCATAGCCCCTGGCCTGGTGGACCTGAGCAACAGCCTCTCCAGAGACCACAGAGACAATGTGAGGGAGGCTTTCATGATAGCTCAAAGCAGACTGGGAATCCCAACTCTCCTGGACCCGGACGGTGGGACAACAGCTTCCTGTTACGAGCATCGTCGCCAAACTTGCGTCAAAGAAATATAATAAACCAAGATGGATTTATATACATCAAATCAAATAGTAGTTGTATAGCTCTTTTTTTTAGAAGTAATGTCACATAGGGCTTTATCACTGGTTTGAATCTGCTGTGTCTTCTGTGTTGTCGTAGATGTGACCCGCTGTGCCCCAGATGAGAGGTCCATCATAACCTACGTGTCACAGTTTCCCGAACATTACCCTGGCCTTGATGAAGTAAGCAAATCCAAATCAGTTTGTTTGCAGGAGAAATACTATGCAGTGAAATGCTTACTTTGCAGTGTCTTCGACAGTGAAACAAGGGTTAATTAAAGTATGAAAACAGCACACTATGAACGTCAGTAAAATTGTAAAAAACAGACATGCAAAAGCCTGGGTCAGACCACTGGCTATGGGCTGGTGGTACAAAATACTTTAGGTTTATTTACAGTATGTCCCGTGTGTTCTTTCGAACACACTAATATTTTATTTCCATTACAGGACCTTCACCCTGATTTTGAATCAAGGAAAACTTTATTAACAGGGAGAGATGTCCAACCAACACCAAAGCCCCATGGCCTAACCCCAGTGGAGTCAGTTAGCTTTGAGTCTTCGTCCCCCTCTTGTGAAGAAGCACAGACCTTGTCCATACGCCAGGAGATGACCAATGAGCAGCTACCAAAGATGAAACAGACCAATGGTCCTTCAGATGAGCCTTGGCTAACCCCCGCCCACCTGCCTGAAATAACTTTTTCTAAAGTCCTTAGTGTCCCATCCCTTCATCAGTCCAAAAGTCCAACACCAGGAAGCAAATCCGCCACTGAAATCACCATTGACAGCCCTGTTTCCTTGAGGTACACTGAGTCCAGTCGCCCATTGGGTCTGAGTGCGGAGAGTGCTGACACAGGAGTGTGGTTCTGGATGGAGACGGCTCCTGAGGAGATCTCCAGCGAGCGCTGCGTAGACGAGGAGATCTTCTCCCAGAGTTCGGAGGAAGGCCTCTACATGCTATCCATGCTGGACTCAGATGAGGAGGAAGCGTACAACTACATCCTTGGTTTGAACAGGGAGGAGTGTGATGTCTTAGGGCCGTCGGATCAAGACTATGGTGAAACGCTAACATCAGGACTAACTCCTCAGCTTGCTCCAGAACTAACTCCAGGACTAACTTCTGGGATAACTCCAGGACCAACTCCGGGACTAACTCCAGAACTAACATCAGTGTCAGATCAGATGGTGGCAGACATGGAGGCTGTCCACCAGAAGGATGAACACCCAGTTCCTGAGCAGGAGATAAACAAGGCTGAAAGGGAGCAAGATGGAGGGATGAATCCAGTTAGCAATGTTAGTAAAGCTAATGTGAGGAGGATGTTTACTATGAGGATGGAGGAAGAAGACAGAAGGGGGGGGGAAGCAAAGAGGAGGAAGACCTCAAGGAAGATGGAGGAAGAACAGGTACATTCAAAGAGGAGGAGGAAAAAAAGGAGCATGCATGTCTGAAATCATATTTTGAAGTGAGGGAGGAAAAGAATGAGATGAGAGAGGTGTTGGAGGAAGAATCTGGGAGCACAGTCCTAGAGGAGGAGGAGGTTTTGAGAGGAGGGGAAGGGTCTTCTGTGAAAGACATGGTTAGAGTTCGATGGAGGTTTAGAGGAGTGGAGGACAGAACCGTGGAGGAACAAGTGGGAAGTAGCCGGCATGAACGTGAGCCTGAGAAAGAAGAGTTGGAGGAGAACACAACAGAACTAAAACGGTAAAGTAATTCTTTAAAAACATTTACCGTAGAATACAAAATATAATGGGTCTCTATTTTACATTTATATTCATTTGCACATGCTCTAATTCAAATTGGCATTCAGCTGTCTTTCTAACGGGTTCATGTTTGATGTCTCAACCTTTTAAACATTTTTTCTGACTTTTGTAATTCAATTTTGCAGCATTGGGAGAGTGTATTTGCATAATGTGGCGCCCTCTAGTGGTGAACTGGAAACACTATTCATCTTGTGGATCCTGTTCTACTGTTGTCTTCTCTTCCTGCGACTGGACCTTCGATAGCCTTCTCAGGCGCCAGTAATAAACTCTCACAGAACTGTTTACAACTCACAGTTTATTTAAAAGCAGGACATATATGTTATTTGAAAGAGATCTCGGAAGAACAATGAATGTGAACAATTGTTCCACCGTGCCTGGTAGCTGAAATGTGCTGACTTTACACTGTGTGCCTGGTACAGACAGACTGTTTCTTGACTCACCAAAATACGGTTAGAACGATGCACTTTTGACCCCTGATCTTCTGCTGTACTTACCATATGCAGTTTAAGTCGCTTGGATAAAAGTTAGCTGCTTTTAAAGACTCCATATACACACTGAAAACTACCAAGTAATGATTTTCTCATTCACACAGGCTACACACACTAATCAGTCAAAACAAGATTGAAAAGCTTTATCATATTACATTTTATATACAGTGCATTGTGTTCACTTTTAATGTAATTAAATGTATCAATAAGTTTTGTTGATTGATGGTTTGATTACAGTTTGAATATGCAGTGTATGGCAAATGTAAAAGTGAACAGTACAGTTTTACTAAGCCAGATGTTACATAAGAAATACACAACATGTTTGTGTGGTTGTGTGTGGTGTGTGTAAGAGGGTACTGAGTGTGTTCTGTCAGCCCACACCACATATTCAGGTCTTCTGAGAACCACAAACCAAGGTTGTTTTTCTGGAGTTTGGCCCTTCAGGTCAACAGCATTGGCAAGCAGTGACCAATATTCTTTCAACACCCTCGTGTTGGAGTTTGGACAGAGCTGCGCGAGAACCAGTCTCGGCTCCATGGGGGGGCATTGATGGGCAATGACCGACCAAATGTAATGCTGTACCCCCTCAAAAAATAATTTTGTTAAAGTATAAATAAGAAATACTGGCATTGGCTATATCAAGATGGCTACACTTTCCTGCAGAATATGTAGGTCTGCTCTTATTTTGACTCTCATACATGATTTGTAAATGCGGGCCCCCCCTTGTGAGAAAAAAAAAATCCCACCCATTGAATTCGTTCTGAAGCTGAATCCAAAGAGAACGTGCTCTTAGCTAACCAGGCAGACGGAGCAAGGAGCTGGGAAAGGATCACAAGAGGATGATGAAGATGAGGACAGAGAAAAGGAGCAGCAGATCATAGCTGCTGCGACCTTTCTCTGCAAACTTTATAGGTGGTCACAAGAGAAGACTGATATTCCTCTTAGCCTCCCCCTCAGTTCAGAATCAGCAGTTATTGGGTTCAACTAGGTTTCGTCTCCCCACAGACCCACTGTGCTGTGCCGGCATTTGAATGACATGCTGATATTTGTTACAATTATGACTCAAAATGGACGCAACATTTGTCATGGAGTGCAAAATATGTCAGCTGAATAACATGTTCATACTCAGCAATGCTGAATGCAATCATCATCCAATCAGGAGGCTAATATTAAGGCTGTTTTGGGGACCTACAGAAGAATCACAGATCATATACCAGGAATCAAAGGCTGTAAAATGTTAAGTTCATTTACTCTTTCTAACACTGATCCATTTAATTGTGTTTACTGGGAATGTGCCACCCCCCCCAACCCACATTGGAAGTGGAGGTTGTTCTGCAGCCAAATCTGAAGACACTTTAAGGTCAGAGGATGGTTGGTCTGGGTTAATAATTAACCAGGTGTGGTCAGCTCAGAGGGGCATATATACACTCAGCTCTGCCCACAAACGCTCTCCGGCAACAAAGATATTGACGGTAAGGACGGGCTCTTTCTTGACTAAGGCCTTTCTTTGAGCATTCTATATTTATATACATCCAGTACATACAGGGCCAAAATGCTTTATTCAAAGGACTGAGGTAAGATGGGGAGAAACTGTATTTCAAGTTAAAGAAGGTGAAGGGATGAAGAAAATGCATTGAAAAGTTACATGTTTACAAAATTGTGTGCAAGGTGAAAATGTTATTAGGCCTCTGAAGAATATTTTTTTGTCTGAAACAGTCAAATAACTGCAATTGACACTGTGCAGTTAAAGCGCATCCTTATCAAAGGATAAAACACGGTTCCACCTCTTGGTTGGCCCACTGTAAGTCATGTACCTCATTCACACTAGATTGTGAGTTGAAATACCGCTCAGCCCAAGGAAGTAAAGTTGCACCCTGTGCTGCTGCGCATCTGGTGCACTGTACCGTGTCCCACACTTCTTCCATGCAAAGTCCCTTTATATGAACGTGTCTGCTGAGTGAGTAAATGTAGCTGTGTGTGCCTGCTCTAGGACCTGAACATGTGGGGAAAAGCCATCTGTAGTGTGATCACGGCCGTGCTTCTGTCCGTGGTGTGTGCCGCCCCCCATGAGGGGGACCACGGGGGCCACAGCGAGGACCACCACCACCACCTCCACCACGGCCCCAACGAGCCCCACCACTCCCATGGACAAGGGGAGGATGCCTGCCACAAGCTCGCCCCCCACAACGCAGACTTCGCCATGGCGCTCTACAGGTCCCTGAGTGCCAAGCCTGACGCCAAAAATGTCTTCTTCTCCCCCTTGGGCATCGCCAACGCACTCTCCATGCTGTCGCTGGGAGCCAAGGGCGAGACCCACAGCCAGATCTTCTCCACACTGGGCTACTCCATGCTGACCCCGGAGCAGGTCAACGAAGCCTACGAACACCTCCTCCACATGCTGAGTCACGCTAAGGACACCATGCTGCTGGACATGGGGAACGCCCTGGCCATGAAGGATGGCTTCAAGACCCAGGAGAAGTTCTTGAACGACGCCAAGCACTTTTACTCCAGCGAGGCCTTCAATGTCGATTTCAAGAACACGGAGCAGGCTGCGGCTGAGATCAACAAGTTCATCGCTCAGAAGACGCAGGACAAGATAACAGACCTGGTGCAGGGGCTGGACCCTGACACTGCCATGGTGCTGATCAACTACGTCCTCTTCAGAGGTAGGACACGTGATGTTCCCTTCTCCCCATGTGGATGGGGAGTTGGATATCTATTCATTCAGTTCTTTATAATTGAGATTACATCTCAAATGTCTCTATTCCAAAAAATCTGAAAAAGGTCAACAAATATACATACAATACATTTTTTTTATTTTCTGTAGGAAAGTGGGAGAAGCCGTTTGAAGCTAAACTGACAAAGAAAGCCTCATTCCAGGTGGACCAGAACACCAAGGTTGAGGTGGACATGATGAAGAGGACGGGCCGCTTTGACTTCTTCCGGGACCGAGACAACTTCACCAGCGTCATCATGCTGCCCTACCAAGGCAACACCTCCATGATGGTCATCCTGCCTGACGAAGGCAAGATGAAGACTGTGGAGTCGTACCTTAACAAGGACTACATCAAGCACTGGCACGACTCAATGTTCAGAAGGTTGGACTCTCACAAATCCCCAATCTGGAGTGAATGAATGAATTTTGATGACTGAATCAGGGGCTCAGGTTTGTTTTCAAAGGTGGGTGGGACAGCTTTCTGAACTGAGGGTGCGGCTTTTGAATATCATCTTCTTAACACAGAGGGGGACAGATTTGCTGTTTTAAAAAAGTGGTTGGGACATTTCCGACTAGTGTGTAATGAAATCTACACGCCTGGAATGAATGACTGATTTTCACTTTCGAAGACATGAGTTACTGACAAAGAACTAAAGCTTGTAGATCAAGGGTGGTTAACTATGGTTTTGGGGACCCGCATTGTGTCTTAATGTGTTCATTTACCCGATTCTGATTTAGGTCTTGTTGTTTACTTTAGCACACGGAGGGAGGGGTTGGATTTAACTGTAAATGTCTAATCTAAACTAAAGCAATTTAAAGAAATCTGCAGTTTACTTTTCATGTTCTTTTTAAATATTAGTACATTTTACAGGTACATTTATTCTAGCTTACATTCCAAGGCAGAATCATTTACTTCCTTTATTCAGATACTTTAGTGCTGGAGTTGTGTGTATCCTAATCGTTTTTTTACTTTTGTCATCTCAATGTTACCTGAACACATGAATTTCTCTGGGGATCAAGGATCCTAAACAATTTAAATTTCAACTTGTGTCTGTTTTTCAGAACTGTGGATCTGTTCATGCCTAAGATCTCCATCTCTGCTTCCTCCTCGCTGGGCGACATTCTAAAGAACATGGGCATGGTGAATGCCTTTGCAGACAGAGCGGACTTCTCTGGCATCTCTGTGGAGACCCAACTAAAGGTTTCCAAGGTACAGAACCATCCAGTACACACCCCCTGTGTATGGGGTCTAAATTATGCAGTGATTCAAGCATTCATTTTTTAGGGTTTAAATGTCAGAAATAACTATTTAGGGTACCGTACATAAATGTGTTCTGGCACTTCTACTTTGAACCCTTTTGGATGGTTTATTTAGTTACTCCTAAATAATTAACCAGTCTAATCGAAACCCTCACAAAACACAACAAATCTACTTCCTGTCCCCTCCAGATTTCCCACAAGGCCGTGCTGACTGTTGATGAAACCGGCACTGACGCAGCCGCTGGCACCACCATCGAAATCATGCCCAATTCGCTGCCAGACACCATGAACCTGAACAGGCCCTTCCTGGTCTTGATTGTTGAAGATTCCACCAAGAGCATTCTGTTCATGGGGAAGATATCTGACCCCACAGCTAAGTAACCTGACCTGGGGAGGTCACCTGACCACAGACAACCACCAGACAAGACGTCCAGCTGTGGTGTTGTAGTACAGAACACATCTGTAACTCTTATAACTTTTGTTTGTGTAACATCTGACTTCTACAGTATTGGAAAGTCAAGAATCTATTTACATCAAGGAGTATTGTGTACTTGCTCCCTGAAGTTGAGAGAATATGTGTGTACACAACACATTAATCTCTGAACCAATGATGGTAACATGTAATTACTCTTCCTTCAGATAGTTTGGCTTCACCTTAATACTAACATCCTGTACTAGTTTGTTGATGAAGAGGAGGATGTGTTATCCTTCAGTACCTCTGCCGTCTGCACACCGGTACACTGTAGGAAATGTAATGTTCCTCCTATGTGAACATTTTGGTTTGGATGATAAAAGATTAAAACTCAACTGAAGTGACTGTATTGTTCTTTGTGCTTTCACAGTTATTGTGTACTAAAGGTCAATAATGTTTGCCATACCACCGGCACCATGTGTACAGTCAAAATCAACGTCTGAAGAAATGTTTTAGAATAATGAACTGCTACTTGATTTTCAAAGAACGCTTGGATATCAAAAGAAAAAGTACACTGGTGGTTCTAGAGACGATCTTTCGGGGAGGGGGGTAGGGGGGTGGTGGGGGGGGGGATCTTTTAGGGAGTGGTTTTGGGTTGGGTTCCTCCAGAACTCAACAGGGGTCGATATGTCTGGGCCCTCCATGCTACAGCATGAAATAACACGTCTGATGTCCAGGCTAAAAGAAGGAGCACTTGATTAGTTCAGATTGCTTTGAGGATAGAGGGAGAAGACAGAAGGGGGGAGACCGGCAAAGGGAGGAAGACCTCAAGGAAGATGGAGGGAGAACAGGTACATTTAAAAAGAAGGAGGAGGAAAAAAAGGAGCATGCATGTGCAATCATATTGTAAAAAGGGAGGAAAAGAGTGAGATGAGAGAGGTGTTGGAGGAAGAAACTGGGAGAGGAGGAAGAGGTTTTGAGAGGAGGGGAAGGGTCTTCTGTGAAAGATATGGTTAGAGTTCGATGGAGGTTTAGAGGAGGGGAGGACAGAACGTGTAGGAACAAGTGGGAAGTAGCCGGCATGAACGTGAGCCTGAGAAAGAAGAGTTGGAGGAGAACACAACAGAACTAAAACGGTAAATTCTTTAAAAACATTTACCGTAGAATACAAAACGTAATGGGTCTCTATTTTATATTCACATTAATTTGCACATGCTATTATTCAAACTGGATTCAGTTATCATTCTAACGGTTTCATGTTTGATGTCTCATAAGAAATGTTTCTGACTTTTGTAATTCAATTTTGCAGCATTGGGAGAGTGTATTTCCAGGATGAGAGTGTATTTCCTCTAGTGGTGAGCTGTAGGTACTGTTCATCTTTTGGATCCTGTTCTACCGTTGCCTTCTCTTCCCGCGACCGGACCTTCGATCATAGCCTTCTCAGACGCCAGTAATAAGCTGTCACAGAACTTTTCACAACTCACAGTTCATATAAAAGTAGGACCTATATGTTATTTGAAAGACATCTCGGAAGAATGTATCAGAACTGTTCCACCGTGCCTGGTAGCTGAAATGTGGTGATTTAACACTGTGTGCCTGGTACAGACCGTTTCTTGAGTCTAAAATACTGTTACATACTAGAACGATGCACTTCTGATCCTTGATCTTCTGCTGTACTTGATATGTGCGGTTAATGTCGCTGGATAAAAGCGTCTGCTAAGTGAATAAAGTGTAAACTGTAAATGTAGGTGTAAATCACTCAAAGTAGTATTTAGAGTTTAGTTTCATACAAAGACCCACCAGATGGCAGTGTAAGGCTTGCTTGACAGCTATCTGAGTATAACGAATTAGCTTTCATTGCTAAACCCACATGTGTAGTTAAGTCATTAGTATCCCTGCTTTACTAAAGACTCACTGCTTCATAAACACACCGAAAACTACCAAGTAATTATTTTATCATTCATACAGGCTATACACACTAATCAGTCAAAGCAAGATTGAAAAGCTTTATCATATTAAATGTTACATTTTATGTACAGTGCATTGTGTTCACTTTTAATGTAATTAAATTTGTCAATTATTTTTGTTGTTGATTGATGGTTTGATTACAAACAGTTTGAATATGCAGTGTATGGCAAATGTAAAAGTCAACAGTACAGTTTTACCAAGCCAGATGTTACATAAGAAATACACAACATGTTTGTGTAGTTGTGTGTGGTGTGTGTGTAAGAGGGTACTGAGTGTGTTCTGTCAGCCCACACCACATATTCAGGGCCTCTGAGAACCACAAACCAAGGGTGTTTGTCTGGAGTTTGGCCCCTCAGGTCAACAGCACTAGCAAGCGGAGATCAATATTCTTTCAACACCCTCGTGTTGGAGTTTGGACAGAGCTGCATGAGAGTGTGCTCTGAGCTAGCCAGGCAGACGGAGCAAGGAGCTGGGAAAGGTTCAGAAGAGGATGATGAAGATGAGGACAGAGAAAATGAGCAGCAGGTCATAGCTGCTGCGACTTTTCTGTACAAACTTTGTAGGTGGTCACAAGTGAAGACAGATATTCCCCATGGCCTCACTGCTGATTTGACCTTTGACCTGTGGTCAGAGTCCTGCCTAGAAACAAGCCCTATCAAATTCTATCCTCCCCCCTCTACCCAACCCTGGCTCCATCAAACACTCCTGACCCCCTCCACCATCCCCCAGGTCCTCTCCCCTCCCATGGGCCACTTCACCCCCGCTGTCCCCCTCCACCACACCTTCCACTCGAACCTTGGTACACTGGCCTAAAGCTAACTCAGACTGTGTGTGTGTGTGTGTGTGTGTGTGGGGAGGGGGGAGGCGATGTGTGCTGTTGTACTTTTGTTTTAGTATGTGGGGGCGTGTATTGATTGATTGCCACTGTGTTGAAATCCCTCTCTCACTCTGTCCCTTTCTGTTGTGGTATCTGTTTAGCACAATGATGAATGATCCTGGGCTGATTCCTATTCAGCAATAATTACAGCTTTGTGCTTCAGTAAGCGGCAGCCAGCATGCAGATTCAAGCCATAACAAGACAGCTGCTTAAACAGAATCCATAAACACATTGATTGTTGATTTCCCTGGGCCGGGACCCTCTCCATCCCTCTCTCCTCTCCCTCCCTCCTTCCCTTCCTCTCTCTTTCTCCTCCTCCCTCCTGCCTTTCATCTTTTCTGTTGTTCCTTGCAGTCTCCTCAGGCTGATAACAGTGGTCTCATGAGAGGAGTAGCTCCTGGCCCATTTACCTTGACAGGCCTCACATGCTCATTGTTTTCATGTTTCATCATTCACATGCTACTTTAATGTTTCCAACATCCCCACTTGAGAATTCTAGCATGTACGCTGTTGACCTTGGAACTTCTACAATTCCTGATCACCGATGCCGGCCCCAACTCTGTATCTGCTTTTGAAAATGTGATTGGTGGTTTAAGTTCAATTATTTTATGTATTGGTTTGTGACCAAATAACAGGCCATTACAAAATGCAGCTGCAAGAATTGGATCTGGCTTGTTTGATCTTCTTGATTTAATGTGGAATTTTCAGAAGATGATGCTGCAACATATTTTCATTAACTGAGACTTCAGGAAGTTTTTTTATTTTTTTACTGCAAAAACACTATTAAAGAGGGTTTATCCAGTCTGAACCCACAGTGCTTCAGGCTGGATTTTTCATTACGTCACTCAGGTCATTTTGCTCGAAAACCAATGAAAGCTGAACAACCACAGCACCATAACACATGTTCAGAATCAGCAGTTATTGGGTTCAACTAGGTTTAGTCTCCCCACAGCCCTCCCACTGTGCTGTGGCAGCATGTGACTGACATGCTGATATTTGTTGATATTATGACTTGAATTGGACACAGCATTTGTCATGGAGTGCAAAATATGTCACCTGAATACAATATTCCTACTCAGCAATGCTGAATGCAATCATCATCCAATCAGGAGGCTAATATTAAGGCTGTTTTGGGGACCTACAGAGGAATCACAGATCATATACCAGGAATCAAAGGTTGTAAAATGTTTACTTCATTTACTCTTTCTAACACTGATACATTTAATTGGAGGCATTGTGAGACTGGTGCTGTTGTGCTGGCTGCATCACTGGATGTTGTTCTGCAGCCAAATCTTTAGATACTCTAAGGTCAGAGGATGGTTGGTCTGGGTTAATAATTAACCAGGTGTGGTCAGCTGACTCTCACAGGAGCATATATACACTCAGCTTTGCCCACAAACGCTCTCCGGCAACAAAGATATTGACGGTAAGGACGGGCTCTTTCTTGACTAAGGCCTTTCTTTGAGCATTATCATTATTATTTATAAATACATCCAGTACATACAGGGCCAAAATTCTTTATTTAAAGGAGTGAGCTCAGATGGGGATAAACGGTATTTCAAGTTAAAGAAGCTAAAGGGATGAAAAAAGGCATTGAAAAGTTAGATGTATACAAAATGATGTGCAAGGTGAACATTATAATAGGCCTCTGAAGAAAAGTATTACATTGTTTTCTCTGAAACAGTCAAATAACTGCAATTGACACTGTGCAGTTACACTGCATCCTTATGAAAGGATAAAACACGTTTCCACCTCTTGGTTGACCCACTGTAAGAAGGAGGTGTTCCAGTCATGTTCCTCATTCACACTAGATTGTGAGTTGAAATACCGCTCAGCCCAAGGAAGTAAAGTTGCACCCTGTGCTGCTGCGCAGCTGGTGCACTGTACCATGTCCCACACTTCTTCCATGCAAAGTCCCTTTATATGAACGTGTCTGCTGAGTGAGTAAATGTAGCTGTGTGTGCCTGCTCTAGGACCTGAACATGTGGGGAAAAGCCATCTGTAGTGTGATCACGGCCGTGCTGCTGTCCGTGGTGTGTGCCGCCCCCCATGAGGGGGACCACGGGGGCCACAGCGAGGACCACCACCACCACCTCCACCACGGCCCCAACGAGCCCCACCACTCCCATGGACAAGGGGAGGATGCCTGCCACAAGCTCGCCCCCCACAACGCAGACTTTGCCATGGCGCTCTACAGGTCCCTGAGTGCCAAGCCTGACGCCAAAAATGTCTTCTTCTCCCCCTTGGGCATCGCCAACGCACTCTCCATGCTGTCGCTGGGAGCCAAGGGCGAGACCCACAGCCAGATCTTCTCCACACTGGGCTACTCCATGCTGACCCCGGAGCAGGTCAACGAAGCCTACGAACACCTCCTCCACATGCTGAGTCACGCTAAGGACACCATGCTGCTGGACATGGGGAACGCCCTGGCCATGAAGGATGGCTTCAAGACCCAGGAGAAGTTCCTGAACGACGCCAAGCACTTTTACTCCAGCGAGGCCTTCAATGTCGATTTCAAGAACACAGAGCAGGCTGCGGTTCAGATCAACAAGTTCATCGCTCAGAAGACGCAGGACAAGATCACAGACCTGGTGCAGGGGCTGGACCCTGACACTGCCATGGTGCTGATCAACTACGTCCTCTTCAGAGGTAGGACACGTGATGTTCCCTTCAAATGGCAGCAGCACGTTTGAGGGTTTGGGAGGGTGTGTTCTGTGAATGTGGATGGGGATAATAATTCATTCAATTCTTTATAATAGAGATTACATCTCAAATGTCTAAATTCCAAAAAATCAGAAAAAAGTCAGCAAATATACGTACAATATAAAAAATATATATCTTTAATTTTCTGTAGGAAAGTGGGAGAAGCCGTTTGAAGCTAAACTGACGAAGAAGGCCTCCTTCCAGGTGGACCAGAACACCAAGGTTGAGGTGGATATGATGAAGAGGACGGGCCGCTTTGACTTCTTCCAAGATCCAGACAACTTCACCAGCGTCATCATGCTGCCCTACAAAGGCAACACCTCCATGATGGTCATCCTGCCTGACGAAGGCAAGATGAAGACTGTGGAGTCGTACCTTAACAAGGACTACATCAAGCACTGGCACAACTCAATGTTCAGAAGGTTGGACTCTCACAAATCCCCAATCTGGAGTGAATGAATGAATGAATTTTGATGACTGAATCAGGGGCTCGGGTTTGTTTTCAAAAGTGGGTCAGCTTTTTTTTCTGAACTGAGGATGCGGCTGTTGAATATAAGGTTCTTAACACAGAGGGGGACAGATTTGCTGTTTTCAAAAAGTGGTTGGGACATTTTTGAGACTCATGTATAATGAAACCTACACGCCTGGAATGAATGGCTGATTTTCTCTATTGAAGACATGAGTTAGTGACAAAGAAATATGGCTTGTAGATTAGGGGTGGTTAAATGTAGTTTTGGCGACTCGCGTTGTGTGCAGTCCTACTGTGTGTTTACTTAACAGATTTTACAGATTCATTTATTCTAGGTTACATTCCAAGGCAGAATTATTTGGTTCCTTTATGCAGATACTTTAGTGCTGCAGTTGTGTGTATCATAATTGCTTTTTAACTTCTGTCATCTCAACGTTACCTAAAACACATACATTTCATGTCATGAATGTCATGTGACAAATTTGGATCAAGGAAACAAAACAGTTTAAATTGAAACTTGTGTCTGTTTTTCAGCTCGGTGGATCTGTTCATGCCTAAGATCTCCATCTCTGCTTCCTCCTCGCTGGGCGACATTCTAAAGAACATGGGCATGGTGAATGCCTTCGCAGACACAGCGGACTTCTCTGGCATCTCCGAGGAGACCAAACTGAAGGTGTCCAAGGTACAGTACCATCCAGTACACTCCCCCTGTGTATGGGGTCTATATTATGCAGTGATTCAGGCATTCATTTTCTAGGTAGAGAACATCATTCTTTTTCTGGCACTTCTACTTTGAACCCTTTTGGATGGTTCATTTAGTTACTCCTAAATCAGTAACCAGACTAATTGAACTCTTCACAAACCACAACAAATCTATTTCCTGTCCCCTCCAGATTTCCCACAAGGCCGTGCTGACTGTTGATGAAACCGGCACTGACGCAGCCGCTGGCACCACCATCGAAATCATGCCCATGTCGCTGCCAGACACCATGAACCTGAACAGGCCCTTCCTGGTTTTGATTGTTGAAGATTCCACCAAGAGCATTCTGTTCATGGGGAAGATATCTGACCCCACAGCTAAGTAACCTGACCTGGGGAGGTCACCTGACCACAGACAACCACCAGACAAGACGTCCAGCTGTGGTGTTGTAGTACAGAACACATCTGTAACTCTTATAACTTTTGTTTTTGTAACAACTGATTTCTACAGTATTTACTACAATTTTACTATTTTACTACAATCTATTTACATCAAGGAGTCTTGTGTACTTGCTCCCTGAAGTTGAGAGAATATGTGTGTACACAACACATTAATCTCTGAACCAATGATGGCAACATGTAATTACTCTTCCTTCAGATAGTTTGGCTTCACCTTAATACTAACATCCTGTACTATTTTGTTGATAAAAAGGAGGATGTGTTATCCTTCACCTCTGGCGCCTGCATACCGGTACACTGTAGGAAATGTAATGCTCCTCCTTTTTGTTGGATGATAAAAGATTAAAACTCAATTGACGTGACTGTATTGTTCTTTGTGAAGTTATTGTTTACTATCTTGTGAAACATTGTAAGATGGCAATAGTATCAAAGAACATTTACCTGAATTCACGATTATAAAAAGTGTCCCCTATAAAAAAAATTAAAGGCAAATTCCATCAAATAAAAAAAGAAAAAACAGTTTAACTGCATATTCAGGAACAAATATTCTAGCTGTGGCTTTAGGACAGGAATGACCCAGAACCAGAGCGGTTGCTCCAGCAGCAGTTGCTCATTGGACTCCAGAGAGAGAGAGCGGCTCTGCTGACAACAGCAACCACCCCCAGGTCAGACAACCCTCGGACATTGAACCCAGCCAGCCCCTGGTCAGCCCCTGTCTTCATGTGTTTCCACACAATCGATTGGTGGCTTCTGCCCCCACCCCCCCCCCCATGGCCTCTGGTGCCCTCTTTCCTATGACCCCCCGCCTTTTTAAATATTAGTTTTCTTTTTCAGCACTTCTGAAGGACAGAAATAGTAGCTTTCATGTATGAAAGTGAAAATGACGTCCCTGCACGTGAGGTAGGTAAATCATGTTTGCTACAACGGCACAGCTTGTACAGTCAAAATCAACGTCTGAAAAAGTGTATTACGGCAACAAACCCCTACCAGATTTTTTGACAAATCAAACATCCATGCTTTCATCAAAGAAAAAGTACACTTTAGTGATTCCAGAGATTATCTTTCAGGGAGGGGGGTGAAGGTGTTGGGGGGGTGAGGGGTGGGGTGGAGGGTTTGGGGTTCCTCCAGAACTCAACAGGGGTCCATATGTCTGGGCCCTCCATGCTACAGCATGAAACAGACAAAATGTCTGATGTCTAGGATGAAAGAAGGAGCACTTGATTAGTGCTGTGGAAGCTCCTCAACCCAGCCCCAGTCACTTCTACGCTCTTCTTATCTGCGTAACAGGGTTTACAGATCAAACACGCACATCCGTACTAGCCGATTGAACAGAGGGAAGTTACCATCTATAATGCATCGTAAAGGGCTGGAACAGGGTGTCAAGCCCAACTGTGGCTCTCACATACAGTTGTGTGAGAACTCATCATCTTCGGGGTGATCACAGAGACTAAAGAAGCAGATGAGACTACTGCTGGGTGGGGATAGGGTGGAGATAAATTGATGAATAGTTAAGATCAAAGCTGACTGAAAATAAAACTTTGTCTTCTTTCAAGCCGACAATCACTTCATGTTCAGATCGGATCGAGCGGTGGTTCTCAACCCTGGTCCTCAGTGAACACCTGTCCTGCATGTTTTAGATGTTTCCCTGCTCCAACACACCCGATTCAAATGAATGGTCATAAGCAGGCTTCTGCAGAGCTAGATAACGACCCATTCGAATCAGGTGTGTTGGAGCAGGGAAACATCTAAAACATGCAGGACAGGTGTTCCCTGAGGACCAGGGTTGGGAAACACTGCGTTAGGCTATATATGTTACGAATCTCAAAATTCTTTAGTCGCTTAACAACAGGCCGATCAAAATTACTTCTGCAATGTGTAGGCACACACACGCACACGACACACATCTACGCGTACACACACTTTTACGCGCTCACGCAGACAACACTACCCCCTTCAGTCACTAGATGGCACTGTTGCGTCTCTATAGTGTCTGTTGACGTTCTGCCCATTTGAGTTTGCAATTTAGAGACAAATTACAGCGCATCCGCCTCCTCCTAATTCATTAGACTGCTTTACACATCAGAGTCAAATGAGTTAGGAAGGTCACGGAATTGTTCTTTCTCATCATCCCCAATTAATGTGTGTCGCTTGAACTACAAAGAGACAACCTAGACAGGGAACAAACATTAAAGGCCGTCTTCTTTTCTTCCTTTCTTTTACTCTGGAGAGGGTTAAACTTGGAGTTGCCTATAAAGAGCGTTTCGCGACAAGGGTATTGGCATTACAATCAGGTGGACCTTTTGAACTGAATGGGGGACTGCTCTGGCACATCCTAAATGAAGCATAGCATGACTGCCTGCACATGTAGCCTACTTGCTGCCTAGATCAAGCCAACGCGGCTTCAGGTGGCCAAAGCGGAAGAGATCAGTCACCAGAACACACCAGGGCTGTTCCAGGGCCGTTCCAGGGCTCTCAAGTTTTATCAAAACTTTGGCGTGAGATTACCAAAGGCTACCTGTTAACGTTTGGGTTAAAATGAGTGTGTGTGTGTGTGTGTGGGGGGGGGGGGGGGCACAACTATCATGTGCGTGTGTGTGGGGAAGACAACTATCATCACAGTATGCGCCTATTGATTGTATGTAGCGGGACAAGTTATCCTTTACTTCTTAGCGTGAGAAATGCTCGAAATGCTTGAGAAATACAGGGTATTGCGTGAGAGCGTGAGAAATAGCTGAAATGCGTGAGACTTGAGAACCTGCACTGTTTAGGACCATATATCACCAACTGATTGTACAGTACACAGAGTTGTAGTTTTTGATAAATATGCAACACACTATGCAAAGATAGAGGATCCTATGTAGGCTATGGATTTTCCTGCATTGTACTTTGATCTTTTAAGACACTGACACCTAAATAAATGAAACCAGAAAATAATACAAAAACAAATTATCTTTATTTTTTTTCAAAGGGAACTCTGAACAGGATGCAAAATATTTATTCATGCAAAGCTTACATAATCAAGTCGGCGTGAAAATAACCACTTGCTCACTACAAAAAACTAACGTTCCCAATTCCACACGTGAATTGCCAACAACTATGCCAAACGACCCAAAATTAATAGGCCCTATGTGTGACTTCTAGTAAAGCTATATTAGTTTTACTGCCATTCTGATAGTCTTCTGTTCATCTCACGCACCCAGACTACTGCTCTGTAAGGACATGGTTTTTCCAGTACCGATCTGAAACATTGTTTGGGTTGCAGCAACTGTAAACCCCTAAAACCTGTTCGTCAATGCTGTTGACTAAAGGGATCAAACATAATCTGTTTGGACAGACACCTCACAGAATACACAGACGCAATAATGAAACACATAAAAAAGGTATTTTGGAACATGGGAAAACATGGAAAGAAAATATGTTTGAACAGTGTTCACTAATAATGATAAAATGTTCAATGAAATAAATAACAGGAGTTATTATTTATACTGCCACTGACAGATTTCAATAAAATACAGTCACAACGCTCATTCTCCAAGGACATAATGCCAACACACAAACACACACACTAGCACACAAACACCTTGAGGACCTCCAACAGCTCATTAACGCATGTTCCATGCCACACATGCACTGCTAATTCCTGTGGACCTTGTTGTTGGTGACAGTCGGATCATCCATCTTCCAGAACAAGTGTCACGTCACACCGTGGATGACTATCAGCTTTCAGTTACAAACAGTTACGATACATTTCTGAGATCATAACCCTTGAAAAACACCATGTTCTGGAGCCAAGCCTGCTCCTATCAACCAGAAGCTTGAAACATGGTACCTGACACTCCACCTCCCCACCTACACACCAACATGAGATCCTTCACTTGGAAAGAGGGCTTGAGCTGGCAACATTTGCCTGGTTGCCAACGTGGACAATGCAGTTTCCTGTCTCTTCCTGTGCTTCCCAGTCTTGTGGCTAACCACTGCCTGAACTGAGGGGTGCACATGCAGAGTGCTGCGGATGCCTTATTGATTTAGAACCCTGGACATCTGTGTTTCACCAACCATTGAAAAAACGAATCTCTACTATCACTGCATAATTGTGTTCAGCCTATGGTCTGCACCTCCCTGTGTGCCTGACTGTCTCTGGAGGAAGGGAATCCTTTACTGAATGGCTCCTCCCAAGGTTTCTTTCCTTTATTCCAAGGAGATTTTACTTCTTTGAGGGTTTAGGTTTGTTTACTGCAGTTCTATCGACGTGTGCGAAACCCTCTGTGATGATGCTTGTAAAAAGGGCTATACAAATAAAATAGTAATAGATAATGTAGTCACACAAATAATTCATTGTATGGATAGATGAGTATTTTAAATGACAAAAAAAAAGACCAAATTAAGATATTTACATAAACGTATATGACTGGACCTTTTTGTGTCCGTATATATTACAGTCATGGCATGATATGCAGATGCCTATAGGTTTGTGCAACTTAAATGTATCTTTTAGACTTGATAACGCCACATAAAGCAGATCTGATTGACACAGGACAGGAAGTCACTGACGTTCATGGAGTAGCTTGTTCCTGTAGGTGGGAGTGGACTGTTATCATGATGGATGCCCCAACTCTTCAATCCCATCTAGTCTTCTGAGGTAGGATCAATGCATCATCTGTTATGTTCCAGGCAAAATGACTACTAATGTCTATGGGGTTGCCAAACAGAAGTCAGATGGTTTTCTGCTTTTGAGTTGATGTCACAGCGAATTAAGCTCTTGCTCTCTCCAACCCTGCTGTTGATGACTGTGGCTGTGAGAATCATAAACACAATAAGCACTTGATTTATGTAATGATCGCACCTTATGCAACAATCTTCTTTCACACAAAACTGGGGTCCACTGAAATTTTTATGACTGTCCTGCATCTGTAAACACATTTACATAGTGATCATAAAGCTCATAAATCAGTACTTTAGTTATGGCCTCATTTCTTCTCACACAGAAGACGAATAAAGCCTCTCTTATGCATCATAAGCTTGTTAAAATGATACTGCCTCCAGGTTTAAATCTATCTTTGCCCTGGCATTACACCCCTCTCCTGAGCTGTGGGGACTGTCGACTGTGGGGTGTAAAATGATCCGTTAACAGGCCATTTTACAAGCCGGATGTTTGTACATGTAAAACCCCCCAAGTTCATGATACTGAGTGGTGGAGAATACTTCATGGTGGAAGGCAAGATAAGTGTTATGTCCATGACTGAGTTTGTAGGAAAAATAGGAGAGAGATAGATCAAGAGGAAAAACTAACTGTAAATATTACTGGGAGAAATAGACAGAAAGAGGTGGAGAGAGACAGTAAAAGTTAGAAAGAGATAGAAATATAGACAGAAAGAGAGAGGTTGGGAGTGAGAGAGAAAAGTGGATAAAAAGAGAGAGAGAAAGGCACAGAAAGAAACAGATAGAAAGGGAGAGCGAAAGACAGAAAGAGAGAAAGGGACAGAGGAATATGTCAGGAGCATCTGGCAACTGTCACCGTCAGACAGAAACTCAGCTAACAGAATGAAATATTCATTTGACATACCAGTATTGTTTCTCCCTCTAATTGTTCTTCCGTCACATCCTTCCCTTCATCCTCACTTATTTATGAAAGCTGTTGCGCTGCAAATCTGCAATCAATAAATGATGAAAACCTGGCTGAGGACTGTCACCCCTGCATGGTGGAAAAAAGGTCTGTGGTTTGGGTTATTAATTAGATGTAGAGTTATGTGGGGATCTTAGGCGCTGGAAAAGTACGGGAACAACGACTGCGTGTGAGACAGAGACAGTTGAAAGACAGACAGAAAGACAGAAAGAAAGACAGTTGAAAGACAGACAGAAAGAAGAGAAGGAGGATAAAGAAGAGGAGGAGGAGGAAGAGGAGGAGAAAGAGGAGGAGGAGAAAGAATAGGATAGGAAGTAGGAGACGAGTAGAGTCAAGTATGATGAATGAGAAAAAGAAGAGAATAGTTTTTCCCTGCTCCAATCCCAACACGTTTCTACATCAAAGCCCTATCTCTTCTTCTTGCTATGACAGCGACCGGAGCAGACGTTCAAACACTCTCGCACACTTTAACACTTTTCTAAGTTTCATAATTCATATCCTGGCAGAACGAGATCATCAAAGCAAACAAGGAAGCTTCCACTTTACTCTCTGGAACGCCCAGTAGCTCGTGTGGATCATAGTTAAGGCATGCTTCGGCCAGTATTTTACTTTCAATTAAGCATTTTTGTATTAGTGGAGCATCTTTGTTCTCTTGACGTAATATAATTTGTTATAACGATCTGAGTTTTTCATGCTTCCGTGTTAAACAGTATGTGAGGCAAATGTAGCTTATCGAAAGAGATCTCAAACTTATAGGTTGGTCACTGAAAAAAGAAAACTAGAATGTTAAGGAGGTTTAGAAGGTAATGTATGACTTTTAGATAGACACATAATTATACACAATTACATACAGCAGCAAAATATACAGCAGCAATGCTATTCATTTAAAGCAAGCTAAGCTGCAGATTCGCAGGGTTGTTCTTATTTTGTCTGTGAGAGGACAGATTGATCTCAGCATCACGTCAACAGAGGGTGAAAGCGGAGCTGATGAGCAACATCGCAACACCTAGGCTACTCCTACCTTGGCGTGTATGGTATCTCGTATCGAAAGCAAAACAATAATAAAACCGTAACCACAATCAAACCGTGTCAAACTAAGAAACGGAATTCTAAAAGCACGTGGATCTTTTTATACTTTTTACTCCATGATCCTTTGCCAACAGGTCCCGTATAGTGTAGCTCTGTGATGGATCTTGGCGAGGGGACCGGAGCAGATCAGAGCAGCAGGATGTGGAGCAGAGGGGAGCAGAGAGTGGGAGCGGGGAGCAAGGGTGAGATAAATAGGCTCTGAAGTCTCTATTTGAGGTTAGACTGATCCTCTCTCCTGAGGGCCTCTCTCTGTGATTGCCACCGGCATTCCGTGTTCTATTTGATGCCAAACTTTTGTCAACTGACAGTATAAAAAAAGGAATGTTCAGTTTTTTGCGGGTTCTCAGTGAAATGATTCAAGCAAGCAAACTTCAGTAAGCAACATGTAAACTCGAGGGGAGGTATATACATATATTTTAAAATAGTTGGGTTTCATTTTCAGGTGCCGATCATGAATTAAAGATGAATAGGCCTATGGCATTTTATAGTGTTTGACGGTAATGCATATTGAGTTAGATTAAATTCTCGTTGTATTTTTGTATCCCTTGACTATGTGTGATACCATGGGAACACAAGAGTTACAGTTGCTCATATATAGCACTGCCATCATGTAGTCATGGTAACAATGACCTAAAGAAACTTTGGATTCACTCCACACAAGTCCCTCCCTCCCTCAAAAGAAACAGACCAGGCAACTCATTAAAATCAAATAATGGAAAGGCCAAAAAATCAAAAGGGAGATGAGACAGAACATTTGTTTGAGAAAGCGGCCAGCTTTTGAGTTCTTCTGCACACCCTGAGGAAGGAAAAAAAAAAACATAAGAAGGATGGAAGGAAGATGTGTGTGATGTCCTCCAAAATAGTGTGTGTCATCACAAGATGTGTGTGGGTGGATTAGAGATGATTGTGTTGGCTGGTGTTTGCCATGTCATCAGGGGAAGAAATGAGGACAACTCTGAGATGAAAACAAACAATCGTAGGTTTAACCAGCTCTCTCTGGGACCTCACATCAAGGCAATTAGCTGCTGGTATTTGAACAGCGGTGCCTTTTGAACTTTTCAGGTAAATTAGAATTTGTAATCTTGTTCCACAGTAGGCTGCTTCACTGGAATGTTGTGGCCTATGCAAAAGTGACACAGGCTTGTGTCACTGCACGTCTACTATTTGTGTTGATCATAAGATTTTTCAAAGATTTTAGGTATGCCTCTGTGTTGTTTGTAGATATCAACACTAGGTCTGTGAATACAAATATAAGAACAAGTGATGACTTTTAGTGCTGACACTGAATTGGAGAAAGAGATTAAGCTTGGCTGATAGATAAAGAGAGAAAGACAGATAGCGAGAGAAAGAGAGATACAGAAGAGCGATAGAGAGGAGTGCACAGAGACAAACAAGGCAAAAGGATAGGGATGCAGAGAGGAAGCAAGCTTGAGAGAGATAAAAAGAAAGACTAAGAGATTGAAGTGGATTTTTCCTGGATTTAAAAGTAAGGTCTTGCAAACAAGTAGAGAGGTTCCCAGTTCAAAGAAAACTCAATTTTCACACAGAGAAGGGGGCGCACTGCCTCTCTGTTTCCCCTCCACGGGCTCCACACCCCCAGTCAGAATGAAGGGGGTTAATGCCCCAAAGTGCCGTTGTCCAATCCCAACACTCCTCTCAGACAGAAGCCAACGATCTCAGATGAGTGCGAAGCTGTCAGAGGATCCACCTGACTCTGGGGGAATAATAAAGCAATTTCTTCCTGTCAGGAGCCCGGAGGATAAGACACACAGCAGGGGAAAGATATAAATCACTCACTGGAAAGCTGACATTTTAGGGGAGCAATGTGTGACAGTTTAAAATGAAATGACACACAAAAAGAAAAAACCCTTCCGGAAGGTTGTTTATCGTTGGGCTGGAACAAGTTAGGATCAGTGGAACAGTGTGTATGCAAATGTGTGGTTGTCCGTAGTAGACCTGGGTTTGACACCTACGTCATAGTAACATCACAAACTGGCCAGGCCAATGTCACTTACAACCCAAGACATCGGTGAAAGAAAGTTGCTTAACTTTTGAACAATGACAGATTGTGGAATGATTGCAACAATCAATCATATTACCTTCCCAGGTCAATTGACATCCAAAATAAAACAGGTTGGGAGACCTGTGTACAGGTCCTTACAAATCATACACCTTCATCCGATGACCATAAAACGTATCCTTTCAATACGTTTCTGAATTCCGCCACCAGCAGTCCAGCAGTTAAAAAGCTCCTACAGCCACCAAAGCGGTCACAGATGGCAACTGCACATACATGAGTGACCTTTCACCCTGGTAAATCCCAGGGAAATAACAAATAACAGGGCAACTGCTTCAGTCTGAGAGCCATTCACCTCCGCCCGGCTCTCCCCTCCTCCTCTCCACACAACGCCTACAACAACATCTGTGGTGCAGGGGTGAACTCTCCTTTAAAACCTATAATGGTCTTAAAGTGCTCTTTTACCATAATGACAGCTTTTTAAAAAAGTATTTAGAACGTAACCTTTGCGCTGGCCCACTCTGGGTTTCTTTGAAAAGTTACAAGAATGACATGAGGAATGTATAATTTACCGCAGGTTAGCATTTTTAAAACATGGAAATGTTTGCAAAATTGGACTAATTTTCTGTCCCCCCAATTAGAGGTAAGTGGCAGAGAATGTATAGGTTTGATGGTGTGAGCTCCTGTTTGGCCTGGGTCTTATGCTACCACCATGTAGTCATGCTACCTGCATCCAGACAGCCTCCATACTACCTTCATCCATGCAACCTGCAACCAGAGAGCTACTGTACCAAGCTACCTGCAACCAGAGAGCTACTGTACCAAGATACCTGCAACCATAGAGCTATTGTACTAAGATACCTGCAACCAGAGAGCTACTGTACCAAGATACCTGCAACCAGAGAGCTAACAAGCTACTTGCAACCAGATAGCTACTGTACCAAGATACCTGCAACCAGAGAGCTAACAAGCTACCTGCATCTGAAGAGTTACCATGCTAACTTATGGATCTGCATGACTGCATCTTGCTGTCTGTGCTATGCTACTCTGTTCTTAAAGATCGAAGCTCACAGGGGAATAAATGGGGTTTGATTAAGAATAATGATTTTCACACACACATGCACACCCACACACAAATTAACATGCACACCTGCATGCGCACCCACACACGCACGCACACACACACACACACACACACACACACACACACACACACACACACACACACACACACAGGCAGACACAGAAACAGTGTTGATGCCCCCCAAGAGGGTGTTGCCCCTCAGCTCTTCATGCCTGAGCAGAGGCCCTCTCTGTGGGGAGACCGAGGCAGAAGAGGCCCTGGAAGCCATTGGAAACTCATTATTACAGTACTAAATGATGGATCATTTCCAAACGATCTCTGCGTACACCTCAACAATTAACCCACAGGCAATTAAAGATCGGCAGAGGAGGGAGGAAGCAGATAAATCACTGGGCTTTAACCTTTGGGCTGTCAGACAGATTACAGTTATTAAAGTGGAACATATTGGACCAATCAAAAGTTCTTCAGTGGAGAGTCCAGCCCCTGTAGGATACATGCGGAAAGTTTCCATCCCCACTAATTGGATTCAATGGGATGTTCAAATAGAGGTGGACACACTGGTGATGGCTCATGAGGGGATGTAGAAGCAGACTATTTCATGTGTGAATCCAAGACTTAAAGATCAGTGTAATTCAACTACAATAATAATAATAATAATCCTACAGTATTTCATTAGCAGACGCACTCATCCAAAACGACGTGTCAGATACAGGTGTGTGGATTCAGCTCCACGCTGGTCTTTTGAAATGGACATTTCAGAGGGGATCATTGAATAAAACACAGCTCATTTCATAAAACCCTGCAGATCTGCAAATGCCTAAATACAGCAATCATCCTCCAGGCCAACTAATGAGACCAGAGGCAAAAATGAAGCAGGTGTGAATGACGTAAAAGGCCATTATGACAGTCCCTGTGGAGATCAAAACCCAGGGAGGAAGTTGTATAAGATAGCTGTTGTTGGCCTGAAAGCCCTTCAAGCCGACAGTAACGAGTCTGGATCAGAACGCAGCCGTCTGAGGTAATGAGGGTGTCTAATTAGCTGACTGCTAAGCTTAATGAGTTGTGACTGTGCTTTAAGAATACCGGTCATTCTGTTGTTAGAAGCAATGTGATTGATCCCGCTTGACAACCCCCCCAGAATCACACACACGTGTGTTTTGCCCTGACAGCCGGTGCTGCAGCTTCACAGTACTGCCTGGGTGTTTGGTTAATGCATCTGGGATCAGGTGACAGGGATTGGATGCCTATTTGAACTAACAGTCAACCAGATTCCTGTTGCTTTAATTTTTTCATCTGACAGAATGGTTGTGGTGCCAGGTGCTTTTTTATTTGTTATCCTTTATAACGTGCCTTTACTACACATTCATGTAACTGACCCCCCCCACACACACACACACATTCGCACGCACAACCACACACCTCCCAACGGTATAAAGGTATAGGCAGAGCCTGACATTGATTGAAAGCGTGTGGGATTTGTGTGATTTGCTCTTTGGCTTGTTTCTCCAGTCACACACTCCTGGAACTGTCAGACAGACCCCAACGTTAAGTGACTCCTCCCCCTCTCCTCTCTGCGCCAACCTTCCCGCCAAAGAAATCGATTAATGCTCTGATTGAAATGCAGTCTTCATGATGTAGCTAGCAGAGCTTATTACTCAAACAAGCATGCGGGCCACAGATCCAACTCCACCCTGCCTCTAACCCCACAACCTGGCTGTTTGGTTATTCCACCCTGCGCTCACTAAACCGCCCGTGTGAATGTAAAACGGGACATGGGAGGGTGCAGCGCAAGCGGCTGCTCCTGTTGAAAAGTTCAGACCTCTCATTCTTGTCGTCCTTTCGCCGAACACTTCGTTGAACACTCTCTCCCAACCCTGCGTCGACACACACTGGGATCAATATGACAAGGACGATCGCCATGGTTACTGCCGGAAGAAGTAAGACATCCGTTTGCCGACACGCCCTGCCGATCCTCCAGAGAGGGCGTGGACGTTTTGCTGTGTAGATAGATTGGGATTTTTTCCTGACCGCATGGACCACCTCCTTGCAGGTGAGATGAGGTGGCAGTGGGTGTGTGTGTGTGTATGGGGTTCATCTGGCTGTGGTGATTGTGCGGAGCGAAGCTACAACATGGTAGCTTTGACCCTGTCCTTGTGCTGTCCTGTCAGCCAGACTGACACAGACTGGCAGGGAGGGAGATTGCACCCTCCCGCTGATAGTTCCATTATGTGTGTGTCATGCACAAGGCCACCAGTGGACAAGGCTGACTGCCATCAAAAAATCCTCATCTGACTACCCGTGGAACACACGCACAGACAGATACACACACACATATACCCACTCACACACTCACTCACCCACACATGGACACACATATACTGACACACACACTCACAGATACACATACACAGGCAAACTACAATTCATACCCGCAACATGTGTGGGTGTGTGCGTGTGTGTGTTGTGTGTGTGAAAGCGAGAGAGAGCATCTATAATTTCATGGATCATTTCCTTTACGTAAATTGCAATTGATTTAACCTGGTAACAGAAGAAATGGTCACAATAGCACCCTTTCAGTTTTTTCCTCTCAGGTCACTATTTTACAGTAAATGAATGCGATCAGTTATTTTATAGTCGTCTGTTTTACAGTACTAACAGCTTTGTCACACTGATTTGTCTCTGTATAGTTTTACAAGTGAGCCCTGCATGAATGTGAATGACAGCCATAGTTGTAGACACACACGTTCTGCTCCTGTGTTTGTGAAGTCAGTGAAAGGCCTGGTGGAAGTGTTGTTGCGTGAGACGGTCGGGTGAGGTGACATATGGTCTGTGCGTGTCTGTGTGCGTTGGCGTATTTGTATGTGTGTGTATGCGTGTGTGTGGGTGTGCGTGCATGTACCTGTGTGCGCTTGTGTGTCTGCCTGTGCAGGTGTGTCCATGTGTGTGTGTGTGTGCATGCGTTTGTGTGTAAGCGTGTGTGCATGAGTGTACCTGTGTATGTATGCGTGTGTGAGTGTGCAGGTCGAGGTATGGACAGGTATTCAGACGGGGCTCCCAGTGAAGCATGTTGTGAAGAGCAGCTGCAAGCGAAGCTTCCTCTATACGTCCTCATCCCATCTAGAGATTCATTAAGATTCAGCTCGGCTGTTTCTACATCAACACCTCTGACACAACTTCAATTACTGACTGGAGCGCGCACACATTCAGGAGACTCACATCTGTCTGAAATCTCACACAGACTCCTCTCCTCTCCTCTCCTCTCCTCTCCTCTCCTCTCCCCTCCTCTCCTCTCCTCTCCTCTCCTCTCCCCTCCTCTCCTCTCCTCTCCTCTCCTCTCCTCTCCTCTCCCCTCCTCTCCTCTCCTCTCCTCTCCTCTCCCCTCCTCTCCTCTCCTCTCCTCTCCTCTCCTCTCCCCTCCTCTCCTCTCCTCTCCCCTCCTCTCCTCTCCTCTCCTCTCCTCTCCTCTCCCCTCCTCTCCTCTCCTCTCCTCTCCTCTCCTCTCCTCTCCCCTCCTCTCCTCTCCTCTCCTCTCCTCTCCCCTCCTCTCCTCTCCTCTCCTCTCCTCTCCCCTCCTCTCCTCTCCTCTCCTCTCCTCTCCTCTCCCCTCCTCTCCTCTCCTCTCCTCTCCTCTCCTCTCCTCTCCTCTCCTCTCCTCTCCTCTCCTCTCCTCTCCTCTCCCCTCCTCTCCTCTCCTCTCCTCTCCTCTCCTCTCCTCTCCTCTCCTCTCCTCTCCTCTCCTCTCCTCTCCTCTCCTCTCCCCTCCTCTCCTCTCCCCTCCTCTCCTCTCCTCTCCTCTCCTCTCCCCTCCTCTCCTCTCCCCTCCTCTCCTCTCCTCTCCTCTCCTCTCCTCTCCTCTCCTCTCCTCTCCTCTCCTCTCCTCTCCCCTCCTCTCCTCTCCTCTCCTCTCCTCTCCTCTCCTCTCCTCTCCTCTCCTCTCCTCTCCTCTCCTCTCCTCTCCTCTCCTCTCCCCTCCTCTCCTCTCCCCTCCTCTCCCCTCCTCTCCCCTCCTCTCCTCTCCTCTCCTCTCCCCTCCTCTCCTCTCCTCTCCTCTCCCCTCCTCTCCTCTCCCCTCCTCTCCTCTCCTCTCCTCTCCTCTCCTCTCCTCTCCTCTCCTCTCCTCTCCTCTCCTCTCCCCTCCTCTCCTCTCCGCTCCTCTCCTCTCCTCTCCTCTCCTCTCCTCTCCTCTCCTCTCCTCTCCTCTCCTCTCCTCTCCCCTCCCCTCCCCTCCCCTCCCCTCCCCTCCCCTCCCCTCCCCTCCCCTCCCCTCCCCTCCCCTCCCCTCCCCTCCCCTCCCCTCCAGTCCACTCCCCTCCAGTCCACTCCCCACATCCCCTCTTCTTCCCCACAGTGATAAATGTTAGGGTACATGATTGCAGAAGATCTGTGGGCGTTTATCATTGGCAGAGCAGAGACTGACCAGGGTTGTGCACATGGACGTCCACCCTCCTGTAAATATACTCATGGTCATTACTTCTGTCTTATAACTGCAGTCGGATGTGACCCATTACTCTCTTCTTACAGTACCCATCCCATTTCTCAGGCAGCATGTTAACAAGACCAACGTTTGCTGTAATTAATGTGGCTCATAGTTTTTGGGGCGGTGATTGGAGAATTTCGAGATGGATGATTCTAACTCCCTCAATTTGTTCTGGAAGCCCGACGTTAAGTGTTGGAGCGCAGGGAGATTTATGGATGAACAGCGTCTCTCTCCCGCCTTCTCCCCAAGGCGTTTATGATTCATTTATTCCACAGTTCGACATTCCTCGATTTGACTAACGTCATCCAATTCTGTTAAACCTGTGCCACTGTGTGTGCGTGAATCTGTGTACTTGTGTTTGTGTGTGTGTTTATGTGTGTGTATATACATTTATGTCTGTGCATGTATGTGTGTTGGCATGTTTGTGTGTGTATATGTGTGTGTTTGCATGTATATATGTGTGTGCACAGGAGTTTATGTATGCTGCTCCTTTCATTGGCCAATGTGAATCAGCCTTCAGGGAACCTAAAGCAAAAGCCTTCTGTCAGTGTCGGAGCTGTTGTGCTCTCATATAAACTGTGAAGCCAGACATCCACTTGTGTTTGCTGCCAGTGCTGTCAAGCTCAGTCTTCTGGTGTACCACTTAAAGTCTCGTGTGGTCAAAATCTTCTGTGTACCCCCTTGTCCTCAGGGTTAAACATGACCTGCTAGCACTAAAACCCCAAAATAAAGCAGCCTAATTGAATTTTAAACCCCAAATCTATTTTGCATGAAGAAACAACCTGACCTGCGTCACGAATGTTGTGGATATCTGAGTTTTCTCTCTTCACAGTGCAGAAAGACTGCATTTAATACGTGCACACGGCTTGTTTTTACAACAACCCTGAATCTTGCAGTCATGGCTTCAGCAAAGAGAGCACTGGAGGTGCTGTCACCTTTATACACTCTGTAACCAAAATCAGTGGCACACATAATGTGAATCTTTCATTGTGTGTGAGTGAGTATGTATGTATTTGAGGTTTTCATGGTGTGCAAATGATTTTGTATAACTGCAGGGCCGAAAATAAATCTCAATCAATCTTGTCACTGTTTTACGTAATGTCCAAATTGCCACTTGAAAAAGTAATAACATTTCAAGTTGAAAAGAAATAACTGAGTTTTCTCTCCTGTTGTTAAACACTTTTAGTGCTGTTGCTTTCTGAACGTGAACAAAAATCACGATGTGTGCATTGACAGAAGAGCTTGACCAAAAAAACAAGGACAGTTTGGAACACACACCGATTAAGAAAATAACTGACTGCATCAAAAGATGAATTTAAATGCTTTTCCACATCCCTTTCTATATCTTTCAGACACAGCAATTCAATTATAAGTTTGTACTGAACATCAGTTTGGCAGTTTCATTGCAGCTCTATTGCCATAAGAAGCACTTGAAAGACATAGCTCTTTACTGTGAGTTGCCAGAGCGTCCATGTGAAGACTATTTCCCAGAGTCCAACCCGTTTCCTCCGCCTCACCTCTCTGTTCGGAGATGCAGGGACACGCAGAGCTCCAAACTCACGCCAAGTGTGCCAGAACTAATCCTGAATATCGGAAAACTGGGAAGCGAACCCTAATCCTCTTACTGAGAAATAAAAATGCATGGGGGTGAATTTTATTAGCCCATTGTCATAGGGGCTATTTTCCCACAATGACTTCCAGTATACGCCACGCTGTCATTTCCATTTCCATCTCAGGTTTGAGGCTGTGAGCAGAAAAAAGAAGACATTTGCAAGTTGCATGGACAACATGTATTTTTTACTGTAGAGGTACCTGGCAATGACACATTAGAGTTGACTAATGACAGTAATTCAAAGATGATGGTGTGGACACAGAGCCTAGTGAGAATAATGTATGATGACTGACAGGAAGGCTGGAGGATAGCAGAGAGAGAAAGAGAGAGAGACAGCATAAGTGACAAAGGCTGGAACAGAGCAGAAAGTGATTGAGAAAGGGAGAGAGAGACAGAGAGAGAGAGAGAGAGAGAGAGGGAAGAGAGAGAGAGAGAGAGAGAGAGAGAGAGAGAGAGAGAGAGAGAGAGAGAGAGAGGAGGGAGGGGGGCATCCAGACAGACCTGACACACACAGAGCAAAAGGGATTAAGGATTGCAAGAGAAAATGAGAAAGGGATTAAGAGATGGAGAAAGGTAGGGAGAGAAAGAGGGAGAGGGAGGGGGAGGCAGAGAGGGAGAGAAAGAGGGAGTGAGAGAGAGAGAGAGAGAGAGAGAGAGAGAGAGAGAGAGAGAGAGAGAGAGGAGAGAGAGAGAGAGAGAGAGAGAGAGAGAGAGAGAGAGAGAGAGAGAGAGAGAGAGAGAGGGAGGGAGGGAGGGAGGGAGGGAGGGAGGGAGGGAGGGAGGGAGGGAGGGAGGGAGGGAGGGAGGGAGGGAGGGAGGGAGGGAGAATGCACCCAGGGAAGGAAGCAGTCATAGCAGTGAGAGGGATGGAGGTTTAATTGGCTCTATCAGCATGAGAGGACTTGCAACACTTCAGTAGAGGAAATGATGGAAACAGACCCACAACGCTTTTGTTTCTAACAGAAGGGGCTCCATCATGACTCATAATAACCCACACCATGGCCTCCGCACTCAACACTATAGGCTTGCCAACACTACCTTGTCTTACTACAGTTCACTAACTAGCCACCACAGTAAGTCAGTCCTACCTGGTCAATTTAATTGAACTGAACTGAACGCAATGGAATTAATTTCAATTACATTCCATCCAATTCACTCAACTGAACCATTGTGTGAGTTGAGGATTGTGAATGCGGGTTGGAAGGGAGGTAGGGTGCTGAATCAGTCCTTGCTCTTGGGGTGTAAGTCAGGACTGGACAGCTGTCCCGTGGTTGGCAGAGTAACTCTGCAGTGCCCAGGGGGAGGAGGGAGATGAGGGGAAGAGGGAGATGAGGGGAGGTGTGAGACTTGCAACTGACAAAACGGCAGATCACAATCACGCTGTTAAAGATGGAGTGGATACAAATCCCCTGGTGATCCCCATGAGGCCAAGATAATATAATACACTACATATTATGTTAAATACACTGCATTCTCTGAAACTGCATAGTTCAACACTTGCTCTAACCTGGAGGATGTTGAGTGACAGATGTTGAGTGGAGCGCTGAGAGGCTGTGTCTCTGTACAGAACAACAGTTTCCAAGCCATCGTCAGTCACTGCAAGTGTTCAGAGAACGGACAGGCTTCCCCTGCCCAACATACCACCCTGTTTCCAAAGTGTATTGTGGATTGTCAGTACAAGCACAGAAAACAAAAGACTCCTCCCTAAGTATTTCCATTTTACCAATGGCATTTCAAATCTCGGGTATATTGAATTACAGTATTTAGCCAGCAGACTCTGATGCATGCTAGATTAGGACAGAGGTGGTACTCGGTGACCTGGCCTTATGGAGCCACACCGGGGATGTGCACCAGTAAGGAATTAGTTCCTCTTTTTTATTTATTCATTTCCCTCAAAGAGGCAATTTAACGCTTGGGTTCATCCATCTTTTGATTTCGCTAGAGCCTCTGTGCCCTGTCTGCACAAGGCCGGTGACATGGACATGAGAGAGAAACAAAGGGAGGGAGTGGACAGAGAGAGCGGGGGAGAGAGAAGGAGGGAAGGAGAGAAAGAGAGAGAAAGTGAGAGAAAAGGAGATAGGGATAGGGAAAGAGAAGGAAGGAGAGCGAGAAAGAGAGATGCGAGGGTAAGTGACAGGGAAAAGGGGGAGGAAGATAGGGAGAGAGGAACACAGAGAAACAGAGAAAGGAAGACAGAGTGAGAGAAAGAGAGGGAGACAGTGAGGGAAAGAGAAGGAGAGAAATATGAATTTCCATGACAGAAATATCGGGTACAGCTGAAAGAGGGTGAGAGGAGAGGAAGGGAGTGAGAGGAGAAACAGAAGGAGGGCAGGAAGGCGGACACACATACAGCGACCGGCAATCTCTGTTTCAATCTGCCGCCATGTATTGGCCACTTTAAAGACAACCCCTTCACACTGGCACCAACCAAGACTCTGTAATGAGAAAATATAAGTGGGTTTGAAGGGAGGAGGGGGAGAAAGGGAGGATGAGGGATGAGAGTGAGGGGGGGAAAGAGAACAAAGCTTTATGTGCACTTGACCTGAGGAGATTCACTTGAGGGGGGGCGACCATCATCCTGCCTCCAGCTGCCGTGGGCTCACAGCTCATCAGGCCAGCAGTCTTCAGAATCAACTGTGGGAGGTCTTATCGGCGCTGTTACATTGGCTGGAAACATATCTAACCTTGAATGACCAAGGGCATCCTGCAATTATGTCGAATGTGGTCCCTTAGTAGGCAATTTGAAATGAGTGAAACCGTTCCGCAGCCGCGCAGTATTCCTTGACTGATGTTTGTATTATATTGTTGTTTGCAAATTGCATTATGTTGATATCTTGGAAGGCAATATAGTTCCATGTGTTTGAATAGGGACACATTGCGTGGAAAGATTGGGATGCACGTACACACACATGCATGTACACACACATGCATGTACACACACACATCACTGTCCCCCCCCCCCCCACCCCCGCATTTCCCACACCCACGGACTAGAGGGATGGTGGTATTTTGTTCAAGTTTTGTCTGAACATCCGTATTAACGGTAAATAAAATGTTTATGTGCTTGTGCTGTGCCCCGCGGGGCTGCTTGTCAACAAAACCCCAGATCAAGGCTGTTTCATTGCTTAGGTGACCCAATTATGCAAGGTGTGGGATTGTTCGCTTCTGCAGATCTCCAATGACAGACCAGGTTTATGCACATTAAGATGCAACAGCCTTTCTTCTCCTTTGCCTCATTATTTTGCCGCGGCTTGGTTTTTGCTTTAAAAAACAAAACAAAGATTATAGGACATAAAAGTTTCTGTGTTTGCTCTTCATTACGGTTTGGGTGTTTGCATGTAATTAGACATGCCTGTCAAAAGTAGAGTCAGACATTGAATGGGGGAGATGCTGGAGATACTGAAACTCTTGGGTTTTCGAACACAGTGCTTGACTTACGTAACAATGATTAAGTCAAGTCTAATTATGAAACCATGTATGTCTTTTTTTTGGAACGATACATCATTGCTATAAAGACAAACTTGTTGGTATCATTCAGATTAGACACTCCTAAACTAATTTCACTATATTTAAACCTACACTTTCCCCTGTTCCACGAACTGAAATGCATATTAAATGCATGAATCAACACTTACTGGCATTACAAGAGAACACCTCCACACAGCATAGGTATAAATAATTATATGCTTATTTTTCTTTGAAGTAGCGATATCTGAATCCAGAACACAGGCCTCCACACCTCCCAGCAGACCAATAAAAATGAGTGATGAGTCAGCAAATCACACAGCAATCAGCTTGCCTCAACAATAGACGTAAATGGCTCTGTGGAGACTCATTTCAAAGAGGGTGAGGAAGGATATGATATGTAAGCATGTGTGTGATCAGGCTTCACTGACTCTGCCTCTTAAGAGACCTTCCACCTTGAACCAACACATCCAATATCCTCTCCTTGTCTACCTAGCTTTCAGTGCATTCTGCATGCTTCTCTGCAATCACTGTGAGACAATACAGTGTTTGTGAGTTGCAGTGGGATCTTATTCTAGTAAATGATCTAGCAAACTAACATGACATACAGTAATTGTCTTTTTCCACAGGCATTGTGAGTCTCTGCATGTGATCAGAGTTACACAGGCCTTACCCTGCCCAACACACCACCATGTTTCCAAAGTGTATCGTAAATGGTCAACACAAACACCGAAGACAACCCTTAGTATTTCCATTTCGGCAACAGCAGGCTTATGTGAATTACTGTCTTTATCTGAGTCGTAACCTTGATTTGGACGACAAGAAAAGCTTGTGTTCCTTTTCTCCTCTCATCAATGTGATTCAGCTTCCTGACAGGGAATAGCACAGCTATTGACATTCAACAACGATCTGGCGTTGCCATTAACGTACGGGCATAGTCTGAAGAAAAATAGGTGTTTATATAATATCTTCCAGTATCAGCTGGAAGAGTAAACTGACACAGACTCACCACTGGGAAATACATGTGTGTTAGGAAGAGCTTTCAATGAGACTTGACATCTCTCTTTCCCAGATCAACAGATCACTGGGTGACCTTCAAACAGCTCTCTCTATATCTTTACTTGGCCTCTCGCTCGAGACAGTAGCTCACAGGACCTTGAGTTGAGTTACGATATTGGTATGTCTCCCTTAGAATAGAGACTGGATAACCCCATATTGTGCCCTAGAAGGAACAGGATTTGCATGGATTTAACCTTTGGTTCACTTGCCTTACTGAAAGAATATTGCTATCAATGCACAGCATTGCCCTGCAACACATCAACACCAGCATCTGCATATTCCTTCAGTCTGTATTTATAGTGTAGTGTGTGTATGTATGTGTGTGTGTGTGTGTGTGTATGTGTGTGGGCATCTGTCACTGCATGCATGTATAATATACATGGACCTGGACATAATTAAGTACAACCCCCTCAAAATTTAATGGTTAAGACTCAAGTCCTTATTTTCAACATGATCATTGTGCAACGGTGATGTGATTAATAAGTCGTTCTCCAAGCTTTCTTGATTGCTTGTCGATTCCTCCTCATTTCTCTGTCAGACGGAAGTCTCTGGGGACAAACTGGGGTGTTTACGAAGCACTCTTCTCTTTTGTTAAGCTGTGCATTTGCATGCAAACCGCTAAGAGAGAGTTGTCTATTTTATTCTCTCACCAGCGGCATATCAATGCAAATAGATGCAGCAGCAAACACCATGTGTTTGAAACGAAAACAGCCATACAAACCCCATCCATTACTCTTTCACAAAAGGCAAGAGAAAAGCATTAAAACGGTTCAACCAGACTGGGGAATCACTGCAGAACAGTTATAATGTATATATACACCGCACACTGCAGTAATCTAGACATGAGAGGACTGACCAACTGATTAACCAACAGCTTCCTGAAGCCTTTTGGATGAATTATACTACTACTAAGTAGTACAATTAAATCAAATGTGCATGGGATACAAAATAGACAAGATCAATAATTACATTAATGGCTACACAAACCAATACAAAAGACAGGCACTGTATGCAAAGTTGGAATGCAAATGTGTGCAAATGAAAAAATGACAAAATTATCATAATGCTGGAGGGCTGAAGAAGATATATTTAGGTATTTTTCTCTTTCCATTTCTCCGTCTATCTTTCTCTTTCTCAGGCAGACACTAGTTTCTCTCAATACACACCATCAGACGTCAGAGCTCTCGTCGGGCAAATACACGAGCCTCCATCAATGGTGATTGTCTTGTTCCAATGAACAAGACATCTTTCGGTCAGTCTGTTTTCTCTGCAAAGGGTGCAAAACTGTGGAACCTCTTGCCCACTAGTCTAAAACTAGAGACTAATAGCAACACTTTTAACAGAGAACTTAAACAACGGCTCAAATCAAATCAACAGTGCTCACACAAATAATTTACAACTGGTTTATTGTTTGATCATGCTGCCTTTGTTTTACTCTACGTAGCCTATATATATTTGACTCATTATATTGCTGCTCTGTACTCTATTGTATTCTGCATTTTTACTTTAAATTATCAGTTTTTTATCAGTATTTGATCTCGTTTCTGTTTTGTTTAGTTTATTTTGTTGTTTGTAAAAAGCCTCCTGTGGACAGGTGTTGCAAACTAGCATTTATGCTAACACACTGTAAACAATGCATCTGGTTCGTCCAATGACATTGTCATGTCCATGTCCAAATAAAATCTACAAAAAAAAAGAATCAGCCTCCTGTTTGAGTTTGACAGTAATATCATATATCAGAGGCTGTTGAAGGTAGGAGAGGGTGTAAAAGCCACCCCACCTCCATCAGGGACACTTACTGTCTCCCCACCTTTAAGAAAAAGCTCAAGATGCACTTGTTCCGGGAGTAAAACGGCACTTAGGAATGCTTGCTTGATTGGACCTGATGTTAGTTTCCTCCAGGATCAGAATGACTCTTATTGAGAGACTTGTTGCTCTTGTAGGTTAGTTATAACGAAGTTAACTCTTGAACTCTTGTACTTGCTGTGAAATATTTTACTGTTGATTGTTCTTCTACAGGTACATTCTTGCACTTTTTGGGGTTCATGTTGTTTTAATTTGTAACTTGTATAACTGCATGCTCTTATGGGTCTTCCCTTTGGCACTTGTTTAGTTTTTCACAATGTATGCTTCATGTTTTGGCTGCTTGCAGTGTTTGGGACTACCTCGTTGTTATGATCAGTGATCTAAGCTCTTTTGTAAAGCTCTCTCTTGGAAGTCGCTTTGGATAAAAGCGTCTGCTTAATGCATAAATGTAAATGTAAATGTAAAAGCAACAGAAAATCCAGGTGTCCACGGATACATTCATAGAATCTGACTTGATATGTTGAATATTTTAAAATCTAATAAAAAGAGCAGTTCAGAAACATCACATCAACAGTGAGGTATGTTGGCGGTAGGGTGTGTGAATGTCAGTGTGCTGGGTCTTATAATGGCTACAAGGACAGCTGATAAGAACATCATTCAGGATCTGAGATTCGCCAGACATTGCTTCCGCTACGCTAGACAGTTTTTACCACAGTTTTTGCACTGGCATCTTGGTGTAAAGTCTGATCTGTGTAGTATCTCTGAGAGAGACAGAGAGGGGGAGGGGGGATAATGGTTATCTGCAACATCTTGATGCATCACTGACTTTACCAGCAACTGTAACATCAATGACATTCGTCCTCTACATTGCCCTTGGTTCTGTATTCAAGAAACACAACGCAGGACTAAAAGCAACATCACTGACAAACGTCACAGCAGGTAACAAAGAACCTGTACTCACAGCTGGAATGGGATGCCACAGAATCCAGAGAACTTCTCTCAACTGAGAAGTCTTGTCCAAGTGATGAGAGGCTCTCATGGACTCACAGCTGAACTGAGAAGTACACACACTCTCACGCGCACAACTCTCTCACACAGACACACACTCCCTCTCACACAAACACACAGCTGTTCTGGGTCGATAAGGGGATGGTGTGATGGTCTGAGGCACGTTGCAGTCCCTGAGCGTCTTACTGTGTTGTTGTTCTGTAAGATATGAATGAGAATTCCGCAACTCCGTTTTATATACTTTTTGAAAGCATTTCTTTTTACATGCCGGCCGTGTGACAAGATTGTCACTGCAGCTGTAGGAGGAATCATATCATCAGATGTTGTGCTTCGTGGGAAGTGAGTTCACACTAGACAGCCAGGAGGTGATGGTGGTGACACCTGTCACACCTCCGTTCCTTCCCCATTAGGAGTGTATGTGTCACAATGGGATGACAGAGGGCGGGGAGGAATAACCAGCATGTCCTCCGTGAGTTTAGTGTGTTGGTGACTCCGGTGTACACCAGTATAGCATTACCTTAAGTATAAAGGCTAACTCTAACTACACAAATTGAATGTGTACGTTTACCCAATGCAATTCTGGAACTGTGTGTGTACTTGTTAGCGTATTTTAAAAGCTTGTAGCAGTTACAGTGAAAATATATTTTAGGATATTATGTAAAATTATGTAAAAAGATCATTAAGTTAAACATGAAAGCCTCTGAAACATTCCTATTCAAAACTGACGCCAGAAACGATCAAAAGCGGAGCAATCAAAATCAGTGCGATTTCTCAAAATAAGCTATGATTACATTTCCGTAAAAGGAGAAAATGTAACAGAAAGTTCTAGAAAAAAAGTGAATAGGACATGACGCTATGCCTCAATCAGAAGGTTAACCCTGTTCACTCCTGGCTCCAGCTGGGCAATTACAACATGCTCAAATGCCAACTATGTGATTATTCTTCGCTCCTCATAGCCCAAACTGGCTAGGTTTCCAAATGCCAAACACAGATATTTAGTTATCAGTGTAACTATCACAAGAGGAGATGGAGGAGATGGCGGAGCAGGTGGAGAAAGGAGGAGGTTAGAGAGAGGAAAGATGAGAGAGGAAGTAGGGGGGAGCAGGAGGAGAGAGGAGGAAGGTGGGGGGGCTTTCTCTCCTCCACCCTCCCTCCATTCTCCTCCTGTGATACTTACACTGATAGATGAGTATCTGTGGTTGGCATTTGGAAACGTGGTAGATTTGGGCTCTGAGGGAGAAGGAGGACACAAGAGGGAAGAGATCCTCTGTAATGAAGCTAAACAAACCACACACAAAAAATGAAAATACACAACCATGCCATTCCGAACCCACCCAATCAGATTCCAGTTACCATTGGAGACCTGTCGCCAGGGAAACGTAGATTTCTCGTGCTAGTACAGATGTGTACAGATGTGTAGGATTTCTGGAGGACTCTTACATTTATTAGTTTTTCATCGAATCAAATGCAAGATGTCGTCCTCGCAATTTCTGGAAGGGATTTTATGACAGGACTGTAAGGCTCTGTTTCTATTTCAGTACCCGATACTACAAGCCCCCTTCAGCGGTCTTGTACAGTCTACTGCTCAGTTGCAGCACATGGATGACCAACAGCATACTAGGTAGGTGGTTAATTTTGATTTGTTTTGGCTCGTTGGTATACAACACTGCATATCCACTACACTGGTCAAACCAACATATTTTCAGTGAAACATTGTTTGCGATCCTCATTACTACTCACTGCAGGTGTTGCTCACATTGGCACACTCTTACCCCTCCTGCATTGACAGGCACATAGTAGTGCTGAGGTGATAATTACTGCTGGTTTAGGTCCACAGTGTCCACCTGAATGTTCCTACTTAGTGAGTGTGAGTTAACTGTACTGCTGCATGATGAGCTCCAGCTCATGTTCTCAACACCAAGCTTGTTATTTTCTTCAGCAGATGCCCCACTGACGTAGCAGCCATACCAAATGAGCCATGTCTAAAAGCTCATCTAAATTCCACTCTTGATTAGAATTGAGGTAATCTTGCTGCAGGGAAAGTGCAACTCAAACTCTGAAACACAAGACTGGAGAGGAGAGCCATCTCCTCCTCCCCACGTCTTATCACAAACCTGACAATAAAACACCTTCCTCGTCAGTCCAGGGAAGCCCAAGGCCAAGCTCAGCTCCTCTCCCTCCATGCTGGCTTCCCATTCAGCCGTGATGCGAGCAGAGATACGGGCCCTTCTTCTAGCTGGCTCACCAGGTCTGCAGGCATGCGCAGCCGGCTCGTCAGTTTACAGGAATAAATGACAGGATCAATTTATGAAGCCACTGACACGATCAGCTCCTACATAAATCATATCATCGGGAAGAAGCCTCCTTGTCCGCCTGGCTGACAGCTTTATGGCACGCCTCCAAAAGGCTCTCTGCCAATCATTGGAGAATGACAGATCCTGCAGCGCACGTAGGACCCAACTTCACAAATACACAGCCGCACAGAGGACACGTTTTATACCCCAAGCACTGGGAGAATGCTGTGAAGTCAAAATGTCATGGGAAATCGGATTTTGGTGTTGAGAGCAGCAGGAAAATGTATTGAGAACAGAAAGGTTTTGAGAAACAAAACGTCCACAACACTAGGCCCACTCCTTCACTTGATTACACTTGCACGTGTTCTATTCCTACCCTACACTTCATACAGAACTCACTCTGTGAAATATATCGTGAACGATTTAGAGTGTTTAATGAGAAAAGAAAGGTAATTTCAGATTATGATAGATGGAGCGATCCTCGATCCGAAGCCTCCCACAAACCAAACACGATTAGCATAACAGCTTTGATGGCCTCCTCCGATGATGAGCTTGTGACCTTGCGTCGGGAAGGCAGTCTGCTCTGCTCCATCTCTTCACCCTTGCCTCCCGTCTCCTCCCACTGCTCCCCCCCCCCTACAGTTCTTGGGCTTCTGAGGCTGTGTGTCCGGGGTTAATGCTTCTCCAGCTCTGCTCCAGCTGCTCTGAAAGGCCACAGAGAGACTGTGTAATTAAAGAACTGGCCTGGTTCTGACCCAATGCCTTTCTCCATCAGCCGGGAAAAAATAAAGCATTAGCGTCACTCCCCGAGGATGGGCTGGGGTGAAATGCAAACCCACGCGTTTTAGGCTAGAGGTGATGGAAGACAAACACATGCGAATACACCAACATTTTACCTGCTCTTCGTCTGTTGTCCATGTCAGCCACAAGTATAATAACACTCGGCTACACAGCTATTTAACTTAGTGTCCAAAGTATAGCGACAAAAGTAGACAGTACAACATTCTGGTATATGTTTTGCAACCGTGTCTGATGTCAACTTGATGTCGCCCCACGAGGCCTAGATGAAGAAAAAGGCGGAGGAACATTCAAAGGCTATTGATAGCTAATGAACGTAACTAGCTAGATAGTGACACGTAGCTTTCCCAGTGATGTTGTAATGACGTGGTTCTCTAGCCCATGGAAAAAGCAAACCGGTTCTTAAAAGGTTTGTTGTTGAACCAGTTGCAAGCGCCCACAGTTGAGTAGAGAAACCCACTATCTCAAATTGTAGGTACTCACGCCAACTCACAATCCAACCAACTCAAAATCGTAATCTCTTCGGAATCAGATCATCTCAGTAAAACATTATGCAATTGTGTATACAGGTGATATTATAGTTATTAGTCCTTCTTGATAATTAAATATGGAAATCCCACCTTTCGGCAAACCAAATGCCTGAGTAATGAGCATTATTAACAATTAGCTCAATTTGATGATGCAATTAGGATTGTTTTGGTACGGTGTGCTTCACAGCCACGACGGGGTGTGGGTGAGCAGACGAACAAGAGAACCGCTGTGACAGAGCTAAATAAAGTAGGACAATGGTTACAATGTCATATCGAGTAGTTACATTGTAATAGGGATAACACCCCAGAGACTTGGAGGGAACAATGTACAACTAAAAGAAGATTATACAGTTTTAAATTGCTTGGATTTAATGACTTTGTTAACCGCTGACATATTATAGCATAGATGTTTGTATGGCGCAACAGATTAACTCAAAATTATTCCTTGAGTTCCCTGAAATGCAACCACACACTTCCTATGACATTATAATGGATACAGAGAGGTGTTGAAGAGTGTTAAGCTACCATACTATTAAACCATGCAGTTTGGTTGCTATGGCAAAAGCTTTTCTTACAAAAGAGCTCCCTATACAGATTGTATAGTGTAGGCAGCATTTAGAAAAGCACTCTAAAGGTGAGAAACCATTTCTGTGGCCAGGCATTAAGCAGTGATGTAGTTTATCTTGTGGACAGGGTTAGGGTTAGGGTTTGGGCCAAGTCGCAGATAGAAGACATTTACCGCTCCACAACCTCGTAAATGTAAACATTGGTTAGTGTTAATGTATGGAGAAAGGGTGACAACCACAATTCATGCATAGTGAACTGCATAAACCACTGTTTAAGGAGTGGTTTTAAACACTGACGTTAAACAGTTATGCCAAGGATTCAAGTTAAAACGTGTTTGGAGTCCTTTTTTGGTCACCTCTGAGTGATGGAAACAAGCTTTTCAAACACCACACAGCTTCTGGATAGACTTATTTCCTCTGAAAATGATCTTTCCAGAATCTAACGAAATTATCAAAGAACACCAGTTATCCTCCGGAAACATCTTGTGTTGTAGAAAGTGGTACCCTTGTTGTGTAACCCCAGATCTATGCGTAGGCTAGGACTTATCATGTGCACGCTCAATGTGAGGCCTACTTGAACTATATGCATCCACAATTGTTTACATCAGGTCCCTGATATACACACACAGGCTGAGTATGTCCCTTTAAAACACTAACTATCCTCAGTGTTCTTAGGGCTATCGGATTCCTACTGGATATCCACCCTCTGTTATTTCTGCAAACTGACCGGATTTGCCAGGGGCTGTGTAATGTTTGCTACAGTATTCTTTAATTAAAAATCATGTATTTTCCCCTCTCATCATTGGGAAGGATTAGCAGTATTGCTCCGGTCTCTTTGATAAGTGATTCGCCAGAGAGGCCTCTGGGTTAATTAATCAGCTGTCTAAACATTTCCCCCCAAAAGAACAGCAGTTGTGAAGTGTCAGTCCTCGCTTGCCGGCTCCAATGTCCTGCAGAAAACAGTGTAGCAGCGCTCAGCGTCGCCTCGTGGGTCTCTAAAACATTTACATTTACATTACATTTAGTCATTAGCAGACGCTCTTATCCAGAGCGACTTAAAGGAAGTACAGGGACATTCTCCCCGAGGAAAGTAGGGTGAAGTGCCTTACCCAAGGACACAACATTATTTGGCATGGCTGGGAATCGAACTTAGAACTTTCAGATTACTAGCCCGACTCCCTCACCACTCAGCCATCTGACTCCCTAAACATCTTCCCAGCCACACACGGTCAGGAATGTTGTGTTGTTTCATGCTCTTGTCGAGCGAGCTGTTTGGTATATTCAGACCTGCTAATCAATGGCTAATATAGTCTGCTTCACCTGCTGCTATCTTTATTGCATGACCTCCTACGCGGCTAGTTCAACAAACACTTTTTCAACAACGGCGTAATGAGATACAATTTGAAGAGCTAAGCTCGATTATAAAATTGGGTTCAAGTGAAGCAGTGTGCATGGTAAGGCTTTTTCCAAACAGCTTTGTCAAATGTTGCTCTACCTATCCATCCCTCTGTGAAATGTATTCTAGCGCTAGCCAGCTAGCTGTGATCAGAGCAGGATAGCAAGTACATTTACAGTCTAACTCTCTCTCTCTCTCTCTCTCTCTCTCTCTCTCTCTCTCTCTCTCTCTCTCTGTTGGTGTGTGTTTGTGTGAGAGAGAGAGGCCTTGTCCTTGTAGAACAGGGGTGGGACACTTCATCCCTGACTAGACTAGCTAGTCGTTTTATCGCTGATGCTCTCTGAGCCAAATGAGGATTCGGCCATGTTGGCCCATTTATCATGGTCCACGAGCAGCCAGCAGGCAGCAGGCAGGGAGGCAGGGAGGCAGGGAGGGAGGGAGGCAGGGAGGGGACCTTGGCTGGGAACACCTCGCTGTCATCTGTTCCCAAAGTCGAGCAGGTTTAATGTGGTTGTGCACTGTTGTATTTACCCCAGGGAGAAACAACAACATGGAAAGGAGTGTGTGTGTGTGTGCACTTGTGTGTGTGTGTGTCTGTCAGCGTGTGTGTGTGCGCAGGGGCTCTGGGAATGGCTTCAAGGTAACGCTGTTGAAGGATGCAACAAACTTGGTTTGAAGACAGAGCTGGGGCTTTTCGTTTGTTGTCATGACAATGTCCCCAATGTCCAACATGGAAACCAAGTGGTCTCCTCACATTAAAGGCTTCTGTGCATGTACTGAATGCTTTTACCTTAACTTCCTTCCGTACCGTACCTTCCAGAATATGCTAGTATTGCTGTGGTCTACCTGAAACAATCACAGCAATGGAAGCCTGCGGGATCCAAGAACGATTGGTTAACCGCAGGGACCCAATTTGTTTGCTCAGCCCAACAACCGAGACGTTATGATTCGCATCACAATAACAGACGGCGATTGTTGGAAGTGATTTTACCCCTCATTTCCCCCCTTCGTTTGAACACACAGGATTAGGAGCGAAAGCAAATGAAACGGAAGGACTTAAACTGTTCTTCATTGTGTCTAGATTGCGGATCTCAAACAACTTGTTTAAAAGCTGTGTTTGTGAATCGTATCCTGCAGATACAACTACAATGTTTCTCTCAACAAGCCTGAGGAACATTGTGTTATATAATGTCACTGCAGTACACATAGTAGGCTACATAACTGTAGTACACAGCACAATCACTCACTGGTGCTTTGTAATGATCCTGCATTACGACTTTGCAAACTCTAACCCTAACTGAATATTTTTTAATTCTGTTAATTTGCTTGAGAAAATTGTCTGTGTTCGTGCTGTGTATGCACAGTGTATATCTGCTGTGTGTGGATGTCTGCTGTGCGTGTGTGTGTGTGTATTTGTTTTGCAGGTGGCACTACAGAGAAGGACCCAGCATGCTTCTCCTCTCTTCTAATTCTTCTCCCGTGGCATCCTGCTGTGACGAGGGTACACTTCTCCTGGTCCTCCGTCCACCTGAGGTCGGAGTCACAGGGAGAGAAAATAATCAGAGACTTTGTTATGAGCTGCAGGAGGGAAGAGTGTCGTCTTGTGCCCTCAACAACCCTAGCAAACACACACACACACACACTCACACACACAGCCTACTGCATGCACGCCCACAAACACACACACACACACACACACACAGACACACACGTGCATACACAAAACTCACACACACAGAAAACACCAGAAGCTCCAAACCTTTCAGTGTCACCTCTTCAGCCCTCCCCATACCATCTCATGTTGTCTCTTTGTGTTCTAAGTGTTACGTTATTATTAATAGCTACTGTAGCACTGCACTTCATTACAGTCTAGCAGTACATCATGGAAACATCTGATACCTTTTCTCTTATGTTCAATTTCAAGCTGTGTTCCATACAGTAAAAGTAAAAACTACTTTTTATGTGGTGAGTTTGTGGTGCTATGTGAAAATCCTCAAAAGAAAGGAAATGCTAATAACCACCACAACCTCAGACCCTACCGATGCACAAACAAGGTGTTTTGTGATGAATGATATGATACAGTAGACCAGCATAGCTACAATGCTGTAACAGGTGTGGTATCTGTGGACTGAGATAAACCTTGTTTGTGCTTGGGTACCTTAAGCAATAACGACACCGCATCCATATAATAAGACAAACTAGACAAAACTCCCTGCACGGTCCCACAAAGTCACGGTTTACCACATTGTTTATTGCGAGTTCTTCCTGGAATTCTTTGGTGTCAAATCAAAAACTCCCACCAGTTTTAAATATGTACTCTGTCTCTGGCTCCCAGATATGTCTGTTGACCCACAGACAATATATTCAAAATCCAAAATGCCTGAGCAATAAAATCACAGAACACATGGGGCCAAACCTTTTTTCCAATCAACAGTAAAACACTCCCAGCTAAGAGGACGCAGTAAAATCCAGCCTCAGAGATGGAGCAGCCTTTATAAAATGCAGAGCAACTATGGTCCACACACCCCCACAAACTGGAGTGACAAACCTGACTGGCTTTACTGGGTTCCCCTTCACAAGACTCTGATCTGCTGCAGACAACGGGAAGACACATCAGCAAATGATAGGACGTCTTCCCTTGCCACTGATGATGTCTAGGGCCGTGTGATGTTAGTCATCAAGCGCTAGGGTGTATACTATTATCTTCTGCTGAAGAGAGCTGGCTATTGTTTCAATGGTCTTATTCTACCATCCCTGCTGTGTCTGTGTGAGTATACAACATGCATGCGAATGATAAGACCTTGGGTTAAACAGAGGGAGAGAGAGAGTTGTAAATGCCAGGAATAAAATACTTGTTTGGACGTTTAACTGCAAGATATTTCTGGACCATGGACTGATGTGGAAGTCACAGTTTTTTTTTTTTATGTTGTTCTCTAATCAATACCTAATTACAGTGTCCTTTACAAGACAGCATATTGGGTAAAGAAATAGATGACTTGTAGGAAAGGAGGAGGAGGAGCAGTGGGCCAAGCTGAAAGAGATATAGATCACTGGTCCAGGTCTCCGTCTGGTCATGCAGCACTATCAGTCTAAAGTCATCCCGCCTCTTTCCCAGCTCTCCACTGATACATCACTTCACTGACTGCAGGTGATAGACAAGGTTACTAAAACTAGATTTAGGGCCTCACTTACTAACAGGATTGCGCCCATTTCAGGCATAAAATAGCGGGTAAAGACGTAAAACCGTATTTACAAAGGCAGCGCACTTGAGTAAAAATGCAGAATACCGCTGCTGGGAGGGTATAAGGGAAAGTGGGCGTGTGCTGGAAAGAGATGGGAGAACAGGTGTATTTCTTCCTTGTAACATGTTATAATGTTAGCTGTAACTTCGTGAACCAACATTTCTATCTCCTGTTCGCTGAACCGTCTTTTTCTTTTCCTGGAATCACCCATGGTGGCAGTAACATGCAGGCGATTTCTCCCGTCTTTTAACGGCGCGCTAATTAACACTAAAGGGCGGAGTAAAGGTGCTGATTGACAGACGAGGATCTGGTTTGATAAATACCACGCAAAATGCGTAAATACACCATGCGCTATTTGCGGTTGGGCAAAGGTGCAGATTAAGCTGCAGTCGCAATGTTAGTAAATAAGGCCCTTAGTATGCTTTTAGGACGCCATAAAGGTTATGGAGGCTTTTGGCTTCTGGCTAAACCCTCTGTCTGTTCCTTAGCTTCATGGTGAGGGAGCCATGTCAAGTGTAACCCTGTAACACCCCAAGCCCTTGCAACAAAGTGATGATCCTATTTAATTTGACAGCTCTCAAACCATCACAGAATCACCTGATGCCCAGGCAGCAAAGCTTCACCCACATCCCATAAGACTGTAGTTAACGACTCAATCCCTCCAAAGACAGACACGTCCATCTGTTCCCTTCTCCTGGTAGAGTAAAGAAAGACTGTTGTGGAGATGATTAGATAATCAGGATCTTTTGAAATGAATAAATACCCAATTAGAATTAACGGTAGCTACAGGTGTTTCACCAGCAGCAGGCCTCGTGTGGTTCATACAAAAGGCATCGGAATACTTAGGACCAGTCTCCTCGGTTCTATACAGAGCGTGATACATGTGTTTTCTGAATCCATTGCGTTCATTTGGCATCAGCAAATGTTCCTTAGGTATTTCATCTAAGGGAATGTGAAATTGCGTGTTTACATAGACTGATACATCGCTGATGTTAGAATCTTGACAAGCTTGTTAGTAGCCCATGGTCGATCTCACTCCATCACCAGATGAATAATGAATGAAGGATTTGTGGTTGGTGTGTGGTTGTTTTTCCACTACCACAAAGACCTCACAAACATCATGAGATGAGGCAGTTTATTCAAGCAGTAGCAACACATACTCAGGTGTGAAGGTCAGAGTGTTTGAGATTCCTACTGGTTTGCATACTGATTAGGCAAATCCTCTTATGGTTTCATGATATTCATGAACGTAATTATATGGACGCATTTATTTCTCAAACACCAAAGTATCTATTAGTTGGCTGGCAGAGAAAAACTGATGTTTACATGGGACAAATAATTGCTCTAAGCTCTGCATTCAGCCCTCTGAAAAGAAAGAATTCTGTTTCTCCCTCCCTCCTCCTGCCGTCCTCTCTCCCTTCACCTGTAATGTAAATACAGTTTGCATACTTATGAAGTGTTTCCTTCCTAAATGTGACACCCATCATTTAAAATGTGACAGGTTTTGAAATTCCTTATCTTAAAGTAATCTTATTTCAGGATGTTCATTACAGTAAGATACAATGCTTCTTTATGAAGTTGGTAGACATGCTTACTTTAATAGACATATTGTATAGAATGCTGTCAGACGATTTGGATTGACTTTGAAATGTTCTGCAGTCTCTTCTGGCTTGCTCTGTGTTGTCAGTTGTCCAGAGAGGGTTGTGAAGCCATGCCCCTGGTTGTTGGGTTAATCCTCCGTAAAGCCAGCCTTCCCTACCTGGAGACTGGCCAGAACCTGTCAGCCATGATGTCTCCATCGCCCTGTGCCTGCCAGTCTCTCTCTTCACTTGCTCACCCCTCCACATGGTCTGGTTCTCTCTCTTCCTCTCTGACTTTCTTTCTGACTTTTGTAATTACTTTCTCTCTCTCTCTCTCTCTCTCTCTCTCTCTCTCTCTCTCTCTCTCTCTCTCTCTCTCTCTCTCTCTCTCTCTCTCTCTCTCTCTCTCTCTCTCTCTCTCTCTCTCTCTCTCTCTCTCTCTCTCTCTCTCTCTCTGTCTCTTTTGCTCCCAATGTCTCCCCCTCTCCCTCTCTCTCCCTTTCTGTCTCCCTCCTTCAATCTCTCAAAAATGTCCTCTCACACAGACACACCCCACACACACACTCTCTCAGTCTCTCCGTCTTTCTCGATCCCTCTCTCGTATCTCGGCTCGAAGCCCCCCAGCCCTGTGTGAGTCGTAGCCAGACAGCCTGCGTTCCCGTATCGCACTGTGTCAGATACATGGAGGTGTGCCACCCATCTGAAGGCTGCTCTGACTTCCTCCTGGCAGCCATCTTAGACGAGTTGCCCACTGTGCATACCTAATGAGCAAGTTATAACAGGGAGGGGGAGAGAGCTATAGAGAGAGTCAGAGAGAGCGGGGACAGAGGAAGAGGTGAGAGAAGAAGAAACCCTGAACAAAACCTTTGCCATTTTGGCAAAAAAGGACATCATTCGTTGTAGCATTGTTTCCAATGTGGGTGGGACAGCTTTTTTTTATTACTAAGGATGCAGCAGTTAAATATTGTTTTCTTACTTAAAAGTGTTGAAGGGACAGATTGCACATTTTCAAAAAGTTTGCTTTTATGATTCAAACTTAAGTTCCGTTTCTCTGTCTCTTTCCTCCTCTCTTTCCCCGTCTCTCTGCCTCTCTCTCTCCCTCTCTCTCCAACCCCCCCACCCCCAATTTCTTCTTCTGTGTTGGAAGACCACTCAGCAGAACTGTGCTGCTGAGTCGATTCAGAATTCACAGTCCGGTATTCCATCGAGGGACAACGACATCATCAACACCATTTCCAAGTGCAGCCGGCTGGTCTTAACACACGAGGAAGATAACACAACATCTTGGGCACTGAAGGAAAAGAAACACTGACTGTTGATCAGATCGATACCCTACAAACCGTGTGCGCTCCACGAATCCTGTAAAAGAGATCTCTAGAAAGCTGGCCACAAATTACCACTCGGATGAGAAACTTGTGTTGAGACTGTTACATGAAGTTTGATGAAGATTGGATGCATGGCCTTGGGGAAAAGGCTGTGTGTTATTTTGAAGCTGCTTTTAAATGGGAAATAAAGATTACAGTCATGAAACGTTAGGATTCTGTATTCAAACCCTTCCACCTTGGTGTGATTGGTTTCCATAAACATCTATACTGCTAAATTCGAGAGAGTTACAATATAAAAACAAATAGTAAAACAATGGATATCACAGGTTATGCCCTTTAATGGAATATGCACTTTATGGAACTCGCTTGTTTGAAATTATCACATTAATTAGTTTTTCCTGATGCAGAACATTTCAAGGGAAAAACACAATTAATGCTGTCATTTGTTTAAGGATTTACTGAAACAGGGTGCGATATAAGATATGCATGTTAACCATACCCCTCCCCCCCCCCCACCCATGCATTGTCCTCTTCGCGCACACTTAATTTGATAAAAAGCTGGTTGACTTCTGACTTCTCTACTGACACAGTCTCTATATCTGGAGTATGAGTCATTGTACTGAACCGTGAACTAAAATGGTGTGAAAGAATAGTTAGGAGCTGGAGGAAGTTTCCCCTTTAAGCCTTGAGCATCCGACTCTCCTATCGCACTGTGCTATCGCACTGTCCCATCGCACTGTCCCATCGCACTGTCCCATCGCACTGTGCCATCGCACTGTCCTATCGCACTGTGCTATCGCACTGTCCCATCGCACTGTCCCATCGCACTGTCCCATCGCACCGTCCCATCGCACCGTCCCATCGCACTGTCCCATCGCACTGTCCCATCGCACTGTCCCATCGCACTGTCCCATCACACTGTGCCATCACACTGTGCTATCACACTGTCCTATCAAGGGTCATTCAGAGAGAGGAGTCTGTCTCGGCTGTGCTCCAGTGGTGGGTGCTGCAGAGGCCCTGTCCACCAGGAACCTCCTACCTGGTACACCAGGAACCTCCTACTTGGTCCACTTTCACAAAATTAATAAAACATATTGAACCATATAGCATCATTTCTGATTTGTTCCTGTAAGATATATTGCTTAGGATTCTAAACAGAGTAGAGTGGTTCTTGAGTGTCTGTATTTGTGTGTGTGTAAGGCTATTAAGGAAGGCTGATGCTTTGATTTTGCTTCATATTGGTTGAAAGGAGGGTTATTACATATTTTATGAGCAAACTTCATCGAACAGTTTGAAACGTCCTTCATTTTTGGACTCATATAAGCAGCCATGACCTCACACAGTACAATACGAACTGTACAGTATTTTCACCTAATCTCAACACACACATCTTGAAGACTGGTCCACTAATTATCCCCCAAGAGAGAAGGAGAGACTGGAGGTGTTCGTACAGTAGACAGATACTTTCAGATGTGTGATGTAGACATTGGCTATTCCCTCGATGGAGATACTGAAGAGGCTCTTTACCACCAGCCGTGCAAAGACAGAGGCTCCCTGAGGCCTTATGCAAACAAACACGCAGCCTTACATTTTAATCACATGGCACAAGCTGATTGTATGTCGTTCAGACCAACTGTGAGCTGTTCTCAAACATCGCTCTGCGCTGAGACCGGAGTGTAAAATGTCAATCATGTGAATCTGATTTCCTGTCCTCAAATACCCCAGCTTCCTGTTTCTCTGCACCCTTTCTCCTTGCCTATAAGCCCTCATTCTTGCAGTCTGAATCAAACTGGCTCAGGAAGTCAAGGCCTTTGAAAAGATCTTTAATAATTTCAAATAAGAGCAAAGGGAGTTAGCCCACACACACACACTCACACACACACCATCCTCTTATTTCCTGATTTGAACGCAGCTTGAGGATTCTGAGAAGCTTTACGGTGAACAGTAATCATATACATGTTGGAGTCCTGAAAGAATGAAGAATGAAAGAGTGAGATAAAGGGATGGAAAGAGAGAGAATACAAAGAAGAAAGAGAGAGAAGAAAAGGGGTAGAGAAGGGAAGAAAGAGAGAAAGAGGAACAAGGAGTGAGACAGACAGAAAAAGAGAAAAGAGAAAGATCAGGGATGTTAACCCGACAACACTTGACGTCAGGTGTACGTTAAATGAGACGGCCTTGCTAAAATGATGTATGATAATCTGAGTCAGCAATGTATAGCTCTTTCCCCTCTTTCCCCCCTTTCTCTCTTCCTCCACCTCTCCCAACCTCCATCTCTCTCCCCACATCACACTCTCTCTAAACCTCTCTCTAACCCTCATCCCTGTCGTTCTCTCTTTCTTTCTAACCCTCTCACTTTTTTTAATCTCTCTCTCTACCCCACCCCCAGTGACTCGTTCCTTCCTGACCCCCCAGGGGATGCAGGAAGACAGATGTGTGGCTTCGTTGACGTGGATCACAGCCTACCAGCAACGCAGCTCTGGAAGGGCTCAGAGCCAGGAGACATTACTCAAAAAAGAAGTAAAGAAAAACAGGATGAATCACTTTGGGAGACAACCGGAAACACACGATCCCCATCACCTTGCCTTTTGAAGCTCGGAGTAAGCTTTTCATTTTGTTATTCAAAAGGCAGGTAAGTAGAGAGCCGGATTCAGTGATGGACACAGAGGAGGGATTTAAAGAAGGCCAGATTTGTGTATTCAAACAGCCTTACTTGCTGCTCTCTTTCTCAGAGGAAATAAGTCACACAGAAAAAAAGAGTATTACTGCTGTTAGGCCAGCAAACACTTCTAAAGAACAATTTGAGAGCCATAGTGCTTCTTGGCTTCTTTATGTCCTCTGTACTGAGGCCATTTACTTACCATATAGTAGCTAGAGCTGCTGTTTGTAAGGGATGTACTGGCAAAAGCTGTAATACCAACAGTTTTATACACATCAACTAACACACACAGGCTGGTATTTCTTCACTGTTGAGAGACACTTTACAGGTGGGTTACATTATCTACCATGTAAATACACATAGGCACATAGGAACTGCTATGTAAATAAATGGTGTTAAGTGTTAAAGGTCTGGAGAGTTTAAGGTTGTGTTACCAAAACAAGATCACTGTTCACCCCAGTTCAAACAGCCCAAAAAATAATAAATGATAACCTATTAGTACAGTACAGCATGTGTTAACTCAAATCAACTGAATGACAATGAATGCAGCTGTAAATAAACGACCAAACGACACTATGGCTGATGGCCGATGCCACGTCACCAGATCCTTGATACCTGGTGCATTTGGGATCCATTAATCCAAGATAAAATCACTAGAGGATATTTGTTTCTCCATGGTACTGGTACACATCTCATAATCATTCCCCGCATGGCACATCCCTCACTCCTTTCATCTCCTTCCAATTTGGCCTTGAAAGTTGAGCTGAATACAGTAGCACAGAGTAGGCACCCCTGGCTAGCCTCGTCCAATGAAAAGAAGGGCCAGACCTCTGAATTTGGGATGCTTGTAGCGTTGAGGGCACTAGAGACTGTTTTGTTGCGATGTTGTGATAGTTTCAGAATGAGATGCTGGCTGTGGTGATGCACGGGTGAACCAACGAGATTAGAAGTAATCAATAAAGGAAGATTGATTTGTTCTCACCTTGTGGCTTTGTCCTTTTAAAGATGGAACTTTTGGGTGAAGAACACAGTTTTAGAGGCTTTAATGTGACATCTGTGTTCAGTTTTAGAACAGCATTTAAAAAAAATATATATATCTGTACGTGAGACCCCCTTATAAGATCCTTATTCAGAAGAGCCAAAGAGAAGCTTGGCTGGTTAATGCAAGGGTATGTAATTTGACAGTTGACGCTAATGTCACCAGTCCAATAGTGGAATGAATATTACAATGACCCATTCAGGCTGATGGAAGTGTAATTAGCCCAGCGGAGGAATCAGCCAGTGAGCCATTCGACAGGACTGGACCAGGACCACACATCTGGGAGAAGATAGCTTCTCTGAACACACACAGACACACACTCGTCATCCCTTCGCTCCTTTACTGTCCTCTCTTCTCTTCTCGTCTTTTCTCTTCTCTTCTTTTCTCCTCTCACATACATTTTAATGATGCTGCTTGGCTATTCAAATTTGAATCAGACGTCCGATCAGACCGTCTCTTTTCGAATGTATACAAGGCTTTTATCACCAAAATTGAATTAGGACGTAGTTTGTCTCAAACAAACATTGACTGGAATTTTTATGAAATTAGATATTTATTTACATGCTGTTAAACCAAGACAAAAATATTCTCTGTTAGTTTACCTTCCTGATGAGGAGGGCTGCACCTCTCCAGTGCTGGGAGTCATTCAGCCACAAGGTGGCGCTCTCTCATGTGAATCCGCCCTCCACTGTCGTTTGGATTGACAGCTGGCTGGGTTCCTCCCAGCTGCTCATAACGACTTCCACCCTCTCAGGACCGAGAGGAGCCGCGTGTTTCCGCCCCTGGCCCTCTTCCCTCTCGATCCAACAAGAGAGCAACGCAAACCAGCATCTCCCAGAACGCTCACACGTCACAGTTAGGCTCCTCCCCCTGCTGAAAGAGAGGTTCACACGTGAATATAATCACACCTGACTAAACATGAGACTCCATCCCTCTCTGGATGGTACCTAGGAGGGAAGAGGAGAGGGAGGGAGGAGGAAAGGGTGGGAGGAGGAGCGGGAGGAAGGACAGAGATGCAGGAGGGGGAAGGAGAGAGAGGAGATGAGAGGGAGGAAAGAGGGAGGTGAGGAGAGAGAGAGGGAGGAGCCTCAGGGCTGTGTAAATCATAGCTGTGCCAGGACCAGTCACCAAGCACTCGGCGTGATTTAAAGATGACAGTTTTACTGTTCAAAACTCCTTTACCGTGACACACACGCACACTCGTGCAATTATGCAACCTCTCTCTCTCTCTCTTCTCTCTTTCTCTCTCTCTCTCTCTCTCTCTCTCTCTCTCTCTCTCTCTCTTCTCTCTCGCTCTCTCTGACACGCACAGAAACCGAGCCCCAGTGGACTTACCAGGGGCCTGCCAAAAACTGCCGCAAAAAACTTTCAGCCCCAAAAGCAACATGGGGAGAAGATAGAGATGGAAAGAAGGGAAATGAGGGAAGGATGAGATGCCGAAGACACGATGGAAAATGACCCTCTGTCCTGGAGGGAGGCAGGCAGGCAGAGGAGCAGGAATGTGCAGATGGAACACACACACACACAACACACTCACACCCCCTCCACACACACACACACACACACTTTGACCTGATACACACACAGTTCTGTAATGTTCCCCCGTTGAGCTATTCTGACTGTTGACTCTAACACTCATTTACCAAACAACATAGTGTAAACAAATGTTACTTTTTCAATACTATTCCATGTGCTTTCGCTATCTTTTAGACGGTGCATTTGTGAGTCCCTGTTCATTCTGCTTGTGGATGTACAGTACAAAAGTTCATCCATACATGAAAGAAGCTAACCCCTTGACACATCTACTACGCATGAAATAATCTGAAGTCTCTCCCCCCCCGCTAACCTTGTAACACAATGGGATCACGTTTCTGTATATTTCTATGATTTCAAATGTATTATATGACTAGAGGTATAATTTGGCTGAAGCGAAAGCCTAATTTGAGCCGCGTTCTTTTGTGCACGACTACATTTCGCTTCCTGTGTAACCATATAGTTCTGTAATGTGATCAGTGTTTCTTTTTAATTAAGCCTAACAAGAGAGGGAGACAGCCCTGGTTTGAAGCATGACATCATCATCATGTACCGGCTGGAGGTGTATATGAAGGGAAGTTGGAGGGACTAAAAATAGCAGAACGAGAAGCTGCTCAATCAGGGTCAAGTGACAACAATGAACAATCTGGTCATGATCAAGAATATTCATCTAGTACTGAAACACACACACACATGCACACACCCACACACACACACACAGACATAAATGCACACAGGCACGCACACACACTCAATAAAGGGAGGAGGGTCTACAAACAGTGTGCGTGTTTGTGTGTGTGTGTGTGTGTGTACACGACACAGCAGCAAACCTGGTCCACAGCAGAGTGACTGGCTCGTTAGCTACAGTGACTGATGGAGGTAAGTGTCCATTTCCTTTGTGAAGTTAGACACACATGCTCCAGACACCCACTCACACACATGCAATCACCCCCGCCGTACGCACAAGCAACGCCGCTCATACACATGCCTTAACAAAAACACACACATATGTAATGCCACACACTAAAACGCACACTCATGCAATTCCACACACACACACGCACATACACACACATACACACACGCACATACACAAGCATGCATAAATAGAAACTCCCAGTCAGGGAAGTGAACCAGTACTCCACACACGGCACACAGGCTGCTGTTGGACTGTTTTCACTCCGCTCTGAAAGGCCACACAGTCTGTTAGCTACCAGGGCTTAAATGTCAGATTATTGACTTCCTCCAGACCACTTAAACTATGAGTTCATGTCTCTTTGAGATCCGAGTTCGATGACCACTGTGAGTTTTTTTCTTGTTCAGGGTTTTCCAAAAATCTAGTTCTTAAAAATAATGGTATATCTGTTGATGGTATAACACTTACACAGAGAGGTGGTGAAGCGTGACTGTTTAAAAGTATGAGGTGACCAAGCCCCTCCAGACATAGGCCAAGTACGTTTCAGATGTTTTTGTGGGGAATTTCCAGACAGCTAAATGATCCGACAGGGAAAGCAGTGATCAGTGCAACAGATACATCCCCTTGTAAACAACTTGAGGATAGACGTCAAGAAACACACACACACGCATACACCCACACAAGTGCTCTCTTTCCATCACACTCAAACACACACACACACACACACACACACACAGGCACACACATTACTGCTTGAAGCACATAAACATTAGCCTCCCAAACAACACAGAGCAAGGTCCTGTGGCTGAGCCTCCCTCTCTGACCCTGACCCTGGGTGTCAGAGAGTGACCCAGTCAGACCTCAGACCCAGACACCTCAGAAGGAGCTCCTCCCCACACACACCTCCTGTTGTCTCAGGACTGAGGCGTTGCGCCTGGAGGAAGGGACTAATAAGCTCTTGTTTGTCGTTGTGTCTGGAGGGGGAACCCGACACGCTCTACACGACGCACGCGGAGTGGAGAGCGAGGAAGAGGAGAGCTGCCACACTCCCCCCAGACGCAACCCAATACCGGCCCGGGCGGCGGACCTGCTCTGCTGTGTGTATGTGTGTGTGTGTGTGGGTTTGTGTGTGTGCGTGTGTGTGTTTCCTCTCTGTGCTTTGTTCTCAGGGCCGGCCGATCTGATTGGGTGGCAGATGTGTGAGCCATGGATCTGTGTTTTTCCTCATCAGTGCTGCGCCTGATTTGACTCATTCTGTTTTCTCTCCTGTCAGGCGTGGTAGGGGGCCGGGCGATGACGCCAGGCAGCCGGGCAGATGTGTGTGTGTGTGTATGTGTGTGTGTATGTGTGTGTGTGTGTGTGTATGTGAGACACCCTGAGACTTAATACACATCAACATGAAAACCCTCCCTCCCTCCCTCCCTCCCAAGCCTCCCTCATTCATACACACAGACCCTTTGCTCACCTAGCTGATTATTGTAAACATTGTTCACACAACTTCATCCCCGGCATGTTCTATTATTCATGGGTCCAACAGATGGGCTTTCCTGGGTCCTGGTGACAGGAGGCTGAATGGAAGCTCCTGATCTGGGGCAGAACATATATCCACAACCCCATTTTGAACCACTCCCTGGGTCTCTCTGCTTCAAACCCATTCTCCTCACCCGAGGCCTGGCCACTGCTCTCCTGGCATTGTATTGGACTGGTTTACTGTTTCAACAGATGGCTACGACATCTCAATGAAAGCTGAGTGAGGTTGTTGTGAAGGAGTGATGTTTCTGGGGGCTGAAGAGGCTGGCGTGGACTCACACACAGTTCGGTCCTGGCCAGAATCTTGCTGAGCTGGCGATACTGTTCCTCATGAGAGCAAAACTTCCTGGGTCTCTGCCACCCAGACGACAGACGACACACACACACACACACACTGTGACTTTTGGCCAGGAGTAAGGCCACATGCATGGGCCCATGGAAAGTGTGGCATCACCAGTGGTCCTAATATAAAATAATGACTGCAGTGTTGGGGTGTTTAGTGTGTGCTGTGGTGTGTGTATGTATGGATATATGTGTGTGTGTGTTTGTAACTGCTTATGTACGTGTGAGACTGTGTGAGTGTGCGTATGTGTGTACAGAAAGTGTTTGTGTGTCTGTGGCTGTGTGTGTGCATTACACTGTGTGTGTGTGTGTGTGTGTGTGTGTAAAGCTGTGGTGGAAGGGCCTTGCTCAGCTAGGGGACTCCCAAACCAGGGAGATTGCTCTGCTGGTTCTCCTCCACTGGTCACTAACAAGCTATGAGCCCTGCTGGGCTGCAGAGTGTGCTGTCTGGGATAGCAGAACTAGCCATAGATTACTGCATTTAACAGTTTCTCACCGGTAAGAGCACTCCAGTGAACTGCTGATCTTGATGGGTTTTCTCTGTGATTCAGGTTCTTTCTGTGAAACTGAGTTCCCCAGAGTGCGTGGAGAAGATCAGATTCTGCTTGATGATGCCTTATTAAACACAGACAAGCAGGGCCTGCCGTACAAGAAAGAAACTACAATAACAAACCTTGTGAGGATCCTGGAAGGATGTATGCCTTGATTATTTTGTATTTGGAGCCTAGGTATAGTGCCAAATCAAATATTATTTGAGTAACAGAGCACAATGATTCTGGCGGTAATGTGTGGAGATGGAAGTGGCAGTTCTCCCTCTTATCTCGGGAATCAAAGGGAGTGGAGCTGATCAAGAAGAGCTGGGAGATCACATGCTATTGGCCAGACATGGGGACTCTCACTAATTGGCAGATATTACAGTGTGATAGAAATAAGAGTGAAAGGTAGGGAAGGAGGGAAAGAGCGAGGCAGTATGTCTGTGCATGGCAGGGAGAGAGAGAGAGGGAGGGACAGAGAGGGAGAGAGAGAGGAAGAGGGAGAGAGAAAATGACTGAAGAAAGACTTACAACAAAGTTACATCTGATTCCACGTTCTGTCACCTGACTCTGAGAAACGACTGCTAGTATTGATACAGAGATCAAAGTAAGACTAAAAATAATAAATACCAGGGAGTTGTTTGTTTCCTCTCTCCTCCTCTCTTCTTCTCTCCTCCTCTCTCTTTCTTGCTCTCTCCTCCCCCACTCCCCTCTTACTCCCACCTCCTTTCTCCTCCTCTTTCCTCTTCGTCTCTCCTCCTCTCTCCTCCTCTTTCCTCCTCATCTCTCCTCCTCTTTCCTCCTCGTCTCTCCTCCTCTCTCCTCCGCTTTCCTTACTCTTTCCTCCTCTTTCCTCCTCGTCTCTCCTCCTCTTTCCGTCTCCCTCCCCACTCCAACTTCCACTGGATCGAGAGATGGAGCAGCAATCCATAATCGCCTTTCTTCTGCCAGACTCTCTGCAGGGTTGTGTACATTTTGCTATTCTCTTTGCAAACACCCAGCAGTGTCTCTACCTCTGAACAACCACGTCTGGTTCACAGCTCTTCCCAGCTGTCTGGAGAGGCCTCCTGTAAACAATAAGCTACTGGATAACATCCCAACACTCTGACCACATCAATACTGCCCCTTTTCCTATTCAGAACAACCCTGTGTTGGATGGTGGAGTCTGGAAGAGGGCTTTCTATGAGGCAAAGCTGACAACATTGACTTTTGCCCTCCCTGTCTGAGTGCATCCTGCTGAGAGCGTTCCCATCCTCAGGACAGGCCAGACTCTGGCCTCAAATATGTTGTTCCTGCTGCAAACCTCATCAATCACACACATTAGCCCTCCTCCAACTTTATAGTAACCACACATATTTATGGGATGTCAAATTGCTGTGACAAAGGATAGGAAAATGTTTGTGTGAGTGTGTGTATGTGTTTGTGTCTGTGTAAGTGTGTGTTAACATTTTCAGACATTTTCAGAATGCGAAAGATGAATTGGAAACACATCTTGCTTCATAACACCGAACTTAACACTAGCAGTGACCCCCAAAAGTAGCTTTCAAAAGGTGAAAGTGGCCCACATCCTCCCGCACACAATTTATGAAGGCTGATGCTGTTATCATAGTTCTGATCTGGTGTGTGTTTTTGGGGAGAGGAAATACAACTAGAAATATGACATGAAAGATGTACTCTAAATGAAAAGAGCTTTGAGTGATAGCTGGCCTTTCACTCCTCGGTTGAGTTTGTGAGGGGAGAGCGTGTGAAGGAGAAACACATGAAAGGGACACAATCGCTGAGGTCAAATGAAATGGAAAGAGCAAATTCCATGTATTTTCCCCACTCGTAAATCGAAAACATGTTTCCAGAGAAAAGCTACCACAACTGTTCGCAATCTCAGATATTTATATCGTAAACATATGTAACATTCAGGAGCTGGTCAGATAAACACATAAATGTAAATATTTTACAGGTGATATTTACCTCAGAGAAGATGGATTTGTATCAACAGCCCTTACCACAAACAGGGAAATACCTACAGTGTGCCAAAATCAAAACAACATTCCCGCAAATGTCTCTTCCTTTTTTCATGTATACATATATTTTGGAAAAGTACTGTTAAAATTACTTTGAAAACACCTTGAGGTGTTGACTTCAATCCTGACAGAAACAGACCTAGATATGTCGAGGGATTTTTCCACAGGCTGTTTTCTATAAGGAAACATACCGTTTCCTTATAGGTTGTTTTCTATAAGGAAACAGTCTTGTTACCGCTAGCCAGCTAATCTGCTAAGACATCTGTGTGTTGACAACAGGAATTAGTCATGCTCATGCTAATCGAATGCATATGCTAATAGCTAATTGAGGAAATGCATGGAAGGTGGTTTGTCAGCTGGATGGAAGGAGAGAGAGATCCCCCCTTGTCTCTCCTTCCAGAGAGCCTTAAGACTTTTAAAGCTTTCCAACAGCTTCTCCAGAATGAGGAGAACTTTGACCGCGTCCGGTGTGATTAAGACGGCGTCATGGTGAGTAGAGCCACGTCCTGCTGGGTTCTGCTCTATTTAACTCTCACCCTCGGCCTAAACACACAATAAACCGTCCCTTTTTTATCTTCACATTCACCACAACATTTTGATAACCCTTGTCTCTACATCAGACATGGGTCAGCCCTATCATGTATTAGTTATGTTACAGTAACAGTGGGTTGGCATGGGTGTAGCTCAGTGGTTAAATCATTTGACTGCAGATCAAGAGGTTGCGTTCTAAAAGACGTTGCATTCACCAGGCCTGACCTGTACTTCATGATTACCTCCTGATTACCAGACCAAACACACGTGTGTGTGTGTGTGTGTGTTTGTAAAGGTTTGTGTGTGTGTGTATAGATTTGTGTTGGTGTGTGTGTGTGTGAGTAGGTTACAGAAGAGAAGAAACCCCTCCCGTCATTTAGGCAGGGATATTACTTCCGGGTTTGGAGTTTTACCTTTAACAGTGAATGATTACAATTGGACAAAGAGGAAAGAGACAAGCAGGGGAGGGAGGAGGGAAGGTTTGCCGACAGCCCTGATGGTGAGATGTGAGGGAGGTGGTGCTCGACCACACAGGCAGTCTCCAGAGACCTGCTTCACTGAGAGTGGCGCAGTGACAGGGGTCAAAGTTGAGGGGTCAGGGGTCAACGGAGGCCGTGTTCTTGGCAGCTGAACAGGGCTTGCTTGGCTGTGTGGGGCTGTGTGGGGCTGTGTGTGGCTGTGTGTGTATGTGTGTGGTTGTCTGTGTGTGTGTGTCTGCTGATGAGGGTAAGCCTCAGAGAGTATGAGTGGGCGAGGTTCCAGGAACTACTCTAGGACGAGAGGGGTCAGGAACAACATCTCAGAGAGCTCCAGCTCTCTCTCCTCTCTCTCTGTTTGTCTCTCTCTCTGTCTCCCTGTCTCTCTCTCCTCTCTCTCTCTGTCTTTCCTTCCTCTCTCTTTCCCTTTCCCTCTCTCTCTCTCCGTTTCTCTGTCACTTTTCTACTTCTCGCATTTTATCTCTGTCCCTATCTCTCCTTCTCTCTGTTGCTAAACCATTGCACAAACACAGACAAAAACACATTGTGTCAATACCAGTTGAAAGCTTCCAGATTATTTGTACGCTTGTGCAGTTACCACAACAGCCCAAGTTTACATGCAAGTAATTCCCAAATTATGCAATTTTGTGCTCGTGAAGACAGAATCGGGAGGTTCACAAACAATTCATTAGGGTTAGAGATCAGCTTAAAGGGGCAATTGACTGCAAAACCGATTTTACCTTGTCATAGTTGAATAACGACAGTTCGGTGGGTAAAATGAACATACTGTGAATATCAAAGTCCATTGACACCTCTTTCCTATTCAAATCTCAAAAAGAAAAATTTTGGCTGTAAAATGCTAGCTTTTCAACAAAGCTACCGGTCCTACGTAGGACCGGTGATCGCCCTCTTATTGGCTCTGGTCTGTATCTTTGTCACGCCCCAGAATTTACATCCAGACCAGCCAGAGGTAGCGTCTATCTCCGATACTAGTTTAGATGCGCGCTGCTCTGTGTAAGCTACTTATAAGGAATTACAAAGAAGAACGTTTTGAATATAACAAGGATATTGAAAATGGACCACGGTCGTAAATGCTGTGTTCCAGGCTGTAGCCTACAGGGAAGGCTAACGATCAAAGGCATGCGATTTTTATGCAGTTAGCCTGTGCGTAGGGTGGGTTACTCAGACAGGTCGAAAACAACAGCCTTCTGATCCAGAATCAGCTGTCCTGAAAAGGGACCAAAGGTTCACATGCCTAGCCTTCAAAAGACAAGTACTAAAACAATGTATCAATCATGTATTAACATCAAAAGAACCATCAAATCCTTTTTTTATATGGGAAATATTATTCTTATTGTTTAAGTCAATGAAATAAATGAAAAAATAAAACATGATAATCCCTCACCTACCATGGACTATTCAGTTTTCAGACCTGTCCACCCTATACATACACATGTATTGGTATTCAATTTATGCTATTAAATGTACATAATGCTGGCGTAGAAGGATAGAAACGTATGCGGGGGGGGGGGAGCATTTCATGGCAGGTTTTCCTTGTGATGTAAGTGCAATGCACCCCCTGTTAACCCTGACTAGGACAGTGTGACATGCCTGAAACTTACTGTGCTTATTCATACTAGTGCCCTCAGTGTAAAGTAAGAATCTTTTGATGCTGGGATATACCAAAATATATTTTTTTAAGAATGTGTTCCCATCATTACAGCTTCCCAAAGGTATTCAAACTTTAAAATATGGTTTAGGGTAGTTATTTAATAGTTTCACACTAATCTTGAGCCGTTGTTTCTGAATTAAAGTCATAATAGAGCCATTACCACACAGGTCACCATTTCTGACGGCCGTCAGAATGTGTGACCCCCCCAAAACAAGATGTTTTAAGAATGTGTGCTCCCTCTGTAACTGCTTCCCAAAGGTATTACAATTTCGACAGATCGTTAGGGTAGTTATTTAATCGATTCACACTAATCTGGAGCCGTTTTTTCTTATTTAGAGTCAGCATAGAGCCATTACCACCGAGGTCACCATTTCTGACGGCCGTCAGAATGTGTGACCCACAATAATAAATAAAAAAATGTTTTAAGAATGTGTGTTCCCTCTGTAACTGCTTCCCAAAGGTATTAAAACTTTCAAAGATGGTTTGGGGTAGTTATTTCATCGATTCACACTAATTTGGAGCCGTTGTTTCTAATTTAGAGTCGTCATAGAGCCATTACCACACAGGTCACCATTTCTGACGGCCGTCAGAATGTGTGCCCCCCCCCCAAAAAGATGTTTTAAGAATGTGTGTTCCCACCCTAACTGCTTCCTAAAGGTATTACAATTTCGACAGATCGTTTGGGGTACTTATTTAATCGATTCACATTAATCTGGAGCCGTTGTTTTTTATTTAGAGTCGTCACAGAGCCATTACCACACAGGTCACCATTTCTGACGGCCGTCAGAATGTGTGACCCACAATTTAAAAAAAATATGTTTTAAGAATGTTTGTTCCCACCTTACCTGCTTCCCAAAGGCTTTACAACTTCGAAATATACTTTTGTTGTAGTTATTTAATCGATTCACACTAATCTGGAGCCATTTTTTCTGATTTGGAGTCATCACAGAGCCAATACAACAGAGGACACCATTTCTGACAGCCGTCAGAATGTGTGACCCAAAAATATTTATATTTTTAAGAATGTGTTCCCACCGTAACTGCTTCTCAAAGGTATTCACATTTCGAAAGATGGTTTGAGTAGTTATTTAATCGATTCACACAAATCTTGAGCCGTTGTTTCTAATTTAGAGTCGTCATAGAGCCATTACCACACAGGTCACCATTTCTGACGGCCGTCAGAATGTGTGACCCACAATAATAAATAAAAAAAGATGTTTTAAGAATGTGTGCTCCCTCTGTAACTGCTTCCCAAAGGTATTACAATTTCGAAAGATCGTTAGGGTAGTTATTTAATTGATTCACACTAATCTGGAGCCATTTTTTCTTATTTAGAGTCAGCATAGAGCCATTACCACCGAGGTCACCATTTCTGACGGCCGTCAGAATGTGTGACCCACAATAATAAATAAAAAAATGTTTTAAGAATGTGTGTTCCCTCTGTAACTGCTTCCCAAAGGTATTAAAACTTTCAAAGATGGTTTGGGGTAGTTATTTCATCGATTCACACTAATTTGGAGCCGTTGTTTCTAATTTAGAGTCTTCATAGAGCCATTACCACACAGGTCACCATTTCCGACGGCCGTCAGAATGTGTGCCCCCCCCAAAAAAAGATGTTTTAAGAATGTGTGTTCCCACCCTAACTGCTTCCTAAAGGTATTACAATTTCGACAGATCGTTTGGGGTACTTATTTAATCGATTCACATTAATCTGGAGCCGTTGTTTTTTATTTAGAGTCGTCACAGAGCCATTACCACACAGGTCACCATTTCTGACGGCCGTCAGAATGTGTGACCCACAATTTAAAAAAAATATGTTTTAAGAATGTTTGTTCCCACCTTAACTGCTTCCCAAAGGCTTTACAACTTCGAAATATACTTTTGTTGTAGTTATTTAATCGATTCACTCTAATCTGGAGCCATTTTTTCTGATTTGGAGTCATCACAGAGCCAATACAACAGAGGACACCATTTTTGACAGCCGTCAGAATGTGTGACCCAAAAATATTTATATTTTTAAGAATGTGTTCCCACCGTAACTGCTTCTCAAAGGTATTCACATTTCAAAAGATGGTTTGGGGTAGTTATTTCATCGATTCACACTAATTTGGAGCCGTTGTTTTTTATTTAGAGTCGTCACAGAGCCATTACCACACAGGTCACCATTTCTGACGGCCGTCAGAATGTGTGACCCACAATTTAAAAAAAATATGTTTTAAGAATGTTTGTTCCCACCTTAACTGCTTCCCAAAGGCTTTACAACTTCGAAATATACTTTTGTTGTAGTTATTTAATCGATTCACACTAATCTGGAGCCATTTTTTCTGATTTGGAGTCATCACAGAGCCAATACAACAGAGGACACCATTTCTGACAGCCGTCAGAATGTGTGACCCAAAAATATTTATATTTTTAAGAATGTGTTCCCACCGTAACTGCTTCTCAAAGGTATTCACATTTCGAAAGATGGTTTGAGTAGTTATTTAATCGATTCACACAAATCTTGAGCCGTTGTTTCTAATTTAGAGTCGTCATAGAGCCATTACCACACAGGTCACCATTTCTGACGGCCGTCAGAATGTGTGACCCACAATAATAAATAAAAAAAGATGTTTTAAGAATGTGTGCTCCCTCTGTAACTGCTTCCCAAAGGTATTACAATTTCGAAAGATCGTTAGGGTAGTTATTTAATCGATTCACACTAATCTGGAGCCGTTTTTTCTTATTTAGAGTCAGCATAGAGCCATTACCACCGAGGTCACCATTTCTGACGGCCGTCAGAATGTGTGACCCACAATAATAAAAAAAAATGTTTTAAGAATGTGTGTTCCCACCGTAAATGCTTCCCAAAGGTATTAAAACTTTCAAAGATGGTTTGGGGTAGTTATTTCATCGATTCACACTAATTTGGAGCCGTTGTTTTTTATTTAGAGTCGTCACAGAGCCATTACCACACAGGTCACCATTTCTGACGGCCGTCAGAATGTGTGACCCACAATTAAAAAAAAATATGTTTTAAGAATGTTTGTTCACACCTTAACTGCTTCCCAAAGGCTTTACAACTTCGAAATATACTTTTGTTGTAGTTATTTAATCGATTCACACTAATCTGGAGCCATTTTTTCTGATTTGGAGTCATCACAGAGCCAATACAACAGAGGACACCATTTCTGACAGCCGTCAGAATGTGTGACCCAAAAATATTTATATTTTTAAGAATGTGTTCCCACCGTAACTGCTTCTCAAAGGTATTCACATTTCGAAAGATGGTTTGAGTAGTTATTTAATCGATTCACACAAATCTTGAGCCGTTGTTTCTAATTTAGAGTCGTCATAGAGCCATTACCACACAGGTCACCATTTCTGACGGCCGTCAGAATGTGTGACCCACAATAATAAATAAAAAAAGATGTTTTAAGAATGTGTGCTCCCTCTGTAACTGCTTCCCAAAGGTATTACAATTTCGAAAGATCGTTAGGGTAGTTATTTAATCGATTCACACTAATCTGGAGCCGTTTTTTCTTATTTAGAGTCAGCATAGAGCCATTACCACCGAGGTCACCATTTCTGACGGCCGTCAGAATGTGTGACCCACAATAATAAAAAAAAATGTTTTAAGAATGTGTGTTCCCACCGTAAATGCTTCCCAAAGGTATTAAAACTTTCAAAGATGGTTTGGGGTAGTTATTTCATCGATTCACACTAATTTGGAGCCGTTGTTTTTTATTTAGAGTCGTCACAGAGCCATTACCACACAGGTCACCATTTCTGACGGCCGTCAGAATGTGTGACCCACAATTTAAAAAAAATATGTTTTAAGAATGTTTGTTCACACCTTAACTGCTTCCCAAAGGCTTTACAACTTCGAAATATACTTTTGTTGTAGTTATTTAATCGATTCACACTAATCTGGAGCCATTTTTTCTGATTTGGAGTCATCACAGAGCCAATACAACAGAGGACACCATTTCTGACAGCCGTCAGAATGTGTGACCCAAAAATATTTATATTTTTAAGAATGTGTTCCCACCGTAACTGCTTCTCAAAGGTATTCACATTTCGAAAGATGGTTTGAGTAGTTATTTAATCGATTCACACAAATCTTGAGCCGTTGTTTCTAATTTAGAGTCTTCATAGAGCCATTACCACACAGGTCACCATTTTTGACGGCCGTCAGAATGTGTGACCCACAATAATAAATAAAAAAAGATGTTTTAAGAATGTGTGCTCCCTCTGTAACTGCTTCCCAAAGGTATTACAATTTCGAAAGATCGTTAGGGTAGTTATTTAATCGATTCACACTAATCTGGAGCCGTTTTTTCTTATTTAGAGTCAGCATAGAGCCATTACCACCGAGGTCACCATTTCTGACGGCCGTCAGAATGTGTGACCCACAATAATAAATAAAAAAATGTTTTAAGAATGTGTGTTCCCCCTGTAACTGCTTCCCAAAGGTATTAAAACTTTCAAAGATGGTTTGGGGTAGTTATTTCATCGATTCACACTAATTTGGAGCCGTTGTTTCTAATTTAGAGTCGTCATAGAGCCATTACCACACAGGTCACCATTTCTGACGGCAGTCAGAATGTGTGCCCCCCCCCAAAAAAGATGTTTTAAGAATGTGTGTTCCCACCCTAACTGCTTCCTAAAGGTATTACAATTTCGACAGATCGTTTGGGGTACTTATTTAATCGATTCACATTAATCTGGAGCCGTTGTTTTTTATTTAGAGTCGTCACAGAGCCATTACCACACAGGTCACCATTTCTGACGGCCGTCAGAATGTGTGACCCACAATTTAAAAAAAATATTTTTTAAGAATGTTTGTTCCCACCTGAACTGCTTCCCAAAGGCTTTACAACTTCGAAATATACTTTTGTTGTAGTTATTTAATCGATTCACACTAATCTGGAGCCATTTTTTCTGATTTGGAGTCATCACAGAGCCAATACAACAGAGGACACCATTTCTGACAGCCGTCAGAATGTGTGACCCAAAAATATTTATATTTTTAAGAATGTGTTCCCACCGTAACTGCTTCTCAAAGGTATTCACATTTCGAAAGATGGTTTGAGTAGTTATTTAATCGATTCACACTAATTTGGAGCCGTTGTTTCTAATTTAGAGTCGTCATAGAGCCATTACCACACAGGTCACCATTTCTGACGGCCGTCAGAATGTGTGCCCCCCCCCAAAAAAGATGTTTTAAGAATGTGTGTTCCCACCCTAACTGCTTCCTAAAGGTATTACAATTTCGACAGATCGTTTGGGGTACTTATTTAATCGATTCACACTAATCTTGAGCCGTTGTTTCTAATTTAGAGTCGTCATAGAGCCATTACCACACAGGTCACCATTTCTGACGGCCGTCAGAATGTGTGACCCACAATAATAAAAAAAAATGTTTTAAGAATGTGTGTTCCCACCGTAAATGCTTCCCAAAGGTATTAAAACTTTCAAAGATGGTTTGGGGTAGTTATTTCATCGATTCACACTAATTTGGAGCCGTTGTTTTTTATTTAGAGTCGTCACAGAGCCATTACCACACAGGTCACCATTTCTGACGGCCGTCAGAATGTGTGACCCACAATTTAAAAAAAATATGTTTTAAGAATGTTTGTTCCCACCTTAACTGCTTCCCAAAGGCTTTACAACTTCGAAATATACTTTTGTTGTAGTTATTTAATCGATTCACACTAATCTGGAGCCATTTTTTCTGATTTGGAGTCATCACAGAGCCAATACAACAGAGGACACCATTTCTGACAGCCGTCAGAATGTGTGACCCAAAAATATTTATATTTTTAAGAATGTGTTCCCACCGTAACTGCTTCTCAAAGGTATTCACATTTTGAAAGATGGTTTGAGTAGTTATTTAATCGATTCACACAAATCTTGAGCCGTTGTTTCTAATTTAGAGTCGTCATAGAGCCATTACCACACAGGTCACCATTTCTGACGGCCGTCAGAAATGTGTGACCCACAATAATAAATAAAAAACGATGTTTTAAGAATGTGTGCTCCCTCTGTAACTGCTTCCCAAAGGTATTACAATTTCGAAAGATCGTTAGGGTAGTTATTTAATCGATTCACACTAATCTGGAGCCGTTTTTTCTTATTTAGAGTCAGCATAGAGCCATTACCACCGAGGTCACCATTTCTGACGGCCGTCAGAATGTGTGACCCACAATAATAAATAAAAAAATGTTTTAAGAATGTGTGTTCCCCCTGTAACTGCTTCCCAAAGGTATTAAAACTTTCAAAGATGGTTTGGGGTAGTTATTTCATCGATTCACACTAATTTGGAGCCGTTGTTTCTAATTTAGAGTCGTCATAGAGCCATTACCACACAGGTCACCATTTCTGACGGCCGTCAGAATGTGTGCCCCCCCCAAAAAAAGATGTTTTAAAAATGTGTGTTCCCACCGTAACTGCTTCTCAAAGGTATTCACATTTCAAAAGATGGTTTGGGTAGTTATTAAATCGATTCACACTAATCTTGAGCCGTTGTTTCTAATTTAGAGTCTTCATAGAGCCATTACCACACAGGTCACCATTTTTGACGGCCGTCAGAATGTGTGACCCACAATAATAAATAAAAAAAGATGTTTTAAGAATGTGTGCTCCCTCTGTAACTGCTTCCCAAAGGTATTAAAACTTTCAAAGATGGTTTGGGGTAGTTATTTCATCGATTCACACTAATTTGGAGCCGTTGTTTTTTATTTAGAGTCGTCACAGAGCCATTACCACACAGGTCACCATTTCTGACGGCCGTCAGAATGTGTGACCCACAATTTAAAAAAAATATGTTTTAAGAATGTTTGTTCACACCTTAACTGCTTCCCAAAGGCTTTACAACTTCGAAATATACTTTTGTTGTAGTTATTTAATCGATTCACACTAATCTGGAGCCATTTTTTCTGATTTGGAGTCATCACAGAGCCAATACAACAGAGGACACCATTTCTGACAGCCGTCAGAATGTGTGACCCAAAAATATTTATATTTTTAAGAATGTGTTCCCACCGTAACTGCTTCTCAAAGGTATTCACATTTCGAAAGATGGTTTGAGTAGTTATTTAATCGATTCACACAAATCTTGAGCCGTTGTTTCTAATTTAGAGTCGTCATAGAGCCATTACCACACAGGTCACCATTTTTGACGGCCGTCAGAATGTGTGACCCACAATAATAAATAAAAAAAGATGTTTTAAGAATGTGTGCTCCCTCTGTAACTGCTTCCCAAAGGTATTACAATTTCGAAAGATCGTTAGGGTAGTTATTTAATCGATTCACACTAATCTGGAGCCGTTTTTTCTTATTTAGAGTCAGCATAGAGCCATTACCACCGAGGTCACCATTTCTGACGGCCGTCAGAATGTGTGACCCACAATAATAAATAAAAAAATGTTTTAAGAATGTGTGTTCCCCCTGTAACTGCTTCCCAAAGGTATTAAAACTTTCAAAGATGGTTTGGGGTAGTTATTTCATCGATTCACACTAATTTGGAGCCGTTGTTTCTAATTTAGAGTCGTCATAGAGCCATTACCACACAGGTCACCATTTCTGACGGCAGTCAGAATGTGTGCCCCCCCCCCAAAAAAGATGTTTTAAGAATGTGTGTTCCCACCCTAACTGCTTCCTAAAGGTATTACAATTTCGACAGATCGTTTGGGGTACTTATTTAATCGATTCACATTAATCTGGAGCCGTTGTTTTTTATTTAGAGTCGTCACAGAGCCATTACCACACAGGTCACCATTTCTGACGGCCGTCAGAATGTGTGACCCACAATTTAAAAAAAATATTTTTTAAGAATGTTTGTTCCCACCTGAACTGCTTCCCAAAGGCTTTACAACTTCGAAATATACTTTTGTTGTAGTTATTTAATCGATTCACACTAATCTGGAGCCATTTTTTCTGATTTGGAGTCATCACAGAGCCAATACAACAGAGGACACCATTTCTGACAGCCGTCAGAATGTGTGACCCAAAAATATTTATATTTTTAAGAATGTGTTCCCACCGTAACTGCTTCTCAAAGGTATTCACATTTCGAAAGATGGTTTGAGTAGTTATTTAATCGATTCACACTAATTTGGAGCCGTTGTTTCTAATTTAGAGTCGTCATAGAGCCATTACCACACAGGTCACCATTTCTGACGGCCGTCAGAATGTGTGCCCCCCCCCAAAAAAGATGTTTTAAGAATGTGTGTTCCCACCCTAACTGCTTCCTAAAGGTATTACAATTTCGACAGATCGTTTGGGGTACTTATTTAATCGATTCACACTAATCTTGAGCCGTTGTTTCTAATTTAGAGTCGTCATAGAGCCATTACCACACAGGTCACCATTTCTGACGGCCGTCAGAATGTGTGACCCACAATAATAAAAAAAAATGTTTTAAGAATGTGTGTTCCCACCGTAAATGCTTCCCAAAGGTATTAAAACTTTCAAAGATGGTTTGGGGTAGTTATTTCATCGATTCACACTAATTTGGAGCCGTTGTTTTTTATTTAGAGTCGTCACAGAGCCATTACCACACAGGTCACCATTTCTGACGGCCGTCAGAATGTGTGACCCACAATTTTAAAAAAATATGTTTTAAGAATGTTTGTTCCCACCTTAACTGCTTCCCAAAGGCTTTACAACTTCGAAATATACTTTTGTTGTAGTTATTTAATCGATTCACACTAATCTGGAGCCATTTTTTCTGATTTGGAGTCATCACAGAGCCAATACAACAGAGGACACCATTTCTGACAGCCGTCAGAATGTGTGACCCAAAAATATTTATATTTTTAAGAATGTGTTCCCACCGTAACTGCTTCTCAAAGGTATTCACATTTTGAAAGATGGTTTGAGTAGTTATTTAATCGATTCACACAAATCTTGAGCCGTTGTTTCTAATTTAGAGTCGTCATAGAGCCATTACCACACAGGTCACCATTTCTGACGGCCGTCAGAATGTGTGACCCACAATAATAAATAAAAAACGATGTTTTAAGAATGTGTGCTCCCTCTGTAACTGCTTCCCAAAGGTATTACAATTTCGAAAGATCGTTAGGGTAGTTATTTAATCGATTCACACTAATCTGGAGCCGTTTTTTCTTATTTAGAGTCAGCATAGAGCCATTACCACCGAGGTCACCATTTCTGACGGCCGTCAGAATGTGTGACCCACAATAATAAATAAAAAAATGTTTTAAGAATGTGTGTTCCCCCTGTAACTGCTTCCCAAAGGTATTAAAACTTTCAAAGATGGTTTGGGGTAGTTATTTCATCGATTCACACTAATTTGGAGCCGTTGTTTCTAATTTAGAGTCGTCATAGAGCCATTACCACACAGGTCACCATTTCTGACGGCCGTCAGAATGTGTGCCCCCCCCAAAAAAAGATGTTTTAAAAATGTGTGTTCCCACCGTAACTGCTTCTCAAAGGTATTCACATTTCAAAAGATGGTTTGGGTAGTTATTAAATCGATTCACACTAATCTTGAGCCGTTGTTTCTAATTTAGAGTCGTCATAGAGCCATTACCACACAGGTCACCATTTCTGACGGCCGTCAGAATGTGTGACCCACAATAATAAAAAAATATGTTTTAAGAATGTGTGTTCCCACCGTAAATGCTTCCCAAAGGTATTAAAACTTTCAAAGATGGTTTGGGGTAGTTATTTCATCGATTCACACTAATTTGGAGCCGTTGTTTTTTATTTAGAGTCGTCACAGAGCCATTACCACACAGGTCACCATTTCTGACGGCCGTCAGAATGTGTGACCCACAATTTAAAAAAAATATGTTTTAAGAATGTTTGTTCACACCTTAACTGCTTCCCAAAGGCTTTACAACTTCGAAATATACTTTTGTTGTAGTTATTTAATCGATTCACACTAATCTGGAGCCATTTTTTCTGATTTGGAGTCATCACAGAGCCAATACAACAGAGGACACCATTTCTGACAGCCGTCAGAATGTGTGACCCAAAAATATTTATATTTTTAAGAATGTGTTCCCACCGTAACTGCTTCTCAAAGGTATTCACATTTCGAAAGATGGTTTGAGTAGTTATTTAATCGATTCACACAAATCTTGAGACGTTGTTTCTAATTTAGAGTCGTCATAGAGCCATTACCACACAGGTCACCATTTCTGACGGCCGTCAGAATGTGTGACCCACAATAATAAAAAAAAATGTTTTAAGAATGTGTGTTCCCACCGTAAATGCTTCCCAAAGGTATTAAAACTTTCAAAGATGGTTTGGGGTAGTCATTTCATCGATTCACACTAATTTGGAGCCGTTGTTTTTTTATTTAGAGTCGTCACAGAGCCATTACCACACAGGTCACCATTTCTGAACGCCGTCAGAATGTGTGACCCACAATAATAAATAAAAAAATGTTTTAAGAATGTGTGTTCCCTCTGTAACTGCTTCCCAAAGGTATTACAATTTCGAAAGATCGTTAGGGTAGTTATTTAATCGATTCACACTAATCTGGAGCCATTTTTTCTTATTTAGAGTCAGCATAGAGCCATTACCACCGAGGTCACCATTTCTGACGGCCGTCAGAATGTGTGACCCACAATAATAAATAAAAAAATGTTTTAAGAATGTGTGTTCCCCCTGTAACTGCTTCCCAAAGGTATTAAAACTTTCAAAGATGGTTTGGGGTAGTTATTTCATCGATTCACACTAATTTGGAGCCGTTGTTTCTAATTTAGAGTCGTCATAGAGCCATTACCACACAGGTCACCATTTCTGACGGCCGTCAGAATGTGTGCCCCCCCCAAAAAAAGATGTTTTAAAAATGTGTGTTCCCACCGTAACTGCTTCTCAAAGGTATTCACATTTCAAAAGATGGTTTGGGTAGTTATTAAATCGATTCACACTAATCTTGAGCCGTTGTTTCTAATTTAGAGTCGTCATAGAGCCATTACCACACAGGTCACCATTTCTGACGGCCGTCAGAATGTGTGACCCACAATAATAAAAAAATATGTTTTAAGAATGTGTGTTCCCACCGTAAATGCTTCCCAAAGGTATTAAAACTTTCAAAGATGGTTTGGGGTAGTTATTTCATCGATTCACACTAATTTGGAGCCGTTGTTTTTTATTTAGAGTCGTCACAGAGCCATTACCACACAGGTCACCATTTCTGACGGCCGTCAGAATGTGTGACCCACAATTTAAAAAAAATATGTTTTAAGAATGTTTGTTCACACCTTAACTGCTTCCCAAAGGCTTTACAACTTCGAAATATACTTTTGTTGTAGTTATTTAATCGATTCACACTAATCTGGAGCCATTTTTTCTGATTTGGAGTCATCACAGAGCCAATACAACAGAGGACACCATTTCTGACAGCCGTCAGAATGTGTGACCCAAAAATATTTATATTTTTAAGAATGTGTTCCCACCGTAACTGCTTCTCAAAGGTATTCACATTTCGAAAGATGGTTTGAGTAGTTATTTAATCGATTCACACAAATCTTGAGCCGTTGTTTCTAATTTAGAGTCGTCATAGAGCCATTACCACACAGGTCACCATTTCTGACGGCCGTCAGAATGTGTGACCCACAATAATAAAAAAAAATGTTTTAAGAATGTGTGTTCCCACCGTAAATGCTTCCCAAAGGTATTAAAACTTTCAAAGATGGTTTGGGGTAGTCATTTCATCGATTCACACTAATTTGGAGCCGTTGTTTTTTTATTTAGAGTCGTCACAGAGCCATTACCACACAGGTCACCATTTCTGACGGCCGTCAGAATGTGTGACCCACAATTTAAAAAAAATATGTTTTAAGAATGTTTGTTCACACCTTAACTGCTTCCCAAAGGCTTTACAACTTCGAAATATACTTTTGTTGTAGTTATTTAATCGATTCACACTAATCTGGAGCCATTTTTTCTGATTTGGAGTCATCACAGAGCCAATACAACAGAGGACACCATTTCTGACAGCCGTCAGAATGTGTGACCCAAAAACATTCATATTTTTAAGAATGTGTTCCCACCGTAACTGCTTCTCAAAGGTATTCACATTTCGAAAGATGGTTTGAGTAGTTATTTAATCGATTCACAAAAATCTTGAGCCGTTGTTTCTAATTTAGAGTCGTCATAGAGCCATTAACACACAGGTCACCATTTCTGACGGCCGTCAGAATGTGTGACCCACAATTAAAAAAAAATATGTTTTAAGAATGTTTGTTCCCACCTTAACTGCTTCCCAAAGGCTTTACAACTTCGAAATATACTTTTGTTGTAGTTATTTAATCGATTCACACTAATCTGGAGCCATTTTTTCTGATTTGGAGTCATCACAGAGCCAATACAACAGAGGACACCATTTCTGACAGCCGTCAGAATGTGTGACCCAAAAATATTCATATTTTTAAGAATGTGTTCCCACCGTAACTGCTTCTCAAAGGTATTCACATTTCGAAAGATGGTTTGAGTAGTTATTTAATCGATTCACACAAATCTTGAGCCGTTGTTTCTAATTTAGAGTCGTCATAGAGCCATTACCACACAGGTCACCATTTCTGACGGCCGTCAGAATGTGTGACCCACAATTAAAAAAAAATATGTTTTAAGAATGTTTGTTCCCACCTTAACTGCTTCCCAAAGGCTTTACAACTTCGAAATATACTTTTGTTGTAGTTATTTAATCGATTCACACTAATCTGGAGCCATTTTTTCTGATTTGGAGTCATCACAGAACCAATACAACAGAGGACACCATTTCTGACAGCCGTCAGAATGTGTGACCCAAAAATATTTATATTTTTAAGAATGTGTTCCCACCGTAACTGCTTCTCAAAGGTATTCACATTTCGAAAGATGGTTTGAGTAGTTATTTAATCGATTCACACAAATCTTGAGCCGTTGTTTCTAATTTAGAGTCGTCATAGAGCCATTACCACACAGGTCACCATTTCTGACGGCCGTCAGAATGTGTGACCCACAATAATAAATAAAAAAAGATGTTTTAAGAATGTGTGCTCCCTCTGTAACTGCTTCCCAAAGGTATTACAATTTCGAAAGATCGTTAGGGTAGTTATTTAATCGATTCACACTAATCTGGAGCCATTTTTTCTTATTTAGAGTCAGCATAGAGCCATTACCACCGAGGTCACCATTTCTGACGGCCGTCAGAATGTGTGACCCACAATAATAAATAAAAAAATGTTTTAAGAATGTGTGTTCCTTCTGTAACTGCTTCCCAAAGGTATTAGAACTTTCAAAGATGGTTTGGGGTAGTTATTTCATCGATTCACACTAATTTGGAGCCGTTGTTTCTAATTTAGAGTCTTCATAGAGCCATTACCACACAGGTCACCATTTCTGACGGCCGTCAGAATGTGTGCCCCCCCCCCAAAAAGATGTTTTAAGAATGTGTGTTCCCACCCTAACTGCTTCCTAAAGGTATTACAATTTCGACAGATCGTTTGGGGTACTTATTTAATCGATTCACATTAATCTGGAGCCGTTGTTTTTTATTTAGAGTCGTCACAGAGCCATTACCACACAGGTCACCATTTCTGACGGCCGTCAGAATGTGTGACCCACAATTTAAAAAAAATATGTTTTAAGAATGTTTGTTCCCACCTTAACTGCTTCCCAAAGGCTTTACAACTTCGAAATATACTTTTGTTGTAGTTATTTAATCGATTCACACTAATCTGGAGCCAATTTTTCTGATTTGGAGTCATTAAAGAGCCAATACAACAGAGGACACCATTTTTGACAGCCGTCAGAATGTGTGACCCAAAAATATTTATATTTTTAAGAATGTGTTCCCACCGTAACTGCTTCTCAAAGGTATTCACATTTCAAAAGATGGTTTGGGTAGTTATTAAATCGATTCACACTAATCTTGAGCCGTTGTTTCTAATTTAGAGTCGTCATAGAGCCATTACCACACAGGTCACCATTTCTGACGGCCGTCAGAATGTGTGACCCACAATAATTAAAAAAAATGTTTTTAGAATGTGTGTTCCCACCGTAAATGCTTCCCAAAGGTATTAAAACTTTCAAAGATGGTTTGGGGTAGTCATTTCATCGATTCACACTAATTTGGAGCCGTTGTTTTTTATTTAGAGTCGTCACAGAGCCATTACCACACAGGTCACCATTTCTGACGGCCGTCAGAATGTGTGACCCACAATTTAAAAAAAATATGTTTTAAGAATGTTTGTTCCCACCTTAACTGCTTCCCAAAGGCTTTACAACTTCGAAATATACTTTTGTTGTAGTTATTTAATCGATTCACACTAATCTGGAGCCATTTTTTCTGATTTGGAGTCATCACAGAGCCAATACAACAGAGGACACCATTTCTGACAGCCGTCAGAATGTGTGACCCAAAAATATTCATATTTTTAAGAATGTGTGCTCCCTCTGTAACTGCTTCCCAAAGGTATTACAATTTCGAAAGATGGTTTGAGTAGTTATTTAATCGATTCACAAAAATCTTGAGCCGTTGTTTCTAATTTAGAGTCGTCACAGAGCCATTACCACACAGGTCACCATTTCTGACGGCCGTCAGAATGTGTGTCCCACAATAAAAAAAAAATATGTTTTAAGAATGTTTGTTCCCACCTTAACTGCTTCCCAAAGGCTTTACAACTTCGAAATATACTTTTGTTGTAGTTATTTAATCGATTCACACTAATCTGGAGCCATTTTTTCTGATTTGGAGTCATCACAGAACCAATACAACAGAGGACACCATTTCTGACAGCCGTCAGAATGTGTGACCCAAAAATATTTATATTTTTAAGAATGTGTTCCCACCGTAACTGCTTCTCAAAGGTATTCACATTTCGAAAGATGGTTTGAGTAGTTATTTAATCGATTCACACAAATCTTGAGCCGTTGTTTCTAATTTAGAGTCGTCATAGAGCCATTACCACACAGGTCACCATTTCTGACGGCCGTCAGAATGTGTGACCCACAATAATAAATAAAAAAAGATGTTTTAAGAATGTGTGCTCCCTCTGTAACTGCTTCCCAAAGGTATTACAATTTCGAAAGATCGTTAGGGTAGTTATTTAATCGATTCACACTAATCTGGAGCCATTTTTTCTTATTTAGAGTCAGCATAGAGCCATTACCACCGAGGTCACCATTTCTGACGGCCGTCAGAATGTGTGACCCACAATAATACATAAAAAAATGTTTTAAGAATGTGTGTTCCCTCTGTAACTGCTTCCCAAAGGTATTAGAACTTTCAAAGATGGTTTGGGGTAGTTATTTCATCGATTCACACTAATTTGGAGCCGTTGTTTCTAATTTAGAGTCGTCATAGAGCCATTACCACACAGGTCACCATTTCTGACGGCCGTCAGAATGTGTGCCCCCCCCCAAAAAGATGTTTTAAGAATGTGTGTTCCCACCCTAACTGCTTCCTAAAGGTATTACAATTTCGACAGATCGTTTGGGGTACTTATTTAATCGATTCACATTAATCTGGAGCCGTTGTTTTTTATTTAGAGTCGTCACAGAGCCATTACCACACAGGTCACCATTTCTGACGGCCGTCAGAATGTGTGACCCACAATTTAAAAAAAATATGTTTTAAGAATGTTTGTTCACACCTTAACTGCTTCCCAAAGGCTTTACAACTTCGAAATATACTTTTGTTGTAGTTATTTAATCGATTCACACTAATCTGGAGCCATTTTTTCTGATTTGGAGTCATCACAGAGCCAATACAACAGAGGACACCATTTCTGACAGCCGTCAGAATGTGTGACCCAAAAATATTTATATTTTTAAGAATGTGTTCCCACCGTAACTGCTTCTCAAAGGTATTCACATTTCGAAAGATGGTTTGAGTAGTTATTTAATCGATTCACACAAATCTTGAGCCGTTGTTTCTAATTTAGAGTCTTCATAGAGCCATTACCACACAGGTCACCATTTTTGACGGCCGTCAGAATGTGTGACCCACAATAATAAATAAAAAAAGATGTTTTAAGAATGTGTGCTCCCTCTGTAACTGCTTCCCAAAGGTATTACAATTTCGAAAGATCGTTAGGGTAGTTATTTAATCGATTCACACTAATCTGGAGCCGTTTTTTCTTATTTAGAGTCAGCATAGAGCCATTACCACCGAGGTCACCATTTCTGACGGCCGTCAGAATGTGTGACCCACAATAATAAATAAAAAAATGTTTTAAGAATGTGTGTTCCCCCTGTAACTGCTTCCCAAAGGTATTAAAACTTTCAAAGATGGTTTGGGGTAGTTATTTCATCGATTCACACTAATTTGGAGCCGTTGTTTCTAATTTAGAGTCGTCATAGAGCCATTACCACACAGGTCACCATTTCTGACGGCAGTCAGAATGTGTGCCCCCCCCCAAAAAAGATGTTTTAAGAATGTGTGTTCCCACCCTAACTGCTTCCTAAAGGTATTACAATTTCGACAGATCGTTTGGGGTACTTATTTAATCGATTCACATTAATCTGGAGCCGTTGTTTTTTATTTAGAGTCGTCACAGAGCCATTACCACACAGGTCACCATTTCTGACGGCCGTCAGAATGTGTGACCCACAATTTAAAAAAAATATTTTTTAAGAATGTTTGTTCCCACCTGAACTGCTTCCCAAAGGCTTTACAACTTCGAAATATACTTTTGTTGTAGTTATTTAATCGATTCACACTAATCTGGAGCCATTTTTTCTGATTTGGAGTCATCACAGAGCCAATACAACAGAGGACACCATTTCTGACAGCCGTCAGAATGTGTGACCCAAAAATATTTATATTTTTAAGAATGTGTTCCCACCGTAACTGCTTCTCAAAGGTATTCACATTTCGAAAGATGGTTTGAGTAGTTATTTAATCGATTCACACTAATTTGGAGCCGTTGTTTCTAATTTAGAGTCGTCATAGAGCCATTACCACACAGGTCACCATTTCTGACGGCCGTCAGAATGTGTGCCCCCCCCCAAAAAAGATGTTTTAAGAATGTGTGTTCCCACCCTAACTGCTTCCTAAAGGTATTACAATTTCGACAGATCGTTTGGGGTACTTATTTAATCGATTCACACTAATCTTGAGCCGTTGTTTCTAATTTAGAGTCGTCATAGAGCCATTACCACACAGGTCACCATTTCTGACGGCCGTCAGAATGTGTGACCCACAATAATAAAAAAAAATGTTTTAAGAATGTGTGTTCCCACCGTAAATGCTTCCCAAAGGTATTAAAACTTTCAAAGATGGTTTGGGGTAGTTATTTCATCGATTCACACTAATTTGGAGCCGTTGTTTTTTATTTAGAGTCGTCACAGAGCCATTACCACACAGGTCACCATTTCTGACGGCCGTCAGAATGTGTGACCCACAATTTTAAAAAAATATGTTTTAAGAATGTTTGTTCCCACCTTAACTGCTTCCCAAAGGCTTTACAACTTCGAAATATACTTTTGTTGTAGTTATTTAATCGATTCACACTAATCTGGAGCCATTTTTTCTGATTTGGAGTCATCACAGAGCCAATACAACAGAGGACACCATTTCTGACAGCCGTCAGAATGTGTGACCCAAAAATATTTATATTTTTAAGAATGTGTTCCCACCGTAACTGCTTCTCAAAGGTATTCACATTTTGAAAGATGGTTTGAGTAGTTATTTAATCGATTCACACAAATCTTGAGCCGTTGTTTCTAATTTAGAGTCGTCATAGAGCCATTACCACACAGGTCACCATTTCTGACGGCCGTCAGAATGTGTGACCCACAATAATAAATAAAAAACGATGTTTTAAGAATGTGTGCTCCCTCTGTAACTGCTTCCCAAAGGTATTACAATTTCGAAAGATCGTTAGGGTAGTTATTTAATCGATTCACACTAATCTGGAGCCGTTTTTTCTTATTTAGAGTCAGCATAGAGCCATTACCACCGAGGTCACCATTTCTGACGGCCGTCAGAATGTGTGACCCACAATAATAAATAAAAAAATGTTTTAAGAATGTGTGTTCCCCCTGTAACTGCTTCCCAAAGGTATTAAAACTTTCAAAGATGGTTTGGGGTAGTTATTTCATCGATTCACACTAATTTGGAGCCGTTGTTTCTAATTTAGAGTCGTCATAGAGCCATTACCACACAGGTCACCATTTCTGACGGCCGTCAGAATGTGTGCCCCCCCCAAAAAAAGATGTTTTAAAAATGTGTGTTCCCACCGTAACTGCTTCTCAAAGGTATTCACATTTCAAAAGATGGTTTGGGTAGTTATTAAATCGATTCACACTAATCTTGAGCCGTTGTTTCTAATTTAGAGTCTTCATAGAGCCATTACCACACAGGTCACCATTTTTGACGGCCGTCAGAATGTGTGACCCACAATAATAAATAAAAAAAGATGTTTTAAGAATGTGTGCTCCCTCTGTAACTGCTTCCCAAAGGTATTACAATTTCGAAAGATCGTTAGGGTAGTTATTTAATCGATTCACACTAATCTGGAGCCGTTTTTTCTTATTTAGAGTCAGCATAGAGCCATTACCACCGAGGTCACCATTTCTGACGGCCGTCAGAATGTGTGACCCACAATAATAAAAAAAAATGTTTTAAGAATGTGTGTTCCCACCGTAAATGCTTCCCAAAGGTATTAAAACTTTCAAAGATGGTTTGGGGTAGTTATTTCATCGATTCACACTAATTTGGAGCCGTTGTTTTTTATTTAGAGTCGTCACAGAGCCATTACCACACAGGTCACCATTTCTGACGGCCGTCAGAATGTGTGACCCACAATTTAAAAAAAATATGTTTTAAGAATGTTTGTTCACACCTTAACTGCTTCCCAAAGGCTTTACAACTTCGAAATATACTTTTGTTGTAGTTATTTAATCGATTCACACTAATCTGGAGCCATTTTTTCTGATTTGGAGTCATCACAGAGCCAATACAACAGAGGACACCATTTCTGACAGCCGTCAGAATGTGTGACCCAAAAATATTTATATTTTTAAGAATGTGTTCCCACCGTAACTGCTTCTCAAAGGTATTCACATTTCGAAAGATGGTTTGAGTAGTTATTTAATCGATTCACACAAATCTTGAGCCGTTGTTTCTAATTTAGAGTCGTCATAGAGCCATTACCACACAGGTCACCATTTTTGACGGCCGTCAGAATGTGTGACCCACAATAATAAATAAAAAAAGATGTTTTAAGAATGTGTGCTCCCTCTGTAACTGCTTCCCAAAGGTATTACAATTTCGAAAGATCGTTAGGGTAGTTATTTAATCGATTCACACTAATCTGGAGCCGTTTTTTCTTATTTAGAGTCAGCATAGAGCCATTACCACCGAGGTCACCATTTCTGACGGCCGTCAGAATGTGTGACCCACAATAATAAATAAAAAAATGTTTTAAGAATGTGTGTTCCCCCTGTAACTGCTTCCCAAAGGTATTAAAACTTTCAAAGATGGTTTGGGGTAGTTATTTCATCGATTCACACTAATTTGGAGCCGTTGTTTCTAATTTAGAGTCGTCATAGAGCCATTACCACACAGGTCACCATTTCTGACGGCAGTCAGAATGTGTGCCCCCCCCCAAAAAAGATGTTTTAAGAATGTGTGTTCCCACCCTAACTGCTTCCTAAAGGTATTACAATTTCGACAGATCGTTTGGGGTACTTATTTAATCGATTCACATTAATCTGGAGCCGTTGTTTTTTATTTAGAGTCGTCACAGAGCCATTACCACACAGGTCACCATTTCTGACGGCCGTCAGAATGTGTGACCCACAATTTAAAAAAAATATTTTTTAAGAATGTTTGTTCCCACCTGAACTGCTTCCCAAAGGCTTTACAACTTCGAAATATACTTTTGTTGTAGTTATTTAATCGATTCACACTAATCTGGAGCCATTTTTTCTGATTTGGAGTCATCACAGAGCCAATACAACAGAGGACACCATTTCTGACAGCCGTCAGAATGTGTGACCCAAAAATATTTATATTTTTAAGAATGTGTTCCCACCGTAACTGCTTCTCAAAGGTATTCACATTTCGAAAGATGGTTTGAGTAGTTATTTAATCGATTCACACTAATTTGGAGCCGTTGTTTCTAATTTAGAGTCGTCATAGAGCCATTACCACACAGGTCACCATTTCTGACGGCCGTCAGAATGTGTGCCCCCCCCCAAAAAAGATGTTTTAAGAATGTGTGTTCCCACCCTAACTGCTTCCTAAAGGTATTACAATTTCGACAGATCGTTTGGGGTACTTATTTAATCGATTCACACTAATCTTGAGCCGTTGTTTCTAATTTAGAGTCGTCATAGAGCCATTACCACACAGGTCACCATTTCTGACGGCCGTCAGAATGTGTGACCCACAATAATAAAAAAAAATGTTTTAAGAATGTGTGTTCCCACCGTAAATGCTTCCCAAAGGTATTAAAACTTTCAAAGATGGTTTGGGGTAGTTATTTCATCGATTCACACTAATTTGGAGCCGTTGTTTTTTATTTAGAGTCGTCACAGAGCCATTACCACACAGGTCACCATTTCTGACGGCCGTCAGAATGTGTGACCCACAATTTTAAAAAAATATGTTTTAAGAATGTTTGTTCCCACCTTAACTGCTTCCCAAAGGCTTTACAACTTCGAAATATACTTTTGTTGTAGTTATTTAATCGATTCACACTAATCTGGAGCCATTTTTTCTGATTTGGAGTCATCACAGAGCCAATACAACAGAGGACACCATTTCTGACAGCCGTCAGAATGTGTGACCCAAAAATATTTATATTTTTAAGAATGTGTTCCCACCGTAACTGCTTCTCAAAGGTATTCACATTTTTTAAAGATGGTTTGAGTAGTTATTTAATCGATTCACACAAATCTTGAGCCGTTGTTTCTAATTTAGAGTCGTCATAGAGCCATTACCACACAGGTCACCATTTCTGACGGCCGTCAGAATGTGTGACCCACAATAATAAATAAAAAACGATGTTTTAAGAATGTGTGCTCCCTCTGTAACTGCTTCCCAAAGGTATTACAATTTCGAAAGATCGTTAGGGTAGTTATTTAATCGATTCACACTAATCTGGAGCCGTTTTTTCTTATTTAGAGTCAGCATAGAGCCATTACCACCGAGGTCACCATTTCTGACGGCCGTCAGAATGTGTGACCCACAATAATAAATAAAAAAATGTTTTAAGAATGTGTGTTCCCCCTGTAACTGCTTCCCAAAGGTATTAAAACTTTCAAAGATGGTTTGGGGTAGTTATTTCATCGATTCACACTAATTTGGAGCCGTTGTTTCTAATTTAGAGTCGTCATAGAGCCATTACCACACAGGTCACCATTTCTGACGGCCGTCAGAATGTGTGCCCCCCCCAAAAAAAGATGTTTTAAAAATGTGTGTTCCCACCGTAACTGCTTCTCAAAGGTATTCACATTTCAAAAGATGGTTTGGGTAGTTATTAAATCGATTCACACTAATCTTGAGCCGTTGTTTCTAATTTAGAGTCGTCATAGAGCCATTACCACACAGGTCACCATTTCTGACGGCCGTCAGAATGTGTGACCCACAATAATAAAAAAATATGTTTTAAGAATGTGTGTTCCCACCGTAAATGCTTCCCAAAGGTATTAAAACTTTCAAAGATGGTTTGGGGTAGTTATTTCATCGATTCACACTAATTTGGAGCCGTTGTTTTTTATTTAGAGTCGTCACAGAGCCATTACCACACAGGTCACCATTTCTGACGGCCGTCAGAATGTGTGACCCACAATTTAAAAAAAATATGTTTTAAGAATGTTTGTTCACACCTTAACTGCTTCCCAAAGGCTTTACAACTTCGAAATATACTTTTGTTGTAGTTATTTAATCGATTCACACTAATCTGGAGCCATTTTTTCTGATTTGGAGTCATCACAGAGCCAATACAACAGAGGACACCATTTCTGACAGCCGTCAGAATGTGTGACCCAAAAATATTTATATTTTTAAGAATGTGTTCCCACCGTAACTGCTTCTCAAAGGTATTCACATTTCGAAAGATGGTTTGAGTAGTTATTTAATCGATTCACACAAATCTTGAGCCGTTGTTTCTAATTTAGAGTCGTCATAGAGCCATTACCACACAGGTCACCATTTCTGACGGCCGTCAGAATGTGTGACCCACAATAATAAAAAAAAATGTTTTAAGAATGTGTGTTCCCACCGTAAATGCTTCCCAAAGGTATTAAAACTTTCAAAGATGGTTTGGGGTAGTCATTTCATCGATTCACACTAATTTGGAGCCGTTGTTTTTTTATTTAGAGTCGTCACAGAGCCATTACCACACAGGTCACCATTTCTGACGGCCGTCAGAATGTGTGACCCACAATTTAAAAAAAATATGTTTTAAGAATGTTTGTTCACACCTTAACTGCTTCCCAAAGGCTTTACAACTTCGAAATATACTTTTGTTGTAGTTATTTAATCGATTCACACTAATCTGGAGCCATTTTTTCTGATTTGGAGTCATCACAGAGCCAATACAACAGAGGACACCATTTCTGACAGCCGTCAGAATGTGTGACCCAAAAACATTCATATTTTTAAGAATGTGTTCCCACCGTAACTGCTTCTCAAAGGTATTCACATTTCGAAAGATGGTTTGAGTAGTTATTTAATCGATTCACAAAAATCTTGAGCCGTTGTTTCTAATTTAGAGTCGTCATAGAGCCATTAACACACAGGTCACCATTTCTGACGGCCGTCAGAATGTGTGACCCACAATTAAAAAAAAATATGTTTTAAGAATGTTTGTTCCCACCTTAACTGCTTCCCAAAGGCTTTACAACTTCGAAATATACTTTTGTTGTAGTTATTTAATCGATTCACACTAATCTGGAGCCATTTTTTCTGATTTGGAGTCATCACAGAGCCAATACAACAGAGGACACCATTTCTGACAGCCGTCAGAATGTGTGACCCAAAAACATTCATATTTTTAAGAATGTGTTCCCACCGTAACTGCTTCTCAAAGGTATTCACATTTCGAAAGATGGTTTGAGTAGTTATTTAATCGATTCACAAAAATCTTGAGCCGTTGTTTCTAATTTAGAGTCGTCATAGAGCCATTACCACACAGGTCACCATTTCTGAGGGCCGTCAGAATGTGTGACCCACAATTAAAAAAAAATATGTTTTAAGAATGTTTGTTCCCACCTTAACTGCTTCCCAAAGGCTTTACAACTTCGAAATATACTTTTGTTGTAGTTATTTAATCGATTCACACTTATCTGGAGCCATTTTTTCTGATTTGGAGTCATCACAGAACCAATACAACAGAGGACACCATTTCTGACAGCCGTCAGAATGTGTGACCCAAAAATATTTATATTTTTAAGAATGTGTTCCCACCGTAACTGCTTCTCAAAGGTATTCACATTTCGAAAGATGGTTTGAGTAGTTATTTAATCGATTCACACAAATCTTGAGCCGTTGTTTCTAATTTAGAGTCGTCATAGAGCCATTACCACACAGGTCACCATTTCTGACGGCCGTCAGAATGTGTGACCCACAATAATAAATAAAAAAAGATGTTTTAAGAATGTGTGCTCCCTCTGTAACTGCTTCCCAAAGGTATTACAATTTCGAAAGATCGTTAGGGTAGTTATTTAATCGATTCACACTAATCTGGAGCCATTTTTTCTTATTTAGAGTCAGCATAGAGCCATTACCACCGAGGTCACCATTTCTGACGGCCGTCAGAATGTGTGACCCACAATAATAAATAAAAAAATGTTTTAAGAATGTGTGTTCCTTCTGTAACTGCTTCCCAAAGGTATTAGAACTTTCAAAGATGGTTTGGGGTAGTTATTTCATCGATTCACACTAATTTGGAGCCGTTGTTTCTAATTTAGAGTCTTCATAGAGCCATTACCACACAGGTCACCATTTCTGACGGCCGTCAGAATGTGTGCCCCCCCCCAAAAAAGATGTTTTAAGAATGTGTGTTCCCACCCTAACTGCTTCCTAAAGGTATTACAATTTCGACAGATCGTTTGGGGTACTTATTTAATCGATTCACATTAATCTGGAGCCGTTGTTTTTTATTTAGAGTCGTCACAGAGCCATTACCACACAGGTCACCATTTCTGACGGCCGTCAGAATGTGTGACCCACAATTTAAAAAAAATATGTTTTAAGAATGTTTGTTCCCACCTTAACTGCTTCCCAAAGGCTTTACAACTTCGAAATATACTTTTGTTGTAGTTATTTAATCGATTCACACTAATCTGGAGCCAATTTTTCTGATTTGGAGTCATTAAAGAGCCAATACAACAGAGGACACCATTTTTGACAGCCGTCAGAATGTGTGACCCAAAAATATTTATATTTTTAAGAATGTGTTCCCACCGTAACTGCTTCTCAAAGGTATTCACATTTCAAAAGATGGTTTGGGTAGTTATTAAATCGATTCACACTAATCTTGAGCCGTTGTTTCTAATTTAGAGTCGTCATAGAGCCATTACCACACAGGTCACCATTTCTGACGGCCGTCAGAATGTGTGACCCACAATAATTAAAAAAAATGTTTTTAGAATGTGTGTTCCCACCGTAAATGCTTCCCAAAGGTATTAAAACTTTCAAAGATGGTTTGGGGTAGTCATTTCATCGATTCACACTAATTTGGAGCCGTTGTTTTTTATTTAGAGTCGTCACAGAGCCATTACCACACAGGTCACCATTTCTGACGGCCGTCAGAATGTGTGACCCACAATTTAAAAAAAATATGTTTTAAGAATGTTTGTTCCCACCTTAACTGCTTCCCAAAGGCTTTACAACTTCGAAATATACTTTTGTTGTAGTTATTTAATCGATTCACACTAATCTGGAGCCATTTTTTCTGATTTGGAGTCATCACAGAGCCAATACAACAGAGGACACCATTTCTGACAGCCGTCAGAATGTGTGACCCAAAAATATTCATATTTTTAAGAATGTGTGCTCCCTCTGTAACTGCTTCCCAAAGGTATTACAATTTCGAAAGATGGTTTGAGTAGTTATTTAATCGATTCACAAAAATCTTGAGCCGTTGTTTCTAATTTAGAGTCGTCACAGAGCCATTACCACACAGGTCACCATTTCTGACGGCCGTCAGAATGTGTGACCCACAATTAAAAAAAAATATGTTTTAAGAATGTTTGTTCCCACCTTAACTGCTTCCCAAAGGCTTTACAACTTCGAAATATACTTTTGTTGTAGTTATTTAATCGATTCACACTAATCTGGAGCCATTTTTTCTGATTTGGAGTCATCACAGAACCAATACAACAGAGGACACCATTTCTGACAGCCGTCAGAATGTGTGACCCAAAAATATTTATATTTTTAAGAATGTGTTCCCACCGTAACTGCTTCTCAAAGGTATTCACATTTCGAAAGATGGTTTGAGTAGTTATTTAATCGATTCACACAAATCTTGAGCCGTTGTTTCTAATTTAGAGTCGTCATAGAGCCATTACCACACAGGTCACCATTTCTGACGGCCGTCAGAATGTGTGACCCACAATAATAAATAAAAAAAGATGTTTTAAGAATGTGTGCTCCCTCTGTAACTGCTTCCCAAAGGTATTACAATTTCGAAAGATCGTTAGGGTAGTTATTTAATCGATTCACACTAATCTGGAGCCATTTTTTCTTATTTAGAGTCAGCATAGAGCCATTACCACCGAGGTCACCATTTCTGACGGCCGTCAGAATGTGTGACCCACAATAATACATAAAAAAATGTTTTAAGAATGTGTGTTCCCTCTGTAACTGCTTCCCAAAGGTATTAGAACTTTCAAAGATGGTTTGGGGTAGTTATTTCATCGATTCACACTAATTTGGAGCCGTTGTTTCTAATTTAGAGTCTTCATAGAGCCATTACCACACAGGTCACCATTTCTGACGGCCGTCAGAATGTGTGCCCCCCCCCAAAAAGATGTTTTAAGAATGTGTGTTCCCACCCTAACTGCTTCCTAAAGGTATTACAATTTCGACAGATCGTTTGGGGTACTTATTTAATCGATTCACATTAATCTGGAGCCGTTGTTTTTTATTTAGAGTCGTCACAGAGCCATTACCACACAGGTCACCATTTCTGACGGCCGTCAGAATGTGTGACCCACAATTTAAAAAAAATATGTTTTAAGAATGTTTGTTCCCACCTTAACTGCTTCCCAAAGGCTTTACAACTTCGAAATATACTTTTGTTGTAGTTATTTAATCGATTCACACTAATCTGGAGCCAATTTTTCTGATTTGGAGTCATTAAAGAGCCAATACAACAGAGGACACCATTTTTGACAGCCGTCAGAATGTGTGACCCAAAAATATTTATATTTTTAAGAATGTGTTCCCACCGTAACTGCTTCTCAAAGGTATTCACATTTCAAAAGATGGTTTGGGTAGTTATTAAATCGATTCACACTAATCTTGAGCCGTTGTTTCTAATTTAGAGTCGTCATAGAGCCATTACCACACAGGTCACCATTTCTGACGGCCGTCAGAATGTGTGACCCACAATAATTAAAAAAAATGTTTTTAGAATGTGTGTTCCCACCGTAAATGCTTCCCAAAGGTATTAAAACTTTCAAAGATGGTTTGGGGTAGTCATTTCATCGATTCACACTAATTTGGAGCCGTTGTTTTTTATTTAGAGTCGTCACAGAGCCATTACCACACAGGTCACCATTTCTGACGGCCGTCAGAATGTGTGACCCACAATTTAAAAAAAATATGTTTTAAGAATGTTTGTTCCCACCTTAACTGCTTCCCAAAGGCTTTACAACTTCGAAATATACTTTTGTTGTAGTTATTTAATCGATTCACACTAATCTGGAGCCATTTTTTCTGATTTGGAGTCATCACAGAGCCAATACAACAGAGGACACCATTTCTGACAGCCGTCAGAATGTGTGACCCAAAAATATTCATATTTTTAAGAATGTGTGCTCCCTCTGTAACTGCTTCCCAAAGGTATTACAATTTCGAAAGATGGTTTGAGTAGTTATTTAATCGATTCACAAAAATCTTGAGCCGTTGTTTCTAATTTAGAGTCGTCATAGAGCCATTACCACACAGGTCACCATTTCTGACGGCCGTCAGAATGTGTGACCCACAATTAAAAAAAAATATGTTTTAAGAATGTTTGTTCCCACCTTAACTGCTTCCCAAAGGCTTTACAACTTCGAAATATACTTTTGTTGTAGTTATTTAATCGATTCACACTAATCTGGAGCCATTTTTTTTCTGATTTGGAGTCATCACAGAGCCAATACAACAGAGGACACCATTTCTGACAGCCGTCAGAATGTGTGACCCAAAAATATTTATATTTTTAAGAATGTGTTCCCACCGTAACTGCTTCTCAAAGGTATTCACATTTCGAAAGATCGTTAGGGTAGTTATTTAATCGATTCACACTAATCTGGAGCCATTTTTTCTTATTTAGAGTCAGCATAGAGCCATTACCACCGAGGTCACCATTTCTGACGGCCGTCAGAATGTGTGACCCACAATAATAAATAAAAACATGTTTTAAGAATGTGTGTTCCCTCTGTAACTGCTTCCCAAAGGTATTAAAACTTTCAAAGATGGTTTGGGGTAGTTATTTCATCGATTCACACTAATTTGGAGCCGTTGTTTCTAATTTAGAGTCGTCATAGAGCCATTACCACACAGGTCACCATTTCTGACGGCCGTCAGAATGTGTGCCCCCCCCCAAAAAAGATGTTTTAAGAATGCGTGTTCCCACCCTAACTGCTTCCTAAAGTTATTACAATTTCGATAGATCGTTTGGGGTACTTATTTAATCGATTCACATTAATCTGGAGCCGTTGTTTTTTATTTAGAGTCGTCACAGAGCCATTACCACACAGGTCACCATTTCTGACGGCCGTCAGAATGTGTGACCCACAATTAAAAAAAAAAATGTTTTAAGAATGTTTGTTCACACCTTAACTGCTTCCCAAAGGCTTTACAACTTCGAAATATACTTTTGTTGTAGTTATTTAATCGATTCACACTAATCTGGAGCCATTTTTTCTGATTTGGAGTCATCACAGAGCCAATACAACAGAGGACACCATTTCTGACAGCCGTCAGAATGTGTGACCCAAAAATATTCATATTTTTAAGAATGTGTTCCCACCGTAACTGCTTCTCAAAGGTATTCACATTTCGAAAGATGGTTTGAGTAGTTATTTAATCGATTCACACAAATCTTGAGCCGTTGTTTCTAATTTAGAGTCGTCATAGAGCCATTACCACACAGGTCACCATTTCTGACGGCCGTCAGAATGTGTGACCCACAATAATAAAAAAAAATGTTTTAAGAATGTGTGTTCCCACCGTAAATGCTTCCCAAAGGTATTAAAACTTTCAAAGATGGTTTGGGGTAGTCATTTCATCGATTCACACTAATTTGGAGCCGTTGTTTTTTTATTTAGAGTCGTCACAGAGCCATTACCACACAGGTCACCATTTCTGACGGCCGTCAGAATGTGTGACCCACAATTTAAAAAAAATATGTTTTAAGAATGTTTGTTCACACCTTAACTGCTTCCCAAAGGCTTTACAACTTCGAAATATACTTTTGTTGTAGTTATTTAATCGATTCACACTAATCTGGAGCCATTTTTTCTGATTTGGAGTCATCACAGAGCCAATACAACAGAGGACACAATTTCTGACAGCCGTCAGAATGTGTGACCCAAAGATATTCATATTTTTAAGAATGTGTTCCCACCGTAACTGCTTCTCAAAGGTATTCACATTTCGAAAGATGGTTTGAGTAGTTATTTAATCGATTCACACAAATCTTGAGCCGTTGTTTCTAATTTAGAGTCGTCATAGAGCCATTACCACACAGGTCACCATTTCTGACGGCCGTCAGAATGTGTGACCCACAATAATAAATAAAAAAAGATGTTTTAAGAATGTGTGCTCCCTCTGTAACTGCTTCCCAAAGGTATTACAATTTCGAAAGATCGTTAGGGTAGTTATGTAATCGATTCACACTAATCTGGAGCCATTTTTTCTTATTTAGAGTCAGCATAGAGCCATTACCACCAAGGTCACCATTTCTGACGGCCGTCAGAATGTGTGACCCACAATAATAAATAAAAAAATGTTTTAAGAATGTATGTTCCCTCTGTAACTGCTTCCCAAAGGTATTAAAACTTTCAAAGATGGTTTGGGGTAGTTATTTCATCGATTCACACTAATTTGGAGCCGTTGTTTCTAATTTAGAGTCGTCATAGAGCCATTACCACACAGGTCACCATTTCTGACGGCCGTCAGAATGTGTGCCCCCCCCCAAAAAAGATGTTTTAAGAATGTGTGTTCCCACCCTAACTGCTTCCTAAAGGTATTACAATTTCGACAGATCGTTTGGGGTACTTATTTAATCTGTTCACATTAATCTGGAGCCGTTGTTTTTTATTTAGAGTCGTCACAGAGCCATTACCACACAGGTCACCATTTCTGACGGCCGTCAGAATGTGTGACCCACAATTAAAAAAAAATATGTTTTAAGAATGTTTGTTCACACCTTAACTGCTTCCCAAAGGCTTTACAACTTCGAAATATACTTTTGTTGTAGTTATTTAATCGATTCACACTAATCTGGAGCCATTTTTTCTGATTTGGAGTCATCAAAGAGCCAATACAACAGAGGACACCATTTTTGACAGCCGTCAGAATGTGTGACCCCAAAATATTTATATTTTTAAGAATGTGTTCCCACCGTAACTGCTTCTCAAAGGTATTCACATTTCAAAAGATGGTTTGGGTAGTTATTAAATCGATTCACACTAATCTTGAGCCGTTGTTTCTAATTTAGAGTCGTCATAGAGCCATTACCACACAGGTCACCATTTCTGACGGCCGTCAGAATGTGTGACCCACAATAATTAAAAAAAATGTTTTAAGAATGTGTGTTCCCACCGTAAATGCTTCCCAAAGGTATTAAAACTTTCAAAGATGGTTTGGGGTAGTCATTTCATCGATTCACACTAATTTGGAGCCGTTGTTTTTTATTTAGAGTCGTCACAGAGCCATTACCACACAGGTCACCATTTCTGACGGCCGTCAGAATGTGTGACCCACAATTAAAAAAAAATATGTTTTAAGAATGTTTGTTCCCACCTTAACTGCTTCCCAAAGGCTTTACAACTTCGAAATATACTTTTGTTGTAGTTATTTAATCGATTCACACTAATCTGGAGCCATTTTTTCTGATTTGGAGTCATCACAGAGCCAATACAACAGAGGACACCATTTCTGACAGCCGTCAGAATGTGTGACCCAAAAATATTTATATTTTTAAGAATGTGTTCCCACCGTAACTGCTTCTCAAAGGTATTCACATTTCGAAAGATGGTTTGAGTAGTTATTTAATCGATTCACACAAATCTTGAGACGTTGTTTCTAATTTAGAGTCGTCATAGAGCCATTACCACACAGGTCACCATTTCTGACGGCCGTCAGAATGTGTGACCCACAATAATAAATAAAAAAAGATGTTTTAAGAATGTGTGCTCCCTCTGTAACTGCTTCCCAAAGGTATTACAATTTCGAAAGATCGTTAGGGTAGTTATTAAATCGATTCACACTAATCTGGAGCCGTTTTTTCTTATTTAGAGTCAGCATAGAGCCATTACCACCGAGGTCACCATTTCTGACGGCCGTCAGAATGTGTGACCCACAATAATAAATAAAAAAATGTTTTAAGAATGTGTGTTCCCTCTGTAACTGCTTCCCAAAGGTATTAAAACTTTCAAAGATGGTTTGGGGTAGTTATTTCATCGATTCACACTAATTTGGAGCCGTTGTTTCTAATTTAGAGTCGTCATAGAGCCATTACCACACAGGTCACCATTTCTGACGGCCGTCAGAATGTGTGACCCACAATTTAAAAAAAATATGTTTTAAGAATGTTTGTTCCCACCTTAACTGCTTCCCAAAGGCTTTACAACTTCGAAATATACTTTTGTTGTAGTTATTTAATCGATTCACACTAATCTGGATCCATTTTTTCTGATTTGGAGTCATCACAGAGCCAATACAACAGAGGACACCATTTCTGACAGCCGTCAGAATGTGTGACCCAAAAATATTTATATTTTTAAGAATGTGTTCCCACCGTAACTGCTTCTCAAAGGTATTCACATTTCGAAAGATGGTTTGAGTAGTTATTTAATCGATTCACACAAATCTTGAGCCGTTGTTTCTAATTTAGAGTCGTCATAGAGCCATTACCACACAGGTCACCATTTCTGACGGCCGTCAGAATGTGTGACCCACAATAATAAATAAAAAAAGATGTTTTAAGAATGTGTGCTCCCTCTGTAACTGCTTCCCAAAGGTATTACAATTTCGAAAGATCGTTAGGGTAGTTATTTAATCGATTCACACTAATCTGGAGCCGTTTTTTCTTATTTAGAGTCAGCATAGAGCCATTACCACCGAGGTCACCATTTCTGACGGCCGTCAGAATGTGTGACCCACAATAATAAATAAAAAAATGTTTTAAGAATGTGTGTTCCCTCTGTAACTGCTTCCCAAAGGTATTAAAACTTTCAAAGATGGTTTGGGGTAGTTATTTCATCGATTCACACTAATTTGGAGCCGTTGTTTCTAATTTAGAGTCTTCATAGAGCCATTACCACACAGGTCACCATTTCTGACGGCCGTCAGAATGTGTGCCCCCCCCAAAAAAAGATGTTTTAAGAATGTGTGTTCCCACCCTAACTGCTTCCTAAAGGTATTACAATTTCGACAGATCGTTTGGGGTACTTATTTAATCGATTCACATTAATCTGGAGCCGTTGTTTTTTATTTAGAGTCGTCACAGAGCCATTACCACACAGGTCACCATTTCTGACGGCCGTCAGAATGTTTTAAGAATGTTTGTTCCCACCGTAACTGCTTCCCAAAGGCTTTACAACTTCGAAATATACTTTTGTTGTAGTTATTTAATCGATTCACACTAATCTGGAGCCATTTTTTCTGATTTGGAGTCATCACAGAGCCAATACAACAGAGGACACCATTTATGACAGCCGTCAGAATGTGTGACCCAAAAATATTCATATTTTTAAGAATGTGTGCTCCCTCTGTAACTGCTTCCCAAAGGTATTACAATTTCGAAAGATGGTTTGAGTAGTTATTTAATCGATTCACAAAAATCTTGAGCCGTTGTTTCTAATTTAGAGTCGTCATAGAGCCATTACCACACAGGTCACCATTTCTGACGGCCGTCAGAATGTGTGACCCACAATAATAAATAAAAAAAGATGTTTTAAGAATGTGTGCTCCCTCTGTAACTGCTTCCCAAAGGTATTACAATTTCGAAAGATCGTTAGGGTAGTTATTAAATCGATTCACACTAATCTGGAGCCGTTTTTTCTTATTTAGAGTCAGCATAGAGCCATTACCACCGAGGTCACCATTTCTGACGGCCGTCAGAATGTGTGACCCACAATAATAAATAAAAAAATGTTTTAAGAATGTGTGTTCCCTCTGTAACTGCTTCCCAAAGGTATTAAAACTTTCAAAGATGGTTTGGGGTAGTTATTTCATCGATTCACACTAATTTGGAGCCGTTGTTTCTAATTTAGAGTCGTCATAGAGCCATTACCACACAGGTCACCATTTCTGACGGCCGTCAGAATGTGTGACCCACAATTTAAAAAAAATATGTTTTAAGAATGTTTGTTCCCACCTTAACTGCTTCCCAAAGGCTTTACAACTTCGAAATATACTTTTGTTGTAGTTATTTAATCGATTCACACTAATCTGGATCCATTTTTTCTGATTTGGAGTCATCACAGAGCCAATACAACAGAGGACACCATTTCTGACAGCCGTCAGAATGTGTGACCCAAAAATATTTATATTTTTAAGAATGTGTTCCCACCGTAACTGCTTCTCAAAGGTATTCACATTTCGAAAGATGGTTTGAGTAGTTATTTAATCGATTCACACAAATCTTGAGCCGTTGTTTCTAATTTAGAGTCGTCATAGAGCCATTACCACACAGGTCACCATTTCTGACGGCCGTCAGAATGTGTGACCCACAATAATAAATAAAAAAAGATGTTTTAAGAATGTGTGCTCCCTCTGTAACTGCTTCCCAAAGGTATTACAATTTCGAAAGATCGTTAGGGTAGTTATTTAATCGATTCACACTAATCTGGAGCCGTTTTTTCTTATTTAGAGTCAGCATAGAGCCATTACCACCGAGGTCACCATTTCTGACGGCCGTCAGAATGTGTGACCCACAATAATAAATAAAAAAATGTTTTAAGAATGTGTGTTCCCTCTGTAACTGCTTCCCAAAGGTATTAAAACTTTCAAAGATGGTTTGGGGTAGTTATTTCATCGATTCACACTAATTTGGAGCCGTTGTTTCTAATTTAGAGTCTTCATAGAGCCATTACCACACAGGTCACCATTTCTGACGGCCGTCAGAATGTGTGCCCCCCCCAAAAAAAGATGTTTTAAGAATGTGTGTTCCCACCCTAACTGCTTCCTAAAGGTATTACAATTTCGACAGATCGTTTGGGGTACTTATTTAATCGATTCACATTAATCTGGAGCCGTTGTTTTTTATTTAGAGTCGTCACAGAGCCATTACCACACAGGTCACCATTTCTGACGGCCGTCAGAATGTTTTAAGAATGTTTGTTCCCACCGTAACTGCTTCCCAAAGGCTTTACAACTTCGAAATATACTTTTGTTGTAGTTATTTAATCGATTCACACTAATCTGGAGCCATTTTTTCTGATTTGGAGTCATCACAGAGCCAATACAACAGAGGACACCATTTATGACAGCCGTCAGAATGTGTGACCCAAAAATATTCATATTTTTAAGAATGTGTGCTCCCTCTGTAACTGCTTCCCAAAGGTATTACAATTTCGAAAGATGGTTTGAGTAGTTATTTAATCGATTCACAAAAATCTTGAGCCGTTGTTTCTAATTTAGAGTCGTCATAGAGCCATTACCACACAGGTCACCATTTCTGACGGCCGTCAGAATGTGTGACCCACAATTAAAAAAAAATATGTTTTAAGAATGTTTGTTCCCACCTTAACTGCTTCCCAAAGGCTTTACAACTTCGAAATATACTTTTGTTGTAGTTATTTAATCGATTCACACTAATCTGGAGCCATTTTTTCTGATTTGGAGTCATCACAGAACCAATACAACAGAGGACACCATTTCTGACAGCCGTCAGAATGTGTGACCCAAAAATATTTATATTTTTAAGAATGTGTTCCCACCGTAACTGCTTCTCAAAGGTATTCACATTTCGAAAGATGGTTTGAGTAGTTATTTAATCGATTCACACAAATCTTGAGCCGTTGTTTCTAATTTAGAGTCGTCATAGAGCCATTACCACACAGGTCACCATTTCTGACGGCCGTCAGAATGTGTGACCCACAATAATAAATAAAAAAAGATGTTTTAAGAATGTGTGCTCCCTCTGTAACTGCTTCCCAAAGGTATTACAATTTCGAAAGATCGTTAGGGTAGTTATTTAATCGATTCACACTAATCTGGAGCCATTTTTTCTTATTTAGAGTCAGCATAGAGCCATTACCACCGAGGTCACCATTTCTGACGGCCGTCAGAATGTGTGACCCACAATAATAAATAAAAAAATGTTTTAAGAATGTGTGTTCCCTCTGTAACTGCTTCCCAAAGGTATTAGAACTTTCAAAGATGGTTTGGGGTAGTTATTTCATCGATTCACACTAATTTGGAGCCGTTGTTTCTAATTTAGAGTCTTCATAGAGCCATTACCACACAGGTCACCATTTCTGACGGCCGTCAGAATGTGTGCCCCCCCCCAAAAAAGATGTTTTAAGAATGTGTGTTCCCACCCTAACTGCTTCCTAAAGGTATTACAATTTCGACAGATCGTTTGGGGTACTTATTTAATCGATTCACATTAATCTGGAGCCGTTGTTTTTTATTTAGAGTCGTCACAGAGCCATTACCACACAGGTCACCATTTCTGACGGCCGTCAGAATGTGTGACCCACAATTTAAAAAAAATATGTTTTAAGAATGTTTGTTCCCACCTTAACTGCTTCCCAAAGGCTTTACAACTTCGAAATATACTTTTGTTGTAGTTATTTAATCGATTCACACTAATCTGGAGCCAATTTTTCTGATTTGGAGTCATTAAAGAGCCAATACAACAGAGGACACCATTTTTGACAGCCGTCAGAATGTGTGACCCAAAAATATTTATATTTTTAAGAATGTGTTCCCACCGTAACTGCTTCTCAAAGGTATTCACATTTCAAAAGATGGTTTGGGTAGTTATTAAATCGATTCACACTAATCTTGAGCCGTTGTTTCTAATTTAGAGTCGTCATAGAGCCATTACCACACAGGTCACCATTTCTGACGGCCGTCAGAATGTGTGACCCACAATAATTAAAAAAAATGTTTTTAGAATGTGTGTTCCCACCGTAAATGCTTCCCAAAGGTATTAAAACTTTCAAAGATGGTTTGGGGTAGTCATTTCATCGATTCACACTAATTTGGAGCCGTTGTTTTTTATTTAGAGTCGTCACAGAGCCATTACCACACAGGTCACCATTTCTGACGGCCGTCAGAATGTGTGACCCACAATTTAAAAAAAATATGTTTTAAGAATGTTTGTTCCCACCTTAACTGCTTCCCAAAGGCTTTACAACTTCGAAATATACTTTTGTTGTAGTTATTTAATCGATTCACACTAATCTGGAGCAATTTTTTCTGATTTGGAGTCATCACAGAGCCAATACAACAGAGGACACCATTTCTGACAGCCGTCAGAATGTGTGACCCAAAAATATTTATATTTTTAAGAATGTGTGCTCCCTCTGTAACTGCTTCCCAAAGGTATTACAATTTCGAAAGATCGATAGGGTAGTTATTTAATCGATTCACACTAATCTGGAGCCATTTTTTCTTATTTAGAGTCAGCATAGAGCCATTACCACCGAGGTCACCATTTCTGACGGCCGTCAGAATGTGTGACCCACAATAATAAATAAAAACATGTTTTAAGAATGTGTGTTCCCTCTGTAACTGCTTCCCAAAGGTATTAAAACTTTCAAAGATGGTTTGGGGTAGTTATTTCATCGATTCACACTAATTTGGAGCCGTTGTTTCTAATTTAGAGTCGTCATAGAGCCATTACCACACAGGTCACCATTTCTGACGGCCGTCAGAATGTGTGCCCCCCCCCAAAAAAGATGTTTTAAGAATGCGTGTTCCCACCCTAACTGCTTCCTAAAGGTATTACAATTTCGATAGATCGTTTGGGGTACTTATTTAATCGATTCACATTAATCTGGAGCCGTTGTTTTTTATTTAGAGTCGTCACAGAGCCATTACCACACAGGTCACCATTTCTGACGGCCGTCAGAATGTGTGACCCACAATTAAAAAAAAAAATGTTTTAAGAATGTTTGTTCACACCTTAACTGCTTCCCAAAGGCTTTACAACTTCGAAATATACTTTTGTTGTAGTTATTTAATCGATTCACACTAATCTGGAGCCATTTTTTCTGATTTGGAGTCATCACAGAGCCAATACAACAGAGGACACCATTTCTGACAGCCGTCAGAATGTGTGACCCAAAAATATTCATATTTTTAAGAATGTGTTCCCACCGTAACTGCTTCTCAAAGGTATTCACATTTCGAAAGATGGTTTGAGTAGTTATTTAATCGATTCACACAAATCTTGAGCCGTTGTTTCTAATTTAGAGTCGTCATAGAGCCATTACCACACAGGTCACCATTTCTGACGGCCGTCAGAATGTGTGACCCACAATAATAAAAAAAAATGTTTTAAGAATGTGTGTTCCCACCGTAAATGCTTCCCAAAGGTATTAAAACTTTCAAAGATGGTTTGGGGTAGTCATTTCATCGATTCACACTAATTTGGAGCCGTTGTTTTTTTATTTAGAGTCGTCACAGAGCCATTACCACACAGGTCACCATTTCTGACGGCCGTCAGAATGTGTGACCCACAATTTAAAAAAAATATGTTTTAAGAATGTTTGTTCACACCTTAACTGCTTCCCAAAGGCTTTACAACTTCGAAATATACTTTTGTTGTAGTTATTTAATCGATTCACACTAATCTGGAGCCATTTTTTCTGATTTGGAGTCATCACAGAGCCAATACAACAGAGGACACAATTTCTGACAGCCGTCAGAATGTGTGACCCAAAGATATTCATATTTTTAAGAATGTGTTCCCACCGTAACTGCTTCTCAAAGGTATTCACATTTCGAAAGATGGTTTGAGTAGTTATTTAATCGATTCACACAAATCTTGAGCCGTTGTTTCTAATTTAGAGTCGTCATAGAGCCATTACCACACAGGTCACCATTTCTGACGGCCGTCAGAATGTGTGACCCACAATAATAAATAAAAAAAGATGTTTTAAGAATGTGTGCTCCCTCTGTAACTGCTTCCCAAAGGTATTACAATTTCGAAAGATCGTTAGGGTAGTTATGTAATCGATTCACACTAATCTGGAGCCATTTTTTCTTATTTAGAGTCAGCATAGAGCCATTACCACCAAGGTCACCATTTCTGACGGCCGTCAGAATGTGTGACCCACAATAATAAATAAAAAAATGTTTTAAGAATGTATGTTCCCTCTGTAACTGCTTCCCAAAGGTATTAAAACTTTCAAAGATGGTTTGGGGTAGTTATTTCATCGATTCACACTAATTTGGAGCCGTTGTTTCTAATTTAGAGTCGTCATAGAGCCATTACCACACAGGTCACCATTTCTGACGGCCGTCAGAATGTGTGCCCCCCCCAAAAAAAGATGTTTTAAGAATGTGTGTTCCCACCCTAACTGCTTCCTAAAGGTATTACAATTTCGACAGATCGTTTGGGGTACTTATTTAATCTGTTCACATTAATCTGGAGCCGTTGTTTTTTATTTAGAGTCGTCACAGAGCCATTACCACACAGGTCACCATTTCTGACGGCCGTCAGAATGTGTGACCCACAATTAAAAAAAAATATGTTTTAAGAATGTTTGTTCACACCTTAACTGCTTCCCAAAGGCTTTACAACTTCGAAATATACTTTTGTTGTAGTTATTTAATCGATTCACACTAATCTGGAGCCATTTTTTCTGATTTTGAGTCATCAAAGAGCCAATACAACAGAGGACACCATTTTTGACAGCCGTCAGAATGTGTGACCCCAAAATATTTATATTTTTAAGAATGTGTTCCCACCGTAACTGCTTCTCAAAGGTATTCACATTTCAAAAGATGGTTTGGGTAGTTATTAAATCGATTCACACTAATCTTGAGCCGTTGTTTCTAATTTAGAGTCGTCATAGAGCCATTACCACACAGGTCACCATTTCTGACGGCCGTCAGAATGTGTGACCCACAATAATTAAAAAAAATGTTTTAAGAATGTGTGTTCCCACCGTAAATGCTTCCCAAAGGTATTAAAACTTTCAAAGATGGTTTGGGGTAGTCATTTCATCGATTCACACTAATTTGGAGCCGTTGTTTTTTATTTAGAGTCGTCACAGAGCCATTACCACACAGGTCACCATTTCTGACGGCCGTCAGAATGTGTGACCCACAATTTAAAAAAAATATGTTTTAAGAATGTTTGTTCCCACCTTAACTGCTTCCCAAAGGCTTTACAACTTCGAAATATACTTTTGTTGTAGTTATTTAATCGATTCACACTAATCTGGAGCCATTTTTTCTGATTTGGAGTCATCACAGAGCCAATACAACAGAGGACACCATTTCTGACAGCCGTCAGAATGTGTGACCCAAAAATATTTATATTTTTAAGAATGTGTTCCCACCGTAACTGCTTCTCAAAGGTATTCACATTTCGAAAGATGGTTTGAGTAGTTATTTAATCGATTCACACAAATCTTGAGCCGTTGTTTCTAATTTAGAGTCGTCATAGAGCCATTACCACACAGGTCACCATTTCTGACGGCCGTCAGAATGTGTGACCCACAATAATAAATAAAAAAAGATGTTTTAAGAATGTGTGCTCCCTCTGTAACTGCTTCCCAAAGGTATTACAATTTCGAAAGATCGTTAGGGTAGTTATTTAATCGATTCACACTAATCTGGAGCCATTTTTTCTTATTTAGAGTCAGCATAGAGCCATTACCACCGAGGTCACCATTTCTGACGGCCGTCAGAATGTGTGACCCACAATAATACATAAAAAAATGTTTTAAGAATGTGTGTTCCCTCTGTAACTGCTTCCCAAAGGTATTAAAACTTTCAAAGATGGTTTGGGGTAGTTATTTCATCGATTCACACTAATTTGGAGCCGTTGTTTCTAATTTAGAGTCTTCATAGAGCCATTACCACACAGGTCACCATTTCTGACGGCCGTCAGAATGTGTGCCCCCCCCCCAAAAAGATGTTTTAAGAATGTGTGTTCCCACCCTAACTGCTTCCTAAAGGTATTACAATTTCGACAGATCGTTTGGGGTACTTATTTAATCGATTCACATTAATCTGGAGCCGTTGTTTTTTATTTAGAGTCGTCACAGAGCCATTACCACACAGGTCACCATTTCTGACGGCCGTCAGAATGTGTGACCCACAATTTTAAAAAAAATATGTTTTAAGAATGTTTGTTCACACCTTAACTGCTTCCCAAAGGCTTTACAACTTCGAAATATACTTTTGTTGTAGTTATTTAATCGATTCACACTAATCTGGAGCCATTTTTTCTGATTTGGAGTCATCACAGAGCCAATACAACAGAGGACACCATTTCTGACAGCCGTCAGAATGTGTGACCCAAAAATATTTATATTTTTAAGAATGTGTTCCCACCGTAACTGCTTCTCAAAGGTATTCACATTTCGAAAGATGGTTTGAGTAGTTATTTAATCGATTCACACAAATCTTGAGCCGTTGTTTCTAATTTAGAGTCGTCATAGAGCCATTACCACACAGGTCACCATTTCTGACGGCCGTCAGAATGTGTGACCCACAATTTTAAAAAAATATGTTTTAAGAATGTTTGTTCCCACCTTAACTGCTTCCCAAAGGCTTTACAACTTCGAAATATACTTTTGTTGTAGTTATTTAATCGATTCACACTAATCTGGAGCCATTTTTTCTGATTTGGAGTCATCACAGAGCCAATACAACAGAGGACACCATTTCTGACAGCCGTCAGAATGTGTGACCCAAAAATATTTATATTTTTAAGAATGTGTTCCCACCGTAACTGCTTCTCAAAGGTATTCACATTTCGAAAGATGGTTTGAGTAGTTATTTAATCGATTCACACAAATCTTGAGACGTTGTTTCTAATTTAGAGTCGTCATAGAGCCATTACCACACAGGTCACCATTTCTGACGGCCGTCAGAATGTGTGACCCACAATAATAAATAAAAAAAGATGTTTTAAGAATGTGTGCTCCCTCTGTAACTGCTTCCCAAAGGTATTATAATTTCGAAAGATCGTTAGGGTAGTTATTAAATCGATTCACACTAATCTGGAGCCGTTTTTTCTTATTTAGAGTCAGCATAGAGCCATTACCACCGAGGTCACCATTTCTGACGGCCGTCAGAATGTGTGACCCACAATAATAAATAAAAAAATGTTTTAAGAATGTGTGTTCCCTCTGTAACTGCTTCCCAAAGGTATTAAAACTTTCAAAGATGGTTTGGGGTAGTTATTTCATCGATTCACACTAATTTGGAGCCGTTGTTTCTAATTTAGAGTCGTCATAGAGCCATTACCACACAGGTCACCATTTCTGACGGCCGTCAGAATGTGTGACCCACAATTTAAAAAAAATATGTTTTAAGAATGTTTGTTCCCACCTTAACTGCTTCCCAAAGGCTTTACAACTTCGAAATATACTTTTGTTGTAGTTATTTAATCGATTCACACTAATCTGGATCCATTTTTTCTGATTTGGAGTCATCACAGAGCCAATACAACAGAGGACACCATTTCTGACAGCCGTCAGAATGTGTGACCCAAAAATATTTATATTTTTAAGAATGTGTTCCCACCGTAACTGCTTCTCAAAGGTATTCACATTTCGAAAGATGGTTTGAGTAGTTATTTAATCGATTCACACAAATCTTGAGCCGTTGTTTCTAATTTAGAGTCGTCATAGAGCCATTACCACACAGGTCACCATTTCTGACGGCCGTCAGAATGTGTGACCCACAATAATAAATAAAAAAAGATGTTTTAAGAATGTGTGCTCCCTCTGTAACTGCTTCCCAAAGGTATTACAATTTCGAAAGATCGTTAGGGTAGTTATTTAATCGATTCACACTAATCTGGAGCCGTTTTTTCTTATTTAGAGTCAGCATAGAGCCATTACCACCGAGGTCACCATTTCTGACGGCCGTCAGAATGTGTGACCCACAATAATAAATAAAAAAATGTTTTAAGAATGTGTGTTCCCTCTGTAACTGCTTCCCAAAGGTATTAAAACTTTCAAAGATGGTTTGGGGTAGTTATTTCATCGATTCACACTAATTTGGAGCCGTTGTTTCTAATTTAGAGTCTTCATAGAGCCATTACCACACAGGTCACCATTTCTGACGGCCGTCAGAATGTGTGCCCCCCCCAAAAAAAGATGTTTTAAGAATGTGTGTTCCCACCCTAACTGCTTCCTAAAGGTATTACAATTTCGACAGATCGTTTGGGGTACTTATTTAATCGATTCACATTAATCTGGAGCCGTTGTTTTTTATTTAGAGTCGTCACAGAGCCATTACCACACAGGTCACCATTTCTGACGGCCGTCAGAATGTTTTAAGAATGTTTGTTCCCACCGTAACTGCTTCCCAAAGGCTTTACAACTTCGAAATATACTTTTGTTGTAGTTATTTAATCGATTCACACTAATCTGGAGCCATTTTTTCTGATTTGGAGTCATCAAAGAGCCAATTCAACAGAGGACACCATTTTTGACAGCCGTCAGAATGTGTGACCCAAAAATATTTATATTTTTAAGAATGTGTTCCCACCGTAACTGCTTCTCAAAGGTATTCACATTTCAAAAGATGGTTTTGGTAGTTATTAAATCGATTCACACTAATCTTGAGCCATTGTTTCTAATTTAGAGTCGTCATAGAGCCATTACCACACAGGTCACCATTTCTGACGGCCGTCAGAATGTGTGACCCACAATAATAAATAAAAAAAGATGTTTTAAGAATGTGTGCTCCCTCTGTAACTGCTTCCCAAAGGTATTACAATTTCGAAAGATCGTTAGGGTAGTTATTTAATCGATTCACACTAATCTGGAGCCATTTTTTCTTATTTAGAGTCAGCATAGAGCCATTACCACCGAGGTCACCATTTCTGACGGCCGTCAGAATGTGTGACCCACAATAATAAATAAAAAAATGTTTTAAGAATGTGTGTTCCCTCTGTAACTGCTTCCCAAAGGTATTAAAACTTTCAAAGATGGTTTGGGGTAGTTATTTCATCGATTCACACTAATTTGGAGCCGTTGTTTCTAATTTAGAGTCGTCATAGAGCCATTACCACACAGGTCACCATTTCTGACGGCCGTCAGAATGTGTGACCCACAATTTAAAAAAAATATGTTTTAAGAATGTTTGTTCACACCTTAACTGCTTCCCAAAGGCTTTACAACTTCGAAATATACTTTTGTTGTAGTTATTTAATCGATTCACACTAATCTGGAGCCATTTTTTCTGATTTGGAGTCATCAAAGAGCCAATACAACAGAGGACACCATTTTTGACAGCCGTCAGAATGTGTGACCCAAAAATATTTATATTTTTAAGAATGTGTTCCCACCGTAACTGCTTCTCAAAGGTATTCACATTTCAAAAGATGGTTTGGGTAGTTATTAAATCGATTCACACTAATCTTGAGCCGTTGTTTCCAATTTAGAGTCGTCATAGAGCCATTACCACACAGGTCACCATTTCTGACGGCCGTCAGAATGTGTGACCCACAATAATAAAAAAAAATGTTTTAAGAATGTGTGTTCCCACCGTAAATGCTTCCCAAAGGTATTAAAACTTTCAAAGATGGTTTGGGGTAGTCATTTCATCGATTCACACTAATTTGGAGCCGTTGTTTTTTATTTAGAGTCGTCACAGAGCCATTACCACACAGGTCACCATTTCTGACGGCCGTCAGAATGTGTGACCCACAATTTAAAAAAAATATGTTTTAAGAATGTTTGTTCCCACCTTAACTGCTTCCCAAAGGCTTTACAACTTCGAAATATACTTTTTTTGTAGTTATTTAATCGATTCACACTAATTTGGAGCCATTTTTTCTGATTTGGAGTCATCACAGAACCAATACAACAGAGGACACCATTTCTGACAGCCGTCAGAATGTGTGACCCAAAAATATTTATATTTTTAAGAATGTGTTCCCACTGTAACTGCTTCTCAAAGGTATTCACATTTCGAAAGATGGTTTGAGTAGTTATTTAATCGATTCACACAAATCTTGAGCCGTTGTTTCTAATTTAGAGTCGTCATAGAGCCATTACCACACAGGTCACCATTTCTGACGGCCGTCAGAATGTGTGACCCACAATAATAAAAAAAAATGTTTTAAGAATGTGTGTTCCCACCGTAAATGCTTCCCAAAGGTATTAAAACTTTCAAAGATGGTTTGGGGTAGTCATTTCATCGATTCACACTAATTTGGAGCCGTTGTTTTTTATTTAGAGTCGTCACAGAGCCATTACCACACAGGTCACCATTTCTGACGGCCGTCAGAATGTGTGACCCACAATTTAAAAAAAATATGTTTTAAGAATGTTTGTTCCCACCTTAACTGCTTCCCAAAGGCTTTACAACTTCGAAATATACTTTTGTTGTAGTTATTTAATCGATTCACACTAATCTGGAGCCATTTTTTCTGATTTGGAGTCATCACAGAACCAATACAACAGAGGACACCATTTCTGACAGCCGTCAGAATGTGTGACCCAAAAATATTTATATTTTTAAGAATGTGTTCCCACCGTAACTGCTTCTCAAAGGTATTCACATTTCAAAAGATGGTTTTGGTAGTTATTAAATCGATTCACACTAATCTTGAGCCGTTGTTTCTAATTTAGAGTCGTCATAGAGCCATTACCACACAGGTCACCATTTCTGACGGCCGTCAGAATGTGTGACCCACAATAATAAAAAAAAAATGTTTTAAGAATGTGTGTTCCCACCGTAAATGCTTCCCAAAGGTATTAAAACTTTCAAAGATGGTTTGGGGTAGTCATTTCATCGATTCACACTAATTTGGAGCCGTTGTTTTTCATTTAGAGTCGTCACAGAGCCATTACCACACAGGTCACCATTTCTGACGGCCGTCAGAATATGTGCCCCCCCCAAAAAAGATGTTTTAAGAATGTGTGCTCCCTCTGTAACTGCTTCCCAAAGGTATTACAATTTCGACAGATCGTTAGGGTAGTTATTTAATCGATTCACACTAATCTGGAGCCATTTTTTCTTATTTAGAGTCAGCATAGAGCCATTACCACCGAGGTCACCATTTCTGACGGCCGTCAGAATGTGTGACCCACAATAATAAATAAAAAAATGTTTTAAGAATTTGTGTTCCCTCTGTAACTGCTTCCCAAAGGTATTAAAACTTTCAAAGATGGTTTGGGGTAGTTATTTCATCGATTCACACTAATTTGGAGCCGTTGTTTCTAATTTAGAGTCTTCATAGAGCCATTACCACACAGGTCACCATTTCTGACGGCCGTCAGAATGTGTGCCCCCCCCCCAAAAAAGATGTTTTAAGAATGTGTGTTCCCACCCTAACTGCTTCCCAAAGGTATTAAAACTTTCAAAGATAGTTTGGGGTAGTCATTTCATCGATTCACACTAATTTGGAGCCGTTGTTTTTTATTTAGAGTCGTCACAGAGCCATTACCACACAGGTCACCATTTCTGACGGCCGTCAGAATGTGTGACCCACAATTTAAAAAAAATATGTTTTAAGAATGTTTGTTCCCACCTTAACTGCTTCCCAAAGGCTTTACAACTTCGAAATATACTTTTGTTGTAGTTATTTAATCGATTCACACTAATCTGGAGCCATTTTTTTTCTGATTTGGAGTCATCACAGAGCCAATACAACAGAGGACACCATTTCTGACAGCCGTCAGAATGTGTGACCCAAAAATATTTATATTTTTAAGAATGTGTTCCCACCGTAACTGCTTCTCAAAGGTATTCACATTTCGAAAGATGGTTTGAGTAGTTATTTAATCGATTCACACAAATCTTGAGCCGTTGTTTCCAATTTAGAGTCGTCATAGAGCCATTACCACACAGGTCACCATTTCTGACGGCCGTCAGAATGTGTGACCCACAATAATAAATAAAAAAAGATGTTTTAAGAATGTGTGCTCCCTCTGTAACTGCTTCCCAAAGGTATTAAAATTTCGAAAGATCGTTAGGGTAGTTATTTAATCGATTCACACTAATCTGGAGCCATTTTTTCTTATTTAGAGTCAGCATAGAGCCATTACCACCGAGGTCACCATTGCTGACGGCCGTCAGAATGTGTGACCCACAATAATAAATAAAAAAATGTTTTAAGAATGTGTGTTCCCTCTGTAACTGCTTCCCAAAGGTATTAAAACTTTCAAAGATGGTTTGGGGTAGTTATTTCATCGATTCACACTAATTTGGAGCCGTTGTTTCTAATTTAGAGTCGCCATAGAGCCATTACCACACAGGTCACCATTTCTGACGGCCGTCAGAATGTGTGACCCACAATTTAAAAAAAATATGTTTTAAGAATGTTTGTTCCCACCTTAACTGCTTCCCAAAGGCTTTACAACTTCGAAATATACTTTTGTTGTAGTTATTTAATCGATTCACACTAATCTGGAGCCATTTTTTCTGATTTGGAGTCATCACAGAGCCAATACAACAGAGGACACCATTTCTGACAGCCGTCAGAATGTGTGACCCAAAAATATTTATATTTTTAAGAATGTGTTCCCACCGTAACTGCTTCTCAAAGGTATTCACATTTCGAAAGATGGTTTGAGTAGTTATTTAATCGATTCACACAAATCTTGAGCCGTTGTTTCTAATTTAGAGTCGTCATAGAGCCATTACCACACAGGTCACCATTTCTGACGGCCGTCAGAATGTGTGACCCACAATAATAAAAAAAAATGTTTTAAGAATGTGTGTTCCCACCGTAAATGCTTCCCAAAGGTATTAAAACTTTCAAAGATGGTTTGGGGTAGTCATTTCATCGATTCACACTAATTTGGAGCCGTTGTTTTTTATTTAGAGTCGTCACAGAGCCATTACCACACAGGTCACCATTTCTGACGGCCGTCAGAATGCGTGCCCCCCCCAAAAAAGATGTTTTAAGAATGTGTGTTCCCACCCTAACTGCTTCCTAAAGGTATTACAATTTCGATAGATCGTTTGGGGTACTTATTTAATCGATTCACATTAATCTGGAGCCGTTGTTTTTTTATTTAGAGTCGTCACAGAGCCATTACCACACAGGTCACCATTTCTGACGGCCGTCAGAATGTGTGACCCACAATTTAAAAAAATATGTTTTAAGAATGTTTGTTCCCACCTTAACTGCTTCCCAAAGGCTTTACAACTTCGAAATATACTTTTGTTGTAGTTATTTAATCGATTCACACTAATCTGGAGCCATTTTTTCTGATTTGGAGTCATCACAGAGCCAATACAACAGAGGACACCATTTCTGACAGCCGTCAGAATGTGTGACCGAAAAATATTTATATTTTTAAGAATGTGTTCCCACCGTAACTGCTTCTCAGAGGTATTCACATTTCGAAAGATGGTTTGAGTAGTTATTTAATCGATTCACACAAATCTTGAGCCGTTGTTTCTAATTTAGAGTCGTCATAGAGCCATTACCACACAGGTCACCATTTCTGACGGCCGTCAGAATGTGTGACCCACAATTTAAAAAAAATATGTTTTAAGAATGTTTGTTCCCACCTTAACTGCTTCCCAAAGGCTTTACAACTTCGAAATATACTTTTGTTGTAGTTATTTAATCGATTCACACTAATCTGGAGCCATTTTTTCTGATTTGGAGTCATCACAGAGCCAATACAACAGAGGACACCATTTCTGACAGCCGTCAGAATGTGTGACCCAAAAATATTCATATTTTTAAGAATGTGTTCCCACCGTAACTGCTTCTCAAAGGTATTCACATTTCGAAAGATGGTTTGAGTAGTTATTTAATCGATTCACACAAATCTTGAGCCGTTGTTTCTAATTTAGAGTCGTCATAGAGCCATTACCACACAGGTCACCATTTCTGACGGCCGTCAGAATGTGTGACCCACAATAATAAATAAAAAAAGATGTTTTAAGAATGTGTGCTCCCTCTGTAACTACTTCCCAAAGGTATTACAATTTCGAAAGATCGTTAGGGTAGTTATTTAATCGATTCACACTAATCTGGAGCCATTTTTTCTTATTTAGAGTCAGCATAGAGCCATTACCACCGAGGTCACCATTTCTGACGGCCGTCAGAATGTGTGACCCACAATAATAAATAAAAAAATGTTTTAAGAATGTGTGTTCCCTCTGTAACTGCTTCCCAAAGGTATTAAAACTTTCAAAGATGGTTTGGGGTAGTTATTTCATCGATTCACAATAATTTGGAGCCGTTGTTTCTAATTTAGAGTCGTCATAGAGCCATTACCACACAGGTCACCATTTCTGACGGCCGTCAGAATGTGTGCCCCCCCCCAAAAAAGATGTTTTAAGAATGTGTGTTCCCACCCTAACTGCTTCCTAAAGGTATTACAATTTCGACAGATCGTTTGGGGTACTTATTTAATCGATTCACATTAATCTGGAGCCGTTGTTTTTTATTTAGAGTCGTCACAGAGCCATTACCACACAGGTCACCATTTCTGACGGCCGTCAGAATGTGTGACCCACAATTTAAAAAAAATATGTTTTAAGAATGTTTGTTCCCACCTTAACTGCTTCCCAAAGGCTTTACAACTTCGAAATATACTTTTGTTGTAGTTATTTAATCGATTCACACTAATCTGGAGCCATTTTTTCTGATTTGGAGTCATCAAAGAGCCAATACAACAGAGGACACCATTTTTGACAGCCGTCAGAATGTGTGACCCAAAAATATTTATATTTTTAAGAATGTGTTCCCACCGTAACTGATTCTCAAAGGTATTCACATTTCAAAAGATGGTTTGGGTAGTTATTAAATCGATTCACACTAATCTTGAGCCGTTGTTTCTAATTTAGAGTCGTCATAGAGCCATTACCACACAGGTCACCATTTCTGACGGCCGTCAGAATGTGTGACCCACAATAATAAATAAAAAAATGTTTTAAGAATGTGTGTTCCCACCGTAAATGCTTCCCAAAGGTATTAAAACTTTCAAAGATGGTTTGGGGTAGTCATTTCATCGATTCACACTAATTTGGAGCCGTTGTTTTTTATTTAGAGTCGTCACAGAGCCATTACCACACAGGTCACCATTTCTGACGGCCGTCAGAATGTGTGCCCCCCCCAAAAAAGATGTTTTAAGAATGTGTGTTCCCACCCTAACTGCTTCCTAAAGGTATTACAATTTCGACAGATCGTTTGGGGTACTTATTTAATCGATTCACATTAATCTGGAGCCGTTGTTTTTTTATTTAGAGTCGTCACAGAGCCATTACCACACAGGTCACCATTTCTGACGGCCGTCAGAATGTGTGACCCACAATTTAAAAAAAATATGTTTTAAGAATGTTTGTTCCCACCTTAACTGCTTCCCAAAGGCTTTACAACTTCGAAATATACTTTTGTTGTAGTTATTTAATCGATTCACACTAATCTGGAGCCATTTTTTCTGATTTGGAGTCATCACAGAGCCAATACAACAGAGGACACCATTTCTGACAGCCGTCAGAATATGTGACCCAAAAATATTTATATTTTTAAGAATGTGTTCCCACCGTAACTGCTTCTCAAAGGTATTCACATTTCGAAAGATGGTTTGAGTAGTTATTTAATCGATTCACACAAATCTTGAGACGTTGTTTCTAATTTAGAGTCGTCATAGAGCCATTACCACACAGGTCACCATTTCTGACGGCCGTCAGAATGTGTGACCCGCAATAATAAATAAAAAAAGATGTTTTAAGAATGTGTGCTCCCTCTGTAACTGCTTCCCAAAGGTATTACAATTTCGAAAGATCGTTAGGGTAGTTATTTAATCGATTCACACTAATCTGGAGCCATTTTTTCTTATTTAGAGTCAGCATAGAGCCATTACCACCGAGGTCACCATTTCTGACGGCCGTCAGAATGTGTGACCCACAATAATAAATAAAAAAATGTTTTAAGAATGTGTGTTCCCTCTGTAACTGCTTCCCAAAGGTATTAAAACTTTCAAAGATGGTTTGGGGTAGTTATTTCATCGATTCACACTAATTTGGAGCCGTTGTTTCTAATTTAGAGTCGTCATAGAGCCATTACCACACAGGTCACCATTTCTGACGGCCGTCAGAATGTGTGCCCCCCCAAAAAAAAGATGTTTTAAGAATGTGTGTTCCCACCCTAACTGCTTCCTAAAGGTATTACAATTTCGACAGATCATTTGGGGTACTTATTTAATCTGTTCACATTAATCTGGAGCCGTTGTTTTTTATTTAGAGTCGTCACAGAGCCATTACCACACAGGTCACCATTTCTGACGGCCGTCAGAATGTGTGACCCACAATAATAAATAAAAAAAGATGTTTTAAGAATGTGTGCTCCCCCTGTAACTGCTTCCCAAAGGTATTACAATTTCGAAAGATTGTTAGGGTAGTTATTTAATCGATTCACACTAATCTGGAGCCATTTTTTCTTATTTAGAGTCAGCATAGAGCCATTACCACCAAGGTCACCATTTCTGACGGCCGTCAGAATGTGTGACCCACAATAATAAATAAAAAAATGTTTTAAGAAGGTGTGTTCCCGCCGTAAATGCTTCCCAAAGGTATTAAAACTTTCAAAGATGGTTTGGGGTAGTTATTTCATCGATTCACACTAATTTGGAGCCGTTGTTTTTTATTTAGAGTCGTCACAGAGCCATTACCACACAGGTCACCATTTCTGACGGCCGTCAGAATGTGTGACCCACAATTTAAAAAAAATATGTTTTAAGAATGTTTGTTCAAACCTTAACTGCTTCCCAAAGGCTTTACAACTTCAAAATATACTTTTGTTGTAGTTATTTAATCGATTCACACAAATCTTGAGCCGTTGTTTCTAATTTAGAGTCGTCATAGAGCCATTACCACACAGGTCACCATTTCTGACGGCCGTCAGAATGTGTGACCCACAATAATAAAAAAAAATGTTTTAAGAATGTGTGTTCCCACCGTAAATGCTTCCCAAAGGTATTAAAACTTTCAAAGATGGTTTGGGGTAGTCATTTCATCGATTCACACTAATTTGGAGCCGTTGTTTTTTATTTAGAGTCGTCACAGAGCCATTACCACACAGGTCACCATTTCTGACGGACGTCAGAATGTGTGACCCACAATTAAAAAAAAATATGTTTTAAGAATGTTTGTTCCCACCTTAACTGCTTCCCAAAGGCTTTACAACTTCGAAATATACTTTTGTTGTAGTTATTTAATCGATTCACACTAATCTGGAGCCATTTTTTCTGATTTGGAGTCATCACAGAACCAATACAACAGAGGACACCATTTCTGACAGCCGTCAGAATGTGTGACACAAAAATATTTATATTTTTAAGAATGTGTTCCCACCGTAACTGCTTCTCAAAGGTATTCACATTTCGAAAGATGGTTTGAGTAGTTATTTAATCGATTCACACAAATCTTGAGCCGTTGTTTCTAATTTAGAGTCGTCATAGAGCCATTACCACACAGGTCACCATTTCTGACGGCCATCAGAATGTGTGACCCACAATAATAAATAAAAAAAGATGTTTTAAGAATGTGTGCTCCCTCTGTAACTGCTTCCCAAAGGTATTACAATTTCGAAAGATCGTTAGGGTAGTTATTTAATCGATTCACACTAATCTGGAGCCATTTTTTCTTATTTAGAATCAGCATAGAGCCATTACCACCGAGGTCACCATTTCTGACGGCCGTCAGAATGTGTGACCCACAATAATAAATAAAAAAATGTTTTAAGAATGTGTGTTCCCTCTGTAACTGCTTCCCAAAGGTATTAAAACTTTCAAAGATGGTTTGGGGTAGTTATTTCATCGATTCACACTAATTTGGAGCCGTTGTTTCTAATTTAGAGTCGTCATAGAGCCATTACCACACAGGTCACCATTTCTGACGGCCGTCAGAATGTGTGACCCACAATAATAAAAAAAAATGTTTTAAGAATGTGTGTTCCCACCGTAAATGCTTCCCAAAGGTATTAAAACTTTCAAAGATGGTTTGGGGTAGTTATTTAATCGATTCACATTAATCTGGAGCCGTTGTTTTTTATTTAGAGTCGTCACAGAGCCATTACCACACAGGTCACCATTTCTGACGGCCGTCAGAATGTGTGACCCAAAAATATTTATATTTTTAAGAATGTGTTCCCACCGTAACTGCTTCTCAAAGGTATTCACATTTCGAAAGATGGTTTGAGTAGTTATTTAATCGATTCACACAAATCTTGAGCCGTTGTTTCTAATTTAGAGTCGTCATAGAGCCATTACCACACAGGTCACCATTTCTGACGGCCGTCAGAATGTGTGACCCACAATTTAAAAAAAATATGTTTTAAGAATGTTTGTTCCCACCTTAACTGCTTCCCAAAGGCTTTACAACTTCGAAATATACTTTTGTTGTAGTTATTTAATCGATTCACACTAATCTGGAGCCATTTTTTCTGATTTGGAGTCATCACAGAACCAATACAACAGAGGACACCATTTCTGACAGCCGTCAGAATGTGTGACCCAAAAATATTTATATTTTTAAGAATGTGTTCCCACCGTAACTGCTTCTCAAAGGTATTCACATTTCAAAAGATGGTTTTGGTAGTTATTAAATCGATTCACACTAATCTTGAGCCGTTGTTTCTAATTTAGAGTCGTCATAGAGCCATTACCACACAGGTCACCATTTCTGACGGCCGTCAGAATGTGTGACCCACAATAATAAAAAAAAAATGTTTTAAGAATGTGTGTTCCCACCGTAAATGCTTCCCAAAGGTATTAAAACTTTCAAAGATGGTTTGGGGTAGTCATTTCATCGATTCACACTAATTTGGAGCCGTTGTTTTTCATTTAGAGTCGTCACAGAGCCATTACCACACAGGTCACCATTTCTGACGGCCGTCAGAATATGTGCCCCCCCCAAAAAAGATGTTTTAAGAATGTGTGCTCCCTCTGTAACTGCTTCCCAAAGGTATTACAATTTCGAAAGATCGTTAGGGTAGTTATTTAATCGATTCACACTAATCTGGAGCCATTTTTTCTAATTTAGAGTCGTCATAGAGCCATTACCACACAGGTCACCATTTCTGACGGCCGTCAGAATGTGTGACCCACAATAATAAAAAAAAATGTTTTAAGAATGTGTGTTCCCACCGTAAATGCTTCCCAAAGGTATTAAAACTTTCAAAGATGGTTTGGGGTAGTCATTTCATCGATTCACACTAATTTGGAGCCGTTGTTTTTTATTTAGAGTCGTCACAGAGCCATTACCACACAGGTCACCATTTCTGACGGACGTCAGAATGTGTGACCCACAATTTAAAAAAAATATGTTTTAAGAATGTTTGTTCCCACCTTAACTGCTTCCCAAAGGCTTTACAACTTCGAAATATACTTTTGTTGTAGTTATTTAATCGATTCACACTAATCTGGAGCCATTTTTTCTGATTTGGAGTCATCACAGAACCAATACAACAGAGGACACCATTTCTGACAGCCGTCAGAATGTGTGACCCAAAAATATTTATATTTTTAAGAATGTGTTCCCACCGTAACTGCTTCTCAAAGGTATTCACATTTCGAAAGATGGTTTGAGTAGTTATTTAATCGATTCACACAAATCTTGAGCCGTTGTTTCTAATTTAGAGTCGTCATAGAGCCATTACCACACAGGTCACCATTTCTGACGGCCGTCAGAATGTGTGACCCACAATAATAAATAAAAAAAGATGTTTTAAGAATGTGTGCTCCCTCTGTAACTGCTTCCCAAAGGTATTACAATTTCGAAAGATCGTTAGGGTAGTTATTTAATCGATTCACACTAATCTGGAGCCATTTTTTCTTATTTAGAATCAGCATAGAGCCATTACCACCGAGGTCACCATTTCTGACGGCCGTCAGAATGTGTGACCCACAATAATAAATAAAAAAATGTTTTAAGAATGTGTGTTCCCTCTGTAACTGCTTCCCAAAGGTATTAAAACTTTCAAAGATGGTTTGGGGTAGTTATTTAATCGATTCACACTAATTTGGAGCCGTTGTTTCTAATTTAGAGTCGTCATAGAGCCATTACCACACAGGTCACCATTTCTGACGGCCGTCAGAATGTGTGCACCCCCCAAAAAAAGATGTTTTAAGAATGTGTGTTCCCACCGTAACTGCTTCCTAAAGGTATTACAATTTCGACAGATCGTTTGGGGTACTTATTTAATCGATTCACATTAATCTGGAGCCGTTGTTTTTTATTTAGAGTCGTCACAGAGCCATTACCACACAGGTCACCATTTCTGACGGCCGTCAGAATGTGGGACCCACAATAATAATAAAAAATGTTTTAAGAATGTGTGTTCCCACCGTAACTGCTTCCCAAAGGTATTAAAACTTTCAAAGATGGTTTGGGGAAGTTATTTCATCGATTCACACTAATTTGGAGCCGTTGTTTTTTATTTAGAGTCGTCACAGAGCCATTACCACACAGGTCACCATTTTTGACGGCCGTCAGAATGAGTGACCCACAATTTAAAAAAAATATGTTTTAAGAATGTTTGTTCCCACCTTAACTGCTTCCCAAAGGCTTTACAACTTCGAAATATACTTTTGTTGTAGTTATTTAATCGATTCACACAAATCTGGAGCCATTTTTTCTGATTTGGAGTCATCACAGAGCCAATACAACAGAGGACACCATTTCTGACAGCCGTCAGAATGTGTGACCCAAAAATATTTATATTTTTAAGAATGTGTTCCAACCGTAACTGCTTCTCAAAGGTATTCACATTTCGAAAGATGGTTTGAGTAGTTATTTAATCGATTCACACAAATCTTGAGCCGTTGTTTCTAATTTAGAGTCGTCATAGAGCCATTACCACACAGGTCACCATTTCTGACGGCCGTCAGAATGTGTGACCCACAATAATAAATAAAAAAATGTTTTAAGAATGTGTGTTCCCACCGTAAATGCTTCCCAAAGGTATTAAAACTTTCAAAGATGGTTTGGGGTAGTCATTTCATCGATTCACACTAATTTGGAGCCGTTGTTTTTTATTTAGAGTCGTCACAGAGCCATTACCACACAGGTCACCATTTCTGACGGCCGTCAGAATGTGTGACCCACAATTAAAAAAAAATATGTTTTAAGAATGTTTGTTCCCACCTTAACTGCTTCCCAAAGGCTTTACAACTTCGAAATATACTTTTGTTGTAGTTATTTAATCGATTCACACTAATCTGGAGCCATTTTTTCTGATTTGGAGTCATCACAGAACCAATACAACAGAGGACACCATTTCTGACAGCCGTCAGAATGTGTGACCCAAAAATATGTATATTTTTAAGAATGTGTTCCCACCGTAACTGCTTCCCAAAGGTATTCAAACTTTCTAAAATGGTTTGGGGTAGTCATTTCATCGATTCACACTAATTTGGAGCCGTTGTGTTTTATTTAGAGTCGTCACAGAGCCATTACCACACAGGTCACCATTTCTGACGGCCGTCAGAATGTGTGCCCCCCCCCCAAAAAAGATGTTTTAAGAAAGTGTGTTCCCACCCTAACTGCTTCCTAAAGGTATTACAATTTCGACAGATCGTTTGGGGTACTTATTTAATCGATTCACATTAATCTGGAGCCGTTGTTTTTTATTTAGAGTCGTCACAGAGCCATTACCACACAGGTCACCATTTTTGACGGCCGTCAGAATGAGTGACCCACAATTTAAAAAAAATATGTTTTAAGAATGTTTGTTCCCACCTTAACTGCTTCCCAAAGGCTTTACAACTTCGAAATATACTTTTGTTGTAGTTATTTAATCGATTCACACTAATCTGGAGCCATTTTTTCTGATTTGGAGTCATCACAGAGCCAATACAACAGAGGACACCATTTCTGACAGCCGTCAGAATGTGTGACCCAAAAATATTTATATTTTTAAGAATGTGTTCCCACCGTAAGTGCTTCTCAAAGGTATTCACATTTCGAAAGATGGTTTGAGTAGTTATTTAATCGATTCACACAAATCTTGAGCCGTTGTTTCTAATTTAGAGTCGTCATAGAGCCATTACCACACAGGTCACCATTTCTGACGGCCGTCAGAATGTGTGACCCACAATAATAAATAAAAATGTTTTAAGAATGTGTGTTCCCACCGTAAATGCTTCCCAAAGGTATTAAAACTTTCAAAGATGTTTTGGGGTAGTCATTTCATCGATTCACACTAATTTGGAGCCGTTGTTTTTTATTTAGAGTCGTCACAGAGCCATTACCACACAGGTCACCATTTTTGACGGCCGTCAGAATGAGTGACCCACAATTTAAAAAAAATATGTTTTAAGAATGTTTGTTCCCACCTTAACTGCTTCCCAAAGGCTTTACAACTTCGAAATATACTTTTGTTGTAGTTATTTAATCGATTCACACTAATCTGGAGCCATTTTTTCTGATTTGGAGTCATCACAGAACCAATACAACAGAGGACACCATTTCTGACAGCCGTCAGAATGTGTGACCCAAAAATATTTATATTTTTAAGAATGTGTTCCCACCGTAACTGCTTCTCAAAGGTATTCACATTTCGAAAGATGGTTTGAGTAGTTATTTAATCGATTCACACAAATCTTGAGCCGTTGTTTCTAATTTAGAGTCGTCATAGAGCCATTACCACACAGGTCACCATTTCTGACGGCCGTCAGAATGTGTGACCCACAATAATATAAAAAAAAAGATGTTTTAAGAATGTGTGCTCCCTCTGTAACTGCTTCCCAAAGGTATTACAATTTCGAAAGATCGATAGGGTAGTTATTTAATCGATTCACACTAATCTGGAGCCATTTTTTCTTATTTAGAGTCAGCATAGAGCCATTACCACACAGGTCACCATTTCTGACGGCCGTCAGAATGTATGACCCACAATAATAAATAAAAAAATGTTTTAAGAATGTGTGTTCCCACCGTAAATGCTTCCCAAAGGTATTAAAACTTTCAAAGATGGTTTGGGGTAGTTATTTCATCGATTCACACTAATTTGGAGCCGTTGTTTTTTATTTAGAGTCGTCACAGAGCCATTACCACACAGGTCACCATTTCTGACGGCCGTCAGAATGTGTGACCCACAATTTAAAAAAAATATGTTTTAAGAATGTTTGTTCCCACCTTAACTGCTTCCCAAAGGCTTTACAACTTCGAAATATACTTTTGTTGTAGTTATTTAATCGATTCACACTAATCTGGAGCCATTTTTTCTGATTTGGAGTCATCACAGAGCCATTACCACACAGGTCACCATTTCTGACGGCCGTCAGAATGTGTGACCCACAATTTTAAAAAAATATGTTTTAAGAATGTTTGTTCCCACCTTAACTGCTTCCCGAAGGCTTTACAACTTCGAAATATACTTTTGTTGTAGTTATTTAATCGATTCACACTTATCTGGAGCCATTTTTTCTGATTTGGAGTCATCACAGAGCCAATACAACAGAGGACACCATTTCTGACAGCCGTCAGAATGTGTGACCGAAAAATATTTATATTTTTAAGAATGTGTTCCCACCGTAACTGCTTCTCAGAGGTATTCACATTTCGAAAGATGGTTTGAGTAGTTATTTAATCGATTCACACAAATCTTGAGCCGTTGTTTCTAATTTAGAGTCGTCATAGAGCCATTACCACACAGGTCACCATTTCTGACGGCCGTCAGAATGTGTGACCCACAATAATAAATAAAAATGTTTTAAGAATGTGTGTTCCCACCGTAAATGCTTCCCAAAGGTATTAAAACTTTCAAAGATGGTTTGGGGTAGTCATTTCATCGATTCACACTAATTTGGAGCCGTTGTTTTTTATTTAGAGTCGTCACAGAGCCATTACCACACAGGTCACCATTTCTGACGGCCGTCAGAATGTGTGACCCACAATAATATAAAAAAATATGTTTTAAGAATGTTTGTTCCCACCTTAACTGCTTCCCAAAGGCTTTACAACTTCGAAATATACTTTTGTTGTAGTTATTTAATCGATTCACACTAATCTGGAGCCATTTTTTCTGATTTGGAGTCATCACAGAACCAATACAACAGAGGTCACCATTTCTGACAGCCGTCAGAATGTGTGACCCAAAAATATTTATATTTTTAAGAATGTGTTCCCACCGTAACTGCTTCTCAAAGGTATTCACATTTCGAAAGATGGTTTGAGTAGTTATTTAATCGATTCACACAAATCTTGAGCCGTTGTTTCTAATTTAGAGTCGTCATAGAGCCATTACCACACAGGTCACCATTTCTGACGGCCGTCAGAATGTGTGACCCACAATAATAAATAAAAAAAGATGTTTTAAGAATGTGTGCTCCCTCTGTAACTGCTTCCCAAAGGTATTACAATTTCGAAAGATCGTTAGGGTAGTTATTTAATCGATTCACACTAATCTGGAGCCATTTTTTCTTATTTAGAATCAGCATAGAGCCATTACCACCGAGGTCACCATTTCTGACGGCCGTCAGAATGTGTGACCCACAATAATAAATAAAAAAATGTTTTAAGAATGTGTGTTCCCTCTGTAACTGCTTCCCAAAGGTATTAAAACTTTCAAAGATGGTTTGGGGTAGTTATTTAATCGATTCACACTAATTTGGAGCCGTTGTTTCTAATTTAGAGTCGTCATAGAGCCATTACCACACAGGTCACCATTTCTGACGGCCGTCAGAATGTGTGCCCCCCCCAAAAAAATATGTTTTAAGAAAGTGTGTTCCCACCCTAACTGCTTCCTAAAGGTATTACAATTTCGACAGATCGTTTGGGGTACTTATTTAATCGATTCACATTAATCTGGAGCCGTTGTTTTTTATTTAGAGTCGTCACAGAGCCATTACCACACAGGTCACCATTTTTGACGGCCGTCAGAATGAGTGACCCACAATTTAAAAAAAATATGTTTTAAGAATGTTTGTTCCCACCTTAACTGCTTCCCAAAGGCTTTACAACTTCGAAATATACTTTTGTTGTAGTTATTTAATCGATTCACACTAATCTGGAGCCATTTTTTCTGATTTGGAGTCATCACAGAGCCAATACAACAGAGGACACCATTTCTGACAGCCGTCAGAATGTGTGACCCAAAAATATTTATATTTTTAAGAATGTGTTCCCACCGTAACTGCTTCTCAAAGGTATTCACATTTCGAAAGATGGTTTGAGTAGTTATTTAATCGATTCACACAAATCTTGAGCCGTTGTTTCTAATTTAGAGTCGTCATAGAGCCATTACCACACAGGTCACCATTTCTGACGGCCGTCAGAATGTGTGACCCACAATAATAAATAAAAATGTTTTAAGAATGTGTGTTCCCACCGTAAATGCTTCCCAAAGGTATTAAAACTTTCAAAGATGGTTTGGGGTAGTCATTTCATCGATTCACACTAATTTGGAGCCGTTGTTTTTTATTTAGAGTCGTCACAGAGCCATTACCACACAGGTCACCATTTCTGACGGCCGTCAGAATGTGTGACCCACAATTAAAAAAAAATATGTTTTAAGAATGTTTGTTCCCACCTTAACTGCTTCCCAAAGGCTTTACAACTTCGAAATATACTTTTGTTGTAGTTATTTAATCGATTCACACTAATCTGGAGCCATTTTTTCTGATTTGGAGTCATCACAGAACCAATACAACAGAGGACACCATTTCTGACAGCCGTCAGAATGTGTGACCCAAAAATATGTATATTTTTAAGAATGTGTTCCCACCGTAACTGCTTCCCAAAGGTATTCAAACTTTCTAAAATGGTTTGGGGTAGTCATTTCATCGATTCACACTAATTTGGAGCCGTTGTGTTTTATTTAGAGTCGTCACAGAGCCATTACCACACAGGTCACCATTTCTGACGGCCGTCAGAATGTGTGCCCCCCCCCCAAAAAAGATGTTTTAAGAAAGTGTGTTCCCACCCTAACTGCTTCCTAAAGGTATTACAATTTCGACAGATCGTTTGGGGTACTTATTTAATCGATTCACATTAATCTGGAGCCGTTGTTTTTTATTTAGAGTCGTCACAGAGCCATTACCACACAGGTCACCATTTTTGACGGCCGTCAGAATGAGTGACCCACAATTTAAAAAAAATATGTTTTAAGAATGTTTGTTCCCACCTTAACTGCTTCCCAAAGGCTTTACAACTTCGAAATATACTTTTGTTGTAGTTATTTAATCGATTCACACTAATCTGGAGCCATTTTTTCTGATTTGGAGTCATCACAGAACCAATACAACAGAGGACACCATTTCTGACAGCCGTCAGAATGTGTGACCCAAAAATATTTATATTTTTAAGAATGTGTTCCCACCGTAACTGCTTCTCAAAGGTATTCACATTTCGAAAGATGGTTTGAGTAGTTATTTAATCGATTCACACAAATCTTGAGCCGTTGTTTCTAATTTAGAGTCGTCATAGAGCCATTACCACACAGGTCACCATTTCTGACGGCCGTCAGAATGTGTGACCCACAATAATATAAAAAAAAAGATGTTTTAAGAATGTGTGCTCCCTCTGTAACTGCTTCCCAAAGGTATTACAATTTCGAAAGATCGATAGGGTAGTTATTTAATCGATTCACACTAATCTGGAGCCATTTTTTCTTATTTAGAGTCAGCATAGAGCCATTACCACACAGGTCACCATTTCTGACGGCCGTCAGAATGTATGACCCACAATAATAAATAAAAAAATGTTTTAAGAATGTGTGTTCCCACCGTAAATGCTTCCCAAAGGTATTAAAACTTTCAAAGATGGTTTGGGGTAGTTATTTCATCGATTCACACTAATTTGGAGCCGTTGTTTTTTATTTAGAGTCGTCACAGAGCCATTACCACACAGGTCACCATTTCTGACGGCCGTCAGAATGTGTGACCCACAATTTAAAAAAAATATGTTTTAAGAATGTTTGTTCCCACCTTAACTGCTTCCCAAAGGCTTTACAACTTCGAAATATACTTTTGTTGTAGTTATTTAATCGATTCACACTAATCTGGAGCCATTTTTTCTGATTTGGAGTCATCACAGAGCCATTACCACACAGGTCACCATTTCTGACGGCCGTCAGAATGTGTGACCCACAATTTTAAAAAAATATGTTTTAAGAATGTTTGTTCCCACCTTAACTGCTTCCCGAAGGCTTTACAACTTCGAAATATACTTTTGTTGTAGTTATTTAATCGATTCACACTTATCTGGAGCCATTTTTTCTGATTTGGAGTCATCACAGAGCCAATACAACAGAGGACACCATTTCTGACAGCCGTCAGAATGTGTGACCGAAAAATATTTATATTTTTAAGAATGTGTTCCCACCGTAACTGCTTCTCAGAGGTATTCACATTTCGAAAGATGGTTTGAGTAGTTATTTAATCGATTCACACAAATCTTGAGCCGTTGTTTCTAATTTAGAGTCGTCATAGAGCCATTACCACACAGGTCACCATTTCTGACGGCCGTCAGAATGTGTGACCCACAATAATAAATAAAAATGTTTTAAGAATGTGTGTTCCCACCGTAAATGCTTCCCAAAGGTATTAAAACTTTCAAAGATGGTTTGGGGTAGTCATTTCATCGATTCACACTAATTTGGAGCCGTTGTTTTTTATTTAGAGTCGTCACAGAGCCATTACCACACAGGTCACCATTTCTGACGGCCGTCAGAATGTGTGACCCACAATAATATAAAAAAATATGTTTTAAGAATGTTTGTTCCCACCTTAACTGCTTCCCAAAGGCTTTACAACTTCGAAATATACTTTTGTTGTAGTTATTTAATCGATTCACACTAATCTGGAGCCATTTTTTCTGATTTGGAGTCATCACAGAACCAATACAACAGAGGTCACCATTTCTGACAGCCGTCAGAATGTGTGACCCAAAAATATTTATATTTTTAAGAATGTGTTCCCACCGTAACTGCTTCTCAAAGGTATTCACATTTCGAAAGATGGTTTGAGTAGTTATTTAATCGATTCACACAAATCTTGAGCCGTTGTTTCTAATTTAGAGTCGTCATAGAGCCATTACCACACAGGTCACCATTTCTGACGGCCGTCAGAATGTGTGACCCACAATAATAAATAAAAAAAGATGTTTTAAGAATGTGTGCTCCCTCTGTAACTGCTTCCCAAAGGTATTACAATTTCGAAAGATCGTTAGGGTAGTTATTTAATCGATTCACACTAATCTGGAGCCATTTTTTCTTATTTAGAATCAGCATAGAGCCATTACCACCGAGGTCACCATTTCTGACGGCCGTCAGAATGTGTGACCCACAATAATAAATAAAAAAATGTTTTAAGAATGTGTGTTCCCTCTGTAACTGCTTCCCAAAGGTATTAAAACTTTCAAAGATGGTTTGGGGTAGTTATTTAATCGATTCACACTAATTTGGAGCCGTTGTTTCTAATTTAGAGTCGTCATAGAGCCATTACCACACAGGTCACCATTTCTGACGGCCGTCAGAATGTGTGCCCCCCCCCAAAAAAGATGTTTTAAGAATGTGTGTTCCCACCCTAACTGCTTCCTAAAGGTATTACAATTTCGACAGATCGTTTGGGGTACTTATTTAATCTGTTCACATTAATCTGGAGCCGTTGTTTTTTATTTAGAGTCGTCACAGAGCCATTACCACACAGGTCACCATTTCTGACGGCCGTCAGAATGTGGGACCCACAATAATAATAAAAAATGTTTTAAGAATGTGTGTTCCCACCGTAACTGCTTCCCAAAGGTATTAAAACTTTCAAAGATGGTTTGGGGTAGTCATTTCATCGATTCACACTAATTTGGAGCCGTTGTTTTTTATTTAGAGTCGTCACAGAGCCAATACAACAGAGGACACCATTTCTGACAGCCGTCAGAATGTGTGACCCAAAAATATTTATATTTTTAAGAATGTGTTCCCACCGTAACTGCTTCTCAAAGGTATTCACATTTCGAAAGATGGTTTGAGTAGTTATTTAATCGATTCACACAAATCTTGAGCCGTTGTTTCTAATTTAGAGTCGTCATAGAGCCATTACCACACAGGTCACCATTTCTGACGGCCGTCAGAATGTGTGACCCACAATAATAAATAAAAAAATGTTTTAAGAATGTGTGTTCCCACCGTAAATGCTTCCCAAAGGTATTAAAACTTTCAAAGATGGTTTGGGGTAGTCATTTCATCGATTCACACTAATTTGGAGCCGTTGTTTTTTATTTAGAGTCGTCACAGAGCCATTACCACACAGGTCACCATTTCTGACGGCCGTCAGAATGTGTGACCCACAATTAAAAAAAAATATGTTTTAAGAATGTTTGTTCCCACCTTAACTGCTTCCCAAAGGCTTTACAACTTCGAAATATACTTTTGTTGTAGTTATTTAATCGATTCACACTAATCTGGAGCCATTTTTTCTGATTTGGAGTCATCACAGAACCAATACAACAGAGGACACCATTTCTGACAGCCGTCAGAATGTGTGACCCAAAAATATGTATATTTTTAAGAATGTGTTCCCACCGTAACTGCTTCCCAAAGGTATTCAAACTTTCTAAAATGGTTTGGGGTAGTCATTTCATCGATTCACACTAATTTGGAGCCGTTGTGTTTTATTTAGAGTCGTCACAGAGCCATTACCACACAGGTCACCATTTCTGACGGCCGTCAGAATGTGTGCCCCCCCCCAAAAAAGATGTTTTAAGAAAGTGTGTTCCCACCCTAACTGCTTCCTAAAGGTATTACAATTTCGACAGATCGTTTGGGGTACTTATTTAATCGATTCACATTAATCTGGAGCCGTTGTTTTTTATTTAGAGTCGTCACAGAGCCATTACCACACAGGTCACCATTTTTGACGGCCGTCAGAATGAGTGACCCACAATTTAAAAAAAATATGTTTTAAGAATGTTTGTTCCCACCTTAACTGCTTCCCAAAGGCTTTACAACTTCGAAATATACTTTTGTTGTAGTTATTTAATCGATTCACACTAATCTGGAGCCATTTTTTCTGATTTGGAGTCATCACAGAGCCAATACAACAGAGGACACCATTTCTGACAGCCGTCAGAATGTGTGACCCAAAAATATTTATATTTTTAAGAATGTGTTCCCACCGTAAGTGCTTCTCAAAGGTATTCACATTTCGAAAGATGGTTTGAGTAGTTATTTAATCGATTCACACAAATCTTGAGCCGTTGTTTCTAATTTAGAGTCGTCATAGAGCCATTACCACACAGGTCACCATTTCTGACGGCCGTCAGAATGTGTGACCCACAATAATAAAAAAAAATGTTTTAAGAATGTGTGTTCCCACCGTAAATGCTTCCCAAAGGTATTAAAACTTTCAAAGATGTTTTGGGGTAGTCATTTCATCGATTCACACTAATTTGGAGCCGTTGTTTTTTATTTAGAGTCGTCACAGAGCCATTACCACACAGGTCACCATTTCTGACGGCCGTCAGAATGTGTGACCCACAATTTAAAAAAAATATGTTTTAAGAATGTTTGTTCCCACCTTAACTGCTTCCCAAAGGCTTTACAACTTCGAAATATACTTTTGTTGTAGTTATTTAATCGATTCACACTAATCTGAAGCCATTTTTTCTGATTTGGAGTCATCACAGAACCAATACAACAGAGGACACCATTTCTGACAGCCGTCAGAATGTGTGACCCAAAAATATTTATATTTTTAAGAATGTGTTCCCACCGTAACTGCTTCTCAAAGGTATTCACATTTCGAAAGATGGTTTGAGTAGTTATTTAATCGATTCACACAAATCTTGAGCCGTTGTTTCTAATTTAGAGTCGTCATAGAGCCATTACCACACAGGTCACCATTTCTGACGGCCGTCAGAATGTGTGACCCACAATAATATAAAAAAAAAGATGTTTTAAGAATGTGTGCTCCCTCTGTAACTGCTTCCCAAAGGTATTACAATTTCGAAAGATCGATAGGGTAGTTATTTAATCGATTCACACTAATCTGGAGCCATTTTTTCTTATTTAGAGTCAGCATAGAGCCATTACCACACAGGTCACCATTTCTGACGGCCGTCAGAATGTATGACCCACAATAATAAATAAAAAAATGTTTTAAGAATGTGTGTTCCCACCGTAAATGCTTCCCAAAGGTATTAAAACTTTCAAAGATGGTTTGGGGTAGTTATTTCATCGATTCACACTAATTTGGAGCCGTTGTTTTTTATTTAGAGTCGTCACAGAGCCATTACCACACAGGTCACCATTTCTGACGGCCGTCAGAATGTGTGACCCACAATTTAAAAAAAATATGTTTTAAGAATGTTTGTTCCCACCTTAACTGCTTCCCAAAGGCTTTACAACTTCGAAATATACTTTTGTTGTAGTTATTTAATCGATTCACACTAATCTGGAGCCATTTTTTCTGATTTGGAGTCGTCACAGAGCCATTACCACACAGGTCACCATTTCTGACGGCCGTCAGAATGTGTGACCCACAATTTAAAAAAAATATGTTTTAAGAATGTTTGTTCCCACCTTAACTGCTTCCCAAAGGCTTTACAACTTCGAAATATACTTTTGTTGTAGTTATTTAATCGATTCACACTAATCTGGAGCCATTTTTTCTGATTTGGAGTCATCACAGAGCCATTACCACACAGGTCACCATTTCTGACGGCCGTCAGAATGTGTGACCCACAATTTAAAAAAAATATGTTTTAAGAATGTTTGTTCCCACCTTAACTGCTTCCCAAAGGCTTTACAACTTCGAAATATACTTTTGTTGTAGTTATTTAATCGATTCACACTAATCTGGAGCCATTTTTTCTGATTTGGAGTCATCACAGAGCCAATACAACAGAGGACACCATTTCTGACAGCCGTCAGAATGTGTGACCCAAAAATATTTATATTTTTAAGAATGTGTTCCCACCGTAACTGCTTCTCAAAGGTATTCACATTTCGAAAGATGGTTTGAGTAGTTATTTAATCGATTCACACAAATCTTGAGCCGTTGTTTCTAATTTAGAGTCGTCATAGAGCCATTACCACACAGGTCACCATTTCTGACGGCCGTCAGAATGTGTGACCCACAATAATAAATAAAAAAAGATGTTTTAAGAATGTGTGCTCCCTCTGTAACTGCTTCCCAAAGGTATTACAATTTCGAAAGATCGTTAGGGTAGTTATTTAATCGATTCACACTAATCTGGAGCCATTTTTTCTTATTTAGAGTCAGCATAGAGCCATTACCACCGAGGTCACCATTTCTGACGGCCGTCAGAATGTGTGACCCACAATAATAAATACAAAAATGTTTTAAGAATGTGTGTTCCCTCTGTAACTGCTTCCCAAAGGTATTAAAACTTTCAAAGATGGTTTGGGGTAGTTATTTCATCGATTCACACTAATTTGGAGCCGTTGTTTCTAATTTAGAGTCGTCATAGAGCCATTACCACACAGGTCACCATTTCTGACGGCCGTCAGAATGTGTGCCCCCCCCCAAAAAAGATGTTTTAAGAATGTGTGTTCCCACCCTAACTGCTTCCTAAAGGTATTACAATTTCGACAGATCGTTTGGGGTACTTATTTAATCTGTTCACATTAATCTGGAGCCGTTGTTTTTTATTTAGAGTCGTCACAGAGCCATTACCACACAGGTCACCATTTTTGACGGCCGTCAGAATGTGTGACCCACAATTTAAAAAAAATATGTTTTAAGAATGTTTGTTCCCACCTTAACTGCTTCCCAAAGGCTTTACAACTTCGAAATATACTTTTGTTGTAGTTATTGAATCGATTCACACTAATCTGGAGCCATTTTTTCTGATTTGGAGTCATCACAGAGCCAATACAACAGAGGACACCATTTCTGACAGCCGTCAGAATGTGTGACCCAAAAATATTTATATTTTTAAGAATGTGTTCCCACCGTAACTGCTTCTCAAAGGTATTCACATTTCGAAAGATGGTTTGAGTAGTTATTTAATCGATTCACACAAATCTTGAGCCGTTGTTTCTAATTTAGAGTCGTCATAGAGCCATTACCACACAGGTCACCATTTCTGACGGCCGTCAGAATGTGTGACCCACAATAATAAAAAAAAATGTTTTAAGAATGTGTGTTCCCACCGTAAATGCTTCCCAAAGGTATTAAAACTTTCAAAGATGGTTTGGGGTAGTCATTTCATCGATTCACACTAATTTGGAGCCGTTGTTTTTTATTTAGAGTCGTCACAGAGCCATTACCACACAGGTCACCATTTCTGACGGCCGTCAGAATGTGTGCCCCCCCCAAAAAAGATGTTTTAAGAATGTGTGTTCCCACCCTAACTGCTTCCTAAAGGTATTACAATTTCGACAGATCGTTTGGGGTACTTATTTAATCTGTTCACATTAATCTGGAGCCGTTGTTTTTTATTTAGAGTCGTCACAGAGCCATTACCACACAGGTCACCATTTTTGACGGCCGTCAGAATGTGTGACCCACAATTTAAAAAAAATATGTTTTAAGAATGTTTGTTCCCACCTTAACTGCTTCCCAAAGGCTTTACAACTTCGAAATATACTTTTGTTGTAGTTATTTAATCGATTCACACTAATCTGGAGCCATTTTTTCTGATTTGGAGTCATCACAGAGCCAATACAACAGAGGACACCATTTCTGACAGCCGTCAGAATGTGTGACCCAAAAATATTTATATTTTTAAGAATGTGTTCCCACCGTAACTGCTTCTCAAAGGTATTCACATTTCGAAAGATGGTTTGAGTAGTTATTTAATCGATTCACACAAATCTTGAGCCGTTGTTTCTAATTTAGAGTCGTCATAGAGCCATTACCACACAGGTCACCATTTCTGACGGCCGTCAGAATGTGTGACCCACAATAATAAATAAAAAAAGATGTTTTAAGAATGTGTGCTCCCTCTGTAACTGCTTCCCAAAGGTATTACAATTTCGAAAGATCGTTAGGGTAGTTATTTAATCGATTCACACTAATCTGGAGCCATTTTTTCTTATTTAGAGTCAGCATAGAGCCATTACCACCGAGGTCACCATTTCTGACGGCCGTCAGAATGTGTGACCCACAATAATAAATAAAAAAATGTTTTAAGAATGTGTGTTCCCTCTGTAACTGCTTCCCAAAGGTATTAAAACTTTCAAAGATGGTTTGGGGTAGTTATTTCATCGATTCACACTAATTTGGAGCCGTTGTTTCTAATTTAGAGTCTTCATAGAGCCATTACCACACAGGTCACCATTTCTGACGGCCGTCAGAATGTGTGCCCCCCCCCAAAAAAGATGTTTTAAGAATGTGTGTTCCCACCCTAACTGCTTCCTAAAGGTATTACAATTTCGACAGATCGTTTGGGGTACTTATTTAATCTGTTCACATTAATCTGGAGCCGTTGTTTTTTATTTAGAGTCGTCACAGAGCCATTACCACACAGGTCACCATTTCTGACGGCCGTCAGAATGTGTGACCCACAATTTAAAAAAAATATGTTTTAAGAATGTTTGTTCCCACCTTAACTGCTTCCCAAAGGCTTTACAACTTCGAAATATACTTTTGTTGTAGTTATTTAATCGATTCACACTAATCTGGAGCCATTTTTTCTGATTTGGAGTCATCACAGAGCCAATACAACAGAGGACACCATTTCTGACAGCCGTCAGAATGTGTGACCCAAAAATATTTATATTTTTAAGAATGTGTTCCCACCGTAACTGCTTCTCAAAGGTATTCACATTTCGAAAGATGGTTTGAGTAGTTATTTAATCGATTCACACAAATCTTGAGCCGTTGTTTCTAATTTAGAGTCGTCATAGAGCCATTACCACACAGGTCACCATTTCTGACGGCCGTCAGAATGTGTGACCCGCAATAATAAATAAAAAAAGATGTTTTAAGAATGTGTGCTCCCTCTGTAACTGCTTCCCAAAGGTATTACAATTTCGAAAGATCGTTAGGGTAGTTATTTAATCGATTCACACTAATCTGGAGCCATTTTTTCTTATTTAGAGTCAGCATAGAGCCATTACCACCGAGGTCACCATTTCTGACGGCCGTCAGAATGTGTGACCCACAATAATAAATAAAAAAATGTTTTAAGAATGTGTGTTCCCTCTGTAACTGCTTCCCAAAGGTATTAAAACTTTCAAAGATGGTTTGGGGTAGTTATTTCATCGATTCACACTAATTTGGAGCCGTTGTTTCTAATTTAGAGTCTTCATAGAGCCATTACCACACAGGTCACCATTTCTGACGGCCGTCAGAATGTGTGCCCCCCCCCAAAAAAGATGTTTTAAGAATGTGTGTTCCCACCCTAACTGCTTCCTAAAGGTATTACAATTTCGACAGATCGTTTGGGGTACTTATTTAATCGATTCACATTAATCTGGAGCCGTTGTTTTTTATTTAGAGTCGTCACAGAGCCATTACCACACAGGTCACCATTTCTGACGGCAGTCAGAATGTGTGACCCACAATTTAAAAAAAATATGTTTTAAGAATGTTTGTTCCCACCTTAACTGCTTCCCAAAGGCTTTACAACTTCGAAATATACTTTTGTTGTAGTTATTTAATCGATTCACACTAATCTGGAGCCATTTTTTCTGATTTGGAGTCATCACAGAGCCAATACAACAGAGGACACCATTTCTGACAGCCGTCAGAATGTGTGACCCAAAAATATTTATATTTTTAAGAATGTGTTCCCACCGTAACTGCTTCTCAAAGGTATTCACATTTCGAAAGATGGTTTGAGTAGTTATTTAATCGATTCACACAAATCTTGAGACTCTGTTTCTAATTTAGAGTCGTCATAGAGCCATTACCACACAGGTCACCATTTCTGACGGCCGTCAGAATGTGTGACCCACAATAATAAATAAAAAAAGATGTTTTAAGAATGTGTGCTCCCTCTGTAACTGCTTCCCAAAGGTATTACAATTTCGAAAGATCGTTAGGGTAGTTATTTAATCGATTCACACTAATCTGGAGCCATTTTTTCTTATTTAGAGTCAGCATAGAGCCATTACCACCGAGGTCACCATTTCTGACGGCCGTCAGAATGTGTAACCCACAATAATAAATAAAAAAATGTTTTAAGAAGGTGTGTTCCCTCTGTAACTGCTTCCAAAAGGTATTAAAACTTTCAAAGATGGTTTGGGGTAGTTATTTCATCGATTCACACTAATCTTGAGCCGTTGTTTCTAATTTAGAGTCGTCATAGAGCCATTACCACACAGGTCACCATTTCTGACGGCCGTCAGAATGTGTGACCCACAATAATAAAAAAAAATGTTTTAAGAATGTGTGTTCCCACCGTAAATGCTTCCCAAAGGTATTAAAACTTTCAAAGATGGTTTGGGGTAGTCATTTCATCGATTCACACTAATTTGGAGCAGTTGTTTTTTATTTCGAGTCGTCACAGAGCCATTACCACACAGGTCACCATTTCTGACGGCCGTCAGAATGTGTGCCCCCCCCCAAAAAGATGTTTTAAGAATGTGTGTTCCCACCCTAACTGCTTCCTAAAGGTATTACAATTTCGACAGATCGTTTGGGGTACTTATTTAATCGATTCACATTAATCTGGAGCCGTTGTTTTTTTATTTAGAGTCGTCACAGAGCCATTACCACACAGGTCACCATTTCTGACGGCCGTCAGAATGTGTGACCCACAATTTAAAAAAAATATGTTTTAAGAATGTTTGTTCCCACCTTAACTGCTTCCCAAAGGCTTTACAACTTCGAAATATACTTTTGTTGTAGTTATTTAATCGATTCACACTAATCTGGAGCCATTTTTTCTGATTTGGAGTCATCACAGAGCCAATACAACAGAGGACACCATTTCTGACAGCCGTCAGAATGTGTGACCCAAAAATATTTATATTTTTAAGAATGAGTTCCCACCGTAACTGCTTCTCAAAGGTATTCACATTTCGAAAGATGGTTTGAGTAGTTATTTAATCGATTCACACAAATCTTGAGACGTTGTTTCTAATTTAGAGTCGTCATAGAGCCATTACCACACAGGTCACCATTTCTGACGGCCGTCAGAATGTGTGACCCACAATAATAAATAAAAAAATGTTTTAAGAATGTGTGTTCCCTCTGTAACTGCTTCCCAAAGGTATTAAAACTTTCAAAGATGGTTTGGGGTAGTTATTTCATCGATTCACACTAATTTGGAGCCGTTGTTTCTAATTTAGAGTCGTCATAGAGCCATTACCACACAGGTCACCATTTCTGACGGCCGTCAGAATGTGTGCCCCCCCAAAAAAAGATGTTTTAAGAATGTGTGTTCCCACCCTAACTGCTTCCTAAAGGTATTACAATTTCGACAGATCATTTGGGGTACTTATTTAATCTGTTCACATTAATCTGGAGCCGTTGTTTTTTATTTAGAGTCGTCACAGAGCCATTACCACACAGGTCACCATTTCTGACGGCCGTCAGAATGTGTGACCCACAATAATAAATAAAAAAAGATGTTTTAAGAATGTGTGCTCCCCCTGTAACTGCTTCCCAAAGGTATTACAATTTCGAAAGATTGTTAGGGTAGTTATTTAATCGATTCACACTAATCTGGAGCCATTTTTTCTTATTTAGAGTCAGCATAGAGCCATTACCACCAAGGTCACCATTTCTGACGGCCGTCAGAATGTGTGACCCACAATAATAAATAAAAAAATGTTTTAAGAAGGTGTGTTCCCGCCGTAAATGCTTCCCAAAGGTATTAAAACTTTCAAAGATGGTTTGGGGTAGTTATTTCATCGATTCACACTAATTTGGAGCCGTTGTTTTTTATTTAGAGTCGTCACAGAGCCATTACCACACAGGTCACCATTTCTGACGGCCGTCAGAATGTGTGACCCACAATTTAAAAAAAATATGTTTTAAGAATGTTTGTTCACACCTTAACTGCTTCCCAAAGGCTTTACAACTTCGAAATATACTTTTGTTGTAGTTATTTAATCGATTCACACTAATCTGGAGCCGTTGTTTCTAATTTAGAGTCGTCATAGAGCCATTACCACACAGGTCACCATTTCTGACGGCCGTCAGAATGTGTGACCCACAATAATAAAAAAAAATGTTTTAAGAATGTGTGTTCCCACCGTAAATGCTTCCCAAAGGTATTAAAACTTTCAAAGATGGTTTGGGGTAGTTATTTCATCGATTCACACTAATCTTGAGCCGTTGTTTCTAATTTAGAGTCGTCATAGAGCCATTACCACACAGGTCACCATTTCTGACGGCCGTCAGAATGTGTGACCCACAATAATAAAAAAAAATGTTTTAAGAATGTGTGTTCCCACCGTAAATGCTTCCCAAAGGTATTAAAACTTTCAAAGATGGTTTGGGGTAGTCATTTCATCGATTCACACTAATTTGGAGCAGTTGTTTTTTATTTCGAGTCGTCACAGAGCCATTACCACACAGGTCACCATTTCTGACGGCCGTCAGAATGTGTGCCCCCCCCAAAAAAGATGTTTTAAGAATGTGTGTTCCCACCCTAACTGCTTCCTAAAGGTATTACAATTTCGACAGATCGTTTGGGGTACTTATTTAATCGATTCACATTAATCTGGAGCCGTTGTTTTTTTATTTAGAGTCGTCACAGAGCCATTACCACACAGGTCACCATTTCTGACGGCCGTCAGAATGTGTGACCCACAATTTAAAAAAAATATGTTTTAAGAATGTTTGTTCCCACCTTAACTGCTTCCCAAAGGCTTTACAACTTCGAAATATACTTTTGTTGTAGTTATTTAATCGATTCACACTAATCTGGAGCCATTTTTTCTGATTTGGAGTCATCACAGAGCCAATACAACAGAGGACACCATTTCTGACAGCCGTCAGAATGTGTGACCCAAAAATATTTATATTTTTAAGAATGAGTTCCCACCGTAACTGCTTCTCAAAGGTATTCACATTTCGAAAGATGGTTTGAGTAGTTATTTAATCGATTCACACAAATCTTGAGACGTTGTTTCTAATTTAGAGTCGTCATAGAGCCATTACCACACAGGTCACCATTTCTGACGGCCGTCAGAATGTGTGACCCACAATAATAAATAAAAAAAGATGTTTTAAGAATGTGTGCTCCCTCTGTAACTGCTTCCCAAAGGTATTACAATTTCGAAAGATCGTTAGGGTAGTTATTTAATCGATTCACACTAATCTGGAGCCATTTTTTCTTATTTAGAGTCAGCATAGAGCCATTACCACCGAGGTCACCATTTCTGACGGCCGTCAGAATGTGTGACCCACAATAATAAATAAAAAAATGTTTTAAGAATGTGTGTTCCCTCTGTAACTGCTTCCCAAAGGTATTAAAACTTTCAAAGATGGTTTGGGGTAGTTATTTCATCGATTCACACTAATTTGGAGCCGTTGTTTCTAATTTAGAGTCGTCATAGAGCCATTACCACACAGGTCACCATTTCTGACGGCCGTCAGAATGTGTGCCCCCCCAAAAAAAGATGTTTTAAGAATGTGTGTTCCCACCCTAACTGCTTCCTAAAGGTATTACAATTTCGACAGATCATTTGGGGTACTTATTTAATCTGTTCACATTAATCTGGAGCCGTTGTTTTTTATTTAGAGTCGTCACAGAGCCATTACCACACAGGTCACCATTTCTGACGGCCGTCAGAATGTGTGACCCACAATAATAAATAAAAAAAGATGTTTTAAGAATGTGTGCTCCCCCTGTAACTGCTTCCCAAGGGTATTACAATTTCGAAAGATTGTTAGGGTAGTTATTTAATCGATTCACACTAATCTGGAGCCATTTTTTCTTATTTAGAGTCAGCATAGAGCCATTACCACCAAGGTCACCATTTCTGACGGCCGTCAGAATGTGTGACCCACAATAATAAATAAAAAAATGTTTTAAGAAGGTGTGTTCCCGCCGTAAATGCTTCCCAAAGGTATTAAAACTTTCAAAGATGGTTTGGGGTAGTTATTTCATCGATTCACACTAATTTGGAGCCGTTGTTTTTTATTTAGAGTCGTCACAGAGCCATTACCACACAGGTCACCATTTCTGACGGCCGTCAGAATGTGTGCCCCCCCCCAAAAAAGATGTTTTAAGAAAGTGTGTTCCCACCCTAACTGCTTCCTAAAGGTATTACAATTTCGACAGATCGTTTGGGGTACTTATTTAATCGATTCACATTAATCTGGAGCCGTTGTTTTTTATTTAGAGTCGTCACAGAGCCATTACCACACAGGTCACCATTTTTGACGGCCGTCAGAATGAGTGACCCACAATTTAAAAAAAATATGTTTTAAGAATGTTTGTTCCCACCTTAACTGCTTCCCAAAGGCTTTACAACTTCGAAATATACTTTTGTTGTAGTTATTTAATCGATTCACACTAATCTGGAGCCATTTTTTCTGATTTGGAGTCATCACAGAGCCAATACAACAGAGGACACCATTTCTGACAGCCGTCAGAATGTGTGACCCAAAAATATTTATATTTTTAAGAATGTGTTCCCACCGTAACTGCTTCTCAAAGGTATTCACATCTCGAAAGATGGTTTGAGTAGTTATTTAATCGATTCACACAAATCTTGAGCCGTTGTTTCTAATTTAGAGTCGTCATAGAGCCATTACCACACAGGTCACCATTTCTGACGGCCGTCAGAATGTGTGACCCACAATAATAAAAAAAAATGTTTTAAGAATGTGTGTTCCCACCGTAAATGCTTCCCAAAGGTATTAAAACTTTCAAAGATGGTTTGGGGTAGTCATTTCATCGATTCACACTAATTTGGAGCCGTTGTTTTTTATTTAGAGTCGTCACAGAGCCATTACCACACAGGTCACCATTTCTGACGGCCGTCAGAATGTGTGACCCACAATTTAAAAAAAATATGTTTTAAGAATGTTTGTTCCCACCTTAACTGCTTCCCAAAGGCTTTACAACTTCGAAATATACTTTTGTTGTAGTTATTGAATCGATTCACACTAATCTGGAGCCATTTTTTCTGATTTGGAGTCATCACAGAACCAATACAACAGAGGACACCATTTCTGACAGCCGTCAGAATGTGTGACCCAAAAATATTTATATTTTTAAGAATGTGTTCCCACCGTAACTGCTTCTCAAAGGTATTCACATTTCGAAAGATGGTTTGAGTAGTTATTTAATCGATTCACACAAATCTTGAGCCGTTGTTTCTAATTTAGAGTCGTCATAGAGCCATTACCACACAGGTCACCATTTCTGACGGCCGTCAGAATGTGTGACCCACAATAATAAAAAAAAATGTTTTAAGAATGTGTGTTCCCACCGTAAATGCTTCCCAAAGGTATTAAAACTTTCAAAGATGGTTTGGGGTAGTCATTTCATCGATTCACACTAATTTGGAGCCGTTGTTTTTTATTTAGAGTCGTCACAGAGCCATTACCACACAGGTCACCATTTCTGACGGCCGTCAGAATGTGTGACCCACAATTTAAAAAAAATATGTTTTAAGAATGTTTGTTCCCACCTTAACTGCTTCCCAAAGGCTTTACAACTTCGAAATATACTTTTGTTGTAGTTATTTAATCGATTCACACTAATCTGGAGCCATTTTTTCTGATTTGGAGTCATCACAGAACCAATACAACAGAGGACACCATTTCTGACAGCCGTCAGAATGTGTGACCCAAAAATATTTATATTTTTAAGAATGTGTTCCCACCGTAACTGCTTCTCAAAGGTATTCACATTTCGAAAGATGGTTTGAGTAGTTATTTAATCGATTCACACAAATCTTGAGACTCTGTTTCTAATTTAGAGTCGTCATAGAGCCATTACCACACAGGTCACCATTTCTGACGGCCGTCAGAATGTGTGACCCACAATAATAAATAAAAAAAGATGTTTTAAGAATGTGTGCTCCCTCTGTAACTGCTTCCCAAAGGTATTACAATTTCGAAAGATCGTTAGGGTAGTTATTTAATCGATTCACACTAATCTGGAGCCATTTTTTCTTATTTAGAGTCAGCATAGAGCCATTACCACCGAGGTCACCATTTCTGACGGCCGTCAGAATGTGTAACCCACAATAATAAATAAAAAAATGTTTTAAGAAGGTGTGTTCCCTCTGTAACTGCTTCCAAAAGGTATTAAAACTTTCAAAGATGGTTTGGGGTAGTTATTTCATCGATTCACACTAATCTTGAGCCGTTGTTTCTAATTTAGAGTCGTCATAGAGCCATTACCACACAGGTCACCATTTCTGACGGCCGTCAGAATGTGTGACCCACAATAATAAAAAAAAATGTTTTAAGAATGTGTGTTCCCACCGTAAATGCTTCCCAAAGGTATTAAAACTTTCAAAGATGGTTTGGGGTAGTCATTTCATCGATTCACACTAATTTGGAGCAGTTGTTTTTTATTTCGAGTCGTCACAGAGCCATTACCACACAGGTCACCATTTCTGACGGCCGTCAGAATGTGTGCCCCCCCCCAAAAAGATGTTTTAAGAATGTGTGTTCCCACCCTAACTGCTTCCTAAAGGTATTACAATTTCGACAGATCGTTTGGGGTACTTATTTAATCGATTCACATTAATCTGGAGCCGTTGTTTTTTTATTTAGAGTCGTCACAGAGCCATTACCACACAGGTCACCATTTCTGACGGCCGTCAGAATGTGTGACCCACAATTTAAAAAAAATATGTTTTAAGAATGTTTGTTCCCACCTTAACTGCTTCCCAAAGGCTTTACAACTTCGAAATATACTTTTGTTGTAGTTATTTAATCGATTCACACTAATCTGGAGCCATTTTTTCTGATTTGGAGTCATCACAGAGCCAATACAACAGAGGACACCATTTCTGACAGCCGTCAGAATGTGTGACCCAAAAATATTTATATTTTTAAGAATGAGTTCCCACCGTAACTGCTTCTCAAAGGTATTCACATTTCGAAAGATGGTTTGAGTAGTTATTTAATCGATTCACACAAATCTTGAGACGTTGTTTCTAATTTAGAGTCGTCATAGAGCCATTACCACACAGGTCACCATTTCTGACGGCCGTCAGAATGTGTGACCCACAATAATAAATAAAAAAATGTTTTAAGAATGTGTGTTCCCTCTGTAACTGCTTCCCAAAGGTATTAAAACTTTCAAAGATGGTTTGGGGTAGTTATTTCATCGATTCACACTAATTTGGAGCCGTTGTTTCTAATTTAGAGTCGTCATAGAGCCATTACCACACAGGTCACCATTTCTGACGGCCGTCAGAATGTGTGCCCCCCCAAAAAAAGATGTTTTAAGAATGTGTGTTCCCACCCTAACTGCTTCCTAAAGGTATTACAATTTCGACAGATCATTTGGGGTACTTATTTAATCTGTTCACATTAATCTGGAGCCGTTGTTTTTTATTTAGAGTCGTCACAGAGCCATTACCACACAGGTCACCATTTCTGACGGCCGTCAGAATGTGTGACCCACAATAATAAATAAAAAAAGATGTTTTAAGAATGTGTGCTCCCCCTGTAACTGCTTCCCAAAGGTATTACAATTTCGAAAGATTGTTAGGGTAGTTATTTAATCGATTCACACTAATCTGGAGCCATTTTTTCTTATTTAGAGTCAGCATAGAGCCATTACCACCAAGGTCACCATTTCTGACGGCCGTCAGAATGTGTGACCCACAATAATAAATAAAAAAATGTTTTAAGAAGGTGTGTTCCCGCCGTAAATGCTTCCCAAAGGTATTAAAACTTTCAAAGATGGTTTGGGGTAGTTATTTCATCGATTCACACTAATTTGGAGCCGTTGTTTTTTATTTAGAGTCGTCACAGAGCCATTACCACACAGGTCACCATTTCTGACGGCCGTCAGAATGTGTGACCCACAATTTAAAAAAAATATGTTTTAAGAATGTTTGTTCACACCTTAACTGCTTCCCAAAGGCTTTACAACTTCGAAATATACTTTTGTTGTAGTTATTTAATCGATTCACACTAATCTGGAGCCGTTGTTTCTAATTTAGAGTCGTCATAGAGCCATTACCACACAGGTCACCATTTCTGACGGCCGTCAGAATGTGTGACCCACAATAATAAAAAAAAATGTTTTAAGAATGTGTGTTCCCACCGTAAATGCTTCCCAAAGGTATTAAAACTTTCAAAGATGGTTTGGGGTAGTTATTTCATCGATTCACACTAATCTTGAGCCGTTGTTTCTAATTTAGAGTCGTCATAGAGCCATTACCACACAGGTCACCATTTCTGACGGCCGTCAGAATGTGTGACCCACAATAATAAAAAAAAATGTTTTAAGAATGTGTGTTCCCACCGTAAATGCTTCCCAAAGGTATTAAAACTTTCAAAGATGGTTTGGGGTAGTCATTTCATCGATTCACACTAATTTGGAGCAGTTGTTTTTTATTTCGAGTCGTCACAGAGCCATTACCACACAGGTCACCATTTCTGACGGCCGTCAGAATGTGTGCCCCCCCCAAAAAAGATGTTTTAAGAATGTGTGTTCCCACCCTAACTGCTTCCTAAAGGTATTACAATTTCGACAGATCGTTTGGGGTACTTATTTAATCGATTCACATTAATCTGGAGCCGTTGTTTTTTTATTTAGAGTCGTCACAGAGCCATTACCACACAGGTCACCATTTCTGACGGCCGTCAGAATGTGTGACCCACAATTTAAAAAAAATATGTTTTAAGAATGTTTGTTCCCACCTTAACTGCTTCCCAAAGGCTTTACAACTTCGAAATATACTTTTGTTGTAGTTATTTAATCGATTCACACTAATCTGGAGCCATTTTTTCTGATTTGGAGTCATCACAGAGCCAATACAACAGAGGACACCATTTCTGACAGCCGTCAGAATGTGTGACCCAAAAATATTTATATTTTTAAGAATGAGTTCCCACCGTAACTGCTTCTCAAAGGTATTCACATTTCGAAAGATGGTTTGAGTAGTTATTTAATCGATTCACACAAATCTTGAGACGTTGTTTCTAATTTAGAGTCGTCATAGAGCCATTACCACACAGGTCACCATTTCTGACGGCCGTCAGAATGTGTGACCCACAATAATAAATAAAAAAAGATGTTTTAAGAATGTGTGCTCCCTCTGTAACTGCTTCCCAAAGGTATTACAATTTCGAAAGATCGTTAGGGTAGTTATTTAATCGATTCACACTAATCTGGAGCCATTTTTTCTTATTTAGAGTCAGCATAGAGCCATTACCACCGAGGTCACCATTTCTGACGGCCGTCAGAATGTGTGACCCACAATAATAAATAAAAAAATGTTTTAAGAATGTGTGTTCCCTCTGTAACTGCTTCCCAAAGGTATTAAAACTTTCAAAGATGGTTTGGGGTAGTTATTTCATCGATTCACACTAATTTGGAGCCGTTGTTTCTAATTTAGAGTCGTCATAGAGCCATTACCACACAGGTCACCATTTCTGACGGCCGTCAGAATGTGTGCCCCCCCAAAAAAAGATGTTTTAAGAATGTGTGTTCCCACCCTAACTGCTTCCTAAAGGTATTACAATTTCGACAGATCATTTGGGGTACTTATTTAATCTGTTCACATTAATCTGGAGCCGTTGTTTTTTATTTAGAGTCGTCACAGAGCCATTACCACACAGGTCACCATTTCTGACGGCCGTCAGAATGTGTGACCCACAATAATAAATAAAAAAAGATGTTTTAAGAATGTGTGCTCCCCCTGTAACTGCTTCCCAAGGGTATTACAATTTCGAAAGATTGTTAGGGTAGTTATTTAATCGATTCACACTAATCTGGAGCCATTTTTTCTTATTTAGAGTCAGCATAGAGCCATTACCACCAAGGTCACCATTTCTGACGGCCGTCAGAATGTGTGACCCACAATAATAAATAAAAAAATGTTTTAAGAAGGTGTGTTCCCGCCGTAAATGCTTCCCAAAGGTATTAAAACTTTCAAAGATGGTTTGGGGTAGTTATTTCATCGATTCACACTAATTTGGAGCCGTTGTTTTTTATTTAGAGTCGTCACAGAGCCATTACCACACAGGTCACCATTTCTGACGGCCGTCAGAATGTGTGCCCCCCCCCAAAAAAGATGTTTTAAGAAAGTGTGTTCCCACCCTAACTGCTTCCTAAAGGTATTACAATTTCGACAGATCGTTTGGGGTACTTATTTAATCGATTCACATTAATCTGGAGCCGTTGTTTTTTATTTAGAGTCGTCACAGAGCCATTACCACACAGGTCACCATTTTTGACGGCCGTCAGAATGAGTGACCCACAATTTAAAAAAAATATGTTTTAAGAATGTTTGTTCCCACCTTAACTGCTTCCCAAAGGCTTTACAACTTCGAAATATACTTTTGTTGTAGTTATTTAATCGATTCACACTAATCTGGAGCCATTTTTTCTGATTTGGAGTCATCACAGAGCCAATACAACAGAGGACACCATTTCTGACAGCCGTCAGAATGTGTGACCCAAAAATATTTATATTTTTAAGAATGTGTTCCCACCGTAACTGCTTCTCAAAGGTATTCACATCTCGAAAGATGGTTTGAGTAGTTATTTAATCGATTCACACAAATCTTGAGCCGTTGTTTCTAATTTAGAGTCGTCATAGAGCCATTACCACACAGGTCACCATTTCTGACGGCCGTCAGAATGTGTGACCCACAATAATAAAAAAAAATGTTTTAAGAATGTGTGTTCCCACCGTAAATGCTTCCCAAAGGTATTAAAACTTTCAAAGATGGTTTGGGGTAGTCATTTCATCGATTCACACTAATTTGGAGCCGTTGTTTTTTATTTAGAGTCGTCACAGAGCCATTACCACACAGGTCACCATTTCTGACGGCCGTCAGAATGTGTGACCCACAATTTAAAAAAAATATGTTTTAAGAATGTTTGTTCCCACCTTAACTGCTTCCCAAAGGCTTTACAACTTCGAAATATACTTTTGTTGTAGTTATTGAATCGATTCACACTAATCTGGAGCCATTTTTTCTGATTTGGAGTCATCACAGAACCAATACAACAGAGGACACCATTTCTGACAGCCGTCAGAATGTGTGACCCAAAAATATTTATATTTTTAAGAATGTGTTCCCACCGTAACTGCTTCTCAAAGGTATTCACATTTCGAAAGATGGTTTGAGTAGTTATTTAATCGATTCACACAAATCTTGAGCCGTTGTTTCTAATTTAGAGTCGTCATAGAGCCATTACCACACAGGTCACCATTTCTGACGGCCGTCAGAATGTGTGACCCACAATAATAAAAAAAAATGTTTTAAGAATGTGTGTTCCCACCGTAAATGCTTCCCAAAGGTATTAAAACTTTCAAAGATGGTTTGGGGTAGTCATTTCATCGATTCACACTAATTTGGAGCCGTTGTTTTTTATTTAGAGTCGTCACAGAGCCATTACCACACAGGTCACCATTTCTGACGGCCGTCAGAATGTGTGACCCACAATTTAAAAAAAATATGTTTTAAGAATGTTTGTTCCCACCTTAACTGCTTCCCAAAGGCTTTACAACTTCGAAATATACTTTTGTTGTAGTTATTTAATCGATTCACACTAATCTGGAGCCATTTTTTCTGATTTGGAGTCATCACAGAACCAATACAACAGAGGACACCATTTCTGACAGCCGTCAGAATGTGTGACCCAAAAATATTTATATTTTTAAGAATGTGTTCCCACCGTAACTGCTTCTCAAAGGTATTCACATTTCGAAAGATGGTTTGAGTAGTTATTTAATCGATTCACACAAATCTTGAGCCGTTGTTTCTAATTTAGAGTCGTCATAGAGCCATTACCACACAGGTCACCATTTCTGACGGCCGTCAGAATGTGTGACCCACAATAATAAATAAAAAAAGATGTTTTAAGAATGTGTGCTCCCTCTGTAACTGCTTCCCAAAGGTATTACAATTTCGAAAGATCGTTAGGGTAGTTATTTAATCGATTCACACTAATCTGGAGCCATTTTTTCTTATTTAGAATCAGCATAGAGCCATTACCACCGAGGTCACCATTTCTGACGGCCGTCAGAATGTGTGACCCACAATAATAAATAAAAAAATGTTTTAAGAATGTGTGTTCCCTCTGTAACTGCTTCCCAAAGGTATTAAAACTTTCAAAGATGGTTTGGGGTAGTTATTTAATCGATTCACACTAATTTGGAGCCGTTGTTTCTAATTTAGAGTCGTCATAGAGCCATTACCACACAGGTCACCATTTCTGACGGCCGTCAGAATGTGTGCCCCCCCCCAAAAAAGATGTTTTAAGAATGTGTGTTCCCACCCTAACTGCTTCCTAAAGGTATTACAATTTCGACAGATCGTTTGGGGTACTTATTTAATCGATTCACATTAATCTGGAGCCGTTGTTTTTTATTTAGAGTCGTCACAGAGCCATTACCACACAGGTCACCATTTCTGACGGCCGTCAGAATGTGGGACCCACAATAATAATAAAAAATGTTTTAAGAATGTGTGTTCCCACCGTAACTGCTTCCCAAAGGTATTAAAACTTTCAAAGATGGTTTGGGGAAGTTATTTCATCGATTCACACTAATTTGGAGCCGTTGTTTTTTATTTAGAGTCGTCACAGAGCCATTACCACACAGGTCACCATTTCTGACGGCCGTCAGAATGTGTGACCCACAATTTAAAAAAAATATGTTTTAAGAATGTTTGTTCCCACCTTAACTGCTTCCCAAAGGCTTTACAACTTCGAAATATACTTTTGTTGTAGTTATTTAATCGATTCACACTAATCTGGAGCCATTTTTTCTGATTTGGAGTCATCACAGAACCAATACAACAGAGGACACCATTTCTGACAGCCGTCAGAATGTGTGACCCAAAAATATTTATATTTTTAAGAATGTGTTCCCACCGTAACTGCTTCCCAAAGGTATTCAAACTTTCAAAAATGGTTTGGGGTAGTCATTTCATCGATTCACACTAATTTGGAGCCGTTGTTTTTTATTTAGAGTCGTCACAGAGCCATTACCACACAGGTCACCATTTCTGACGGCCGTCAGAATGTGTGCCCCCCCCCAAAAAATATGTTTTAAGAATGTGTGTTCCCACCCTAACTGCTTCCTAAAGGTATTACAATTTCGACAGATCGTTTGGGGTACTTATTTAATCGATTCACATTAATCTGGAGCCGTTGTTTTTTATTTAGAGTCGTCACAGAGCCATTACCACACAGGTCACCATTTTTGACGGCCGTCAGAATGAGTGACCCACAATTTAAAAAAAATATGTTTTAAGAATGTTTGTTCCCACCTTAACTGCTTCCCAAAGGCTTTACAACTTCGAAATATACTTTTGTTGTAGTTATTTAATCGATTCACACTAATCTGGAGCCATTTTTTCTGATTTGGAGTCATCACAGAACCAATACAACAGAGGACACCATTTCTGACAGCCGTCAGAATGTGTGACCCAAAAATATTTATATTTTTAAGAATGTGTTCCCACCGTAACTGCTTCCCAAAGGTATTCAAACTTTCAAAAATGGTTTGGGGTAGTCATTTCATCGATTCACACTAATTTGGAGCCGTTGTTTTTATTTAGAGTCGTCACAGAGCCATTACCACACAGGTCACCATTTCTGACGGCCGTCAGAATGTGTGCCCCCCCCCAAAAAAGATGTTTTAAGAATGTGTGTTCCCACCCTAACTGCTTCCTAAAGGTATTACAATTTCGACAGATCGTTTGGGGTACTTATTTAATCGATTCACATTAATCTGGAGCCGTTGTTTTTTATTTAGAGTCGTCACAGAGCCATTACCACACAGGTCACCATTTTTGACGGCCGTCAGAATGAGTGACCCACAATTTTAAAAAAATATGTTTTAAGAATGTTTGTTCCCACCTTAACTGCTTCCCAAAGGCTTTACAACTTCGAAATATACTTTTGTTGTAGTTATTTAATCGATTCACACTAATCTGGAGCCATTTTTTCTGATTTGGAGTCATCACAGAGCCAATACAACAGAGGACACCATTTCTGACAGCCGTCAGAATGTGTGACCCAAAAATATTTATATTTTTAAGAATGTGTTCCCACCGTAACTGCTTCTCAAAGGTATTCACATTTCGAAAGATGGTTTGAGTAGTTATTTAATCGATTCACACAAATCTTGAGCCGTTGTTTCTAATTTAGAGTCGTCATAGAGCCATTACCACACAGGTCACCATTTCTGACGGCCGTCAGAATGTGTGACCCACAATAATAAAAAAAAATGTTTTAAGAATGTGTGTTCCCACCGTAAATGCTTCCCAAAGGTATTAAAACTTTCAAAGATGGTTTGGGGTAGTCATTTCATCGATTCACACTAATTTGGAGCCGTTGTTTTTTATTTAGAGTCGTCACAGAGCCATTACCACACAGGTCACCATTTCTGACGGCCGTCAGAATGTGTGACCCACAATTAAAAAAAAATATGTTTTAAGAATGTTTGTTCCCACCTTAACTGCTTCCCAAAGGCTTTACAACTTCGAAATATACTTTTGTTGTAGTTATTTAATCGATTCACACTAATCTGGAGCCATTTTTTCTGATTTGGAGTCATCACAGAACCAATACAACAGAGGACACCATTTCTGACAGCCGTCAGAATGTGTGACCCAAAAATATTTATATTTTTAAGAATGTGTTCCCACCGTAACTGCTTCTCAAAGGTATTCACATTTCGAAAGATGGTTTGAGTAGTTATTTAATCGATTCACACAAATCTTGAGCCGTTGTTTCTAATTTAGAGTCGTCATAGAGCCATTACCACACAGGTCACCATTTCTGACGGCCGTCAGAATGTGTGACCCACAATAATAAATAAAAAAAGATGTTTTAAGAATGTGTGCTCCCTCTGTAACTGCTTCCCAAAGGTATTACAATTTCGAAAGATCGTTAGGGTAGTTATTTAATCGATTCACACTAATCTGGAGCCATTTTTTCTTATTTAGAATCAGCATAGAGCCATTACCACCGAGGTCACCATTTCTGACGGCCGTCAGAATGTGTGACCCACAATAATAAATAAAAAAATGTTTTAAGAATGTGTGTTCCCACCGTAACTGCTTCCCAAAGGTATTAAAACTTTCAAAGATGGTTTGGGGAAGTTATTTCATCGATTCACACTAATTTGGAGCCGTTGTTTTTTATTTAGAGTCGTCACAGAGCCATTACCACACAGGTCACCATTTCTGACGGCCGTCAGAATGTGTGCCCCCCCCCCAAAAAGATGTTTTAAGAATGTGTGTTCCCACCCTAACTGCTTCCTAAAGGTATTACAATTTCGACAGATCGTTTGGGGTACTTATTTAATCGATTCACATTAATCTGGAGCCGTTGTTTTTTATTTAGAGTCGTCACAGAGCCATTACCACACAGGTCACCATTTTTGACGGCCGTCAGAATGAGTGACCCACAATTTAAAAAAAATATGTTTTAAGAATGTTTGTTCCCACCTTAACTGCTTCCCAAAGGCTTTACAACTTCGAAATATACTTTTGTTGTAGTTATTTAATCGATTCACACTAATCTGGAGCCATTTTTTCTGATTTGGAGTCATCACAGAGCCAATACAACAGAGGACACCATTTCTGACAGCCGTCAGAATGTGTGACCCAAAAATATTTATATTTTTAAGAATGTGTTCCCACCGTAACTGCTTCCCAAAGGTATTCAAACTTTCAAAAATGGTTTGGGGTAGTCATTTCATCGATTCACACTAATTTGGAGCCGTTGTTTTTTATTTAGAGTCGTCACAGAGCCATTACCACACAGGTCACCATTTCTGACGGCCGTCAGAATGTGTGCCCCCCCCCAAAAAATATGTTTTAAGAATGTGTGTTCCCACCCTAACTGCTTCCTAAAGGTATTACAATTTCGACAGATCGTTTGGGGTACTTATTTAATCGATTCACATTAATCTGGAGCCGTTGTTTTTTATTTAGAGTCGTCACAGAGCCATTACCACACAGGTCACCATTTTTGACGGCCGTCAGAATGAGTGACCCACAATTTAAAAAAAATATGTTTTAAGAATGTTTGTTCCCACCTTAACTGCTTCCCAAAGGCTTTACAACTTCGAAATATACTTTTGTTGTAGTTATTTAATCGATTCACACTAATCTGGAGCCATTTTTTCTGATTTGGAGTCATCACAGAGCCAATACAACAGAGGACACCATTTCTGACAGCCGTCAGAATGTGTGACCCAAAAATATTTATATTTTTAAGAATGTGTTCCCACCGTAACTGCTTCCCAAAGGTATTCAAACTTTCAAAAATGGTTTGGGGTAGTCATTTCATCGATTCACACTAATTTGGAGCCGTTGTTTTTTATTTAGAGTCGTCACAGAGCCATTACCACACAGGTCACCATTTCTGACGGCCGTCAGAATGTGTGCCCCCCCCAAAAAAAGATGTTTTAAGAAAGTGTGTTCCCACCCTAACTGCTTCCTAAAGGTATTACAATTTCGACAGATCGTTTGGGGTACTTATTTAATCGATTCACATTAATCTGGAGCCGTTGTTTTTTATTTAGAGTCGTCACAGAGCCATTACCACACAGGTCACCATTTTTGACGGCCGTCAGAATGAGTGACCCACAATTTAAAAAAAATATGTTTTAAGAATGTTTGTTCCCACCTTAACTGCTTCCCAAAGGCTTTACAACTTCGAAATATACTTTTGTTGTAGTTATTTAATCGATTCACACTAATCTGGAGCCATTTTTTCTGATTTGGAGTCATCACAGAGCCAATACAACAGAGGACACCATTTCTGACAGCCGTCAGAATGTGTGACCCAAAAATATTTATATTTTTAAGAATGTGTTCCCACCGTAAGTGCTTCTCAAAGGTATTCACATTTCGAAAGATGGTTTGAGTAGTTATTTAATCGATTCACACAAATCTTGAGCCGTTGTTTCTAATTTAGAGTCGTCATAGAGCCATTACCACACAGGTCACCATTTCTGACGGCCGTCAGAATGTGTGACCCACAATAATAATAAAAAATGTTTTAAGAATGTGTGTTCCCACCGTAAATGCTTCCCAAAGGTATTAAAACTTTCAAAGATGATTTGGGGTAGTCATTTCATCGATTCACACTAATTTGGAGCCGTTGTTTTTTATTTAGAGTCGTCACAGAGCCATTACCACACAGGTCACCATTTCTGACGGCCGTCAGAATGTGTGACCCACAATTTAAAAAAAATATGTTTTAAGAATGTTTGTTCCCACCTTAACTGCTTCCCAAAGGCTTTACAACTTCGAAATATACTTTTGTTGTAGTTATTTAATCGATTCACACTAATCTGGAGCCATTTTTTCTGATTTGGAGTCATCACAGAACCAATACAACAGAGGACACCATTTCTGACAGCCGTCAGAATGTGTGACCCAAAAATATTTATATTTTTAAGAATGTGTTCCCACCGTAACTGCTTCCCAAAGGTATTCAAACTTTCAAAAATGGTTTGGGGTAGTCATTTCATCGATTCACACTAATTTGGAGCCGTTGTTTTTTATTTAGAGTCGTCACAGAGCCATTACCACACAGGTCACCATTTCTGACGGCCGTCAGAATGTGTGCCCCCCCCCAAAAAAGATGTTTTAAGAATGTGTGTTCCCACCCTAACTGCTTCCTAAAGGTATTACAATTTCGACAGATCGTTTGGGGTACTTATTTAATCGATTCACATTAATCTGGAGCCGTTGTTTTTTATTTAGAGTCGTCACAGAGCCATTACCACACAGGTCACCATTTTTGACGGCCGTCAGAATGAGTGACCCACAATTTAAAAAAAATATGTTTTAAGAATGTTTGTTCCCACCGTAACTGCTTCCCAAAGGCTTTACAACTTCGAAATATACTTTTGTTGTAGTTATTTAATCGATTCACACTAATCTGGAGCCATTTTTTCTGATTTGGAGTCATCACAGAGCCAATACAACAGAGGACACCATTTCTGACAGCCGTCAGAATGTGTGACCCAAAAATATTTATATTTTTAAGAATGTGTTCCCACCGTAACTGCTTCTCAAAGTTATTCACATTTCGAAAGATGGTTTGAGTAGTTATTTAATCGATTCACACAAATCTTGAGCCGTTGTTTCTAATTTAGAGTCGTCATAGAGCCATTACCACACAGGTCACCATTTCTGACGGCCGTCAGAATGTGTGACCCACAATAATAAAAAAAAATGTTTTAAGAATGTGTGTTCCCACCGTAAATGCTTCCCAAAGGTATTAAAACTTTCAAAGATGGTTTGGGGTAGTCATTTCATCGATTCACACTAATTTGGAGCCGTTGTTTTTTATTTAGAGTCGTCACAGAGCCATTACCACACAGGTCACCATTTCTGACGGCCGTCAGAATGTGTGACCCACAATTTAAAAAAAATATGTTTTAAGAATGTTTGTTCCCACCTTAACTGCTTCCCAAAGGCTTTACAACTTCGAAATATACTTTTGTTGTAGTTATTTAATCGATTCACACTAATCTGGAGCCATTTTTTCTGATTTGGAGTCATCACAGAACCAATACAACAGAGGACACCATTTCTGACAGCCGTCAGAATGTGTGACCCAAAAATATTTATATTTTTAAGAATGTGTTCCCACCGTAACTGCTTCCCAAAGGTATTCAAACTTTCAAAAATGGTTTGGGGTAGTCATTTCATCGATTCACACTAATTTGGAGCCGTTGTTTTTTATTTAGAGTCGTCACAGAGCCATTACCACACAGGTCACCATTTCTGACGGCCGTCAGAATGTGTGCCCCCCCCCAAAAAAGATGTTTTAAGAATGTGTGTTCCCACCCTAACTGCTTCCTAAAGGTATTACAATTTCGACAGATCGTTTGGGGTACTTATTTAATCGATTCACATTAATCTGGAGCCGTTGTTTTTTATTTAGAGTCGTCACAGAGCCATTACCACACAGGTCACCATTTTTGACGGCCGTCAGAATGAGTGACCCACAATTTAAAAAAAATATGTTTTAAGAATGTTTGTTCCCACCTTAACTGCTTCCCAAAGGCTTTACAACTTCGAAATATACTTTTGTTGTAGTTATTTAATCGATTCACACTAATCTGGAGCCATTTTTTCTGATTTGGAGTCATCACAGAGCCAATACAACAGAGGACACCATTTCTGACAGCCGTCAGAATGTGTGACCCAAAAATATTTATATTTTTAAGAATGTGTTCCCACCGTAACTGCTTCTCAAAGGTATTCACATTTCGAAAGATGGTTTGAGTAGTTATTTAATCGATTCACACAAATCTTGAGCCGTTGTTTCTAATTTAGAGTCGTCATAGAGCCATTACCACACAGGTCACCATTTCTGACGGCCGTCAGAATGTGTGACCCACAATAATAAAAAAAAATGTTTTAAGAATGTGTGTTCCCACCGTAAATGCTTCCCAAAGGTATTAAAACTTTCAAAGATGGTTTGGGGTAGTCATTTCATCGATTCACACTAATTTGGAGCCGTTGTTTTTTATTTAGAGTCGTCACAGAGCCATTACCACACAGGTCACCATTTCTGACGGCCGTCAGAATGTGTGACCCACAATTAAAAAAAAATATGTTTTAAGAATGTTTGTTCCCACCTTAACTGCTTCCCAAAGGCTTTACAACTTCGAAATATACTTTTGTTGTAGTTATTTAATCGATTCACACTAATCTGGAGCCATTTTTTCTGATTTGGAGTCATCACAGAACCAATACAACAGAGGACACCATTTCTGACAGCCGTCAGAATGTGTGACCCAAAAATATTTATATTTTTAAGAATGTGTTCCCACCGTAACTGCTTCCCAAAGGTATTCAAACTTTCAAAAATGGTTTGGGGTAGTCATTTCATCGATTCACACTAATTTGGAGCCGTTGTTTTTTATTTAGAGTCGTCACAGAGCCATTACCACACAGGTCACCATTTCTGACGGCCGTCAGAATGTGTGCCCCCCCCAAAAAAAGATGTTTTAAGAAAGTGTGTTCCCACCCTAACTGCTTCCTAAAGGTATTACAATTTCGACAGATCGTTTGGGGTACTTATTTAATCGATTCACATTAATCTGGAGCCGTTGTTTTTTATTTAGAGTCGTCACAGAGCCATTACCACACAGGTCACCATTTTTGACGGCCGTCAGAATGAGTGACCCACAATTTAAAAAAAATATGTTTTAAGAATGTTTGTTCCCACCTTAACTGCTTCCCAAAGGCTTTACAACTTCGAAATATACTTTTGTTGTAGTTATTTAATCGATTCACACTAATCTGGAGCCATTTTTTCTGATTTGGAGTCATCACAGAGCCAATACAACAGAGGACACCATTTCTGACAGCCGTCAGAATGTGTGACCCAAAAATATTTATATTTTTAAGAATGTGTTCCCACCGTAACTGCTTCCCAAAGGTATTCAAACTTTCAAAAATGGTTTGGGGTAGTCATTTCATCGATTCACACTAATTTGGAGCCGTTGTTTTTTATTTAGAGTCGTCACAGAGCCATTACCACACAGGTCACCATTTCTGACGGCCGTCAGAATGTGTGCCCCCCCCAAAAAAAGATGTTTTAAGAAAGTGTGTTCCCACCCTAACTGCTTCCTAAAGGTATTACAATTTCGACAGATCGTTTGGGGTACTTATTTAATCGATTCACATTAATCTGGAGCCGTTGTTTTTTATTTAGAGTCGTCACAGAGCCATTACCACACAGGTCACCATTTTTGACGGCCGTCAGAATGAGTGACCCACAATTTTAAAAAAATATGTTTTAAGAATGTTTGTTCCCACCTTAACTGCTTCCCAAAGGCTTTACAACTTCGAAATATACTTTTGTTGTAGTTATTTAATCGATTCACACTAATCTGGAGCCATTTTTTCTGATTTGGAGTCATCACAGAGCCAATACAACAGAGGACACCATTTCTGACAGCCGTCAGAATGTGTGACCCAAAAATATTTATATTTTTAAGAATGTGTTCCCACCGTAAGTGCTTCTCAAAGGTATTCACATTTCGAAAGATGGTTTGAGTAGTTATTTAATCGATTCACACAAATCTTGAGCCGTTGTTTCTAATTTAGAGTCGTCATAGAGCCATTACCACACAGGTCACCATTTCTGACGGCCGTCAGAATGTGTGACCCACAATAATAAAAAAAAATGTTTTAAGAATGTGTGTTCCCACCGTAAATGCTTCCCAAAGGTATTAAAACTTTCAAAGATGATTTGGGGTAGTCATTTCATCGATTCACACTAATTTGGAGCCGTTGTTTTTTATTTAGAGTCGTCACAGAGCCATTACCACACAGGTCACCATTTCTGACGGCCGTCAGAATGTGTGACCCACAATTTAAAAAAAATATGTTTTAAGAATGTTTGTTCCCACCTTAACTGCTTCCCAAAGGCTTTACAACTTCGAAATATACTTTTGTTGTAGTTATTTAATCGATTCACACTAATCTGGAGCCATTTTTTCTGATTTGGAGTCATCACAGAACCAATACAACAGAGGACACCATTTCTGACAGCCGTCAGAATGTGTGACCCAAAAATATTTATATTTTTAAGAATGTGTTCCCACCGTAACTGCTTCCCAAAGGTATTCAAACTTTCAAAAATGGTTTGGGGTAGTCATTTCATCGATTCACACTAATTTGGAGCCGTTGTTTTTTATTTAGAGTCGTCACAGAGCCATTACCACACAGGTCACCATTTCTGACGGCCGTCAGAATGTGTGCCCCCCCCCAAAAAAGATGTTTTAAGAATGTGTGTTCCCACCCTAACTGCTTCCTAAAGGTATTACAATTTCGACAGATCGTTTGGGGTACTTATTTAATCGATTCACATTAATCTGGAGCCGTTGTTTTTTATTTAGAGTCGTCACAGAGCCATTACCACACAGGTCACCATTTTTGACGGCCGTCAGAATGAGTGACCCACAATTTAAAAAAAATATGTTTTAAGAATGTTTGTTCCCACCGTAACTGCTTCCCAAAGGCTTTACAACTTCGAAATATACTTTTGTTGTAGTTATTTAATCGATTCACACTAATCTGGAGCCATTTTTTCTGATTTGGAGTCATCACAGAGCCAATACAACAGAGGACACCATTTCTGACAGCCGTCAGAATGTGTGACCCAAAAATATTTATATTTTTAAGAATGTGTTCCCACCGTAACTGCTTCTCAAAGGTATTCACATTTCGAAAGATGGTTTGAGTAGTTATTTAATCGATTCACACAAATCTTGAGCCGTTGTTTCTAATTTAGAGTCGTCATAGAGCCATTACCACACAGGTCACCATTTCTGACGGCCGTCAGAATGTGTGACCCACAATAATAAAAAAAAATGTTTTAAGAATGTGTGTTCCCACCGTAAATGCTTCCCAAAGGTATTAAAACTTTCAAAGATGGTTTGGGGTAGTCATTTCATCGATTCACACTAATTTGGAGCCGTTGTTTTTTATTTAGAGTCGTCACAGAGCCATTACCACACAGGTCACCATTTCTGACGGCCGTCAGAATGTGTGACCCACAATTTAAAAAAAATATGTTTTAAGAATGTTTGTTCCCACCTTAACTGCTTCCCAAAGGCTTTACAACTTCGAAATATACTTTTGTTGTAGTTATTTAATCGATTCACACTAATCTGGAGCCATTTTTTCTGATTTGGAGTCATCACAGAACCAATACAACAGAGGACACCATTTCTGACAGCCGTCAGAATGTGTGACCCAAAAATATTTATATTTTTAAGAATGTGTTCCCACCGTAACTGCTTCCCAAAGGTATTCAAACTTTCAAAAATGGTTTGGGGTAGTCATTTCATCGATTCACACTAATTTGGAGCCGTTGTTTTTTATTTAGAGTCGTCACAGAGCCATTACCACACAGGTCACCATTTCTGACGGCCGTCAGAATGTGTGCCCCCCCCCAAAAAAGATGTTTTAAGAAAGTGTGTTCCCACCCTAACTGCTTCCTAAAGGTATTACAATTTCGACAGATCGTTTGGGGTACTTATTTAATCGATTCACATTAATCTGGAGCCGTTGTTTTTTATTTAGAGTCGTCACAGAGCCATTACCACACAGGTCACCATTTTTGACGGCCGTCAGAATGAGTGACCCACAATTTAAAAAAAATATGTTTTAAGAATGTTTGTTCCCACCTTAACTGCTTCCCAAAGGCTTTACAACTTCGAAATATACTTTTGTTGTAGTTATTTAATCGATTCACACTAATCTGGAGCCATTTTTTCTGATTTGGAGTCATCACAGAGCCAATACAACAGAGGACACCATTTCTGACAGCCGTCAGAATGTGTGACCCAAAAATATTTATATTTTTAAGAATGTGTTCCCACCGTAAGTGCTTCTCAAAGGTATTCACATTTCGAAAGATGGTTTGAGTAGTTATTTAATCGATTCACACAAATCTTGAGCCGTTGTTTCTAATTTAGAGTCGTCATAGAGCCATTACCACACAGGTCACCATTTCTGACGGCCGTCAGAATGTGTGACCCACAATAATAAAAAAAAATGTTTTAAGAATGTGTGTTCCCACCGTAAATGCTTCCCAAAGGTATTAAAACTTTCAAAGATGGTTTGGGGTAGTCATTTCATCGATTCACACTAATTTGGAGCCGTTGTTTTTTATTTAGAGTCGTCACAGAGCCATTACCACACAGGTCACCATTTCTGACGGCCGTCAGAATGTGTGACCCACAATTTAAAAAAAATATGTTTTAAGAATGTTTGTTCCCACCTTAACTGCTTCCCAAAGGATTTACAACTTCGAAATATACTTTTGTTGTAGTTATTTAATCGATTCACACTAATCTGGAGCCATTTTTTCTGATTTGGAGTCATCACAGAACCAATACAACAGAGGACACCATTTCTGACAGCCGTCAGAATGTGTGACCCAAAAATATTTATATTTTTAAGAATGTGTTCCCACCGTAACTGCTTCTCAAAGGTATTCACATTTCGAAAGATGGTTTGAGTAGTTATTTAATCGATTCACACAAATCTTGAGCCGTTGTTTCTAATTTAGAGTCGTCATAGAGCCATTACCACACAGGTCACCATTTCTGACGGCCGTCAGAATGTGTGACCCACAATAATATAAAAAAAAAGATGTTTTAAGAATGTGTGCTCCCTCTGTAACTGCTTCCCAAAGGTATTACAATTTCGAAAGATCGATAGGGTAGTTATTTAATCGATTCACACTAATCTGGAGCCATTTTTTCTTATTTAGAGTCAGCATAGAGCCATTACCACACAGGTCACCATTTCTGACGGCCGTCAGAATGTATGACCCACAATAATAAATAAAAAAATGTTTTAAGAATGTGTGTTCCCACCGTAAATGCTTCCCAAAGGTATTAAAACTTTCAAAGATGGTTTGGGGTAGTTATTTCATCGATTCACACTAATTTGGAGCCGTTGTTTTTTATTTAGAGTCGTCACAGAGCCATTACCACACAGGTCACCATTTCTGACGGCCGTCAGAATGTGTGACCCACAATTAAAAAAAAATATGTTTTAAGAATGTTTGTTCCCACCTTAACTGCTTCCCAAAGGCTTTACAACTTCGAAATATACTTTTGTTGTAGTTATTTAATCGATTCACACTAATCTGGAGCCATTTTTTCTGATTTGGAGTCATCACAGAACCAATACAACAGAGGACACCATTTCTGACAGCCGTCAGAATGTGTGACCCAAAAATATTTATATTTTTAAGAATGTGTTCCCACCGTAACTGCTTCCCAAAGGTATTCAAACTTTCAAAAATGGTTTGGGGTAGTCATTTCATCGATTCACACTAATTTGGAGCCGTTGTTTTTTATTTAGAGTCGTCACAGAGCCATTACCACACAGGTCACCATTTCTGACGGCCGTCAGAATGTGTGCCCCCCCCCAAAAAAGATGTTTTAAGAATGTGTGTTCCCACCCTAACTGCTTCCTAAAGGTATTACAATTTCGACAGATCGTTTGGGGTACTTATTTAATCGATTCACATTAATCTGGAGCCGTTGTTTTTTATTTAGAGTCGTCACAGAGCCATTACCACACAGGTCACCATTTTTGACGGCCGTCAGAATGAGTGACCCACAATTTAAAAAAAATATGTTTTAAGAATGTTTGTTCCCACCTTAACTGCTTCCCAAAGGCTTTACAACTTCGAAATATACTTTTGTTGTAGTTATTTAATCGATTCACACTAATCTGGAGCCATTTTTTCTGATTTGGAGTCATCACAGAGCCAATACAACAGAGGACACCATTTCTGACAGCCGTCAGAATGTGTGACCCAAAAACATTTATATTTTTAAGAATGTGTTCCCACCGTAACTGCTTCTCAAAGGTATTCACATTTCGAAAGATGGTTTGAGTAGTTATTTAATCGATTCACACAAATCTTGAGCCGTTGTTTCTAATTTAGAGTCGTCATAGAGCCATTACCACACAGGTCACCATTTCTGACGGCCGTCAGAATGTGTGACCTACAATAATAAATAAAAATGTTTTAAGAATGTGTGTTCCCACCGTAAATGCTTCCCAAAGGTATTAAAACTTTCAAAGATGGTTTGGGGTAGTCATTTCATCGATTCACACTAATTTGGAGCCGTTGTTTTTTATTTAGAGTCGTCACAGAGCCATTACCACACAGGTCACCATTTCTGACGGCCGTCAGAATGTATGACCCACAATTAAAAAAAAATATGTTTTAAGAATGTTTGTTCCCACCGTAAATGCTTCCCAAAGGTATTAAAACTTTCAAAGATGGTTTGGGGTAGTTATTTCATCGATTCACACTAATTTGGAGCCGTTGTTTTTTATTTAGAGTCGTCACAGAGCCATTACCACACAGGTCACCATTTCTGACGGCCGTCAGAATGTGTGACCCACAATTTAAAAAAAATATGTTTTAAGAATGTTTGTTCCCACCTTAACTGCTTCCCAAAGGCTTTACAACTTCGAAATATACTTTTGTTGTAGTTATTTAATCGATTCACACTAATCTGGAGCCATTTTTTCTGATTTGGAGTCATCGCAGAGCCAATACAACAGAGGACACCATTTCTGACAGCCGTCAGAATGTGTGACCCAAAAATATTTATATTTTTAAGAATGTGTTCCCACCGTAACTGCTTCTCAAAGGTATTCACATTTCGAAAGATGGTTTGAGTAGTTATTTAATCGATTCACACAAATCTTGAGACTCTGTTTCTAATTTAGAGTCGTCATAGAGCCATTACCACACAGGTCACCATTTCTGACGGCCGTCAGAATGTGTGACCCACAATAATAAAAAAAAAAAGATGTTTTAAGAATGTGTGCTCCCTCTGTAACTGCTTCCCAAAGGTATTACAATTTCGAAAGATCGTTAGGGTAGTTATTTAATCGATTCACACTAATCTGGAGCCATTTTTTCTTATTTAGAGTCAGCATAGAGCCATTACCACCGAGGTCACCATTTCTGACGGCCGTCAGAATGTGTGACCCACAATAATAAATAAAAAAATGTTTTAAGAATGTGTGTTCCCTCTGTAACTGCTTCCCAAAGGTATTAAAACTTTCAAAGATGGTTTGGGGTAGTTATTTCATCGATTCACACTAATCTTGAGCCGTTGTTTCTAATTTAGAGTCGTCATAGAGCCATTACCACACAGGTCACCATTTCTGACGGCCGTCAGAATGTGTGACCCACAATAATAAAAAAAAATGTTTTAAGAATGTGTGTTCCCACCGTAAATGCTTCCCAAAGGTATTAAAACTTTCAAAGATGGTTTGGGGTAGTCATTTCATCGATTCACACTAATTTGGAGCCGTTGTTTTTTATTTAGAGTCGTCACAGAGCCATTACCACACAGGTCACCATTTCTGACGGCCGTCAGAATGTGTGACCCACAATTTAAAAAAAATATGTTTTAAGAATGTTTGTTCCCACCTTAACTGCTTCCCAAAGGATTTACAACTTCGAAATATACTTTTGTTGTAGTTATTTAATCGATTCACACTAATCTGGAGCCATTTTTTCTGATTTGGAGTCATCACAGAACCAATACAACAGAGGACACCATTTCTGACAGCCGTCAGAATGTGTGACCCAAAAATATTTATATTTTTAAGAATGTGTTCCCACCGTAACTGCTTCTCAAAGGTATTCACATTTCGAAAGATGGTTTGAGTAGTTATTTAATCGATTCACACAAATCTTGAGCCGTTGTTTCTAATTTAGAGTCGTCATAGAGCCATTACCACACAGGTCACCATTTCTGACGGCCGTCAGAATGTGTGACCCACAATAATATAAAAAAAAAGATGTTTTAAGAATGTGTGCTCCCTCTGTAACTGCTTCCCAAAGGTATTACAATTTCGAAAGATCGATAGGGTAGTTATTTAATCGATTCACACTAATCTGGAGCCATTTTTTCTTATTTAGAGTCAGCATAGAGCCATTACCACACAGGTCACCATTTCTGACGGCCGTCAGAATGTATGACCCACAATAATAAATAAAAAAATGTTTTAAGAATGTGTGTTCCCACCGTAAATGCTTCCCAAATGTATTAAAACTTTCAAAGATGGTTTGGGGTAGTTATTTCATCGATTCACACTAATTTGGAGCCGTTGTTTTTTATTTAGAGTCGTCACAGAGCCATTACCACACAGGTCACCATTTCTGACGGCCGTTAGAATGTGTGCCCCCCCCAAAAAAGATGTTTTAAGAATGTGTGTTCCCACCCTAACTGCTTCCTAAAGGTATTACAATTTCGACAGATCGTTTGGGGTACTTATTTAATCGATTCACATTAATCTGGAGCCGTTGTTTTTTATTTAGAGTCGTCACAGAGCCATTACCACACAGGTCACCATTTTTGACGGCCGTCAGAATGAGTGACCCACAATTTAAAAAAAATATGTTTTAAGAATGTTTGTTCCCACCTTAACTGCTTCCCAAAGGCTTTACAACTTCGAAATATACTTTTGTTGTAGTTATTTAATCGATTCACACTAATCTGGAGCCATTTTTTCTGATTTGGAGTCATCACAGAGCCAATACAACAGAGGACACCATTTCTGACAGCCGTCAGAATGTGTGACCCAAAAACATTTATATTTTTAAGAATGTGTTCCCACCGTAACTGCTTCTCAAAGGTATTCACATTTCGAAAGATGGTTTGAGTAGTTATTTAATCGATTCACACAAATCTTGAGTCGTTGTTTCTAATTTAGAGTCGTCATAGAGCCATTACCACACAGGTCACCATTTCTGACGGCCGTCAGAATGTGTGACCCACAATAATAAAAAAAAAATGTTTTAAGAATGTGTGTTCCCACCGTAAATGCTTCCCAAAGGTATTAAAACTTTCAAAGATGGTTTGGGGTAGTCATTTCATCGATTCACACTAATTTGGAGCCGTTGTTTTTTATTTAGAGTCGTCACAGAGCCATTACCACACAGGTCACCATTTCTGACGGCCGTCAGAATGTGTGACCCACAATTTTAAAAAAATATGTTTTAAGAATGTTTGTTCCCACCTTAACTGCTTCCCAAAGGATTTACAACTTCGAAATATACTTTTGTTGTAGTTATTTAATCGATTCACACTAATCTGGAGCCATTTTTTCTGATTTGGAGTCATCACAGAACCAATACAACAGAGGACACCATTTCTGACAGCCGTCAGAATGTGTGACCCAAAAATATTTATATTTTTAAGAATGTGTTCCCACCGTAACTGCTTCTCAAAGGTATTCACATTTCGAAAGATGGTTTGAGTAGTTATTTAATCGATTCACACAAATCTTGAGCCGTTGTTTCTAATTTAGAGTCGTCATAGAGCCATTACCACACAGGTCACCATTTCTGACGGCCGTCAGAATGTGTGACCCACAATAATAAAAAAAAAAGATGTTTTAAGAATGTGTGCTCCCTCTGTAACTGCTTCCCAAAGGTATTACAATTTCGAAAGATCGATAGGGTAGTTATTTAATCGATTCACACTAATCTGGAGCCATTTTTTCTTATTTAGAGTCAGCATAGAGCCATTACCACACAGGTCACCATTTCTGACGGCCGTCAGAATGTATGACCCACAATAATAAATAAAAAAATGTTTTAAGAATGTGTGTTCCCACCGTAAATGCTTCCCAAATGTATTAAAACTTTCAAAGATGGTTTGGGGTAGTTATTTCATCGATTCACACTAATTTGGAGCCGTTGTTTTTTATTTAGAGTCGTCACAGAGCCATTACCACACAGGTCACCATTTCTGACGGCCGTCAGAATGTGTGACCCACAATTAAAAAAAAATATGTTTTAAGAATGTTTGTTCCCACCTTAACTGCTTCCCAAAGGCTTTACAACTTCGAAATATACTTTTGTTGTAGTTATTTAATCGATTCACACTAATCTGGAGCCATTTTTTCTGATTTGGAGTCATCACAGAACCAATACAACAGAGGACACCATTTCTGACAGCCGTCAGAATGTGTGACCCAAAAATATTTATATTTTTAAGAATGTGTTCCCACCGTAACTGCTTCCCAAAGGTATTCAAACTTTCAAAAATGGTTTGGGGTAGTCATTTCATCGATTCACACTAATTTGGAGCCGTTGTTTTTTATTTAGAGTCGTCACAGAGCCATTACCACACAGGTCACCATTTCTGACGGCCGTCAGAATGTGTGACCCCCCCCAAAAAAGATGTTTTAAGAATGTGTGTTCCCACCCTAACTGCTTCCTAAAGGTATTACAATTTCGACAGATCGTTTGGGGTACTTATTTAATCGATTCACATTAATCTGGAGCCGTTGTTTTTTATTTAGAGTCGTCACAGAGCCATTACCACACAGGTCACCATTTCTGACGGCCGTCGGAATGTGGGACCCACAATAATAATAAAAAATGTTTTAAGAATGTGTGTTCCCACCGTAACTGCTTCCCAAAGGTATTAAAACTTTCAAAGATGGTTTGGGGAAGTTATTTCATCGATTCACACTAATTTGGAGCCGTTGTTTTTTATTTAGAGTCGTCACAGAGCCATTACCACACAGGTCACCATTTCTGACGGCCGTCAGAATGTGTGACCCACAATTTAAAAAAAATATGTTTTAAGAATGTTTGTTCCCACCTTAACTGCTTCCCAAAGGCTTTACAACTTCGAAATATACTTTTGTTGTAGTTATTTAATCGATTCACACTAATCTGGAGCCATTTTTTCTGATTTGGAGTCATCACAGAACCAATACAACAGAGGACACCATTTCTGACAGCCGTCAGAATGTGTGACCCAAAAATATTTATATTTTTAAGAATGTGTTCCCACCGTAACTGCTTCCCAAAGGTATTCAAACTTTCAAAAATGGTTTGGGGTAGTCATTTCATCGATTCACACTAATTTGGAGCCGTTGTTTTTTATTTAGAGTCGTCACAGAGCCATTACCACACAGGTCACCATTTCTGACGGCCGTCAGAATGTGTGCCCCCCCCCCCAAAAAGATGTTTTAAGAATGTGTGTTCCCACCCTAACTGCTTCCTAAAGGTATTACAATTTCGACAGATCGTTTGGGGTACTTATTTAATCGATTCACATTAATCTGGAGCCGTTGTTTTTTATTTAGAGTCGTCACAGAGCCATTACCACACAGGTCACCATTTCTGACGGCCGTCAGAATGTGTGACCCACAATTTAAAAAAAATATGTTTTAAGAATGTTTGTTCCCACCTTAACTGCTTCCCAAAGGCTTTACAACTTCGAAATATACTTTTGTTGTAGTTATTTAATCGATTCACACTAATCTGGAGCCATTTTTTCTGATTTGGAGTCATCACAGAACCAATACAACAGAGGACACCATTTCTGACAGCCGTCAGAATGTGTGACCCAAAAATATTTATATTTTTAAGAATGTGTTCCCACCGTAACTGCTTCTCAAAGGTATTCACATTTCGAAAGATGGTTTGAGTAGTTATTTAATCGATTCACACAAATCTTGAGCCGTTGTTTCTAATTTAGAGTCGTCATAGAGCCATTACCACACAGGTCACCATTTCTGACGGCCGTCAGAATGTGTGACCCACAATAATATAAAAAAAAAGATGTTTTAAGAATGTGTGCTCCCTCTGTAACTGCTTCCCAAAGGTATTACAATTTCGAAAGATCGATAGGGTAGTTATTTAATCGATTCACACTAATCTGGAGCCATTTTTTCTTATTTAGAGTCAGCATAGAGCCATTACCACACAGGTCACCATTTCTGACGGCCGTCAGAATGTATGACCCACAATAATAAATAAAAAAATGTTTTAAGAATGTGTGTTCCCACCGTAAATGCTTCCCAAAGGTATTAAAACTTTCAAAGATGGTTTGGGGTAGTTATTTAATCGATTCACACTAATTTGGAGCCGTTGTTTTTTATTTAGAGTCGTCACAGAGCCATTACCACACAGGTCACCATTTCTGACGGCCGTCAGAATGTGTGACCCACAATTAAAAAAAAATATGTTTTAAGAATGTTTGTTCCCACCTTAACTGCTTCCCAAAGGCTTTACAACTTCGAAATATACTTTTGTTGTAGTTATTTAATCGATTCACACTAATCTGGAGCCATTTTTTCTGATTTGGAGTCATCACAGAACCAATACAACAGAGGACACCATTTCTGACAGCCGTCAGAATGTGTGACCCAAAAATATTTATATTTTTAAGAATGTGTTCCCACCGTAACTGCTTCCCAAAGGTATTCAAACTTTCAAAAATGGTTTGGGGTAGTCATTTCATCGATTCACACTAATTTGGAGCCGTTGTTTTTTATTTAGAGTCGTCACAGAGCCATTACCACACAGGTCACCATTTCTGACGGCCGTCAGAATGTGTGCCCCCCCCCCAAAAAGATGTTTTAAGAATGTGTGTTCCCACCCTAACTGCTTCCTAAAGGTATTACAATTTCGACAGATCGTTTGGGGTACTTATTTAATCGATTCACATTAATCTGGAGCCGTTGTTTTTTATTTAGAGTCGTCACAGAGCCATTACCACACAGGTCACCATTTTTGACGGCCGTCAGAATGAGTGACCCACAATTTAAAAAAAATATGTTTTAAGAATGTTTGTTCCCACCTTAACTGCTTCCCAAAGGCTTTACAACTTCGAAATATACTTTTGTTGTAGTTATTTAATCGATTCACACTAATCTGGAGCCATTTTTTCTGATTTGGAGTCATCACAGAGCCAATACAACAGAGGACACCATTTCTGACAGCCGTCAGAATGTGTGACCCAAAAATATTTATATTTTTAAGAATGTGTTCCCACCGTAACTGCTTCTCAAAGGTATTCACATTTCGAAAGATGGTTTGAGTAGTTATTTAATCGATTCACACAAATCTTGAGCCGTTGTTTCTAATTTAGAGTCGTCATAGAGCCATTACCACACAGGTCACCATTTCTGACGGCCGTCAGAATGTGTGACCCACAATAATAAATAAAAATGTTTTAAGAATGTGTGTTTCCACCGTAAATGCTTCCCAAAGGTATTAAAACTTTCAAAGATGGTTTGGGGTAGTCATTTCATCGATTCACACTAATTTGGAGCCGTTGTTTTTTATTTAGAGTCGTCACAGAGCCATTACCACACAGGTCACCATTTCTGACGGCCGTCAGAATGTGTGACCCACAATTTAAAAAAAATATGTTTTAAGAATGTTTGTTCCCACCTTAACTGCTTCCCAAAGGCTTTACAACTTCGAAATATACTTTTGTTGTAGTTATTTAATCGATTCACACTAATCTGGAGCCATTTTTTCTGATTTGGAGTCATCACAGAACCAATACAACAGAGGACACCATTTCTGACAGCCGTCAGAATGTGTGACCCAAAAATATTTATATTTTTAAGAATGTGTTTCCACCGTAACTGCTTCCCAAAGGTATTCAAACTTTCAAAAATGGTTTGGGGTAGTCATTTCATCGATTCACACTAATTTGGAGCCGTTGTTTTTTATTTAGAGTCGTCACAGAGCCATTACCACACAGGTCACCATTTCTGACGGCCGTCAGAATGTGTGCCCCCCCCCCCAAAAAGATGTTTTAAGAATGTGTGTTCCCACCCTAACTGCTTCCTAAAGGTATTACAATTTCGACAGATCGTTTGGGGTACTTATTTAATCGATTCACATTAATCTGGAGCCGTTGTTTTTTATTTAGAGTCGTCACAGAGCCATTACCACACAGGTCACCATTTTTGACGGCCGTCAGAATGAGTGACCCACAATTTAAAAAAAATATGTTTTAAGAATGTTTGTTCCCACCTTAACTGCTTCCCAAAGGCTTTACAACTTCGAAATATACTTTTGTTGTAGTTATTTAATCGATTCACACTAATCTGGAGCCATTTTTTCTGATTTGGAGTCATCACAGAGCCAATACAACAGAGGACACCATTTCTGACAGCCGTCAGAATGTGTGACCCAAAAACATTTATATTTTTAAGAATGTGTTCCCACCGTAACTGCTTCTCAAAGGTATTCACATTTCGAAAGATGGTTTGAGTAGTTATTTAATCGATTCACACAAATCTTGAGTCGTTGTTTCTAATTTAGAGTCGTCATAGAGCCATTACCACACAGGTCACCATTTCTGACGGCCGTCAGAATGTGTGACCCACAATAATAAATAAAAATGTTTTAAGAATGTGTGTTCCCACCGTAAATGCTTCCCAAAGGTATTAAAACTTTCAAAGATGGTTTGGGGTAGTCATTTCATCGATTCACACTAATTTGGAGCCGTTGTTTTTTATTTAGAGTCGTCACAGAGCCATTACCACACAGGTCACCATTTCTGACGGCCGTCAGAATGTATGACCCACAATTAAAAAAAAATATGTTTTAAGAATGTTTGTTCCCACCGTAAATGCTTCCCAAAGGTATTAAAACTTTCAAAGATGGTTTGGGGTAGTTATTTCATCGATTCACACTAATTTGGAGCCGTTGTTTTTTATTTAGAGTCGTCACAGAGCCATTACCACACAGGTCACCATTTCTGACGGCCGTCAGAATGTGTGACCCACAATTTAAAAAAAATATGTTTTAAGAATGTTTGTTCCCACCTTAACTGCTTCCCAAAGGCTTTACAACTTCGAAATATACTTTTGTTGTAGTTATTTAATCGATTCACACTAATCTGGAGCCATTTTTTCTTATTTAGAGTCATCACAGAGCCAATACAACAGAGGACACCATTTTTGACAGCCGTCAGAATGTGTGACCCAAAAATATTTATATTTTTAAGAATGTGTTCCCACCGTAACTGCTTCTCAAAGGTATTCACATTTCGAAAGATGGTTTGAGTAGTTATTTAATCGATTCACACAAATCTTGAGACTCTGTTTCTAATTTAGAGTCGTCATAGAGCCATTACCACACAGGTCACCATTTCTGACGGCCGTCAGAATGTGTGACCCACAATAATAAATAAAAAAAGATGTTTTAAGAATGTGTGCTCCCTCTGTAACTGCTTCCCAAAGGTATTACAATTTCGAAAGATCGTTAGGGTAGTTATTTAATCGATTCACACTAATCTGGAGCCATTTTTTCTTATTTAGAGTCAGCATAGAGCCATTACCACCGAGGTCACCATTTCTGACGGCCGTCAGAATGTGTGACCCACAATAATAAATAAAAAAATGTTTTAAGAATGTGTGTTCCCTCTGTAACTGCTTCCCAAAGGTATTAAAACTTTCAAAGATGGTTTGGGGTAGTTATTTCATCGATTCACACTAATCTTGAGCCGTTGTTTCTAATTTAGAGTCGTCATAGAGCCATTACCACACAGGTCACCATTTCTGACGGCCGTCAGAATGTGTGACCCACAATAATAAAAAAAAATGTTTTAAGAATGTGTGTTCCCACCGTAAATGCTTCCCAAAGGTATTAAAACTTTCAAAGATGGTTTGGGGTAGTCATTTCATCGATTCACACTAATTTGGAGCCGTTGTTTTTTATTTAGAGTCGTCACAGAGCCATTACCACACAGGTCACCATTTCTGACGGCCGTCAGAATGTGTGCCCCCCCCAAAAAAGATGTTTTAAGAATGTGTGTTCCCACCCTAACTGCTTCCTAAAGGTATTACAATTTCGACAGATCGTTTGGGGTACTTATTTAATCGATTCACATTAATCTGGAGCCGTTGTTTTTTTTATTTAGAGTCGTCACAGAGCCATTACCACACAGGTCACCATTTCTGACGGCCGTCAGAATGTGTGACCCACAATTTAAAAAAAATATGTTTTAAGAATGTTTGTTCCCACCTTAACTGCTTCCCAAAGGCTTTACAACTTCGAAATATACTTTTGTTGTAGTTATTTAATCGATTCACACTAATCTGGAGCCATTTTTTCTGATTTGGAGTCATCACAGAGCCAATACAACAGAGGACACCATTTCTGACAGCCGTCAGAATGTGTGACCCAAAAATATTTATATTTTTAAGAATGTGTTCCCACCGTAACTGCTTCTCAAAGGTATTCACATTTCGAAAGATGGTTTGAGTAGTTATTTAATCGATTCACACAAATCTTGAGACGTTGTTTCTAATTTAGAGTCGTCATAGAGCCATTACCACACAGGTCACCATTTCTGACGGCCGTCAGAATGTGTGACCCACAATAATAAATAAAAATGTTTTAAGAATGTGTGTTCCCACCGTAAATGCTTCCCAAAGGTATTAAAACTTTCAAAGATGGTTTGGGGTAGTCATTTCATCGATTCACACTAATTTGGAGCCGTTGTTTTTTATTTAGAGTCGTCACAGAGCCATTACCACACAGGTCACCATTTCTGACGGCCGTCAGAATGTATGACCCACAATTAAAAAAAAATATGTTTTAAGAATGTTTGTTCCCACCGTAAATGCTTCCCAAAGGTATTAAAACTTTCAAAGATGGTTTGGGGTAGTTATTTCATCGATTCACACTAATTTGGAGCCGTTGTTTTTTATTTAGAGTCGTCACAGAGCCATTACCACACAGGTCACCATTTCTGACGGCCGTCAGAATGTGTGACCCACAATTTAAAAAAAATATGTTTTAAGAATGTTTGTTCCCACCTTAACTGCTTCCCAAAGGCTTTACAACTTCGAAATATACTTTTGTTGTAGTTATTTAATCGATTCACACTAATCTGGAGCCATTTTTTCTGATTTGTAGTCATCACAGAACCAATACAACAGAGGACACCATTTCTGACAGCCGTCAGAATGTGTGACCCAAAAATATTTATATTTTTAAGAATGTGTTCCCACCGTAACTGCTTCTCAAAGGTATTCATATTTCGAAAGATGGTTTGAGTAGTTATTTAATCGATTCACACAAATCTTGAGCCGTTGTTTCTAATTTAGAGTCGTCATAGAGCCATTACCACACAGGTCACCATTTCTGACGGCCGTCAGAATGTGTGACCCACAATAATAAATAAAAAAAGATGTTTTAAGAATGTGTGCTCCCTCTGTAACTGCTTCCCAAAGGTATTACAATTTCGAAAGATCGTTAGGGTAGTTATTTAATCGATTCACACTAATCTGGAGCCATTTTTTCTTATTTAGAATCAGCATAGAGCCATTACCACCGAGGTCACCATTTCTGACGGCCGTCAGAATGTGTGACCCACAATAATAAATAAAAAAATGTTTTAAGAATGTGTGTTCCCTCTGTAACTGCTTCCCAAAGGTATTAAAACTTTCAAAGATGGTTTGGGGTAGTTATTTAATCGATTCACACTAATTTGGAGCCGTTGTTTCTAATTTAGAGTCGTCATAGAGCCATTACCACACAGGTCACCATTTCTGACGGCCGTCAGAATGTGTGCCCCCCCCAAAAAAAGATGTTTTAAGAATGTGTGTTCCCACCCTAACTGCTTCCTAAAGGTATTACAATTTCGACAGATCGTTTGGGGTACTTATTTAATCGATTCACATTAATCTGGAGCCGTTGTTTTTTATTTAGAGTCGTCACAGAGCCATTACCACACAGGTCACCATTTCTGACGGCCGTCAGAATGTGGGACCCACAATAATAATAAAAAATGTTTTAAGAATGTGTGTTCCCACCGTAACTGCTTCCCAAAGGTATTAAAACTTTCAAAGATGGTTTGGGGAAGTTATTTCATCGATTCACACTAATTTGGAGCCGTTGTTTTTTATTTAGAGTCGTCACAGAGCCATTACCACACAGGTCACCATTTCTGACGGCCGTCAGAATGTGTGACCCACAATTTAAAAAAAATATGTTTTAAGAATGTTTGTTCCCACCTTAACTGCTTCCCAAAGGCTTTACAACTTCGAAATATACTTTTGTTGTAGTTATTTAATCGATTCACACTAATCTGGAGCCATTTTTTCTGATTTGGAGTCATCACAGAACCAATACAACAGAGGACACCATTTCTGACAGCCGTCAGAATGTGTGACCCAAAAATATTTATATTTTTAAGAATGTGTTCCCACCGTAACTGCTTCCCAAAGGTATTCAAACTTTCAAAAATGGTTTGGGGTAGTCATTTCATCGATTCACACTAATTTGGAGCCGTTGTTTTTTATTTAGAGTCGTCACAGAGCCATTACCACACAGGTCACCATTTCTGACGGCCGTCAGAATGTGTGCCCCCCCCCAAAAAAGATGTTTTAAGAATGTGTGTTCCCACCCTAACTGCTTCCTAAAGGTATTACAATTTCGACAGATCGTTTGGGGTACTTATTTAATCGATTCACATTAATCTGGAGCCGTTGTTTTTTATTTAGAGTCGTCACAGAGCCATTACCACACAGGTCACCATTTTTGACGGCCGTCAGAATGAGTGACCCACAATTTAAAAAAAATATGTTTTAAGAATGTTTGTTCCCACCTTAACTGCTTCCCAAAGGCTTTACAACTTCGAAATATACTTTTGTTGTAGTTATTTAATCGATTCACACTAATCTGGAGCCATTTTTTCTGATTTGGAGTCATCACAGAGCCAATACAACAGAGGACACCATTTCTGACAGCCGTCAGAATGTGTGACCCAAAAATATTTATATTTTTAAGAATGTGTTCCCACCGTAACTGCTTCTCAAAGGTATTCACATTTCGAAAGATGGTTTGAGTAGTTATTTAATCGATTCACACAAATCTTGAGCCGTTGTTTCTAATTTAGAGTCGTCATAGAGCCATTACCACACAGGTCACCATTTCTGACGGCCGTCAGAATGTGTGACCCACAATAATAATAAAAAATGTTTTAAGAATGTGTGTTCCCACCGTAAATGCTTCCCAAAGGTATTAAAACTTTCAAAGATGGTTTGGGGTAGTCATTTCATCGATTCACACTAATTTGGAGCCGTTGTTTTTTATTTAGAGTCGTCACAGAGCCATTACCACACAGGTCACCATTTCTGACGGCCGTCAGAATGTGTGACCCACAATTTAAAAAAAATATGTTTTAAGAATGTTTGTTCCCACCTTAACTGCTTCCCAAAGGCTTTACAACTTCGAAATATACTTTTGTTGTAGTTATTTAATCGATTCACACTAATCTGGAGCCATTTTTTCTGATTTGGAGTCATCACAGAACCAATACAACAGAGGACACCATTTCTGACAGCCGTCAGAATGTGTGACCCAAAAATATTTATATTTTTAAGAATGTGTTCCCACCGTAACTGCTTCTCAAAGGTATTCACATTTCGAAAGATGGTTTGAGTAGTTATTTAATCGATTCACACAAATCTTGAGCCGTTGTTTCTAATTTAGAGTCGTCATAGAGCCATTACCACACAGGTCACCATTTCTGACGGCCGTCAGAATGTGTGACCCACAATAATAAAAAAAAAAAGATGTTTTAAGAATGTGTGCTCCCTCTGTAACTGCTTCCCAAAGGTATTACAATTTCGAAAGATCGATAGGGTAGTTATTTAATCGATTCACACTAATCTGGAGCCATTTTTTCTTATTTAGAGTCAGCATAGAGCCATTACCACCGAGGTCACCATTTCTGACGGCCGTCAGAATGTATGACCCACAATAATAAATAAAAAAATGTTTTAAGAATGTGTGTTCCCACCGTGAATGCTTCCCAAAGGTATTAAAACTTTCAAAGATGGTTTGGGGTAGTTATTTCATCGATTCACACTAATTTGGAGCCGTTGTTTTTTATTTAGAGTCGTCACAGAGCCATTACCACACAGGTCACCATTTCTGACGGCCGTCAGAATGTGTGACCCACAATTTAAAAAAAATATGTTTTAAGAATGTTTGTTCCCACCTTAACTGCTTCCCAAAGGCTTTACAACTTCGAAATATACTTTTGTTGTAGTTATTTAATCGATTCACACTAATCTGGAGCCATTTTTTCTGATTTGGAGTCATCACAGAGCCAATACAACAGAGGACACCATTTCTGACAGCCGTCAGAATGTGTGACCCAAAAATATTTATATTTTTAAGAATGTGTTCCCACCGTAACTGCTTCTCAAAGGTATTCACATTTCGAAAGATGGTTTGAGTAGTTATTTAATCGATTCACACAAATCTTGAGCCGTTGTTTCTAATTTAGAGTCGTCATAGAGCCATTACCACAAAGGTCACCATTTCTGACGGCCGTCAGAATGTGTGACCCACAATAATAAATAAAAAAAGATGTTTTAAGAATGTGTGCTCCCTCTGTAACTGCTTCCCAAAGGTATTACAATTTCGAAAGATCGTTAGGGTAGTTATTTAATCGATTCACACTAATCTGGAGCCGTTTTTTCTTATTTAGAGTCAGCATAGAGCCATTACCACCGAGGTCACCATTTCTGACGGCCGTCAGAATGTGTGACCCACAATAATAAATAAAAAAATGTTTTAAGAATGTGTGTTCCCTCTGTAACTGCTTCCCATAGGTATTAAAACTTTCAAAGATGGTTTGGGGTAGTTATTTCATCGATTCACACTAATTTGGAGCCGTTGTTTCTAATTTAGAGTCGTCATAGAGCCAGTACCACACAGGTCACCATTTCTGACGGCCGTCAGAATGTGTGCCCCCCCCCCCAAAAAGATGTTTTAAGAATGTGTGTTCCCACCCTAACTGCTTCCTAAAGGTATTACAATTTCGACAGATCGTTTGGGGTACTTATTTAATCGATTCACATTAATCTGGAGCCGTTGTTTTTTATTTAGAGTCGTCACAGAGCCATTACCACACAGGTCACCATTTCTGACGGCCGTCAGAATGTGTGACCCACAATTTAAAAAAAATATGTTTTGAGAATGTTATTTCCCACCTTACCTGCTTCCCAAAGGCTTTACAACTTCGACATATACTTTTGTTGTAGTTATTTAATCGATTCACACTAATCTGGAGCCATTTTTTCTGATTTGGAGTCATCACAGAGCCAATACAACAGAGGACACCATTTTTGACAGCCGTCAGAATGTGTGACCCAAAAATATTTATATTTTTAAGAATGTGTTCCCACCGTAACTGCTTCCCAAAGGCATTCAAATTTCGAAAGATGATTTGGGGTAGTTCTTTCATCGATTCACACTAATCTGGAGCCGTTGTTTCTGATTTAGAGTCAGCATAGAGCCATTACCACACAGGTCACCATTTCGGACGGCCGTCAGAATGTGTGACCCCCCCAAAAAAAATGTTTTAAGAATGTGTGTTCCCACTGTACCTGCTTCCCAAAGGTATTATAACTTCGAAAAATTATTTTGTTGTGGTTATTTAATCGATTCACACTAATCTGGAGAATTTTTTCTTTATTAGAGTCATTGTAGAGCCAATACCACCGAGGTCACCATTTCTGACGGCCGTCAGAATGTGTGACCCACAATAAAAAAAAAAGGTGTTTTAAGAATGTGTGTTCCCACCCTAACTGCTTCCTAAAGGTATATTAACATTTCGAAAGATCGTTTGGGGTAGTTATTTAATCGATCTACACTAATCTGGAGCCGTCGTTTCTGATTTAGAGTCGTCATAGAGCCATTACCACACAGGTCACCATTTCTGACGGCCGTCAGAATGTGTGACCCCCCCCCCAAAAAAGATGTTTTAAGAATGTGTGTTCCCACCCTAACTGCTTCCTAAAGGTATATTAACATTTCGAAAGATGGTTTGGAGTAGTTATTTAATCGATTCACACTAATCTTGAGCCGTTGTTTCTGAATTAGAGTCGTCATAGAGCCATTACCACACAGGTCACCATTTCTGACGGCCGTCAGAATGTGTGACCCACAATAATAATAAAAAATGTTTTAAGAATGTGTGTTCCCACCGTAAATGCTTCCCAAAGGTATTAAAACTTTCAAAGATGGTTTGGGGTAGTCATTTCATCGATTCACACTAATTTGGAGCCGTTGTTTTTTATTTAGAGTCGTCACAGAGCCATTACCACACAGGTCACCATTTCTGACGGCCGTCAGAATGTGTGACCCACAATTTAAAAAAAATATGTTTTAAGAATGTTTGTTCCCACCTTAACTGCTTCCCAAAGGCTTTACAACTTCGAAATATACTTTTGTTGTAGTTATTTAATCGATTCACACTAATCTGGAGCCATTTTTTCTGATTTGGAGTCATCACAGAACCAATACAACAGAGGACACCATTTCTGACAGCCGTCAGAATGTGTGACCCAAAAATATTTATATTTTTAAGAATGTGTTCCCACCGTAACTGCTTCTCAAAGGTATTCACATTTCGAAAGATGGTTTGAGTAGTTATTTAATCGATTCACACAAATCTTGAGCCGTTGTTTCTAATTTAGAGTCGTCATAGAGCCATTACCACACAGGTCACCATTTCTGACGGCCGTCAGAATGTGTGACCCACAATAATAAAAAAAAAAGATGTTTTAAGAATGTGTGCTCCCTCTGTAACTGCTTCCCAAAGGTATTACAATTTCGAAAGATCGATAGGGTAGTTATTTAATCGATTCACACTAATCTGGAGCCATTTTTTCTTATTTAGAGTCAGCATAGAGCCATTACCACCGAGGTCACCATTTCTGACGGCCGTCAGAATGTATGACCCACAATAATAAATAAAAAAATGTTTTAAGAATGTGTGTTCCCACCGTGAATGCTTCCCAAAGGTATTAAAACTTTCAAAGATGGTTTGGGGTAGTTATTTCATCGATTCACACTAATTTGGAGCCGTTGTTTTTTATTTAGAGTCGTCACAGAGCCATTACCACACAGGTCACCATTTCTGACGGCCGTCAGAATGTGTGACCCACAATTTAAAAAAAATATGTTTTAAGAATGTTTGTTCCCACCTTAACTGCTTCCCAAAGGCTTTACAACTTCGAAATATACTTTTGTTGTAGTTATTTAATCGATTCACACTAATCTGGAGCCATTTTTTCTGATTTGGAGTCATCACAGAGCCAATACAACAGAGGACACCATTTCTGACAGCCGTCAGAATGTGTGACCCAAAAATATTTATATTTTTAAGAATGTGTTCCCACCGTAACTGCTTCTCAAAGGTATTCACATTTCGAAAGATGGTTTGAGTAGTTATTTAATCGATTCACACAAATCTTGAGCCGTTGTTTCTAATTTAGAGTCGTCATAGAGCCATTACCACAAAGGTCACCATTTCTGACGGCCGTCAGAATGTGTGACCCACAATAATAAATAAAAAAAGATGTTTTAAGAATGTGTGCTCCCTCTGTAACTGCTTCCCAAAGGTATTACAATTTCGAAAGATCGTTAGGGTAGTTATTTAATCGATTCACACTAATCTGGAGCCGTTTTTTCTTATTTAGAGTCAGCATAGAGCCATTACCACCGAGGTCACCATTTCTGACGGCCGTCAGAATGTGTGACCCACAATAATAAATAAAAAAATGTTTTAAGAATGTGTGTTCCCTCTGTAACTGCTTCCCAAAGGTATTAAAACTTTCAAAGATGGTTTGGGGTAGTTATTTCATCGATTCACACTAATTTGGAGCCGTTGTTTCTAATTTAGAGTCGTCATAGAGCCAGTACCACACAGGTCACCATTTCTGACGGCCGTCAGAATGTGTGCCCCCCCCCAAAAAAGATGTTTTAAGAATGTGTGTTCCCACCCTAACTGCTTCCTAAAGGTATTACAATTTCGACAGATCGTTTGGGGTACTTATTTAATCGATTCACATTAATCTGGAGCCGTTGTTTTTTATTTAGAGTCGTCACAGAGCCATTACCACACAGGTCACCATTTCTGACGGCCGTCAGAATGTGTGACCCACAATTTAAAAAAAATATGTTTTGAGAATGTTATTTCCCACCTTACCTGCTTCCCAAAGGCTTTACAACTTCGAAATATACTTTTGTTGTAGTTATTTAATCGATTCACACTAATCTGGAGCCATTTTTTCTGATTTGGAGTCATCACAGAGCCAATACAACAGAGGACACCATTTTTGACAGCCGTCAGAATGTGTGACCCAAAAATATTTATATTTTTAAGAATGTGTTCCCACCGTAACTGCTTCCCAAAGGCATTCAAATTTCGAAAGATGGTTTGGGGTAGTTCTTTCATCGATTCACACTAATCTGGAGCCGTTGTTTCTGATTTAGAGTCAGCATAGAGCCATTACCACACAGGTCACCATTTCGGACGGCCGTCAGAATGTGTGACCCCCCCAAAAAAAATGTTTTAAGAATGTGTGTTCCCACTGTACCTGCTTCCCAAAGGTATTATAACTTCGAAAAATTATTTTGTTGTGGTTATTTAATCGATTCACACTAATCTGGAGAATTTTTTCTTTATTAGAGTCATTGTAGAGCCAATACCACCGAGGTCACCATTTCTGACGGCCGTCAGAATGTGTGACCCACAATAAAAAAAAAAGGTGTTTTAAGAATGTGTGTTCCCACCCTAACTGCTTCCTAAAGGTATATTAACATTTCGAAAGATCGTTTGGGGTAGTTATTTAATCGATCTACACTAATCTGGAGCCGTCGTTTCTGATTTAGAGTCGTCATAGAGCCATTACCACACAGGTCACCATTTCTGACGGCCGTCAGAATGTGTGACCCCCCCCCAAAAAAGATGTTTTAAGAATGTGTGTTCCCACCCTAACTGCTTCCTAAAGGTATATTAACATTTCGAAAGATGGTTTGGAGTAGTTATTTAATCGATTCACACTAATCTTGAGCCGTTGTTTCTGAATTAGAGTCATAATAGAGCCATTACCACACAGGTCACCATTTCTGACGGCCGTCAGAATGTGTGAGCCCCCAAAAAACATGTTTTTTAGAATGTGTGTTCCCACTGTACCTGCTTTCCAAAGGTATTAAAACTTCGAAAAATTATTTTGTTGTGGTTATTTAATCGATTCACACTAATCTGGAGAATTTTTTCTTACTTAGAGAAATCATTTCTGACGGCCGTCAGAATGTGTGACCCACAAAAAAAAAATTGTTTCAAGAATGTGTATTCCCTCTGTAACTGCTTCCCAAAGGTATTAAAACTTTCAAAGATGGTTTGGGGTAGTTATTTCATCGATTCACACTAATCTTGAGCCGTTGTTTCTGATTTGGAGTCGTCATAGAGCCATTACCACACAGGTCACCATTTCTGTCGGCCGTCAGAATGTGTGACCCACAATGTTTTAAGAATGTGTGTTCCAGGGCCGGGTGCAGCCTGCTTTGACTGGGGGGGCAGTGAACACTTCTGGGGGGGGCATTATGATTACGGAAGGGGGTCGTATAATTCTTTATATAACCATTATTTTCTTATTTTTAAGTCTACTTAACGATCCGAGTGTTAATCAGGCACGGAGCCAGACGTTATACACATTCGGGGCTTAACCCAAACCCTTGACATATCCTCGGTTCGATCTGATTCTGGACAGGATCCTTCACAGTGCGAGCGCGCGCGAGCAAAATTTTTGGGCATTCATTTGAGGGCAAAATAGTTTTTTGAGCTCTATGTAAAATAAACCGCTGCTGTATTCCAATTGGTAAAAACTTGTCTATGAAGGTGATGTCTTTATCATTTATGGCTCCAAATTGACAGGGGAAGCAGAAACATGCATGTAGCTTGACTGAGTATTCTAACCAAGTTTGAGAGCGATGCCTAGGACCTTGGATGAAAATGCGCATGGGGTACGTTTGCAGAACAGGCCGCATTGGATTCAATAGCAACAAAGGAATAGTATTTACTTGAACATGGCCATTAAGAGTTGATCTGATTCATGTTCTAAATTCCATCCCTAGAGTACATCTGTGCGTCCACTCCACATACACTGCTTGCTCTGGGGTTCAATTGGCTTTCTTCAAAATCAACTCTCATTGTAAGGGAATAACACTTGCAACTGTCTTCTAAATGGAAATATTTTGATCAAAGTCCACTTCATATTCAAATGAAACTTCCCTCATGTTCATGCATACTGTAGCAGAGATAATGGACAGGAGCAAAGGCTGGGATGCACACCTCATTACTGAAGAGCATCACTCATCCTCTCATCCAGGATGGAGCTGAAGGCCTCTCACATAGAGTTAGCATGTGAATCATGTATGTTCAGTATCAGTATTTACATAATTTAACATGTTAATCTGTCTGGTAAAACAAACTGTGACATTATTATGTTGCCCTCCATACACACTCTCTTCCTCTTCCCCTTCTCAATCTCTCTACTTCTCTCTTCCTCTCTTTCTCTACCTCTCTCCTCCTCTCTCAATATAGCTACCTCTCTCTACCTCTCTCAATCTCTCTACCTCTCTCTTCCTCTCTCCATCTCTCTCTCCTCTCCCTGTTTCGTTCATCCTCCCTCCTTCCCTTTCTCCCTCTCCCTCTCCATCTCTCATCTTAACCTTTTTCCATCCCTCTCAACTCCTCCCCCTCTCACTCTCTCCTTCTCTCCTTTCACTCTCCTCTGCTGGACCCCATGGGACCACGATCAACAAATGTTTACAAACAAAATAAATAAATGCACAATGTTCCAATGATAAATATTCAAAATAACCCATGTCATATTCTGTTTAAACTCAAATCAAACAATGACATCTTTATAAAGCAATCACTGTATTCCCAAGCTGAAAATTATGCATTATGCATTTCACCTCTTTCACATGGGAGGAAATCATTCTTTCATCATGATGTAAACAAAAAGCTACATTAGTTACAAATTAAACCTATTTATATGCTTGTGGTGTGGCTCTGTCCAGTATACAGTAAACAATATATTCATTCTGGCTAAATAAGCTTTTATGTGCAGCTTCTGTGTCATTCAAAGCTACACCTACACAGGCTGTCAGGTAACAGCAGAGGTGAGGACACATCTGGGACTGGTTGGAGACTCATGCAGATGGAGCTTCTGGTTAGACGTGTGCGAAACACTCCTTAGACCCAGCGACCGCCATCTGCACAGGAGTGGAAAGAGAGAGAGTGGAAGAGGGAGCGAAAGAGAGGGAGCGAGAGAAGGAGAGAGGGAGAAAGAAGAAGAGAGCGGGAGAGAGAGGGAGGGAGAGGTGTGAGTGAGGGAGAAAGTGAGAAAAGAAAGTATGGCAGAAAAAACAAAGATCTAACCCTTAAAAACGCTGCCTTGTTCCCTAAACCCCCCCAGTGGGAAAAAATCAACGTTGGACCAGGAGTGGTTCCCTCTTGGGGACGGCCGTTTCCTCGTGTTCCTTTGTGTGGAACAAGAGAAGGGACTAGACTGTGTCGCCGGGTAAACGTGGTATTGATGTTGCCAGAGAGGTGACATAAAGAAGATACTGTGATGGAGTGGAGAGAGGTAACCTCAAGGACAGGAGAGGTAGTGGACGGAGGGATGAGGAGAGAGAGGTAGCAGGATGGAGGGGTTGGAAAAAGGCAGAGAAGGGAAGGGTGAGAGAGAGAGACAGAGAGAGAGAGACAGAGAGAGACAGACAGACAGAGAGACAGAGAGAGGGGAGACATATTGGATTTTTCTACTTGAAAAGGGATGTCATGGTTGACTGAGAATGTCTGCAGTGGCTTGTGATCTCTATTTGAAATGTTTTATCCTACAAATACGATACTGTATATCTGCTGTGTTCTATGCATTGGTGCATTACAGGAAAGTACTTCATCAACTGGAAAACATTTAAAATCAATCTCTCATAATCAGGGAAAGGCTGTATTTGCTGTTACAAGGACAGTTATCCAGGGGAGGGCAGTAAAGTTTTTTTTTTATACTTAAAAATGACAGTTAAATACGATAGGGACATTCACATGTTTAAAACTATGTGTGTAGGTTTATTGCCAACTAAATGTTCTGTGAATTAATGTGTCTTGATATTTATGCAGCCTTTTTACAAGCAATGTCACAATGTGCGTGTGAATTTACCGTCGCTATTTGGCTTCCCTTTGTGCTCTTGTAACAGTTCGAACTGTGTGTAAGTCTGAGGTGTGTGTGTGTGTGGGGTGTGTGTGTGTGGGGTGCGTGTGTGGGATGTGTGTGTGTGTCTCTGTGTGTTTCCCTCCTGAGAGCAGAGTCCTCAGGAGCTGACAGGTCTGCTGATGGAAGCCTCGGGCGTTGCTCTGCGTCGCTCCTCACGGCGCCGCATCTCTACGGCGATGGGATTAACGCCCCGTGGCGGGCTGGGAGACCATAGGGGCGAGGGAGGTGGAGGGGAGGAGGAGGGGGAAATGAGGGGTAAAGGAAAAAGGAGGGAGGGTGGAGGATGGAGGGAGGAGGGGGAAGAGGGGGGAGGAGAGAGGGAGGAGGAGGGGGGACGAGGGGGAAAGGAAAAAGGAGGGAGGGAGGGGGAGGATGGAGGGAGGCGGAGGGGGGAGGAGAGAGGGAGGAGGGGGGAAGAGGGGGGAAGAGAGAGGGAGGAGGAGGGGGGAGGAGGGGGAAAGGAAAAAGGAGGGAGGGGGGAGGATGGAGGGAGGCGGAGGGGGGAGGAGGGGGAAGAGGGGGGGAGAGAGGGAGGAGGAGGGGGGAGGAGGGGCGAGGAGGGGGGAGGACAGAGGGAGGAGGAGGAAGGAGGAGGGGGGAGGACAGAGGGAGGGGAGGAGGGGGGAGGAGGGGGGAGGACAGAGGGAGACGGGGGAGGAAGGAGGGGGGAGGAGGGGCAGGACAGAGGGAGGAGGGGGGAGGAGGGGGGAGGAGGAGGGGGGAGGAGGGGAAGGCAGCATGCAACAGCTGTGTCAGGGAGAGCCTGGTACGGAGTCAGGGGGTTTCTGTGGAAATCCTGCAGACAAGCAGGCCTCACACGCAGACACACACACCGTCCTACTGTGCACACACACACACACACACACACGCAGCACTGAGTCTCCTGAATCATGTGCGTCACAGCCCCTCGTCTCTCTGTGGATGCAGCAGTGATGCCCTGGGATCTTCCCCAACACACCTCAGTTTACTCACATCTGCAGAATCAAAAATAAAAACCTCACATGTCCTCCATCGAATGTTTACCGTCTGTGGTAAGTTTCTTTTGAGTTGAAGGTGAAAGTCACAAGAGTGATGGTGTTTGCCCTGACAGTGAGGCACTGGCTGGGAAGAGCAGCAAACAGGGTTGGGTCATCTGGTCTCTTCTGAGTAGGGATTAGAGGGAGACCATTAAGACGGCCAGGCTTAGGTCTGCTACCGCTGGACTCCTGAGCTGCCGCAGTCACTGGAAGTGTTGATTCAGGGATACCTCGAGGCTAATTAACCAACGCACTCCTCATGAACTCCTCAATCCCACCACTGCACCAGAGAACAGAGAGCGAGAAGGAGGAGAGCGAGAGGTAGGTTGAATGAGAGAGAACGTGAGAAAGATGGAGAGAGAAACTTAAGAGTGTGAGAAAGAGAAAATAGTGAGAAAGATTGAGAGAGAGAGAATCTGCCGTGCAGTATGTAAGTTCTGAGAAGGGGTTTGGGTATAGGATGTTCAGAGCCAGTAAACAGCTTTGCCCCATAGTACATCTTCAACATCCAGTAAACACCCTTTCCCACATAATTATTACAGTAATGTTCAAAGTGAACTAAGCTGATTAGTTTTTAGTTGTATCTAATGTGAAGACTGTCAATACATCTGCATGCATCTCACATTCAAGTCTGGTTCACACATACGTGTGACCAGGTCGGACAGCATCATGTCCTACATGTGTCATGTATGCAGCTTCACTGTTCCTGTGTAGCATGCATAAAACATGCCCCATGCCACGCCTGTGGTTTTGCAGTGTGACATGCGGTCGGAACAGGAGAACCCTGGTGAGAAACCCACCAGATCCATGCATTAACCAATAGACACAGAACAGCTGACGGAATGCTGAATGTCAAGGGCAAACCCATCACCGTCTAGCACAGAGCTGTCGTTCACACAGAGAGAGGGAGGGAGCGAGGGAGGGACAGAGAGAGAGAGAGAGAGAGAGAGAGGGAGAGGGAAAGAGAGGGAGAGAGAGAGAGAGTGAGGGAATGGGAGAGGGAGAGGGAAAGAGAGAAAGGAAATGGAAGAGGGAGAGGGAAAGAGAGAGAGAGAGAGAGGGAATGGAAGAGGGAGAGGGAAAGAGAGAGAGAGAGAGAGAGAGAGAGAGAGAGAGAGAGAGAGGGAGAGGGAGACGGAGAGAGACAGCAGGATGGGAGGATGGGGGCAAGAAAGAGAGGAATAGAGATGCAAAGAGAGAAAGGGGAGAAGGTGAAATGAAAGAGAGAGATAAGAGATGGCGTGACAAAAAGATAAATATAAATTCCTCATCTTTAACAGTATTTTTTAGATGGTACACTTCCTAAGACCTGAGATTTCAGAGGGCGTTCACCCATCATCTGAAGGTGGAGAATCAGAAATTCACAGACACAGAAAGTTTATATATTCTAGGTCACAAAACATAAACAAAAACAATGGATAACATTTATTCCATGATAACTTCAAATGGAATTCACATATACCTAAACGTCTCATTAGTGTCATATACAGTATATATACATTTGTGAAATATTTATGTGCCTGACTTTTTTCGTTGCCAGATTTTCACCCAGTCGGAAATACTGCTGACAGCTCCTTTAAACGTGACTGACTCGCCGCACTGGGAGCCGGAACGACACAGATTCTTTACATTGTGGGGTGAAACTACCGTGGTGCGTAGAATCTTCTGGGTCTGGTGGGCACCAGATGTGGATTGACCCGATCTGTACCCCTCCTGAACTCCCCACGGCTCCGCCACAGAAACTGCTTTTCATTAAGATGTTTACTGTGCTAGGGAAATGAATAACACCTACTGCAGTGGAATAAAAATGCATCAAATTGTCAATGTTCTTTCAGCAGTTCTTTCAGCAGTTCTCCCTCCTACTAAAACAATCCCAGACACATACACAACACAACTGTGCGTCCAGTGTTTCTTTTTGCTGGGCACGCTCCAGGCAAAGAGATCCAGATATTCTGCTTCAAGCCAGTCGAAGGTCAGGAGTGTGGCCCAGAGGTCTTTCATGTTCTTCACAGGAAGTGCAGCTCAGCCGACAGGATCTGACACGTTGTGTTTTGGGTCAGGGATAACTGCAAGCTTTCCAGAATCCTTGACTGAGGAAATTGGTTGGGGCGATGCGAGTGTTTGTTTGTGTGTGTCTGTCTGTGTGTGTGTGTGTTTGTTTGTGTGTGTGTGTTTGTGTGTATGCATGTGCTTGTGTGTGTTTTACTGTGTGAGACAGGCCACATTGCTGACAAAGATTTTAAAAGGTTAACATCTGAACTGACTTAACCTCAGAGTCTGGCTAGAATAGAGTGCATGGGTCACACAACCCCAGAAAGAACAATGTCATCAATCAAACCCTAACTACTAAAATACTCATAAAATGCATCTCTCTTGATCTTCCTACTCTGCTGATCCATCTGATCCATCCACTTCACAATAAAAAACGGCAGCTTCAACTAAGACCCAAGCTAACTGAAAAAGACGCATGTTCATTAGAATACTTTAACATTAGTCAGTGTAGAGGTGGCTTCATTAGCCACGATCGTCTGATCCAAACGCAGTTCAGCCAGACGACTGTTTAAAGAGTTTGAACTTCTCCCGTCATTTCTCCAAGAGTGACTGCGTTAGTGAGTGAGTTTGCAGCAATGTCTTGTGTGAGCTCTTCCTCGCGGGCTGTTCTCAGACAACGGCTGTCAGGGTTATTACAGGCCGAGACGCTAAAGAGGAAAACAGGAAGCTCAAGTTAGACAGCTGCTCGAACGAAATGAAATTAATAAATCTGACTGCCACCCCCCTGTCCCCTTTACACATCATTAGTATCGGCATCTATTGACACTCGCAGACTTTTCGAGTGAAGATCAATAGCTTTATATCTGCCGTGCCATGTGGATTAGAGCAGTTTCATTTTTTCTCGTCCGGGTGTTATTTTTATTATTTGAGGTAGTGGATGTGATGTCAAGAGGGGTACTTGGGAATCCGTTTCAGTTTGAGAGACAGACTGTGTACGTTGAAAGGCTAGCAGATGGTGAAGGGGACAGCTACTGGCACAGTGGAGCTTCAGGTATTTAGCACATCAAAGCACCTCTTCAATATATTTATATTCAGACGCAGGTGCCAACCGCAGACATGCGGTGAGGAGCTAGTTTAGGGGGAGAGAATAGCTACCTGAAACGACGGTCAAAACAGTCACATCCCACCCAAAGCACACTCACTTCCTCTAAAGGTTGCTAGTGCAGACAAGCACACACACACAGACACACACACGCACAGACACACACGCACATACAGACACACACACACACGTACATACACCCCACTTCCCTGAAGTTGTCTGAGTGTGTTACTCAACACGATGACATATGAACACGCATCAAGTCCTGCAATAGGCTTCATCCTGTTACCTCACTGTGACTCACCCCTCTCCTCCCCTCCTCTCTTCATCTCCCAGGGACAAAACAAAGGGAGAAGAGACTGTCTGACAAACAGCCCTCTCCTTTTCTTTCCTCACAACACACCCAGAGCAGCTGTACTACAACACAGACACACATCTCTCTTCTCCCCGGGCCCTCTCCCACATGCACTCCTCACCACACTCTCTGTGTGTTCACACAGTCCCACTAAACTCCAACTGTGGTTCTCTCAGTCAGGCAGAAAGACTGCGCTGTGACCTGTGATCTCATCCTGCCTGGCAAACATCCTTGTGAGGGTGAAAAGAGTGGCGTGAGGGTAGTGAGAGTGTTGACCATGTGTCTGCTGTGATGCTCTGACACAGTTTCGATGAGCTGGTGAGCTGATAATATAGCTCTGAGAGGCCCTTGAGGGCTCTTTCACGTATCCTATGAAACATGAAAGCGACACAGTTACCAGGATGTGCTGCAACGTAAAAGGGGTATGATGTGCTGTACTTTTCTCCTCTATACATTTCCAACTTTCTGAATTTCAATTAGATGTTTGATGTTTGAGGTTCTCCAAGACTTGAGCCAGAGAACATGTTATTGATACTCTATGTCAGACAAAGACAGAGAGAGAAAGAGAGAGAGAGAGAGAGAGAGAGAGGGAGGGAGGGAGGGAGGGAGGGAGGGAGGGAGGGAGGGAGGGAGGGAGGGAGGGAGGGAGGGAGGGAGGGAGGGAGGGAGGGAGGGAGGGAGGGAGGGAGGGAGGGAGGGAGGGAGAGACAGAAAGAGAGAGACAGAAAGAGAGAGACAGAGAGAGAGAGAGAGAGAGAGAGACAGAGACAGAGACAGAGACAGAGAGAGAGAGAGAGAGAGAGAGAGAGAGAGAGACAGAGAGAGAGAGAGAGAGAGAGAGAGAGAGACAGAGAGAGAGAGAGAGAGAGAGATAGAGATAGAGGGGTGGGTGTCGAGGATACAGTTAGGATGAATTCCTCTGTTCAGGGTGTATTCAGAGGTAGCCAACAGAGCGCTATAAATCCAGCCTGCTCTTATTTACATGGCCATGTCACAGGGCTGCTGGCTCTCTCTGCCAGGGCAGTGTTTTGGGCGGAGACCACATCAATACGAGGGAAAGTACAGCTTGCCCCGGGGTTAAGCATTCATTATCCAGGCCAGGAGTCCAACATTGTTTACACACTGCCTAAAACTTAACACGGTTCAACACTGGAGATCTCCCCTAAAGCCCACAATTCTGCACGGTCCGCGAACTAAAACCTCTTTCATCTGAAGACTCGCGACATAAATAATGTTGCTGTATCGCTAATTATAGAGTAGGGAGAGCTGACCAGATATTATCACTGCAGGACTTTTAGCTAACCTACATACTGTGTATGACTGCAGTTTTTTTTGTAATACCACATATTTCTTTACCATAATGTGTCAGACTGTTTTCCTTCTTTAACATGAAACCAGGGTGGAAAGGGAAGGGTAGCAGGAGGTGTTTTTGTGAAAACATCAGGAGCTGGCTGGATTCAGAAGGGTAACCTACTTTCTTATATTACATGCTGGAGCACACGTCAAGTAAATTTGCCTTCTGTGAAACCCAGCTCACTGATATTACAAGAATTAATATAGCAGAGACAGCTTTGGGAGGGAGATAGAGAGAGAGAAACAGAGATATAGAGAAATATATAGAAAGACAGAGAGAGAGAGAAACACAGACAGACTAACAGAGGAGATATGAAACCATACCTTTAAACATATGTTTTTTTTTGTTCTGTTCTGCTGTGTGTTTTTGTGTCTTAGGTAGCCAGGGGCTGCTCGTGCTTGGAAAAGGATCCTGGGGTCTAAAATAAATGTTGGGAGGAAAACCTAATGGGATTCTACCTATTCTAAATAAACTCTTATATCTATGACATAACTCAATTAGGCTGAGAGCGTCGAAACTGCATCATTCTGCGGACTGTGGAGGAAATGGAACCAACATTTACAGAGATCTGATTGGCTCTTCATCCCCCCACCCTCCATCACCGACCCCCCAGGCTGTGGAATAACATTAAAACAGACCACATAGACCTAGGGTTTCCAGTAGGGGCCTAGTCCAATTCTGTATTGAATTTCTAGAGGATCTCACTCTACCGTTACTATACCTGCAATGAAACCATGTTTACCTGTGAGATCAGGGTTTTTTTTTTCTGTCTATATTATTTGACTAATCACAGTCTAAGATAAATAGACAGTTAAGATAGTTAGACATGAGCTTTCAGACTAACTTCACAGGGTTTTTAGTTCAGTTCAGTTGTCTCTGAGTTTACAATCACAGTGATGTGCTTACCAGACACTGAGTAATGGAAGAGAGTTGGTTTTATTATTAAGTCTTGCCTGTAATTAAAATATAATATAATTTCCACTCGTAATCCTCTCTCCTGTTCAAAAGGGGCAGTCAGGTCACTTTCATCACCCTTGATAACTGTTAGATCTGAAGTCTGAGATTACACCCCTTGAGCAAAATGTAATTGGACACAATTATCAGTAATCAATGTACTATTCAGGTGAAAAGAAAGACTTGTGTTGGTTGTTTTGCAAATTCATAAGTTTGAGTTTGTAGAATGAGAATTGAGTTTGGTGATACTGTTTGCCTAATTGTAAACCAAAAATTATTTTCAGATTGAACTCTCTTTGGAGCTCATTAGCCAAAAGATTCATGCTGAATAGACAGAGTCAGGTAAGCACCCATAATAAAAAGGCAATGTTGTTTGATTTCTTTTCTTGTACCCTATTAAACCAAATTACAATGTGCCTTTTGATTTAATGTTTGCTTGTACTATGAGATCGTTTACAATATCCCATATATTTCATTTCCAAAACAAGCAAACCATGTTTCTTATATGAAACCTATATGCCACCCTCACTGTAGCAGGAGCCTGTGGCACTATACGTAGGCTGTATTGTAGGGAAAGAGAGAGAGAAAGAGAGAGAGAAAGTGAGAGAACAAAAGAGAGAGAGAGGAACAAAAAATAAGCAACAGAAAAGAGACGAGAAAGAACACTCTTTCCCAGTCAAGCAAATAGAATTCTCAAGTTCTTGATGTTTCTCCAGATTCCTAGAAAAGGCTTCTTGGCCTAGTTTGGGTGGGATTAGTGGAAGACATCCCACATGGACTTAGTACGGTTTGTCTCCCATGCCCACAGCCCAGTAATTGTCTCTGCATCCAGGCCTCGAAGGCGCGTGAGCGAACCCCACTCCAGGCCCTCGCTCTCTTTGTCCATAGCTTTGATTCCAGTGCAGCAATCCCATACTATCCCCCAACAAGATTGTTATTCACCAAGAGCTTATCTGGGATAAATAACATCCTGGTATAAAGGATGAGATGGACTGAGAGAGCCAACATGTTGTTTCTTAGTGCTCAAAACGATGTAATCCATGTCCCCAAACTTAAGTGTGGCCTGATTTAAGTGTTTCCACAGCTATCTGCTGCAAATACTCAAACTATTAACCTAATGTGAATGTAATAGCGTGGTTCATGTAGAGGAGAGGGAAACACAGCTACAGGAAGCTCCACATCTCACTTCCTGTTCCTGCTCTGATTGACAGTGAAGCAGAGAGAGACCTCTCCATGACACTACTTCAGATTCCTCAGAATTCCACAGCCTCCATGCAAACCTCATCTAAAACGTCCACAAAGCAGTCACCCTCCCCCACCCACACACACACACACACACACTCACACAAACTTCCTCACTCACACACACACAGAAAAACACACAGATGCACATACACACACAAACAACCACACTCATAAACACACAAACACGCGACTCCCCACATACACACACACTCATAACCACACACACACTCACGTGCATGCGCGCACGTCTCCACACACACACACCCACACACACACACCACAAACACACAAACACCATACACACACACACACACACACAAAGACACACCCTTTCACCACAACTAGAAGTTCCCTCGGAGCTGACTGTCGGTGGTTCAGACTCCTCCATACAGGCTGTTTTTGTTAAGGTTCCTGCTGCCAAACAACCCGCTCAGCACACGGCACAATCACAGAACGAACCGAGGAAGCAGGGCCTTGATTTAGCAGACTGCAGGGAATGTCACTTTCTATTATCTTTGGATCTGTAAAGATTTAAACTGTGTTTCTCTCTCTCTCTTGTTCTCTCTGTCTCTCCCCTCTCTTTCTGTCATCCCTCCAACCACCCTCTTTTTCTCTCCACACAAGCTAAGATCCCCTCTCTACTCTCCTCTCCTCCTCGCTACTCTCCTTAGATTCCTTCTGGGCCAAGCCCCCTGGCCCGAAGTCTACAGTACCAGATGTCAGAACAAACCCAACAGGAGGAAGTGCTCGCTTTCTAATCAGAACATGTAAACTGAGATAGTGTTTGATAAGCCTCACGCTGTTCTGGGGAAATAAACAATATAGATAGGAAAGAGTAGGTTGTCTTTGAGGAATCTGGAAACTAAGAAGCCAGCCAATTATTGTTTGATATCGGATTTCAGAAGGGAGAGACCAAATGTGTAGCCGCTTGGTATCACACTGTCTGTAACAAGGACAATCTGTTCACTCGGAAATTGTTCTGAAGGGAAAAGGACCATAAAGATGTAAATTACAGCAATTGTGCGTGAATTAAAAATGTTCTTTAGGTGAGACTTAGAGAAATACAGGGACAGTGAAGGCAATGTGTATGAAGCTGGCTCCACCAGCAATCAAAACGCGACATGTTAATTTCAAAGTGCATCAATGTGTCTGTAGTAGAACTGCTCTAAACACCCTACTTACATTACAAGTTCTAAACCTCCTCCTTTTATCCCATGCTGAGCTGAGGACAGGAGCAAAGCTGGTTTCAGCTATGAACATTGACACTCTAAACCCTTCCAGTAGCCACAAGGCAACTTCCTTCCTGTTTCTCTGGCCGTACCTAGAAGGCCGAGCTGTTCCTGTAATTGAGTGAGTAATGGACTTATTCCACTGAGTGGTTTTCTGGGTGCACTCTACACTGGGCTGTAAATCTGTTGCAAATGGCAGATTCGAAAAAACGAACATGGAATACTCTGAGAAATAAATTTAAAAGCAAAGTAAATCCATACCACTGTTATTCAAACACTAAATCCAGAAGTGGTCATTGTGGCTAGTTCAGACTGGTCCGAAGGCCCTTACCCCTCGGGATCAGGGATGCTGCTCATCCTGGTGATGTCACCATAGCCTCTGTCTGCCTGGAACTGTTTTCCAACCCTTTTTTTTCAAAAGAAAATCACAAACCTGCCGATTAACTCCAAAATACTTTTTTCATATAAAAAAATGAATTTTCTCTTTTATTCAGCTAATCGTTTGGCACCCTCAGTCTCTTCTTGCTGCCCAGAGGCATGGGCAGAGACGATCCTTTATTTCCAAATACACCGTTCAGTCCCTCTCTCAATTAGCAGCCGAAGGCTAGATACCGAAGCCCCCAGCAAAAATAAGCAGCCCAGAGTCTAAACAATCACATGGACAGGCACAGAAAACCCATCGACACTGGCCAAGCGTAATATTTTCTGCCGACTTTGCATGCAGATGCTCCAACGGGCACTGGAGGACTGACCTCATCTGCTAAATATTGTTTTTGCTGTGTAAAGCTGTTCCCCGCCGGCCTGCATGCGTAGTGGGGTGTATTCTTTGCACTGGCCTATAAATTAGTGTTTTTGTGGGAGCCTGTTGCTAAGGGCTAGGGGGGTGGGGGGGGGGTGGCCGTGGGCCAGTTAAAATACAGATGTCTGACCGGCAGCGTAATTCCATTCAGCCGTGATTTACATTTAGAACACATTCACCGAAAGGCCTGCCACTCTGCTCGCACACAGGAAATCAAAGCTGACCGGGACCTAATGAGAACAGTGAAACACTGAACGTTTATGAGCCTCTCACAAAAAGTCTCACAACTTTCTCCATCATACAAAACCCTTAAGCTAATCACTCATTGGCAGGGAGGGGAGTCAGGCATTAGGAGCATTGGCAAGCCATTTTCCGTCAGCTTGTCTGATTTGAATGTGGATCTCCTAGATCAGTTTTATCAAATGGTTTCAATGCCCTAATATATAACCCAATGAATAATTTGGTTGAACGAAAAGGTTGTGGAAGTCGGAACGAGAATTGATGTGGTTCAATGAAGGAGCAGAGAAAGTCTGAATGTGATTGAGCTGATAATGATGCGACAGAGTGGTGTGAGCTCATGCTGACAATGTGCCTCTGAACGATGACGTATTCTCATTAGTCTGTGCTCTAAAACCACACAGCAACGTACACACAAACACCTGCACACACGTACGCACACACATTCGCACACACACACACATGCACGCACACACACGTCCAAACACACACAACCACACGTACTCACATACGTGATAACCACTACTGCATGTACAGTTGAAGTGTACAGGATATGGTCTGTCGGACACCATAACTCAAGTCGTTTTTACTGTCCTCTGCTTTATATCAGGGTTTTAATATTCCTGTCCAACAAATGCCTTGACACATCATTCCAACCCCAGCCGACTTTTTTACACTCAGGCTGTGCTGGAAATCAGCCTTGGCTTTTGATTCCCATTTTATAAGGAAAGGTCAGAGGAGTGTTGATTTATAATACCCTCGCCTGTAAATTCCTCCAAGCTAATCCATCAATGCAGAGAGGGAGTGCTCTGTAATAAACAGTTGCTTACTCAGAAGGCAGACAGATTTATCAATGTGTACAGGGTAGTTTTTTGGGGAGTTTGTTGTTTGTTTTTTCAATGAATAGAATCATGGAACGTCATATTTGACATACTGTTGATATTCCATCAACAACAACAAAAAGTCACAGAGAGAGAAGAGAGAGAGCGAAGGGAGAAACTCAAAAAGAGAGAGAGAGAGAGAGAGAGAGAGAGTGTGTGTGAGAGAAAGAAAGAGAGAGAGGCGAAAGTCTTATCTGGAGTATAATAGTTTGATATTAGACTATTTGTCTTTTCAGTTCCTTTGACTTGACCATTGCTATAGGTGTTGCCAGAAACTGTTCACTCTGTCTTACGATGACTAAACAGGAAATTCTTGTCAAACAATGGGACAGACAGGAAGCTGAATCATGTGGTTGTCTCTGGGGGGGGGGGGGGGGGGGGGTCTCCTGAGCAGGCTGGCAGAGGCACTTTCTAATCTTCATGGTCAAGATGAGCAAATTAGACCCTTGCATCAGAGGAAACTGACGATATCGCTGTGAAAAGTCAGCCAGCAGTGCAACAATGGACCCGACCTGAACCTGTATAAATCATTAGAGAGCTGACAACACACCACAGAACAAAGAATAGAACTGTCCAGCAGCAATTATCTCCACAATTTAACTGCCACTCTCAGGAAAGTGCCGTACTAAAGTTTGCCCCACCAAAGCCCTGCACTGCACTTATAAAACAAGCTGAAAAAGGAGAACATATAAAACAGTAACACCCTGGAACCCCCTCAAGAAAGTTTCTATCTTCCTCCATTCAAGTTCACTGCCCAGACATGAAGTAAAATTACATCTTGTAAGATTTTTCCTTGAGTTGCACATTCCTTTGCGGGGGTTTTTTGTGGGAGGATTGCAATGCAAACTGTGACACATCCTATTGATCAAGGCTGAGGGAGAGAACGTTTCGCAGTGGGAAAGCCAATCCCTACACACAATATGACCCTCCAGATTGAAACAGGGGGACTGGTCTGGCACTGTATCCCACATCCGAGCTCCCAAAGTAGGCCTCCACGCCGCAGAGAGGTGGGCGCTTGGAGCAGGAGAGACAAGAGAGAGTGGGACAGCGGTGAGGCACTTCAGAGGCAGAGTTCGCCTTTAATAAGGCAGACGATCAAACATGTTCTATGCCTGTGAAAGAAAATATTATTCCAGAGAGAAGGAGAGAGGCAGGAGAGGGGTGGGTGTGGGTGTGTGTGGGGGGGGGGGGGGGGGGGTAAGTGTGGGGGGGTCATTGTGTGCCAATTTTTTTGCTCCAATAGAAAGGCTGTGATCTGGTTTCAGGGCTCCTTGGGAGAATTGGAAACAAATGTGAGGCCTTTGAAAAAGCACCTCACATGCGTCTCTCTCTCTCTCTCTCTCTCTCTCTCTCTCTCTCTCTCTCTCTCTCTCTCTCTCTCTCTCTCTCTCTCTCTCTCTCTCTCTCTCTCTCTCTCTCTATCTCTCTCTCTCTCTCTCTCTCTCTCTATCTCTCTCTCTCTCTCTCTCTCTCTCTCTCTCTCTCTCTCTCTCTCTCTCTCTCTCTCTCTCTCTCTCTCTCTCTCTCTCTCTCTCTGTCTCTGTCTCTCTCTCTCTCTCTCTCTCTCTCTCTCTCTCTCTCTCTCTCTCTGTCTCTGTCTCTTTTCCTCCCTCCCTCTCTCCCCCCTCCACCCCCCCCCCCTCTCTCTTTCTCTATCTCTCTCTCTCTCTCTCTGTCTCTCTCTCTTTCTCTCTCACCTCTCAGTCTTTCCTGGCTGTGCTTGAAGATGGAAAATCGCATTTCATCTCCCACCACCCCTCCCTAACCCCTGAAAGTGGGACAGCGCACTCTCCAGCCTGACCAGAACATACATACTGTAGGCATGAGACCCAGAAGCCAGACAGTACCCACACTCAGCTACACAAGGCTGGCAGGAATATACACCCCACTGAACAGAAATTATTGTGTGCATGTCAATAGCTCTGCACACACACACACACACACACGCACACACATACGCACACATACACACACACACATCCATTTCGTTTTCTCTCTATGTCTATAGCTCTGTACGCACACACACACACACACAGCTGACTCAGCAGGGTGAAGTCAATGATGATCATTTGGATGGGACCACATGCTTGGGATGAAGTATGACATCATTCCAGGGGATAATTATCGGGCAACGTAGGCGCTTCTGGCAGTTGCCGCCCCAACACACCAACAGAAGATATGCTGCTTTATCACACGGTAAACTCTTGACTGTGACAAACCACAATGCTACCTTCAGTTTAGAAGCTGTATCTTTCAAAGTAGGCCCAAACAGAGTGATCCTCAGTGCCATAATATTAATGCAATCTGAATCCAATTAACAGCCAACCCACTCAAAGTTCAACTGCCAGAAGGAGGGATTGAATGAGGAGGGACCGAGGGAGATGAAACAGCGGGGGCAGAAATAATCAGTTTCTTTTCTTCTTTTTTTATTGAGTATTTCTGGGCCTTTGTGACATTCAACAATGAGTGTATTCTCACCGAGAAAGAAAGGGGGAGAGAAAGAGAAAGGGAGAAGGAGAGGTAGACAGAGAGAGAGAGAGGGGAGGAGAAAAAAAAAGCTCAGCTTTTCTGCTGAATTCACAGTCCCTGAGCGTTAAAAAAGATGGCATGAAGAATCTCTCCTATTGTCTTCTCATTTCAAAGTCAAGGGGGGCCAGGGTCATTCTAAGTCCTGGTGAAAATTGTTGAAGCGATTGTTATTTCAACACATCTGATGGAGGGATATTAAAACAAAAAGTTCATAAAGAATTGTTTTCTTTTTTTCATCTTCAGCTGATGCTTTGACACAAAGGTGGTGTGTGGAGATGGAGCAGAGACGTATGATTGACGGTCAGGCGCTTTAATATGATTCAACAAGATATGGTAATGGGAACCAAATGAGTATTGTACGTGCGGAGACCAGCTCTCTAGACGTGGTCTTTGCTATGAAAAAGGGTGTTGAAACACACTGTAATTGCTTTTGGTGTCGTTTGGCAGCAACCGTTCATCTGACTTCAGGAGCTTTTTATAGACGGGCCGTGCTCCATTATCCCAGTAACAATACATTCCAAAGGAGGAAAACCTCTGTGAAATACAGCACATGGAATCACTGTGTGTGTTAGTGTGTGTGAGAAATAGTGTGTCAGTGTGTATATGTAAGAGAGAGTGTGTGTGTGTTGGTTTGTGTGTGCATGTGGTGAAGCATCCGATGGAAAAATCCAGATTGAAATTTGTCAGACTTGTGCTAAGGTGATACCGTGCCACACATCTTTTTATTTCCCTTTGTGAAAATCCTAGTGAATAATTGCAAGAGGTTACTGAGGGCTCAGTGTTTGACACAATTACTGTACGGTGGTTGAAAGACCAAGGGCATAAATATCGTCAGCATCACAGCTTGCTGTCTTCTACATCTGAATAATAGAGATGTCAGGGAAAAAAACACCATCTGGTGACTGAAGAAAATACAAACATTTAACATTCTTATGCCACAATGTCGGGCCGGCGTTTAGCACCTCGTCCAGATGGTTCGAGCTGAGAACCGTAAGTTTATTTCCTCTCCGATGTTCATGTTTGAGAGTTTGAATGCTGACTGACTAAGGATTTGTCTTTTTCCTTTCGTAAGAAACTGATTTGTGGTGAGGGTTTTGACACAAAATGGCCACCATTAATCACTTCAGGTGGAGTTGACGCAACAGCTGATGAATGAAGTGGCTGAAGCTCACTATCACAGCTTCTTTATCATTCCCAGATACCGCACCTCATAAAGTCTCCATGGTTCCAATCATAATGTAATCAGGCTCGTAGAAATGTTCTGAGAAACAGTGGTGGAAAAAAAAGTCATATTTTACATTTTAAAAATAAAAAATACAACAAATGCAGTATCCCCTCCTTCACAGTCTCTTTTTCTTCTTTTCAACTCTGAAGGTGATCTCGGGAGAGGTTTAGGGGTTAGCATTAATTGGAGGAATCAAGGGGGAAGAAAGTTTAATATTGAAGAGTTTTCTTAAAGGGACGGAAAATTATAAGGATCTCGACGCAAAGGTGAAGAACATGCCGGATGTCAGCAGATGTCAGTCTTTTGAGCATGACTGGGAAACTGGCCCAAGGCTATGCTTTCAGCCTGCTTTGCCAAGTTCAATGAGGAGACAGAAGTTAATTCCATCAAGCTTTGATACGACACTCCTCCTATCTTCAACAGTCCTGGGAGATGACTCTCTGAACTCAATCAAAAATCTGAAGTAAATTAGCTGCATCTCAAAAAGAATATATACAATTAAAAAATCTTTGAGAATAATACAATTTAAAACATCTAAATCTTGAACAGTTTTGGAACCTATGGTGCTGGGAACATGTTATCCCAGACAGAGATTTTCACAATATTGTCTTGGAATTTGAAAGTGAACGATACCACAGATGATGCCAGGCTTAACTGGATGTCTCTACAATGGCAGGTTTGCCTAAATAATTTAAAAGAAAGTTAAATCACTCTACAGCTATGAATAAAGAGGAACCATTTTGCAGCCAGGGGAAGACCAGTGAAAGATAATTATACAAGCATGGCTAACAAAAGAAAATCTGTCATCTCACAAGCCTTCCTTTGCTTTGATGTGTAAAAGCAGTTCCAGGTATAAATACTGTAAAAAATCAACACAAAAACCAACTCATAAAACAATAGAATTATGCTCGGCAGATTCTAGCCTTGAAAGAACATCTCAATAAATCTCAATAAAAAATCATTAATCTCAGTAATATGATAAAACCACCTGCTTTCTCATGCAATATTTTCTAATAAATAATAATAATTTTAAGCAGTATTGAATCAGCATAATCAGACACATACCTGTATTCGATCGTGGAACTTGGATAAGTTACATTTAGTCCCAGTGCTGTCATAGCCAAAGAACAGCTCTCAGGGAATGCCTCTCTGTCCAATCAAATTACTCTGAACCAACTGTTGTATAATCAGATTCAATATAACTTTTCTACTGTACCCCAAATATAGAATACTTTTACTCCATTCTATTCTAGCGTTCTGCACTCCAGTCAGAGAGATAATAAACACTCTTATCACTTTGTGTCACAGAAGACCTTGGCAGAACTGAAAGAGCTTCCCTGGCAACATCCGTAAGTCGGTTTAGAGTCACCATTGTTCCATTTTGCAGAATAACAAAAAAAAGCATACTTTTTGGGGGATTTGTATGTGTTTGTGCGTTCATGCCCGAGGTGTGTATGTGTGTGTGTGTGTGTGTATGTGTGTGTGTGTGTGCTGTTTCATGTCTCCATTCCAGGCCTGGTGATGGAGAGTGCGTTCTGTCTCTGTGTTTTAGTAGGCCTGCTGGGAAAGCAGGCACAGGTTTCTTTAATCACAGCACAAACACTTTTATTCATCTCAAGAACACTACAATTAATTTTTCAGCCCTCAGAGACCTCAGGGAAATCTGAGCTGGTATTGCTTTGCAGCAGAATATGTATGTTCTTTCTCTCACTTTTGACACCACTCAATTCAGAGTGAGCCCCAGACTCTCATGCAATGCTGTTCTATTGACCGAGTGTCTGAAATGCTTCTATTTCAGAGTTACCTAACAATTGTGTTATTTAAAAGGAAGCGTACATTGAAATGGTTGAACTTGTGAATGCCATGGTCACAGTGTACATTGAAATGGCTGAACTTGTGAATGCTATGGTCACATAGCTACATTTATCAAATGGTAGAGATCCATCAGGAGTTGGTTTCAAGTTGCTCGCCTTTTCTGTTGTTTGTTTTGTTTTGGATCGTCAACCGGGGGTACATTTTTCCAGAGATCCGTCATGACGAAAGCACTTTCAGCCAGAGATAACCCAGACGTGACCACAATGCTGACAGCAAACCCAGGAAGCTTAACACACTGCAATTTACTAGTCATGTCACCTTTTATGAACCCTTCACTAAGGATTTACAGAGCACAGTTTATTGTCTGTTACTGATAACTGCGTAGGTTTGATGAAGTACTTGATTCTGATCAGTTATGAAATGATAGAAAAGGTTGTGGGTTGAACACCATTATCTCACACTACTAAAACTGATAATCTCTTCAACATTCAGAGGCAGGGAGGAAGGCTGTCAAAAATAAATATGACATTACTTGTCCCTTTGGATGTTCAATACAGTGGTAATTTATGGAGAGTTGCTCTGAAGTTTAATGTTTCCAATGATCGGCCTTTTACTGAGCCTCATGTTCGAGTAGATCAGCTGCATCAACAGATCGGCAGCCCAGCTACTGTACCGGCAGCAGGGTTTAGACATGAAGAGAAGCATAAACTATCAAGAGAGGAAAATATGATTTGGTTTTAGCTCCCCAATGACTGCCAGACGAGGCGTGTGTGTGTGAATGTGACTGTGTGTGTCTTTCAGTGTGTGTGGTTTTATGTGTGTGTGTTTCAGTGTGTTTGAGTGTGTGTATATTTGTGTGTACACGTGTGTACGTGGGTGTTTTGTGTGCGTGCGTGTGTTTGTTTGTATGTATGTATGGGTGTGTATGTGTACTTCTGCCAAACATCTGGTCTTCTCTCCATGTTTGTACATTCACACAGTGCACCCTGGTCAAGACAACAACTGCCAAATAAGTCATTTGGACTTCATATATTACAATTTGCCCTAGCAGCATGTGCTCTCCCTGTTTGCTCATTATTTACCTTAATGTGCTTCCTTCCTTCCTTCCTAACTCACTTAATAGATGACTCCGTTTAGATCAACTTATCACACTAATCTCTGAGGGTAGCCTTAGGACTCATGACTAAAAGTTAATATTAACAGTGCATAACCTAGTCTGACAAGTCCTCTTTTGTCAAGCATACACAATCTGTATTTTTCTACCAATTACAGTTTGTCAGTCATTAGCAATAGTATATATAAAAAGCTCATCGTACAGTCATGGCACGAATTCCACTCATTCTGTCCTTTCTTCATGTGGCCTAGGTATTTCAAATGGCTCCATAAAATACTTTTTATGTAAAAGGTAAGGGCGCAGAACCCAATTAGAGCCTGCAATGAAGGGGCAGGCTGTTTCCGCTGAACAACATAAATTATAACTCGAGGAGGTATGAAGAGCCACGTGGGAATTCAACACCTGAACCGACAGAACTGCACCCCCTTCCTCCGTTCTTACAACGTGGTTTTTACAGGGTATAAGGAGTTTACATTAATTGATTTCAGATTGCCTTAGTTATTCAAATTAATTCATTTTGTTTTAAATTGACCTGCAAATTGGATATTTGATCTTTGGAAAACAGCACGTCGTAAATACTGCTAAAATGGTGCTTGTCATTAAGAGCTGGAATTAATTGGCTTTCAATAACTACCTTTTAGTCTCACATTGAGACAACCTGCTCCTGTATAACAGAAGATGACCATGGCAGGTGATTTTGAGTATTTCCCCCCATTTAGACAGACACAGATATGCTGTGTTCATTGATCTGTTTATCCATTCTATGGCAGTGGGATGTCAAGGTCTGGGTCGGTTATTGATTTTCCCTCTGAATAGCTAATACAAGGTCTGACCTTGGTAACATATTAAAATGAGTTCAGTCACTTAAGTGGCAGTGAGGGGGGAATGATGCATTAAGGACTAATGAAATCAAACAGAGACACAGACTTCCTCAGGGAATAGATTAAATCTGGTGACTCTTCTGTCCTTTGTGCTGATGTAAATACTGAGGGTGATGATCTTGATATTAAAAATAAATCCAGATATGAAAGTTCAAGTTAGTTATTTCTTGTTAAGCAGAATCAATGAAACTGGTTTGCCATTTGAAATCCAATCAAATCACGTTTCTTGAAGGAAAAGAATATTGCGTTGTGACTCTCTTTGAACTACATTTGGAAAAAGGATGACTGAAAATACATAGGTTTATGAAAAACTATGCTTAAAAGAACAGCAGAGTAAAGTGGAGTTTATTCAAGAAACAACAATAATTCTAGCAAATTTCCCTCTAAAACATAATCTAGCTACTACATTGCTAATCGTTGTATCTCCAAGTCCACGCTAATCATATTCATCCTCTCTTTCATTCTTTTACTTTCAACCCTCTATTCCTAGATCAGAGGGAGTATGGATTTACTCCCTTTTCCTTATAATTTCGGTAACATTTCCAATGGGGATGTGGCCAATGATTCACAGTCCTTCGTCATCAGCTGCCTGTTTAGCGAGTGGCCGTTCTCTCGCACTCCACATTCTTTTGAAGCTGATAGGCGCCTTGTTAGAACACTCGTGGATATCGACACGCTTCGGCAATAATTATTCCAGCCGTATTAGTAATGCCGATTAAGCCCTGACTTGAGAAGTGGCCCGGAAAGCACTCTCATACAGTTTTCGTTGGAAAATCACATGGATATATGTTGATAACGAGTGACAACAAGGCTATTGGAGTGATCCATTTGTACCTGTGTTGTTAATGCTTTCACTCCCGAAGGTCATGACTGTTGCGTTGGTTACTCACCATCCGAATACATTTATGTGCTGCAGGTACCGCTTATACATGTATGTGCGTATCCATTTATATCTGTCACACACACACACATTCACCTCCACCTCCATATTCAATTTTCACCTCCACATACATGCACCCCCCCCCCCCCTCCCACACACTCACCCTTGCACTTTACCAGATTTACACAAGAAGCTCTAATGAGTGACTCTATGAGCATCAGGAGTGTAGCTATAGCTGTGTGGGGGTGTTTTAGTGACCCTGCTCTGGAGCACAACCATTAGGCTGAGACAAAAAGCTGAGGTCCGTCTGACCGGAGAGACTGTCCCCAAGCCACATCCATCTTTATTCACCCCACCAGCAGCCCTGTCTCCCAGAACTCCCACTATGACCTACCCTGCAAACAGAGAGGAGCTGGTATGCAGACAGAAACATATTCACATTTAGTCATTTAGCAGACGCCCTTATCCAGAGCGACTTAAAGCAAGTACAGGGACATTCCCCCAAGGGAAGTAGGGTGAAGTGCCTTGCCCAAGGACATTAAGTAATTTTGCACGGCATGAAAGAAACAACAAGTTGTATGATGGACTACATTACCGAATCAAAGAGCTCCCCTGTCACCTGAAACATCAGTTGTTTTTTTATCTAGAGCGGGACACATTTTATGATGCTCATCTAGGAAGAGAAGCCACAGGCCTTGGCTCTCTCCAGCTGTACGACGGGCGAATCACTGGCCTCGATTCTCCCTCCGGTGGCTAGCTGAAGACCACCAGCCTGTACGTACGTCACTGGTGATCCATCCTGCGTACAAGGGGCAATTACAACAGGCATCCCTAGACAGTCAGAGTGGCCAGCGTCCAGGCCTGTAGGAGCCGGGCGACCCGGCAGGTGGGCTGACGGGCGGGCGGTCCTCTCCTCTGGAGACCGGCTGATGGATGGAGGGCAGGAGAGCCACACGCAGTTCTCCCAGTGCCAAAACGACAGAAACAAATGGCTTTAATAGTGGTCCGGCCACGTTTTTATGAAGTCAGCAAACACCCCTGGGAGCTGTCATGACAAGCAGGTTTGAGATACCTGGGGACTGGGTCTGTTCGGGCCGCCGGCATGCTTTCACGCTGCTGTTGTACTCAGGCTGTAAGCACCTGTCCATCCACATCCACCACAGTGGGATGGAGAGGGAATCCAGAGCCAGATGAAAGAGAGTTCATAATGGATGTCTTCATGATTGAGACCATTTCCTGACAGTGTTTGTGAGGGTTTTGCTGGATGGAACTGGCAAATGCAGAGTGCTTGCTTCCAAGCCAGGCAGGCTGATTTATATTCCTGAGACTCTCACAAGGAAAAATCTGCGTTTGCGCTTTACAGGTGATCATCTCCTAGCGCATTTTAATATCGGCAGCTTATTTCGGTGAATTGATTTTGCCGAGAGGCTTGTCAGTTTCCATTCATTTTTCAATTTCAAAACCAATTCTAGCTTATAGGTTTCACAGCCTCTGTAGAGTCATTAGACAGATTTTCTGTTTTCTTGGCTTGTGTCTCACATTGCTGTCCCCAACAGTATGATCCACCTGCCAAATACACCTTGTGATGTATCGACGCCGTTCGCCACATTGACAATTTGAGATTGCTTTGCTTTTGAAAAACGGCCCTTGATTGTTGTTTCTGAGATAATTGAGTCCCCTGCTTGGTGAATCTTGGAGTGGTTTTAAAGACCCTTACAGTGTCACACAGTACCGCCTGTTACACGTCCCCCCTCCCTGGCCCCTCAAAGTCCTTTAGCCCTGTAAAAGTCATTGTGTTGATGTGTTCATTACCAGACAGCTCTTGGACGTGTGGCAAAGAGCTGGCCAATAAATTCAATGTAAATAGAACAGGACATCATGAGCGGGAGGCACTCGAAAACAACAGAAGAACAAAGGGATAAAACAGGCACAGAGGGAGAGAGAGAGAGAGAGAGAGAGAGAGAGAGAGAGAGAGAGAGAGAGAGAGAGAGAGAGAGAGATAGAGAGAGAGAGAGAGAGAGAGAGAGAGAGAGAGAGGAGAGAGTTAGAGATGGCCATGGAGAACACGGTGTGGATAGAGATGGAGAGGTGCAGAAGTGTGAAATGAAGGAGAAATGCAGAGCGACCTGGAGAGGAGAGCCTCCTCGGCTGACTGCTGATGGCTTGGGAACAGAGCTGAGATGCTGTGACAGACCCAGACCTGCACCGAGAGGAATCGATTTAAATAGCTTCACCGCTGCTGCTGCTAGTCCCCTCTCCTTCTCCTCTCCATCTACACCCCTCAGTCACAGTCATTCTCTAATGCACCCCACGGCTCTCTCTCTCTGGCTTGGAATGGGTCAGAACCACCACGGACAGCCTTGTTGGAACAGGAAACGACCAGGGTTCCACTGTAAATGTCCTACTGTGAGTTTTACACCACATGGACAAAACAGCGTTAACTTAAGAATACACAGATCCAATCCAATTAAATCGAGCTGTATAGCCCACAGTCACAGAGTCACAGAGGCCTTCACAAACGCCCACAGAACAGCACGTCTCAGTATGAAGAGCTCGGAAGATGTCTCAAACTGTGTGGGTGACCTACATGACCTGAGGATGCCCCTGTTGTGTGAGGTGGACGTCCATCCGTCAGGGTGATGAGGCCAGATCTGACCTCCGGTCAGCCGTGAGAGACTTTTAGTCGGCTTTGGGAGTATTGCTACTCACAGGATTCACCAGCTCTCTCCACCACCCTCCACCTCTCTCGTTCACCCCTTCACCTCCCTCCACCCACCTCCTTATCCACCACCCTCCACCTCTCTCTTTCTCCACCACCCTCCACCTCCCTCCTTCTCCACCACCCTCCACCTCCCTCCTTCTCTACCACCCTCCACCTCCCTCCTTCTCCACCACCCTCCACCTCCCTCCTTCTCCTTCTCCACCACCCTCCACCTCCCTCCTTCTCCACCACCCTCCACCTCCCTCCTTCTCCACCACCCTCCACCTCTCTCTTCCTCCACCACCCTCCACCTCCCTCCTTCTCCACCACCCTCCACCTCCCTCCTTCTCCACCACCCTCCACCTCCCTCCTTCTCCACCACCCTCCACCTCCCTTGTTCACCCTTTCACCTCCCTCCACTCACCTCCTTCTCTACCACCCTCCACCTGCCTCCCTCTCCACCTCCCTCTTCCTTCACCTCCCTCCTTATTCTCTTTCCTCTTCTTCCACCTCTCTTTGCCTCCCTCCTTCTCCACCTCCTTTCTTCTCCACCTCCCTCCTCCTCTACCTCCTGCCCTGCCTGGTCCTCCACACATCTGCCAGTTCAGCTGTGTCAGCTGGCCACCGTCCCACTCCCCAGAGTATGTCCTGTTTATCTGACTCTTGACTCTCAACTACCCCCCCCCCCATACACAAACACACATTCACACTCATGCACACATCCACACACCCACATCCACACATGCATACACACAGACATCCATATACATATACACAAAAACAAATTGTGAAAGCAATGGAAACTCATTCCATATAGTGTGCACATTTTTCACTAATACTGTTGCACACCCACTTCTTGTGAGTGTACAACTCAGTTCTCAGTCCTGATCTGCAGTGTAGGATGAAGTGAACATACACAGGTGAAATGAACAGCTAGGGTAGTAAACAATGGTAGTCTCTCTCTGTTGCTCTCGCTCTCTCTCCATCTCTCTCTGTCGCTCTCCCGTATCTCTCCCTCTCTCTTTCATTCTCCCTACCTTTCTTCCTCTTTCTGGCTCTCTCTTTTTCTCTCTCTCTCTTTCCTTCTCTCTCTCTCTCTCTGTCTCCACAGCACTGCAGGTTGAAAGAGATTGTCTGTTTCCTCTCTGTAAACCCAATCAATGTAGTCTGGAACATCGCTCCACCGCTACTCCAAGTAAGGAGATCTGGGCACACGGAAAACTGGAATTTAGATGAATCCAACCTCAAGCAAATAAACACAAGGTAAAAAAAGAAAAATATACATACACGCACTCGCGGTGTGCTTATCTCTATGAAAACAACTTTCCCAGGCTTGAAACTTCCCGGTCTGTGTTGTTCCGCTTAAGCTAAATTCATTCCATTGCAGGGAGAAAGCAGCCAACTTTAACATGTCATAAATTACACACTTACATTCTTCATTCAGCTTGCTCTCATTAGCGGCCTTGGCTAATATATTCGTATATTCCAGTGGTTAATGGTAAGCCTGAACCCTATATTTACCTACCCTCCTCCCCGCCAACCAGAAAGCATAGCAATTCAGACAGACGCCTTTTCAAGCTAATGGACGACGATAAGAAATTACAACACAGTATGAAAATAACTTGAAATCCATAACATTAATCTAAAAGAGACACGCGGCCAACGTATTATGCGTGTTACAGTGAAACACATTTCACAATTAAGGAATTTATTTATATTTCTGACTTGGCATGTAGAAATTCCAATCGGTCTCTTGACTGACTGACTTGCATTTAAGATGGAGGGGTTTTAAACGCAGGACAGACTTTTTGAGATTTGCCTATCACTCTGACTTTCCTCTGGATCCATTTCCCCGCCAAAGCAAGATCAGAACCCGATCCGTAAAATACGCAGGGATTTGGCAGATGCAAAAGTTTGAAATTGAGTTTGACAGCGTTGGAATAGCAATGAGTGCAATTTAATATCCCAATCTGAGAGAAAGCTGAGGATAGGTGTCAGGGTGAAGGATGCGGCACATCCTCTTCTGTCAATCCAAGGATGTTTGTGCATATGATAACATAGACGCGTACAGCACACACACAGGCAGGCTACTCAAGACTACACGGCCTCCACAACGGGCTTCTAGTATATAGGCTATACGTAGGATACTGTACTCACAAACACAGACAATAAAGTTGATTGCCATGCAAGCGGTAAAACTTTTATTTAAAAGTATTTTCAGCGTCAAATTGAATGGATAGATAGTCGTGTGGCCTTACACAACAGTTAGTCAAATACATTTTTTGTAATTTCAAGCTTACAACAAACAACAAATTCCCAACACTTTTCTACACTGAACAGTATCGCCTTCATATACTGACATGTTTATTGCTGCGTTTAATTGCTGGGTGACTGACCACTTCAATGCCATAATGTGTGTCACCAACAATTGTCTTTTTTTCATAGCAAAAAAAAAGAAAAAAGGTTGACAAAATATTTTCTAATAATGGTTGAAATTATTAGAAAGGTTGAAAAAATAATTTCGAAAACAAGTTTTGAAAAAAAAGTTTTGAAAGATTGAAAATACAATTTCAAAAAGGTTTTTGAAAAAAGTTTGAAAAGGTTGCAACAATATTTTTTCAAAATATTTTTTCAAAATATTTTGCATCATTGATGAGTTCTTGATAAGGGCTACTAGCCCTCTATTGTGCTCTGCTCTGCTTTACTCAGTATAGGCTCCTCTGTTCTCATCTCCTCACTTCTCTCCTTTCCCTGTGGTCTGTGAAAAAAAGTTTTGAAAGTTTAAAAAATATTTTTGAAAAAAAGTTTGTATTATTGATGAGGACTCTACCATACTCAACTGTACTATTGTATTCTGCTGCAGGTTTCTGTTTTCCTCTCCCCTCTCCTCTCCTCCTCCTCCCCTTTCACTCAATTTGATGCTAGGATATACAGAACAGAAAGTACATGGGGGGTGCATTTCAGGGCAGGGCTGTAGAATTGAAACGACAGCAGAAAATCTGAGCACTCAATCATATTCCAGAACACTGCTTTCTTGACTTTTTCTAGATATGTTTGTTTGGTCACCCAATGCCTTCCAAATATATTGAACTGACACCGGGATACACTGAAATGCCTTCCAGATATAGTAAAAATGTTCTCACACTCTTACATTCTAAAAGCTTCTTACTCATCCTTATGTGACTCGAGCGTTTCATATATGAGTGTGTGAATGTGTGGCACATGAGTCTGTGCGAGCATTTCTGTGTATGTAAATGTTCAGTAGTATGACTGTCTGTAAACATTTCACATGTGAATGCGTTTTATATGTGTCGATGCAGGCATGTGGATGTGAGTTTTCAGAATGTGTGTGAACATTTCATATGTGTAAGTGTTTCATATATGATTGTGTAAGGACAGTCTGAATTATTTCCTAAACAGCCCCCCATACACAACCACCAAACAGCATGTCCATTGTCCCATGGGGGAACACACCAGGAACAGCTTTTAAGCGAGACATAAAACTCTCACAAGAACAATAAGATATAATGGACAAACTCACAGAGCGCTTCAAAAAATCGGGGAAAAATAATTGAACATATTTGTTCCTGCAGAAATAGGTTTGTGTTTTGGCTCGCCACTGATGTCATTTCTCCAAGCCTTGTGTTTTTCTCCCTTCTTCTCAGTGCCGTGGAGAAAGGCTCATCAGAGCTGCAGAGATAGAGGCCTGAGCAGAGATAAGGCTATTTTGGTACTGTACATTCTTCATTCATCACCATTCTTATCGGTCACTTGGGAAAGGTGCTTATAATAAATTGTCATCCATAGCGTGAGTAGTTCACAGTGGTGAAAGGTAGAGAGGGAGGGAGACAGCGCAGGCACTCTCCGCTTGTTTAAACAGAGTGAATTATTTGGAGGGCAATCAAAGATCCCAGATATTTAATGGGCGCTAACATCGTATCTACTGTGGATTTTGTAGAGGCAGTGATGTGTTCCAGATCCAAGATATTACTGGAATTAGGAAATAAAGAGGAACACTTTCTGGTCAGCTGCCATGTTTCAGACAAACACATCCAGTTAACGAGCTAAAATTAAGAATATATGACAATGTCAACTGTAACACACGGTCCGGTCCAAAGTGATCCACATTAAAACATCCATTTATTATTCTCATTCGAGCAGTAGACGTTCTGTATTTAGATGTTAGTGCCAATGTCGCTGCTGTAGGGACTTAACCGCTCTTCTCTGACAGCGACAATAGAGTAGTGACAGTTACTCAGAAGACAGAAGGTAATCCAGAGACAAGCCGGGCTCAGCCCAGCGAGTCATTACATCTCCGCGACCCAGAAGACTCCCCAGAAAAGCCTCCTGGAGACTGACGCTCCAGGCAAATTTCCATTTCAAAGGTTTCCTGCACATGGCCGTGGTATCATTCGTGGCAAAGGCCACCTTTTCTACCTCCTTATTTTCCCCCCTCCATCTATCTCCCAAACTTGTCTGAAAGCACTTAACTAAGACACTGGGAAGGGATGCTATCGCTGCGAGGCCGCCAAATTCACGGCCTGCATCTCTGACCCAACTTCAAAGATACGGCAGAGCGTGGAGCCAGCAGAGCAGAGCTGAACTGTTAGCCTCCCTTTACACAGAAATCTAGGCCACTAGAGAGAGGCGAAATGGTTGAGAAATGTTGCTTGGAGTTTCATGTCTGTAGATTTTCCTCTCCCTGTGATTTAGCAGCATTACTGCAATTGACTGTTTCCTATTCTGAGTGTCTCTATGGAATATAAAAACACAGGCCTATACTTTACTGTTGCTAAGTAATGCGCTGAACACGAATAATACACATTTCTTTATACCCATTATCCACTTTACTTATCCACTGCATAAAAAAAAAAAAAAAAAACATTTAATTAATGAATTTCCCAAATTTCTCACAGACAACCAAAAGAATGAGGAGCATATTTTGTTGACTCACTCAACATCGTAATTATGTTGCTCAACATGGTAATTATATTGCTCAAATTTGTTGAATATAACCTAACTGTCCTACAGTAGGCTACAAAGGCAGTCAAAAAGTAAAACATTCTGTGAATTGTGCCCATAAACTGTTGGGAACTGTTCCAGCTTGCCTATAGCGATGGGACCCGTACTTCCAAAGCGGTTCTCAAGACATCTATCGAGATATTTGTTGAGAGACATATCTAGAGATGTATCGCGATGCAATAGAAAAATGCTGTTAAAGATCAATACACAAACCTGTCCGTTCATTTTTCTAGTATAAACGGTATGACACTGCTTTTCAGGAGAAATAACCCCAGCAGCCCTCTTTAAGGGAGAGTAGGCATTCTGCCTGCAAGGGTGTGATTGAAAAGCGCCCGTGTCCCGAGGTTCTAAGACCCATTACACGCGCGCGCGTCTCGGGTTTCATCTCCACCAGGCGTCTGGAGACGCTGCAGAGACAGATAGGATATCAAACCGCAATGTGATGGGGGATCGTCCCTCGAAAATCAATTGCCTTTCGGACCAAGCCGGCCTCAGACATTCATTTGTGCGTCATGCCACGCGAAGCCCCTTCATCAGCAGGCCTGAGTGGAGAACGTTTCAGGCATGAGATCAACCATGTCCTGCACGATGGATCCAGCCATCCCAATGGAAGATCAGCATATATATATATATGTGATATATATATATGCTGATCTTCTATTGGGATGGCTGGATTCGTCGTGGAGCGTCAATCAAAAAATAAAACAGATGTCCAGTAGTATGGAAATGAAATTCATGTAGCTGTAGCACTTGACAATAAGGCTACTGTTTCAGAAATATATGTATATGTATGTATATATATATATATATATATATGTCCATATCCATGTTCTACATATTTATACAATTGATCTATTTACTGTTTCTATCTAACTGTCTACTTCATTTCAATGTTTCTCAGACACCTGCTCCTGTTTCACCTTTACACCCCTCCAACTGCCAACAACACAGGTGCCAGTAACTTAACAATGTCGCCTTTCATATTTCATCAATCCCCTCTACTTCTGCAAACGAATTGCGGCTCTGAAGGTTAAAGACATGACTCTGTTTCTACATTTGGCAGTTTGTCTCAGACCCTCAAAAAAATAAATGCCTGCACTTACAAATTAAACACTTCAGCCATGAGAGTCAATGTGATTAATCACATCCCATCCAGTCAGGTAAGTTATATGTGAGAAGGGCTCGGTGTTGCCAGGTGCTCAAGACTAAGCAGGGTTGATGGATGTTGCCAAACCTCTTCTGAAACTGCAGAGGAGTACAGCCCAGCTCACAACACGGTCCAGGGTAATTAATAAGCGCGAACCAACCCCCCTCATCATACCCCCTTCTAAAACACACAAGGATTACAGGCTTTTCTCCAGCTTCCCAAACCCTTATTACATTCAGTACATCCCAGACTCAGGCTTTTTCTGACACCCCCCCCCCGTCTCTAATCTTCTGTTTGCTGCGACAGGGAGAGGAGGGGAGAAGTCACTGTAGTTTAATTCTAAAACAAGCAGGACAGGTGCGCGTGGAGGAGAGGAGAAGAAGGAGAGAGCTTTGAGGACAATGTCTCGTTCCACGGCTCTGCTCTTGTGAGAGCGAGGAAGGGAGATGTTCTCTTCCTGTCACACAATATTGAATCTAACTTTGGCTATTGCTTCATCCCACATTGGGCTGTCTTTACTCTCAGTCTCTCTCTCTCTTTCTGTCAGGAACGTGTTGTCCTTCTGTCCCTCCTAAAGAGATACCTGGCTACTTGGTCTGTGTTACTCACCGGAAAGAGACCAAAGGCCTGGCCAACCTTGTAGGTAAAGTGATGTAAGTGTTAGATAATGGCCCTGATCATTGTAATCACTGTTTCCCAGATGCAGCAGATCAGCTATTGTTCAGTTTTCTCATCCATAATAGGAATAGCGGGGCGCAGTCCATAATAATATGATTGAGGTCTCACAGAGCCTTCAGCATGACCCCATCTAGCAAATGCAAATAGGAAAGTTTTCCAGCCTGAGCTCTGCTTGCGGGAAAAAGAACATTCAATTGGATAATGCTTTTCCTATTAAAATATTTGGGGCTAATTGGCCTGATCTGAAGCATAATGATACTGAATGACCTGTATGGGCTTTGTGTTTAACAGTAAGGGTCCACTCCAACATTCACAGAGGGTAGGTCACCAAGGGAGAAAACTACTTTTAATGAGCAAATTATTCTCAGGTACAGTAGGAGGTTGTATCTACCTGCACATAAGGGAAACTCTAGCAAGTTGGTACCCACAATTACAGTTTGACTCCAATCACAGACAGTAATTGATGACCATCATGTCAACCTATTAGGGTAATAATTTACGCCACATGTATAACATATAACAAGACCAAATGACATCAGACACTGTGTAGTTTGTCTCCCTTTCCATCCCGCAGACATGAAGCAGTGGAACTGAACAGTGAAACAATGCATGCGATTCCCCTCCATGTGATCAGAACGTGGACTCATTGCAGAAGGCTGCCAGCATAAATGTGGACAGCTTTGTGCTGCAGTAAACAAGAGGAAAATAAACAAACAACAAAAGAATCTGAATGAGAGGACATTTGGCAGCAAATGAACACATGTTTCTTTTTCACCTACTTCCATCCAGTTCAAAACATGTCTTAATCAACTTTGATACCATGGCGATCTCTCCTGTCAGCCTATCAGGGGAAGGCAGTCTAACATCAGTGACCAAACGTGTTTGTGTTTCTTCCTTTCTCTCTCTCCCCTGATCTCTTTCCTTATATCCCTGGCCAGTAGACCAGCAGCAGACATCCTCCATATTTTCCTAGGCTGGTGTCTATCTCTTGTCTGGCAGAATGTGGTCTCATTGGTGTATATATATATTTTCTTCCCCATTTAAAATATTTTCCATTAGCTCTCCTGCAAAGGCATTTTGATGGAACATTCTATTGGGGTAATGCAAATACAGTATGTGGGTGTTGATTTTAAAGCATATAGCATATTCCCATGCCCAGTCAAACTATAGCTGGGGCATCATGTGATGGGCTCTTCTGGCTTCCAGACAGCATGGATGAGGAACATGCTCTGGTACAGGACGTAACCAAGCAGAAGCTACATCAAACACAGAGTCTTTAATCCCACAGGAATCCAAAGGGAAATTTCCAGGCATTTTTTCACAACCAGAAGGGGGACTTTATGAAACTCACTTTGTTGCCAGCTTCTGTTTTGAATCTCTGTCTCACTCGGAAACCTCTTCTCCTTCAATAGCCATTGACCTTCCTGAATCCCCAGAAGGTTAATCCCCAGGCAGTTAATAGAATCTTGACCCGGCTATTATTGTCTACCTTTAACCGCTTTCTTCAGTGGGCCACCGACCTTTGGAAGACCCAGGGGCCTCGTTGTTGTGCCCTCCCCAAGAATCAGGCCCTGCTCTGGGCTGAGGAGGAGGGAGGAGCCCTCTGTCCCAGTAGGTGGTTACTCCTGTGTCTAAAGCGTTCTCACAGACCCGTGACTGTGGAGAGCATGGGATCACACCTGGCCCAGACGTTCTTCAGACAGACGAACGGACACACAGATGGTCACACACACACGCACACACACACGCAGACCAGTTGAGTGCACACACAGATGCCAACATGGGTGCATGCAGACACACACAAACACACATATGTATAGAGAGACACACGCCCCTTTGTAATATGCTCAGGCAACTTGATTGCGCGCATAGACGCTAACAAACACATGCACACGTACACACACACACACACACATAAATGTATGGAGAGACACCCCCCTTTGTATTTCCATGCTCATACAGACTACTTGATTGCATGCACAAACTCTAACACCTGCAGCTCAAACACCCCCCTCCCCCCCTCACACACACACACACACACAAGGAGGTCTCATGACTGTAATTAATCCCTTCTCTTCTCATCGCTCCAGAGGGGGAGAGGAAAGACACGTGTGCGGTCTCTGTGAACAAAAAAAAAGATGAAAAAAAAACTGGATTTGTCTGCGAGGTGAAGCCACACACACTCTCCCACGCTCATTACTGTAAAACCATCAGGACTGTGAGCCCATCACTGCTCTCTCTGTAGCATTGCCGTTGCTTTGCAGCGGCACAGCCAACATGCAGCGTTCCTAATAGGTTGACTGAATACCTGCCGTGCAAGACAATTCTTTCATAATGACACATTAAGCGCTTGGCTTCCTCTTTCTCTGAGTGAGAACTGGAGGAACACAGATACATTTGAGATCACATGTGGTCATTTTTATAATGACACAGGATGGTGACCTCTCAATGTCACGCCACAGCATTCAACCCAAGGGGTTTCATCCTGGACTGGAAACCTATTTCCAGTCCTCATGTAAGTCTTCCATGAGCTGTGGAAAAAAACATTCTGGGTCATCGTAACTTATTGGCTCATAAGTTGGTGAACAGGCTGTGATGTCTACCCATGTCAGCCTGTGAACGCAGACCTGGATTTGGGTTCAAGTGAAGTTGAGATGTGATGCTGGGTGGTTGCTCGGTTATTCTCTCTTTGTCTGTCCATCGTCTGGGGTGAAATTTAATCAGACTGTCTGAACGAGATGAGAGTGCCTTATAAGGGTTTAGAGCACACACTGAAGCTAGGACTATCCACTATAGAGAATGTGATTTTGCTCCTGTTTCTGGAAGTCCGGAAGTAAACACAGCCTTTGTTCCAGACATAGATAAAATACAAACAAGTTGTACAGGCGGAGGGGAGAAACACCAGCATCTCAGATCTTTAAGACTCCTATTTTGGGTGCGGTCACAGTACATGATGTGTAATAAAATAAAATAAATGAGTGGCATTCAGGATGAAAGATAATTTATTTTAGCCCTACATACTTGGGAAACATGACAGAAATGTATATAAAACTACTAAGGTTTGTTGGTTTGACAGCTGCAAGCAAGATCTCAGGAACAGGAATTTATGTGTGCATTCCACACATAAATAACTTAAGAACACACAAACTTGTTTTTGTCATGTGGACCACACGGTCGGATCACTGACAGTCTCTCTGTGGTAGGTTGAGAGTTGTATGTGTTTGTTGCATCTTTCCTAGCAGGCCAAATGCTGGAAGAACCCCCACAGTAGCCCATGTATGACCCTGAGAAGCACCGAGGTGGATGATTAGCTGGCTTTGTTTATCTCTGCTGTTTGTCGTGGCACTGTGTCCTGCAATTCATCATTCACCCCTGATTTCCGTTAGCAGCCACTGTTGCAGGGATACTGTAGAATATGATTCAGATCAGATCAAACACCACCCTCATAAATAACCCCAGATATGGAGTAACAGTACTGTAATTACTTTGTTGAATCTGATGAATCTGATTTGTTCAGCTTGATTCTGAAATTCTATTGACATTGCAAAATGTGCATAATTCTGGACTTCTATTATTATATTCCTCCTATTTCTGTGATTACACGGCTGCATCAACATGCTTCAATTAAATTCACTTTATTACTGTAATCCCTGAGGAAATTAAAGATGAAGTCTTAACAACGCTCAAATGACTTGCTGAAGAACAAGAACAACTGATCTTACTCTATGAATCCAGTCAACATCGTAAATCTTCATTACAACCTCCTCCTTGTCATTTCCGTTTCCATGAGCAACTATAGCCCACAATGCACTGTGGTTAATGTAGCATCTGCCCAACAACTGGGTGTATCCAGGAAGGCCGGAAAACAGCAAGAGCACCTATGCACACCCCATAATAATCATCCACTGGTAGTCAACCACCAAACACCTCATCATCTCTGACTACTGGGTGATAAATGTCCCGTGACCCACAGGGTTAAATAACCCCAGCGCAGGATGTTTATTGGCCTCCTCATGTGTTTGTTGACAAGTTGTCGAGGGCACACTTCACATATCATCCAGCGGAGACGAGGTTAGGGAGCAGGAGCCATAAGGTCAGGAGGTCAGGTGATTACATTACCATCTGTTAACAACAGAGGGCTTCTGACGGACGGACAGGAGAGGAGCAGGGGAAAAGGAGGACAGAGAAAGAGGAGAAAAGGAGGAGAGAGATAGAGGAGGTGAGGAGAGAGGAGAAGAGAAGGAAAGAGATACAGAGGAGAGAAGTAGGAGAGAATGGGGGTGGAAGGGAGTGTCGGGAAGAATACTAGGGTTGCACCCACTTCCACTGAGTTGCAGGGGAGACCATGTGACTGCCTGTGCGGCCAATGGCAGAAGCCGGAATGTGTTCTAATCAGAACCACATGGCTGAGAGTAAGAGGAGTCTGTCTGAGGAGGGAGGGCAGGAGGGAGGGAGGGAAGGAGGGAAGGAGAGAAGGAGAGAAGGAGGGAAGGAGGGAAGGAGGGAAGGAAGATGGGTGGGGGAGTGAGTGAGGGGGTTTGGAGGATTTAGGGAGAAGGGAGGGGAGAGAGGGTTGGAGGAAGCAGGAGGGAGGGGGAGGAGGGAGATAAAGACCATCCAGACAGAGCTAAACTGACACACAAGTCTTTATGAAAACATACCTAAACAGGGAGATGTGGAACACGTCATTTATTCAGTCTTGGTCTTGTTTCCCTGGGACGTGTTCAGACTGAGAGAACATAAAAAACTAACGGACACGCAGGAAGGTTTGCCAGCTGAGGGATACCGTTCAAGAGTTTCTAATAAAGGAACAGTCAAAAGTAATACATGTTGTAAAAAGTGATCCCTATGTTGAGAGAACAGAGCTATATTTGGTTGTGACCGCTATTCCTCCCAACCCCTTACTAACTTGGTCTACTAACATTACAGTACTCCAGACTGCTCGCAATGCATTGACGGCCTGTTGGTCTGATTAGCCCAGTAAAGAGGATGCTTACGTCTGCCTTTATGCGTTGACGACAAAAGCAAATTGCCCGAATAACATGTAAGCAATAACATTTTAATCATCGTATCACAACAAAGATGGTAAACATGGCCGGCAAACAGGAAAACCTCTTGTAAATAATCAGCCAATACAAGACCGTCTTTTATTTTCCTCTATTTATCACCAGCTGTAAAAGTGTAATTTACAATTTTATGCACAAAGACGGAGATGTAACTAATTTTTATTCCCAAAGCTACTAAGCACAACGATAAATTGGGTCCTGGATTTATGGCGCTTCCTGCAGGCCAGTGGGCTTGGCCGCTCAGAAGCATCAATCAGACAGGGAGAACTGCAGCACAAGAAAAAGTGATTTGTTTCGAGTGATTGGATCCCCAAGGTATAACTTTAAAGTAACACAGACACATGTTTGTAGGGGAGAAGAATATTGAAATATTACAAAGCACTTTTAGGTTCCTTTAGGATCCTTAGAAACAGTTAAACACTTATAACAAAGAAGCTGCCACGGCAAAATTCAAGATTAGCTTGCCCACGGTCTAAATTTTTTTTAAAGAAAAGATAAAGGAGAGAGAGATGAAGGAAAGCTGGAAAGAAAAGTGAGATAACCAGGGAGAGACAGAGGGAGAGAGACACAGAGGTAGACAGACAGAGAGAGGGATAGACGGAGAGAAAGAGAGAGAGACAGAGGCAAAGAAAGACAGAGAGAGGGAGAGAAGGAGAGAGAGGTAGAGAGAGAAAGAGGTAGACAGACAGAGAGAGACAGAGAGAGGTAGAGAGAGAGAGACAGAGGTAGAGAGACAGAGAGAAGGAGAGAGGGAGGGAGAAAGAGACACAGAGAGAGGGATGAAAAGAAACACTCTGGAAACACACGCTCCTGGTCTGTGTGTTGGACACCAGCTGAGCTCTGTGACATCCTCAGCTGATTAGGAAACATACCGGCCTTGCCCCTCATGTGGAGTCAACCATTCTGACATTGCATTAGGCTGTTTCATTACCATGCAGTCACGTCTAATAAGGGCTTTGTCCTCAAACCTGACGATGGCCATTAAAACCCCTTGATGCACAGAAGACGGAAATGTATTAAAAAAAAGAAAGAAGAGACTCAACTGTTAGATAAGTGTGGCTGGGCTTTTAGCCCAGAACAAATTACATTACTGTCACATTATGTCCCTGGTATGCATGAATTAAGAACTCACTGCAGACTTCCACTCCCTGCATTTATTATGTATTTTCATAAAGGAGGAGGGATGGGCTCACTCCTTGCTAACGCTCTCTCTCTCTCTCTCTCTCTCTCTCTCTCTCTCTCTCTCTCTCTCTCTCTCTCTCTCTCTCTCTCTCTCTCTCTCTCTCTCTCTCTCTCTCTGTCACACTCTCTGTTCCTCACATTCTCTCTCACCACCTCCCATGATCTAATTTGCATTGGGGAGCAATCTTCTCTGTTCACCCACCAAGGAGTTGAAACCTCACAATTGTGTTTATAATGGACTCTGGTTGGAGGTTGAATGACTAACCGGCCACACTTTAGTACTAGACTCAGAAATAGCTGGATGATGATGGATCTGGCCATTCTTTAGACTCCCCAACCAGCAACATTAAGACGAGACACAGATTTTCACTGGGGTCAGATGTCGGCGATTCTGGCTGAGTAGAAGGCTCTGTTCAAGGTCTCCTCACCCTCCCAATAGAATGAAAAGGCCAAAGATGTCATCTGGCCTCGCTCTGCCCTCTTATCAGCCTGTCTAAAAGTCCCTTGCTGCACTTTTCTGAGCCTGAAAAAAGCAACAAGTTTGACTAAGAGTGACGTCTGGTCCAAACAGATTAATGGTGATTCCTGTCTGCTGTGCTCTGGTGGATTCCCTGGGAGGAGGAAACAGAACAGTCTGAAGGTCTAGAGGGCCTTTTCTGTCTTCTCAGCCCTTCACTGCAACCCTCACAGTGGGTGTGTAGGTGTTTGTGTATGTGTGTGCTCGTGTGTGTTCGTATCTCAGTCCAGACAAAGTGCCTCTAATTGATCACGTTAGCTCAGAACGTTTTCCTCCGTGTACGTTGGAGTTCACAAAAGTCACATCCTGGCAAAACGTGCTCGCAGCAGATATGAATTTGACTGGACGGAGGGACAATTGCAAAGGACAAAACAATGTCGCAGGGCGTGCCATGACAGAACCCCTGTCTATATCTGTCTAACTGTTTATTTCCTGAGTAACGGCCCGAGCCAAAAAGTAACAATGGGACGAGAGGACGAGAGGGCCTGAAGATTTCAGCTGCATCCATTTAAAGGGAGGAAACCCAACGCTCACATATCTCGGCACGATGAATCAAAAGAATGGGAGACAAGAGCCACACCGACACCCCAAAGATACTTCATGGACCCCTTCTCCACCCCAGCCAGAGTTAATGGTGGACATGAGGGTCTCTATTCTTAGCAGCCCTCTTGCAGGTGAATTATAGATGAGATGGAGAGCTCATAATGATATTTGGCTGATCGTGTATCATGCTAAAATGCCACTTATGGTGTGCCTCTCCGCTCACCTCTCAGGGCTTCAAGGGCGTGCGACAACACAAGAGAACAAGGATCACTGAAAGAGCTGCAAAAATATCACACAGACAAGCCGTGGTTGGCGGGGGAAACCATAGCACACACATACACATGCACTTAGACACTCAGACACTAACACACTAACACTGTCTGGAAACAGATATCACACCACCATTAGGTTATTACACCACATCATGTGGCAGATCACATAAGGCTGTGGATGTGTGTGTGTGTGTGTGTGTGGGTGCGTGTATGTGTTTTGTATCTAAGTTATGCTTCTGAAGCGATATGAGTGATGAAAGAACATGAAGCACAACTGACCTTTTTCCAACGGTTCTCAAACACTTTCTCTGAGGAACGGTTATCAGTCAAGTCTGACGTTTTTGGACGCCCTCTTTGTCGTGCGTGCTCCTCAAAACACCCTGATGACAAACCAGAGTGATATATGCACTGTTCACCTCATCCATGCTCCACATCCTGTATCAAATACACCACCCGACCATATCGCAGTGTATCGCATCTCGGGATATGATGTATTTTTACAGGGCTGCGCTTGTTAAGTTGTGACCTTGAGTTATAATAGAATAAACATGATATACCAGCCAGTGTGTGGCCATCTCCATTTGTCTCTGTCAGCAAGGCACAGACAGCAAACATGGCCTGCCGCAGTCCAGCTTTGGACCCGAAAGGATTCATGAAAAAATTATGTTTTTATTGGATCCCAACTGTAATTGTCATTTCTGTAACCAGGTGCAGATGTGGACGACTGCCTTGGGGGAGGGAAGAGGGTGGGGGGTCCGAGAGGTACGGACAGCAGCCCATCTCTGTTCCTCGTGGAATAAAGGGGATTACGAATGTTTACATTAGCAGAGGGCTAATGGTGAATGTGTATGTTGGACTTTGAGAGGGAATGTAAAGAATTCCCGAGAGACTGAGTGAAACGGCAGAAGAGAAGGACAAGTAAGAGACAGGAGGGAGGGAGAGGCATCGTGTAGCTAAAGACAACGTATACAGTCCATGTTCGAGTACAGATAACATGCATAACTTTGAAAAACACTGAAAGATTTCTCTCCACAACAGAGAGATCATGTCAATCTACACATAAGCCAGCTGTGTGTCCACCTACAGCATGTATCTGCAGGTTTAATTACCTCTCCAGGGATTGTCTCAGTATAGGACTGTCATTAACAAAGTCTCCTTGAAGCTTGTGACAACATGACCCTGTTCAGGTGCGGCCCTGCCAGTGTTTGATATGCTGAGAACTGTCTAATGCTATTGAAAGTGTTTAAGTGCTTTCGGCACGGGTGCTAAAGGAAATCATCTCAACCATGAATATTTAATGGGCCGGGTGTACTGAGGGAGCTCTCAAATATGTGCTTGGCCCCCATTCAACAAGGAGGACTGGGAGCAAATAACCCCGTGGTTCGAAGTAGGCTACCGAAATAGCCTAAATAGATAATGTGTTGACTTGTGGGTCATTCTTTGTTTGATCGATCACTGGTCTTGGATTAGGGATTTGAGTGAATTCTTGCCCCAATGTTAACTGGTCTAGCTGGCGGCATCTTTTCAGCAGTTTACTTTTTTTTTGGCATTGCTGTATTCTTTTTTCCTTTGGCGTGCCTGGTAACTGAAATGTGGACACTTTGCGACGTGGCCAGTAAATACAGTCCTTGTCTTGACTCTGACCACCAAAACACTGTTAGAACCATGCACTTCTGATCCCTGTACTTTGTACATACAGTTTGTACATAGCTTTGGATAAAAGCGTCTGCTTGATGAATAAAACGTAATGCAAATGTAAATAGGGATATTCAGAAACACACCAACATAGGTTTGTTTTCACAGCCAATCACAGCAGTCGGGTCTCAACATGATGGGAACAAGGGACACGAGAGTAGTACTTTGCTGTCTGTGCCCTTTACGTGTGTATTTTGACGATAAGTCACACAGTAAACGTTTTCCTACCCACACTCTGGCTATTGGTGCGATAAATCATGCCTTTATGGATGTGATATGTTTGTACTGTGTGGTAATGCATTAATTACACGTCTACACACTGCAACAGTATGACTGTAAAAGGTTAGAAAATATATTTGTAGAATAAAAATAAATTAAAAAAACGTATAAATTGGATGAGATTTGAGGCTTTCGTGATGAAATAAATTTAAAAAACATCCAACCGTATGAAAATGCAGATTGGGCAAAACTGCTTAGTTCCCTCGACACGTATGATATTTATGATCGATCAGTACCAAACGACTTTTGCTTACAGTCATACATACTCTACACTTTCTCTTTTATTAAGAATTCACAGAATTAATGTTCTGGAAATACTAGTGCCATAAAATGTACACAGCTACCTCTGTAGCTGCCGCTAAAACAGACCTCCCCACTAGAATCTGAACAGTTAACCTGCTGGAAGGAACATCCTGTTTTAATTCATTACCACCTCAGCCATGAGATTGGGCATCTGTTCAGTAAATGTCCTTTTAGGGGGACTGGAGAGAAACGCTGCCAGACAGCTTGGATCCAGAGAAGGAGCTCGTCTTTATCTACCATGTTGGAAAACACAGAGGATCGTATCTGTCAAAATACAAAAGCCTTTTTTGCACGCTGCACATTTACTATATCCAACATCTTCAACCACGGAAAGTGACCTCATTTCATGCAATTTGTGCAACAGAACAAGACCTTCCCAACAGACTTGTCTTAACTCTGTGCTGTGCTGTAGCTGACAGAGTAGAACGCCATCCACATAGGCCTTACCGCAGTGGCTCGGGTTTGAATATGGCCAGGCCCTTTGCTTCACGTCTTGCTCTCTCTCTCTCATCCTGTCTCCATCACATATGACCTAACATTCACCAAAATGTCTTTAAATATAAATTGTTTAAATAGCGTGCCTTATTCCAAGACTGAATGTAAAAGAACGAGCTCATGGTTAGGTATAAATAAACCATAGATAAGTATGAATGTCCTCACCTGCCATCTCCTGTCAACTGAAAAACGCATGATGCTTCCAGAACCATCCACCTATCATGGTTGCCTGGGAGATACCATCCGGAATGCCAGTGATTGAGCGACTGCAGAGTGTATAGCATCTCTCTCCCTGACAGGCAGACACATTAAGGCTGTCTCACCTGTGTCAGCGATGGCAGGGAGGAAAGCAAAACACTGGATACTTTTTGACACTGACATCTGTGAGGAAGTCCCAGCCCAAGTGTACACTGTCCCAGACAGGCTGACAGCCAGCCATGCATGTACCCCAACACGACTGACAACATGCCTCCTCTGTAAGCTTCCACCTATGACAGAGGAGACAGAGGTATGTGGGACTTGGACACAATGGCTGGATTCATGTGAGGAGACCTAAGGTGTTGTGGAGATGTCTCTCACACTGACAATGGGATTCTAAGTAGTCTCCTCCAACTCCTGCTGGACTGAACACGTGTAGTCAGAATAGTTTAAGGTTTACACTTTACATTCAGCTTGTAAGTTAAGGGCTTCCATCATTTTGTTATTGTGTTGTCAGGTGATTTCAGTGTTGCTTGGTCACCACAAGTGAGAGGGAGGTTTCGATGACAGTCGATGACAGGAAGTCACTGTAGACCACTGGCATGCACACTCATTGTCCCAAGTGGTACAAACCAGTAGTTTCCTGTTGATGTAATTTCCCTCAGTAGAATAAACCAGTTTCCTGTTATCAGACCCACCTGTAATTGCTATCATACAAACCCACTAGAACAGGGTACCTTGACTTAAGTTTTCCAGACAAAGCCTAGTCCTAAAGTGAGAAAAACATGAAAGGAAGTTCTCCATTGAAACAGTTTTGAGGCTAGGACTAAACTTATTCCATGTCTGGGAAACTATGCCTAGAACCTTAAACTCCCAAAAATAAGACTGGCCTGCCTTCATCCCCAGACGTTCAGCCTTAAATCCTGTCTTCCTACATGGTTGACATTACCTCCACTTCAAATAAAACTGCTCAGATATCTCAAGTATTTATCTTATGCATCTGCACATGGGCACACACACCTGATACCAAAACAATATATTCATGCGGTGGGATTTGAAGCCCCCACCAGCAGTTAGGATTAGTTATGTACCTGGCCTGGGCTGTAAATTCTGTCAGGAAGGAAAACGGTAATATTTGAAAGTGCTCTGAGGTGATGAAATCCAAGGTTACTAAAGCAGTAAATAAGCAGTACAGGGGGAAAAAACACTCGTTTCCTCTGGTAATGTAAACGTCCGTTCTACATTCAGACTCTAAAACTTTGAGAACATATTGAATAAACCCAATAAATTGCAGTCATTTCCACAAGGCGTTAAGAAAAAAAAAAAAGGAGAAAAGCTAGCTCTAAATCAAACCCTCCCGATGATTATCCCAGGGCATGCTGATGAATGTCTCTCTCTGTGAGGCTGTGTGCTTGCAGTGCATTACAGAGGGCATACAGGAACACAGACACACGACTCAGTGCTGCTCCATGTTGGTGGCTTCTTGATTTCCCTGACTGTGGCCTTGCTGTTGCTCCAAGGAAATAGAGTTCAGTGACAAACACACACCCACACTTACACGCGCACACACACATTCTCACACACACCCCACCTCGAGGGACCTGCGTGTCTTCATATCCGAGGTTGGCTTGTGGTGTGTGTGTGTGTGTGTGAGAGAGTGTGTGTGAGTTTGTCACTTTACTCCCAGGGTTGACAGTGTCCTGGTTACAGCCAAAACACCCCTGCTGGGTGTCGCCTTGCCCCCTCCTCCTCTCCTCTCTCCTCCTCTCCCTGGCTGCAGATGAATTTTAATAATTCAAGGTGATCTTAATCTCAGCCGGCCCAGCAACTGTCGCCACCATTACCCCGGGAGGAGCTGAAATTGCTTTTGCATGAAAAGACCACCGACAGGCGTCCAGAGTCAGTAGCTGTGAGGCAGCCCTGGGGGGAAAGATCTCTGGCCTGGCCATGACAGAAACACATCGCCCTGACACCCAGCCTGGAGGCCTGGGGAGGGGGAGGAGTCCCGGGCAGCCCGCGGTGCGCCACAGCTTCATTCCTCATTCAGAACGTTTTCACACGCTCGCCAGCGAAGGGTCTAACGATGCAAATCTGTTGTGATGACAGCCTGAAGCTGCTGGGGAGCACACTGCCCTGGCGACCCATCACACTCTCGCCACTTCACTTCTCTCTGCAGCTTTTCTGTTCGCACGGTGGAGGAAATCTTGCAAAGAGAAACTCTGCAACTGCCGGGTAAAAAAGGTTTTTGAGCGTGTGGGAGGTAGCGTGTGCTTGTGTGAGGGTGTGTGTGGGAGGTTGTGCGTGTGTGTGTGTGCACCTGCTTGCATGTATGTATGAATGTACGTATGAGGGTGTGTGTGCGTTTGTGCATTTGTGTGTGAGGGTGCGTGTGCATGTGTGCGTGTAGCACCCACTGTGAGGGGAAATGGAGGGTAAAAGGTTGGTCTGCCCTGACTCTCTCTGGATGTTCATGTTGGTCCCTGTGGGGGAACTGTGAAGGCTAATCTAACACCCACAGCTAACTCATGCATCTGTATTAACCTGCACACACAGGAAGTCGCTTCCAGCGGGGTGACTGGTCCTAGCAGGTTACAGATTGCATCAGGCCTCAGATACAACGAGTTCACCGAGATGACCGCTATGAACAACCGTAACATTTTAACAGTTATTAACAGAAAATCTTTTTGTACTTTCTGGGATATGGGAGAGATGTAAAACTGTTATTGAGGTTGTAGGTTAGGATATAGGTTTAGGCTACTGCCACTTTGGTGAAATCAGCAGAGGTCACAGGTGCTTTTGGCTGCAGCTGTTTCTCAAGGAATCTTCAAAGGCAAAAATGTTAAACCTTTCACCCTGATGAAGAAGTCAGAGCGCTAGCCAGTCCAGTGGTCATTAGTTCCGTCCTGTAACCTGATTTAAAGTGACAGACTGACCTAAACGAGTTGAATCTGTCATGTTCGATCTCTTAACAGGCTTGGTTTCATGACTGTACTTTTTAACCATCTGCTTGTTGAGTCTTAAACGAAGGCATATTGGCACATTGTTAATTTAGCTTTACAATCTGAGGGAGAGACACAGACGATTTTAAGTTGTTAAATGATCTCATGCAGGATAAACAATAATAACTCAACATAATATACATTAAAATGGCTGTGGAATTGAAAACATCTTGCACTGGGTTTTGTACAGAAGAGTTGACTACTGTAAAGGTCTTAACCGATTTTTTTTGGCTCAATGAACAGCCAATCCCCCCACATCCTCCCACCCCCTCGCAAAATGAAATGCTGTCTCCTAGAAACCATGGCAGTTCTGTTGGATAGCAGCACGTGCAGGTGTGCTGTCCCAGTAATCAGAGCAAGGCCTGAGTCATCATTCATCCCTCCAGTAGGAGATCACCTGGAGCAGCTTGCCATAAACTTGGCTTTCACCTCTCTATTTCAGTCTCTCTGTACCCATCTCTCTCTCCCTCTCTTTTTCTCTTCCTCCCCCGTATCTCTTCCTCTCTCTCCCTCTCTTTCTTTCTTCCTCCCCCTTTCTCCTTCTCTCTCTCTCCCTCTCTCTATCTCTCTCCCTTCATCTCTTTCTACCTGCTTTTGTCTCATTTTCCCGTTTTCTTTCAGAGACCGAATTCCAGTCATGAATTTGTAGACGTTCACACCTGCCCCCCCCCCCCCCCCCACCCCCTCTGGTAGAGATGAGAGTTGAGGTGTTAAATATTAATGGCGAGGCCAGCTGCCTGGCAGGCCGCTGGCGTTTATCTGGTGGGACCAGCAGGACTCTGCCCTGGCAGGTCCATCCGCAACCGGGAGGGTCTCTACTCCTCTGCATGGTTTGGACCTGTTAAATGATTACATCAGCACTGAACCACAGCAGATCCATGGCGCCTGGGGAGGAGAGCGGGGTGTCGGTGGGGTGGGGTGGGGGTTGGTTGGTTAATGGTGGGAGAGATAGGTTGGGAGATGGGGAACGGAGGAGGGGAACAGACAGTAAAACAGCGGGAGAAGGGGAAGAAGCTCTCAGATGGACGCTCCGTGTGCTTGGGAAAACATTTCCTGCTGTTTACCTCCCTCTGTGTCTCTCCCAAGGGCAAACGACCTGCCTGCCTGCCTGCCTGCCTGCCTGCCTGCCTGCCTGCCTGCCTGCCTGCCTGCCTGCCTGCCTGCCTGTCTGTCTGTCTGTCTGTCTGTCTGTCTGTCTGTCTGTCTGTCTGTCTGTCTGCCTGCCTGCCTGCCTGCCTGCCTGCCTGCCTGCCTGCCTGCCTGCCTGCCTGCCTGCCTGCCTGCCTGCCTGCCTGCCTGCCTGCCTGCCTGCCTGCCTGCCTGCCTGTCTGTGTCAGTCTGCCTGCCAGCCAGCCTTCCTGCCTGCCTGTTTGTGTGCAGTTGATAACCTCCCTTGCCCTACATAAGTGGTGAGAAATCCCACTGGCTCCTTGAGGGCCTCAGACTCCCTGGACCCCGACCTCCATCAGGCCTCCACAGGGGCCCTGGTCACTGCCCCACTCGTCTCCATCTCCTTCAGCAGCAGGGCCAGATAATGAGAGCTTTTCTGGAGGACGATGGGCTTACACTGCCAGCCGCTGAGGGACACGCACTGTACCTTGTTCTTCCTTCTCTCCCCAATTCCTTTGTTCCCTCCCTCCATCCCTTACTCCCTACCTCCCTGGCTTTCCCACTCCCTTCATTCCATCCCTCCACCCCTCCCTCTCTACTTTCCTCCCTCCCTCCCTCCTTCTCTCCCTTCCTTCGCTCCCTTTTTTCGCACCATCCCTTCCTTTGCTACATTCCTTCCTCCCTCGCTCCATGCCTCCCACCCTCTATGTGCTTTTTTTCCGGCTACAGGAAGGAAGAAGACCATCCATCATCGTGTTAGCATCTGTGCGGATAGCATGATCTTTCAGATCATCTGGACAAGCTGTTGAGAATGAGGGTGAGGGTGTGGGGGGTGAGCTAAAATGAGCCAACCAACTCATAATGTAAAGTGTGTGGAAGGTCGTAGGTACAGAGGCACACACAGTGTCACACAGTGACTCGAGTGTTGACGATCCAGGAATGTGTTTGTCTTTTCATCATCTGCTGGAAAGAACACAGACCTCACACCTGATCATTTTAATTCCACCTTCAGGGACCAGAAGATGAATTGTCTGTGTGATTTCAGGGTGGGCAGAATGAGGGGTTGTCTCAAAAGTGCTCTGGTCAGTCCAGCTGGCAGAAGGTGGATAAGAGGATATTCCCTGTTCTCTGATCTCAGCGCTTTGGCAAAGAAAAGCTTTTCTCACCGACTTTTGTTGTTGTTGTGAGGGTGTGTGTGTGTGAGTATTGTTGCAATATCTGATATCCGAGTATGGATTGTTTTCAGACTGTTTCCTATTGTGAAGCAAAAGGACATTCTAGAGAAGTGGGATGCTTCAGCTTGGGGTGCATTCATACCTACACAACAATGTCAAGGCTTCTCTCATCCTCCACAGACCACAGACCTCACTAAACGTGCGCGGGGTCAGCACTGGAGGCAGGTGAAGGTTGTGACGGATGAATCTCCATGTTGCAGCTTACAGCAGATGGGCGTTCCCTGTGAGTGATGGTCTTTTGAAACATAAAGGTGTTGTGTCAATAAACGATGTTCCGTGCAATCCATCACTGCTCTGACAGAAACATGTGCACATTTTTATCGGCTGCACCTTGCACATTTCTCTCCAGGGTTATACATGCGTAACCCCCTCCTCCCACACACACACACACACACACACACACACACACACACGCTCACACAGATGGATACACAAACAAGTAGGTCCTGTTACCGTTGAAGCTGGCCACATGCAGTGACGTGCTCTGCTGTCTTTGCTTGTCTCTGTTCTACAGGTTACTCCGAGGGGAAGGTGCTGATAGATGGGAAATATACAGCTGAGAAATCAATCTTGGGAACCAGAGCGTGAAGGTACTGAGTCAGACCCATGTGTTGACCTGGGTTACTGGTTTCACAGATTTACCAGTGGTGCAATATACGATCTGACCGACAGCATACTGTTCAGCGGTTTTGAGGAAAAAGCAGACAAGTACTTGTTTCTCACTAGTTCATCTATCTACTATGTTTTTTTTTGTTGTCTTTTCTCCATTCCGCCTGGAGAAAGGAAAGTGAAAACCACATTTTATTCCAGAAGGTATTCCAGTATATTAAATCAAATTGACATCCACAATGTTTTCTCTTGTTTTCTATCCATGTGTGGCAAAGTTGAATGTCAGACAGGCATCCCGTGTTCACCGAGCAAGATACGACTATCCCAGAACACATATCAGAATCAGAATCCACCTCCGGAGGTGAGGCTCAGAGGAATCAGACCTTGGGTTTAATAGTAAACGAGGGTTTATTTGTCCACGGCACACATGGCCTTCCAGTGCTGGTGAAGGACAGTCAAGGGTGAACTGTTGGATGAAAAATATACCTATTCAGTCCCCAGACTTGGAACCCAAGGAAGATAACTGCTGGGCTTTATTTCCTCACATGTTCTGGTTCGATACAAGGAGTGCAGTTGTGGGATTTCTGTCTGTGAATCTATTCAAACTGCCATGTTTTGCAGTTTTTTCCTCTTTTTTTCTGTGTTTGTGTGTGTCAATGTGTGGAGCTTGGAATGTTTGTAAACATTTGTTTAGCCTTGAGTTGTCCACTTTGATATTCAGGACACATCTGTTACTGGATGCCTCTCAGAGAAAACTTTTACTTTATTCATTTAAAAATTTAAGATATGGTTTGACTAAAATAAGAAAGAGCAGCCTTTTGGGTTTTCTTCGCTTTGTTTGTTTATCCATGTATTAGCTCATTTTAATGCTCACAAAAGTTCTGAACGCAAGGGTTGTAAGAATGCACATTTGCAGCTGAAAAAGGCTCTGGAATGCTATAAATGCAACAAACCCAAAAGAAATGGCCTTACATACAGTATTATGATAAGATATGAAACACGTGAATCCGTATTTCCTGTCTGAGTCTGTGTGTCAGACCATGGTTCTAATGTATTAAACAGACTGTACGCCATCATGCTGGACTGGTGTGTGTGTGAGAGTATGTGCGTGTGTGAGTGTGTGCGTGTGTGTGTGTGTGTGTGATGGGTGTATGTGGTTTAATATCTCTGTAACTACTGTACTATATCATACTGTATGTGTACAGTATATGAGTGTGTGTGTTTGTGTAGTTTAAAGTGTGTTTGAGAGTGTGTTTGTACATGTGTGTGTGTATGTGTGAGTGTGACCTGGTAGTAAAGGGACTGTCCTCTCTGAGCTGATGCAAGACGCCTCACCTTCGGCAGCCGTTAATCAAGAAGGCAGTTTCAACTCTGTGCGCAATCTGTTTATATCCATAATGATGAAGGACTGGTGCTGGGAAGTAGACACCAGCTGGTGCGTACCAGTCGACCACACTGGGCCACGCACCCAGGAGAACATCCCCTCTGTTTACCATGGAGTCAGATGGCTGAGCGGTGAGGGAGTCGGGCTAGTAATCAGAAGGTTGCTGGATCGATTCCCCGCCGTGCAAAATGACGTTGCGTCCTTGGGCAAGGCACTTCACCCTACTTGCTTTGGGGGGAATGTCCCTGTACGTACTGTAAGTCACTCTTGGTAAGAGCGTCTGGTAAATGTACCATGAAACAAGCTTGTGCTGACAGAAGAATCAGTGTGTTGTCTGTGTATGTTTATTGATTGATTGATTGGTCTGTTTTATTTGTGAAGGTATTGTGTGTGAGTGTGCGTGTGTTTATTGCTGGGCTAATGTGAGTGCGTCCGTGTGTCTGTGCATGTGTGTTTCAGTACATCTGTGTGTGTGTTTCTTTCAAATGTGTGTGTGTGGCTGTTTTACTGGTCTGTTTTGATCAGAAAGTTCAATTGTACAATTGTGTTTATCTATTTGTGTGTGTGTGTGTGTGTGTGTGTGTATTGATAGAGAATGTGAGCACAGCGAGTGAGAGATAAAGTAGGTAGGGAGTGATTGTGGTTGTGTTTGTGTGAGTGGGGTAACCTTTGTGTGTGTGGCTGAAAATAACTGAATATCTATCTAATAGACTGATAATATTAATGAGAGCCCATTAATCACAAGGTAGAATCCCTTACTTTGATTGATACAAGCACTCTAAAAGTAAGACTGAATTGAAATGAGGCTCCCTGTGCGGAACTGACATTTCAACCCACCAACAGTTTTTCTACAGCATGTCCAGCATCAACTGAAATCAACAAAGAGAACATGCAAGAAAAAAAACCTTTTATTGTAAAAATAAAAGCAATCTCTGGTGAATCCTTTACAGATATGATCAAGACGGAGTCATCTTGATCCCGCTTTTAAGTTTAGGAAACACGTTTTAATTAGAAACAGTTAATGAATTGGTCCCGCAGTGGTCCTTTCTTCCTAATGATCAGAGCAGATATGTTCATTACTATGGGGGGACGATAAATAGATGCGTGCATAAACTAGGGAGGAAGTGATAGAAATCAAATGAGAGAAGGCTAAGCTAATTAAAGGGATGTAACATTAGCTGATTAGTCAGTTGAGGCCTTAGAAGAAGCAAACCTCCCTGAAAAAAAATTGACAAAAAAAGAAAAGAAAAACACTATTAATTAGTCGAGAAGATTCCAAAGCTTGGCTTTCGGAAATAGATGCAAAATGTGCCCAAAGCAATCAAGCCAATAGCTGATGAATAATCTGCCCATTAGGACTTTGTTTACTACTTCTTTTGGGGATTTAAGGTATTTTAAAATGAGTATTTCCCCTAATTAATCATCATAACATTAAGTTGGGGAACTAATAGAACGTCCACAGATGTTACAGAAGTGTTCCCTCAGTTTTTGCAGTACATTGACATGAAAGGTATCAAAATGTGTGTCTTGTTCCAGAATGAGTTGCTGTTACTTTCCAGAAGGTCACATTGCAAGGTTTAGGAACATTTCAACAACACGGCCTGTACAACACAATATTGGTTTAGGGGAGAGTAAAGACCAAGGTTGTGAATGATAACCTAAGTCTTAAGCCTTTAACTTCCGGAAGATGGCTGACTAGCTAGACCTGCAGACTAGCAGCTGAACCATTCTCCAAATATTTGGACATTTGATAGTCTAAACAATAGGTTTGGTGGTGATGTAGTTAAATACACTGCCCCCAGCTCTCCAGTTAGTGATTCATGCAAACTGCTTAGTACATTTCCCAACTGAAGTTTCCTAAAACACTTTTTTATGCATAACCTAGAATGCACTGGATTTCCACAGAAGTTGTCCCCTCTCTACTTAGTGATTCATACAAACTGCTCGGCACTCTGGCTGTATGTCTGGAAGGTACAAGACCCTTTCTGACTCAGTTGGAGATTGAAGACGTTTCCCAACTGAAGTATACTAAAAAGCTATGTCTTGCATAATCTAAAATGCACTCCACTCCAAGGTACCCCCTCATGCGATACATCATCAAATTCTCCCTTAAACCATACAAACGGCTGTTTTTTCCAACTACATGACGTACAAAAGGGGAAGTTAACCGGCATCCTTTTGATTTGACGTCAAATGTCCTAACTCTGACCCATCCCAATCCCCGTCCTCTCTCCAGCCTTCAGACAAGAATCCACCAGACTGTCAGAACGTCTAGGCTTGGTGGTGTAGCAACAGGTGGGAAACCATTCTCAAGACGGAGGTGATATTTCAGCGTTGGAGCGTATAATTACAGAGTGGGAAGAATGCATGCTTAAATCATTCTACACCCTGGGGATTAAGGGTTTCAAGCATATAAGTGCAACAAGCTAATTTTTCTTTTGGAGAATATGTCAGACGTTTGTTCGCCTCTCACCCAGCCACTTTGATTCTGGCCGACAGACAGCTCGGAGGAACAGTGGCGGGACAGAGGCGAGAAACAAAGGCTGTGAGAGGATCCTGGAGTCTGGGTAGCAGGCCACAGGACTTAACAATTCAGCAGCTTTCCAGGAGAAACAATCCTCCCGTCAAACTTACTTAGCTGTTGATTCTCTCTCTCTCTCTCTCTCTCTCTCTCTCTCTCTCTCTCTCTCTCTCTCTCTCTCTCTCTCTCTCTGTTCACACATCATGTATTTTAGCACCTAGTGTTCTTCCTGTTGGAAGATAGGAGGGCATGCCGCTGGTCCTTCATCCCCTCGGTATGGAGTGGTGACAAATAGGAATGTCCCGCCAGGAGCATGTGTACGTGTGCATGTGTGTGTGTAAATATGTGAGTATGAGGATGTATGTGTGTTTGTATGTGTGCGGGTGCATGGACGTGCATATATACTATGTGTGTACACTACGTGCATGTTTGTGTGTGTGTGCGTGTACTGCTTACGTAATGTCTGTATGTGTGTGTGTACATGTTTGTGTGTATATGTATGCATGTGCACGTGCGTTTATATTTGTATGTGTGAGAGAGAGACAGAGGTCGGCCACCCTGAGGGGATGATTCCAGCCTCTCAGAGGTGCAGGTTAGAGCTGGGGTCAAGAGGCTGAGAGTGGAGGCTCAGAGCCTCACCTCCACCTTCATCACTCTTTGAAGAGGTGGAATCATCCTCTCCATGTTCAGACACATCCAAATGCTCCATAACTCACCCCCTGACAGCTCCAGTGTGTGGAATTTGAGTGTGTTCAGGCCATTGTATCTGTGTGTGTGTGGTAGGTGTGTATGTTCATGTCTGTGTGTGTGGCGTGTGCGTGTGTGGATGCGTGTGTGGTCTGTTTGTAGGTAGCCTGTGGCAGGTGTGTTCATGCCTGTGTGTGTGGGTGTGCCCCCCCCTCCACACACACACACACACACACACACACACAATGTGCTCTCTGTTCTTAACAGAAATGTATCACAGTTTCCTCCTGTGGACATGACAGGACAGGTGTGAGGGGGGTGAGGGAGGGGAGTGATGGTGAGGGGGTTGACGGGAGGAGGGTGGGGGCGTCGGGGGAGCTCAGGCTGTGACAGAAGGAAATGTAAACATGGAAGAATGTGATCCACATCACAGGCTCCGCCCGGGGAGGGGGTCAACCCCCGCCCCCCAACCCCCATTCCCACAATGCCCTCCCTGCCCCCCCCATGCCCCTGACATAACCCCCTCTCTAACAAAAGAGATGAAACATTATCCGTGTGGCAATCCGACCCAACTGACGTTGCCCTTTTCACGCAATTGCCAACGTCTGTCAACTTGTGCTCGCTAATGGAGTATTAGTCCCAGGGGTGATTAATATGGGCGTTATCAGGCCTTACTTTGAATAGTTGACATTCTTGGAAACGGTAGACTCAGCATGTGTCCAAGTGAGTATGTTGAGCTGTTGAAGGGCTAGAATGATGGAGAAGACATGCTGGAAGGTTTGCAAGCAGAAACATAAACTAAGAAAGTGGTTTCAGGTTATACGATGTTAAGAAAGGAGACACGAGCAGGGCCAAGATGTTACAGTTTAATCAATGCAAAATTTGAACTTGAGGTTTCTTTTTGCCCTGATGTGAGACAAGTCATCAATGGGAGGGTGGTTTTCAATCCCCACTTATTACATTGCCATTTTATTGAAACATTTGGTAACGCCACTATTTACCCTTGGGATTAATATAGTACCTACTGACCTACAATACCTACCTGCCGACCGACCAATCGACCGAGGTTTACAGAAAGAGAATGTCCTGGAGGAGGAGGTCTTGATTGATGAGCCTCCCTGTCTGAAAGCTCATCTGTTTGGTCCGACAGACAGGAAAGCCGTTGGGGATTACACTCTTATGAAACAGGCAATCCCTCTCCTTAATTACAGGTGTTGTTGTGGAGACAGGATACTGTAGCCATCAGCTCAACCAAGATATTGCCGCGCAGATAATTTACCCCAACGACAGAAGAAGATGATGAGAAGGAAAAGCGAGAACAGTGGGAGGTGACCTTTGAGAGCTCCACACGTTTTTCTAATCATCTTCATCATTTGTTTGATCTCATTTCTGAGAATTCATTTCATTTTGTCCTCACCAAAGCCGAGTGTTAAAACAAATATATGAACTACAAGTAGAAAAGAATCATGCTCCTAAATGATACCTTATTTGTACCGGACACACAAGGTCGAGCTCGGCTGAGTCTTGGTTGAGAACATATCGTCTCTGTATGCATGACACTACTGTTTGCTATGAACTACTTGAACACCCTCCAACACCCTCCAACACCCCCACAACCTATAAGCTAATTTGTATTTGAGTACATATTACCTGTCAAAATGCCTATGATGTGTTGCTCAGTTCATGCTTCACTTCATAGCAATCAGGTTTATTGGGCACATGGAGAAGAACGCCAAAGACATTGCTACCCATCTCCCACTATCCTGTTTCCAGAAGCGTGACAACACAAGCCTGCACTCGTCATGACATGTCAAATGTGTCCTTTTGACTTTGTCTTTGAAGCTGTTGATGCAGCAGCTGATGAACAGCAGCGCGCCGAACTGAATTGCAGAACGGGGCACAGCCGATTTGCTGAGTGATGCTTCCACAGTGGGACTCGCAGTACGCTCTGTATCGCAGGCAGCTTATGATGTTGTGATGTTACTGGATGTTTTGTGAGTGTGATGGTTGGCACAGCCACGGCTGGGACAGGGAAGGGAAAACAGCACATCAAAGGGCAGGTGAAGAGTGAGAATGATAGGGGCCGACCCCAGACATGGGCTCACATCTCCAGATAAAAGGGATGGGTGTCGCAGACACCAAAACAAACCCTCTGCTCTTTCCTTGCTTGGGGGTTCACCTTGTACAATATTGCCATCAAAACATTCCATTTCATCTTTGGCACCAATGTCTGTGTGTGTTTGTGTGAGTTGTGCGTCTGTGCCTCTGAAGAGGTTTGTGTGTCTGTGTGTGTGAGAGAGTTTGTATTTGTGTGAATTGTATTTTATACCTCTGTATGACTAATAATGATAATAATTTGTGTATGTGTGTACAATAATAGTATGTGTGTGTAAGTGTGTTGCATGTGTGTGTTATCTGTGCATGTCTTTATCAGGGCTCTGATCCTTCGTGGTGGCTGCAGTAGAAGCTGCTTGTCTGCCTGCCCATCTGTCTGTCTGTCTGTCTGTCTGTCTGTCCGTCTGCCCGTCTGTCAGCCCGTCTGTCTGCCTGCCTGCCTGCCTGGTTTCCTTTAGCCTGTCTGTTTCTCCTCTCTGCTCCTCATCTGTCTGTCTGACAGCGGGACATCTGAGCTTCAGAGATGTATTCCCTTGTTCATGATCAGCCTGAGGACCAGAAACTGTTCTACTTTTCACTCTTCCGTCATTAGGAATCCCAATAGAAAGCCTCGCTGGTGAGAAAGTTCAGTATGAGTTGGTGTTATAGAGACTGAAGTGGATCTGGCAGAACAATAAAAGAATGATGATTTCAAACAGTGTGCAAAACAAGAGAAGTGGGCCTGCAGGGAACAAAGGAAAACTCAAACTGTTCATTATCTATGGAGGGGCACGCTATCTAAAGACATTATACGTCTTTGAATCTGCATCAACTACATATATGTATAGACATATTGCATTCACAGATATGCTTCATCTGTAGACATCTATGACATCCTTAGACATTCTACACCCATAGAGCTGCTGCATCTTTAGACAAGCAACATGGAGATCCCAGAGAACTCTGGTGTTAGGACATCGTCAGAAGGTTTTTTCTCTTATCCCAGTTCCCCTTCCTCCACCAGAAGGAGTTCAGAGTCAAAAACACCATCTGGCCCTTCCCTTAGGCTCCAGATCCATGTAGGATTTTCTCTGAAACACCATCTCACAACTGTTGCAAGCGAGCTGAAAACCCGTGCCTGGTAGCCACCGAGACAAAGGAACTTTAGCAATCGTCAACATCCGGTGACATATTACAGGTCAACATTGATGAAAAGGCAAGTTTTTCTGCAGTTGTTTTTTTGTTGTTTTGTCAGTGTTGTTCCATTTCCCCTCTAGCACCAAAACAAACCCTTCTCGAGTGTGTTTCCAGCCCTCCGACTGACACCCCTCTCAGATCCATGTAATGGCCGCCAAGCTCCCTCCAGCCAGCCCTTGAGAAGCCCCTGGGTGGGGGTTTTAATGATCCTCACCCTGGAGCAATTCTGTCCACTCTCTGAACCCCCCTAACTTAGCTTCTCTCTCTGCTAACAGCAGGCTGTGGTCGACATCACCTGCCAGGATCCCGTTGGCTGGGCTGAGGCAGGAGGTAGAGAGACAGAGCAGAGAGCGGAGGGGGGAGAGAGCAGGGAGAGAGGAGGTAGAGAGACAGAGCAGAGAGAGGAGGGGGGAGCATCAAATCAAATCAACATTTATTTGTATAGCCCTTTGTACATGTAGGCATGTCACAGAGAGCTTCACAATCGCCCATAGAACTGCCCCTCAACCAACCTAAACCCTCAGGGAAGACAAGGAAAAACTCCCAGAAAAACTCACTGCAGGAGAAAAAAATGGAAGAAACCTTGGGAGGAGCAATTCAGTGAGGGATCCTCTGCTCCAGAGACGGTTGGTGAAAGAGAGGAGCAGAACACTGGCTTAACATAGTAAAGGAGCAGGGAGAGAGGAGGGAGAGAGACAGAGCAGAGAGAGGAGGGGGGAGAGAGCAGGGAGAGAGGAGGGAGAAAGGATGGGGAAGAGAGAGGGAGGATAGAGGAGGGAGAGAGTGTCAGGGGAGATGAAGGAGAGTGAGGAGAGAGAGAATTAAAGAGCCGGGAGAGAGAGAGCACAGAGAGAGAGCAGATCCCCCCAAAGTCAAAGCCTGTTTAAGAAGGGGTTCTGTGCAAGTCCCAGACCTAACTAATCACAGTGAGGTGAATGACATCACCTCTGTGGGACCTGTGAGACGTTGATGGGCTCCCATGCCTTCACCACAGCACAGTGTCAGAATCACAACGGCTCATCGAACACAAAAATACAATCTTTTGCACACTCAAAGAGAGGGTCCGGGCATATTGTGACAGTCACCTTTTCATCCGTCCTGGTACACCTAGTACTGTACCTCTCCTCGTCCAGGACAAAAGAAGACACACTGTGCTTCACTCTGAAAACCTTATTTCTGAATCCCTGTGTTCTGTCGGAGTACGAAGGTTTCTTGTGTTCCATTATGCATCACTGCATAGAGACAGAACAATGGCACAGAACAGTGTTGTCCTACGGATGGAGTGACAGCTGTCAAACTGGATCTGGTCCTTTCCAACTGACACTGATTTCTATGAAAGTGCACAAGTTTCTCATAGTTCCTTTGCTATCGAGATTTGTATTATTTTAGAATATATTTTGGTATTGACTAGGTAACTATTACGTAAGTAAACCACTCAAACATAACTGATGTGATCCCATTGTTGTGCAGGCAAGTGAGAACCACAAATGTTCCCCCTTCCACACGTTTTACTAAAATTGCAAGGCTAACAGTTTTCCATTATCACTTTATGTGTCACCGATGGCTTAACAGTTGAAACAATGTTTCAAACCAGATCTCAAATCAATGCTTTTCTAGAAAATTGAGAAAATGTGTTTACTACGGAGCAGTGTAATGTGCCCTATTAAACTGCAACCACACCCTCAGCATGTGATATGTTCTCTGTGGCTTATCAAGGTTACTAAATTGTTTATTCAAGTGCAATAGCACAAACGCTTGATATAATTTGAGCGGGGACATGATAAGCCAATGAAGTGTGACTCACAATGCAGCCTGCAAGAAGTGGGCCCAACGATCAAAAGCTCTGAGAACTCAAAGCACTTCTCAAAGAAAACCAAAATAAGCAGCTTGAGAACAATAATGTTCCCCTTCAACAGGCAATATTACACTTTGGTCGTTTTACAAAGCTGGAATCCCCAAACTCATTTGTTTATCTTGTATCCTGTTTATCTTGATTGTTGAAATCCAAACAGTTAAGGGGAGGATGTCAATATATTTTTTATCATTTGTTTGAAACCTAAACATCTATTGTAATTACTCTGTGGTCACAAGTACGCCTCCTCACACACACACACACACACACACACACACACACACACATACACACACACACACACATACTCACAAACATACACACACAAATACACACGCTCACTTAAATGTGTCACCAACACGTTTATTTGAGAGCCAACAGAAATGCCTTCAGGGTAGTTCCCATGGTCCAGGTCTTGAGTTGCAGTGACAGACCAGGAAGTAAGAAAAGGTACTTGGCGTGGAACTGATATCTGTGTCTTTCGCCTGGAGAGGGTTCACATTCACAGTTGAATGATGTGTTCACATGATAACAGCCTAGTTCAAGTTGATGATTACCAAGAACTACAGCACTGTGGCATTAAATATCACATTTTCAAAATAGCTCCTTGTGAACCTCTAAAAGCATGCAGTTTGCACACACACCCTATTTACAAAAAAATCCCTTTTTTGAAAAGGGTACTTACTGTAAAATAATCTCACAATCCCACAAGATCCAATTTAGCTGGAAGGGATCCAACCCAATTCCCCAATTGGATGCCCTCCAGCTAAAATAAATATATGTTGTGTTTCCTTATTTCATTTTTCACAGATGCATGTTTTAAGTCATGAATCTGAATCCAAAGGACGTCATTGATAAGACTTCAGCTGCCGCAGGTGTTTGTATGAAACGGATCTCAAGCCTCCTGTTCATGCAAACCCAACCTGTCAGTCCGAACGGACCAAGAGAAACGTTGATTACTCTTCTGCACACAGCAGCCTTTGTTGTACCTCTGGAGTTTACGCAATCACACAGCGTCGCCGCCTGCGCTGAGGATTTGAGTTCACCCCGGGCAGTGTTTGACAGCTTTAACCCTCCCTATCAAACTACAGTTTGTCGTATTTCCCTGAGCATTCACTGATGGCGAAATACCCCAGCACTCACCAGCCTCTGGTGTGAAACATGATACAAAAGCTTGTAAAGATTGAATTTAACCCATGGCCTTATAAACTAAAACACATACGTAAACTAAACTCACAGTTGTGAAAACACAGTTTCGGTGCAGAGACAACTGGGAATTGTGATGTCAATCAGAAGGAATCCTGAACTGTACACTGTACCTAGATGGTTTTAATCTGCAGATCTCAAAAACGGAAGTGCTGATATTCTTCCCTAACAGATAGTTATCATCCACTCTCACAACCAGACTATTCTAACCGGCAGACCTCAAGTACAGCCAACATGCAGCATCAAACATCAACTACCACCACAACATAATCCTGACACCTGCTAGTACTGGTTGGGTTGTTAGAAAGTATCAAGCCCTTTATAGCAGGGGCACGTGATTAGCCAGGAACAGCTAATTTGTTGCCACAGGGTAATGGTACACTATCAGACATGGGCATCAGCTGTCTGCTTTGACCAGCTTATCTCTCTCTCTCTCTCTCTCTCTCTCTCTCTCTCTCTCTCTCTCTCTCTCTCTCTCTCTCTCTCTCTCTCTCTCTCTCACTCTATGTTTGTCTGTCTATTTCTGTCTCTCTCTTTTTGTCTCTCAATATTTCTCTGTGTCTCTCTCTCTCTCTCTCTCTCTCTATTTGTCTGTCTCTCTACCTCTCTTTCTATTTCTCTCTCTTTTTGTCTAAATCGCTCTCTCTTTGCCTCGTTGTCTCTGACTCTATTTTTCTCGGTCTTTTTCTGTCTGTCTTTCTCTTTCTCACTGCCAGCAGCAGCGCAGCAGCCATTTTGGGACTGATGCATTCAACAGCTGGTGCTACAGCCAGGCCCACGGGGAGGAGGAGAGAAGGGAGAGAGGAGGAGGAGAGGAGGGGGAGAGGAGGGGGAGAGGAGGGGGAGAGGAGGGGGGAACTGACAGAGGAAAGACAGGACACAGAGCATGTCGGACAACAGGCAGACGGCCAAATGGGAAAACAATGTCTGGGGAGGAAACTCTCCTGCCTCCCCGATCATACTGTACATACATACATACAGGACGTGAATACAAGACATGATTACAGGACGTGAATACAAGACATGAATACAGGACGTGAATACAAGACATGAATACAGGACATGAATACAAGACATGAAGACAGTTCACGAAAACAGAGCCTTAGAGTACATTATTGCAATACATGAAACAGTACATGAACACAGTACAGTACTGTGTCTCATCATTCCACCAGATTTTCTGAATCCTGTCCTGCCTACGGCTTTGCCCCAGCTTGAGTTCATGTTTCTTACCTGCCCTGGTGTTTCCCTGCATTCTCTCTGTGTGATTTCCTGCACCTGTGTCCTGTCATGTGTCTGTGTCATGTCTTCAGTTTGCTCATTTGTTTATTTCCCTTCTGTGTTGTTTGGTCCTTGTGTGTATATGGTTCCTTTCTAGGTAAGTCTTTTGCAGTTCCTTGTTGTGTCATCGTACATGTGAGTAGTCCCTTCGTGTTCCCAAGTTTTGTCATTAAACACCTTTTAGTTTTGATCTTGCCTTGCCAGCCTCCCTTTCGCCTTGCGATTGACCACTTTCCACACTCACCCTGACAAGGCCTCTGAGAAGCCTAGGAGTAATTGGCTGTGCGCTGTCTGTTTTGGAAGCCTGAGACCAGACTTGGCCATCGTTCACAGGGCAGTGTCGCTCCCAACCAGGTGTGGACACACTGAGACAATGCACCACTTGTGGCTTTTTAGATCCACAAACTGTTCTTTAAAATGGGGTGTGAAAACAGTTGACGCGCACCCTTCTCTGTGTCTTGTTCTGGTGTGTTTACACAGAAACAGCCAAACGGGTTTCAGATGGTGGAAGGACTCTGTCCACTCAGGTGTTTATGGGCACTGGCAGGTTGTGGAACGTTTTTCTTCAAACGGGCATTGTTGAGCCAAACGAGATCCTCCAGCCTTTAAAGCAAACTTCACATCTCATTACCTTTGCTCCAGTGTTCATCTGTACATGTTTAAGGTCGTTTGTGGACCATGTGTCTTGCCCGTGTTATATATATAGGTCTGGATGAGAGAGTATCATAGGTGTGGCTTCATGGGAACATGATTCAAATGCAGACCATTCTTAGGGCGGACAATGGGCACGGCTGCTGCATGATTGCCAAGGAAATGACGTGTCTTTGCGTGTGCATTTTTCACCCCCCCCCGCCAGCCTCTACCTCCGCAACCAGACCAGGCCACAGATAAGCTTAACAATAGCTTTAATCAAGACCCAGGGTGGACAATCCCGAGCCTCCAGACCATATCAGAGCTGGGAGCAGACCTAGATCTCCAGGACCCTCCAGGACCCAGACTTAATCACTTGAGTGTATTACCCTGTAGGCTGCTATTCACTCACATAGTAGCAGCCATATAAGGACTCAAACTGTTTAAGGAAACGAGATAGATTGCAAGAGTTCTGAGAGTGAAGTGACTTCTCACTCAAGAAATCACGGAGCACTTTTAATCAGTCAGATCAGATGGTGGACAGAGTGAGACAATTTGTACTCCTTGAGGTTTTTCTGTTTCTTATTTTTTTGTTGTTGCCTTTTTTCATCATAATGGAAACAAAGCTCCTCTCTATTTCAATTAAATTATGAATGTGACTTTTTTTATGAGATGAAATATATTGAACTTAAGGTAACAATGTTTATTCAATACACAGTTCATCTGTGACCTGAGCAGATGAATATTTCTGAGGGTCGAGTGGATCTCCATCTCTGAGGGAGATTTCGGGGTTACCGATGAGACACTCACTTCATACAGACCTGGTTGGTATTCAATATGTCGCTCATCCACCATAACCTGATCTTCCAACCAGCAGATCCAGAACACAGGAGCTTTTCAGAGGCTACTTGTGGTTTCATTACATTTGATTAATTTGACAACTTTTAGATGCTTTAATCCAGAGTGTTAAACAGTGCCGTGGCAGCAGACAGAGGTGGGAGTGTTACAAGCAGTCACAGAGGGTTTGACAGAGCCCACAGATCAACAACTAAAGTAATGGAAGTAGTGGTAGAAAAGGTGATAGGAAAGGTATAAAAGAAATAGAAATAACCATAGAAAAATACAAAATATGCAATATATACAAATACAAGAGAAAAACAACAAAATACAAAAATACAACATACCATAAATACCCAATGTAAAAATGCATAGGGCTGTGCATGGGGTAAAACAGGGTTTAAACAAGGGATGATACACATTAATAAAAAACATTTTAGCACATTTCACCAACCGTCTCTGGAGGAGGGGATCCCTCACTGAATTGCTCCTCCCAAAGTTTCTTCCATTTTTTCTCCTGTAGTGAGTTTTTCTGGGAGTTTTTCCTTGTCTTCCCTGAGGGTTTAGGTTGTTTGAGGGGCAGTTCTATGGGCGTATGTGAAGCCCTCTGTGACATGCTTGCGTGTAAAAAGGGCTATACAAATAAATGTTGATTTGATTTGAGCACAGGTGACTCACAGGGAAAATATAACCAACCTTAACACTCCAGCCTGGTCATGTTCACCAGCCCTCTGTATCAGTAGCAACACCAGGACTGCATCTAGTCACACTAAAACAAGAGAGTGCACAAAGACGAAACGTGATCCAGTGTTTTATATAAAGCTTTGCAGTGCTGGGCAGGATTAACAAGGGGGAACATTGGGGCTTGGCTACATCGGAGCCCAAATCCAAGACTCTGGAGTCATATGAAGCATCCATTATTTGAATATGAGTGGCAGTACATTATTGCAGGCTGCTAGCTTGAAATCGGAGAGAGACACTTTCAGCTGAGCAGCAAAAGAGCCAAAAGAGCTCACAATATCTGGGCCGCCTCTTTATATCAACGATCCGCGTTATCAGCGTTCATCACGTTTCATCTCTTTCCTCTGGGATGAAAAACCAAGCGGCATTTGCTGATCTCTGCACTGTGTGAGTGGTGTGGTCCTTCCCTAGTTTTTCCAGAGAAAGCTTGTCAGCCTACGCACTAATAACTCCCTTATCCACCTCTTGTAAATCTGCCCTCTTAAGTAAACACGTCCCCGCCGGCGACACCGCAGCGCGTGTGCCTGCGGCCGTTGTCGCCATGGTACCCTGCCTGTCAGTGGCCAAGCACAGTGTCGCCATGGCACCATGGTTTTGAAGCTTTCCCTTCTGTGGCGACGACAATCTGCAGCCATGCATATTTGGGAACACCTACATTCTGAAGGGTGTGGTGGGGGTGCCAGGCGGCAGATTGTCTGACGGGCATCTGCAGCGCACCACACAAAACCATCTGGAAGTTCAGACTTCAGAGGGGCCTTCCAGAATTTCACATGACATTAAAATGCACTGCAAGCACACTGTAAACAGAGCTTTATGTAAAACATGGCAGAATGTATGGGTCAGATCAAATGGATCGTTTTCAGAATTATTTTTAATTCTAATATAGTTCTTGATCTGATAATTATCTGCAATTCAGTAGTGGTACACTGTGTGAGTAACTGTAAAGAGCAACCATTGACCTGTTTATGTGTGTGTGTGTGTGTGTGAGCACGCTTGCATATGTGGTGGGGTTGTATAGGGAGTACCAGGATTGCTTTCTCTTTCAGTACCGTACAATATATTCAGTACAATATATACAAGTTTATATTGTAGCTATGCCTTCCACTTTGGCCAGGAAACCTGTTTTATTAATACTTTTAGAAGCATGCCAGCCAGAGTGACTTATTGCCCATGAGAGCCAATGTGAAGGTGCATTGTCAAAGACTTTTAACAAATAAAAAGAAGGAGAGAAAAATGAAAGAAAAACAGACTTCCCCTGTGGAGCGAGAGCCTAACTAGCCCCAGGACAGAGGGAAGGGAGAAGGAGTAGGGGAGGAGGAGGAGTGGAGGGGAGGTGGGTGCTCTAAACCCAACCTACTGCTGTGTGTTCCAGGTGTTGTTTTTTAATTAGCTATTTCGTGAGCAATAAAGCATTTCAGTAACTTTCTCCCGTAAAGTGCTTTCATGCCGTCTCTAAATGATGCAATTACCTAGTCATCCTACTCCAGAGAGGTGAAAGGGTACAGGCTGGCTGGACCCTGCAGTGACAGACTGGTGTTTATTTTTTTTTTCTCTTTCTCTCCTTTTCTCTCTCTCTCCAACTCTCTTTCTTGCTAACTCTCCCACTCTTCCTCTCCTTCCTTCCTTCCCTCCCTCTCTCACTAACTCTCTCTCTCTCTCCCCATCTAACTCTCTCCCTCTCTCCTCGTCCCCCTCTTTTTCTCTCTCACCCTTTCTCTGTATCTGACTCTCTCTCTCTCTCTTAATCTTTGCTCCTCTCTCTCGCTTTCTCTCCTCCCTCTCTCTCCCTCTCTCTATGAGACTGTGGGCTCACAGTAAGAGGCCTGTTGGGGGTTTCCTGGAGTATGTTTTCATTTAGAAATCCAAACACCATAAGAGAGGTAGTAGTTTTACACAATAAACGTTCACTTTAATTTCATTTTCAAACCCCCCTTACCCCTTACCTCTTTCCATCTACTGTGGTTTGACTGTGTGTGTAACATGTTGGAGTTGGAGAATTTAGGGATGGTAATGTTTTCTTTGATGTGTGGAGTAAGGCAATTTTTACAGTAGTTTTTGGGACGTTGATAGCAGGAGAATCTGTTGACATTTCTAACGATTCATGGTTGCGATAAATCTGCTCTATTTAGTTTGCGTCATCGTTTGAAATTCGGTAAATAACTCATCAAAGCATTTATTAATGAATGGTATTATTTTGGGGGGGATAACGATGAGGCATAGGGTTCAGTTACCATGTCTTGCCATGGCAACCTGTCATTTCTAATAAATGTATTCTCTTACACACCCCTCGAATAGAGATTTATGAAAGGGCAGAAGGCTCCAATTACAAATGCTGATGAGCTGTGTGAACAGAAACTGAGATGCTGTTATTTTGAGGGGAAATGGGAAATGTTTATGTAGTGTGGAAATTCCCCAAAGACTGAGCGAGGTCATGACCAAGCTCGGTGTTGGTAAGCTAAGCGTGTTAAGACGAGTAACACTAACCTCAAGTCATTTGCTTAAATTAGACGAAACAATTCACAGGAGGATTGTGAACCTCAACTACAAGTTTAAAATGTCAAGACGTGGTCTGAAATCAACATAGATCTCTGCTTGATTGGGAGCAGGAAGACCACGGAGCAGTGAATGCTTTACTAAGTAGCTTACGTTAAACTCCATGAAGTTACTTGATTACCAGGCACTTGGAAAAGTCAAGGTGAGTAAGGAATGTGGTTTAATGGGCTACCTGGCTGTGTTTTTATTGCATTTGAGACGTCGTCAGTGCCTGTCAGTGTTCCAGCAGAAATTTCGCCAGAGAACACTGAAACAAGCTGTTCGCTATATCGCAGGGGTTCCCATGGGAACTACTGCAAGGGTGTGTCGGCACCAGCTCTCATCGGCAGAAACATCAGCAGCTGCAGCAGCCTACCTTAACACACATGCACGCACACATATACGGCAATAATACAATGCCAGTCTTAGCTACAGTACAGAACCTTTTTCATCCCCCCAGAACAGGCCTCCCAAACACAGGCTATCAACACCAGCGATTACCCCCGTCCCACTTGTGAAAGGGGCCACTAGAGACAGAGGGATCAGGGTTCCTGAGAAGTCGGCCCTGCAGTGCTAGTTTGCACACTTCCTCTCCTTAATGGAGAACACATATTCCCTGAGGCCCCAGTGCAGAGAGGCTGGCAGCAGGACGGAAAGCTGGCAAAGCCATGACGGGAGAAGGTAAACATTGAAGAGGCAACACCCAGCCAATAAACAAACACATAAGCAAATCCTACATATGCTTGCTGTGGTAAATTAGCTATTAGGAAAAAATCATGTTTTACATATCTCAACTCAATTATCCTGTTGCAGGTGACTCTGTAATTCTTTGTGTTGTTTAGTAAGACTCTAGTTTCTAGAACATTCCTCACCTCTGTCAGTATGAACTGTAAAACATCTACCTCTCAAAACGATTTTCACTGAGACGCAGTAGCAGGAGAGATAAATCTTTCTCCAGCGGAGGGGTGTAAAATGTAGTGAACACTCTCCCAGTCTTCACGTGCTGCCCCCCAGATCCTAATCTGTCCCGGTCCTCTCAGCGCCCCAAGCGTGTCTGAACCCTGACCCCCATAACTCCTCCTTTGTTCTTAGCGATTTCCCTGATCCCTCCTGCCCCCTCTGCCCCCCCAACCCATAACCCACCCTCCCCTCCTCCCCCTGTCCCCGCTGCGCCATGCCCTTTGACCCCCCCAGCGCCTCTGCTTCTCTGCGAGTTCGACCTCGCATTCCTGTAAGGCACCCGGGCCCTGAAACACGACCCGCTGGTGAGCTCATGGACAGGCGTGGAGGCAGGAGTGAAACGATACGCGAGAAAAAAGAAAAAAGGAAGAAAGAAAGAAAGAAAGAAAGAGAGGAAAAGAAGAGAGGGAGACAACCATTGGTGTTGGACAGGCTTGAGCTGGTTCTGTTTGTGTGTGAGTGTGTGTGTGTGTGTGTGTGTGTGTGGTATCACCAGCAGGGTTTTTCAGAGGTACAGTTACGGTTTCACTGCACAGCGAGGAGAAGACAGGCGAGCAGAGTCTCTCTCTGCCTCGCTGGTCTGACTGCTGCCTGCTGCTTCCTGTAGACACGCGGCGGTCTCCTGCGCCCGCCACACGCTCCTGAAAGTTAACGAGACGCCTTGTTGTTCTGTGCATCCGGGAGCTGTCCTGGGATGTGTGTGTGCTTTCATGAGGTCACGACCCTGCAGCCTCGCTGACCCCGCGCTGACCAGCAGCTGCCTTCAGAGGGTAAGTGCCTCGCACTTCATAACTGTCTGACAAGAGATAGGTGGAAGGGGGAGGAGGGAAAGATAGAGAGGAGATGGTAAAATTAAGCAACTGACAACATGAGAGAGGATGAGCGACAGTGACTGAGTGAGTGAGAGTGAGAGAGATGGAGAGAGAGAGAGAAAGAAAGAGATGTGAATTCTCCCCAGATTATTGAGATTCAGCAGATGAGATGTATGAGATTCACCAAGACGCATCTTAATCACTGCAATCATAATTAAACCAATCAGTGTGTCTCCTTCTGGGGGAGATTCTGAGTTTTGCCTCACCACAGATTGCAAATAGACTGTCTGGAGTGATGGATCCACCTTTTAAAAGTTTAACAGGACTATTAGATGGAGTTCGTCAACATATATATTATTCAAGACTATGTCATGTCTTTTTCCAGTTCACTGACTACAGTTTACTGTTCTTCTCTTCAACACACAATGTATAATGTTGACTAGTACACTTAGAAACTTATGAGGTAGGATAACATGAACGAAAACTGAAAACTCAAGTGGCTAAAATTATTAAAATGTAATGACACTTAAAAAAATATAATTTTAGTTATTACTGAAATTACACTACTTAATCAGATTTGAACATTTGTTTGAAATCTAAAACTGTAATGAGGCAGTCACAATTATCTATTTTTCTACGCAATTAACTAATTATCTATTCAGAGTTAGGGTTTAATTGGTTTGAAGTGATTCTTATTGCTAGATTATGTATATATTTTTAATGGATGACGTGATACATGATAATGATCAATTATTTAGATGCTTCAGCCCCATTGCAGTTACCCTCAGTGTAACTACTCAAAAATACTGGGATTTTTTATGCATGGATGAAAGTCAAAGTTCATATGAGCCTGTCTTCATCTAGACCTTTGTGCTTCAGTTTTTCTAAATTGCGCTTTTGATCCCGTTGTTGGATTAATTCTAAACAAACATGCCAAGACTCTGTGTGGCTGCTGACACACAGTTTGATTGATGAACACTTTCCTTTAAAAGCATGGCTCATTTTCTTAGATGGATCCATACACTTGATGTCGTATTCACCTCGTCTGAATAACATTGAACTGCTTTGCTTCACACTCAGACAGCATAGAATTAAGATGTTTTCATTTTATTTTGTCTCGTGAATGTCATAAGCATTACTCATATTTACAGACATGGCCGTGCTTGCCAAGGGCAATGAAACTGTTGAAACAGCCCCAGAACCCACACAGCAAGCCAAATCAATCTAATCAATCCAATGACTTTTATTTTTTTTATTTTTAAATTCCTACTCATTTGAAACTCTACTTCAGCTCAGGTGCGTGGTGCAGGGTGATCTTTGTCTCTGACTAATATGGGTCTCTGCTCTCAGACGCCTGGGTATGGGACAGTCCCTACTACTGTCACATGACCAGCAGGAAACGTGAGCCATGGATGACACAAGTTGGCCCGAAGGCACAACTTAGATATGCTAAGAGAGAGGGAGTGTGGGGGAAGAAAAAGGGTAAAGGGCATGGAGAGAGAGACAGGAAGAAAGCCAGAGAAAGAGAGAAAGTCAGAGAGAGAAAGAGAGAGAGAGAAACTGATGTACTGTAAACTAAAAGAACCAGCACAAGGAGAAGTCTGTTCTTCTCAACTTCCCCTGCTCTCCTCTGGGCTGGAGGAGAAAAACGAAGATGGCCTACTCTGGAGGAAACATAAATATAACTAAATACCAGCACATAATACAATTACAGTTTAAGTGGTGTGCAAGGGTTCATTGAACTAAAATGTCAAAAAAAAAAGAATCTGATTTGCTACCTATTTTTTTAGATTCTAAATAAACATTCAAAGTATTGTAATAATAGCAAAACTATAATGTAGTGCAGAAATGTAAAAACATGTTTCAGTTATATGTAATTACCTGTACAGTACACAACTGTTTGAGCACAGTTCAAGTTCAATTATTTCATTTGTCAGGTACACAGAACAACACGAGGTCAGACTGGGCACTGAAATTCTTAACACTTCTTCTTACTTCTTAGCACAGTCACTTATATTCTCACATTATCTCAGAATCCACTTTCCACAGATCAGCACGCTGTCACACATTCAAAGGAGCAGAATAATATAAATAAATAAGGCTTTACTGTAAACGATTAAAAAAAGTATGCTGTATGCTAAATCTACAACAACAATAAAACCCTGGCCTGTTGTCAGGTGGTCCTTGCTCCAGGGACCTGGTACACACGACTGACTAAAGGCTTCAGAGAATCGTTTTATGGTCTGTGAGCAGACCAGCTCTGGAGAGACCATTGTTGTTTGTTTTGGAGCCTTCGGAAGGCGTTCAGGAGAGAACCATGGAGAGGTCAGACGCTTGCCAGCCAGCCTGGCCGTGCTTGTCAGAAAAGCTCCAGTGGTGCTCTGTTCCAGCCCTGGTGAAGCTTGCTTCATGCTGCTGACCTGTGACTCTCCCGCTTGTGCTTGGAGCCTCTCCCAGCTCCTCAGCCAAAGAGGCCAGACATCGCTCACATTAGCCTGACAATGCAGACGACCCAGAATTATGATTCAGGGAAGGAGGTTGAGAGATTATTCACTATCACTTAATAGCTGAGCACACATCCAAAATAAACTTTGTGGACTATGCAGCCCTGTGCTGGGTGATGCAGTACCCAGAGGCTGCTAATGATGACAGTGTTTCTGCACGCCTGTCCATGCTTAGCTACCTGTTGTTCTCCAGTTTCACCCCGACTGGCTCAGTTTGCAAAAGCAGCAGATGAAGGCTTAGCCGTGACAGAACTCACTTGAGGAGAAATCTGTTAACCCCCTGACCCCTGCTCTGAGAGGTGTGTGTGTGTGTGTGTGTTAGTGTGTGAGTGTGTTAATGTATGTGTGACCGTTTTAGTGTGTGTGTTGGTGTGTGTGTGTGTGTGTGTGTGTGTTAGGGTGTACGTGTGTATTGGTGTGTGTGTGTGTAAATGGGACTCACCATGTCACAATAGGGATGAACATGCTCTCTTTTCTGACTGTCTCCTCCTCCAGAGTCAGAAAGCGCTGGCCTTTCTGCCTCACAAAACCCAGCTAGCAACACTTTCACATGACCCCCAGACCCGGCCTGGAGCGACGCTACACGAGACCCTGACACACACCTCGGTTTGGCAGACTGAGATGATTCCCAGCAAGCCCTCCAGCCAAAGAGCTACTTACTTCCTGGCTTCCACAACTTTCCTGCAGCCTGAAAAGAAAATAAACTTTCCTGATTTCTCAGCCTCATCTATATTCTGTCACCACCAAGACCTGCCAGACTTGACGAGGAGACTTGACATTTTTTTAGTTGTCTTGTTTTCCAACGTCTTTCTCTCAAAGCAAGAGACAGAATTGCCTTTCAGGCTGCAAGGATGGTTATTACTAAGGAGAGCGAGGAGACAGAGATCCACACAGCATGTGAATCTCATCAATAACGGTGAGAGGGCATCTGTTTGAATAATCCACATCAAACAAGACGCCATGTCAGAGGAGGGTTATGCATATATTTTCCTGGTTATTCCTGTCCAACACCAATAAGCAGGCTGGATAGGCGATGAAAGCAGAGCAGAGGAGGAAGGAGGGATCGTTTTGATCAGCGAAAGAGAGGAGGACGCAAGGAGAAGAGGAGAGAGCAGAAGCCAGGATGTTGTTTCCTAGCCTCGCCAGGTCATATGGAGGATATTAGGCTTGTCTGTTGTTTCACCCCCCCCCTCTCTGTTTCATTCTCCTATAGTCTGACACTGCAGCCCCAGTGAAACATGACTCAGGATGAATGGAGCTTTTAGAGCTTGTCGTCCCACACATTGTTCTGGTATCTGGTACTTTTTTATTTGTCCGTCACCCAATAAAACACGCACTCGGCCATTTGATACCACTTGCTGACCCAGCCTCGCTCCCCCCCTCCTCCTTGCAGATAACCAGGCCTTTTTAGGATCCTTTTCTTTCCACTGTTACTTGTAATTCATAAATGAAGAGCTTGCCTCATCATGTTTGGCTTCTAACCTTGTAAAGCTTACATTCCCTCACTCCTCCTATCTCTGTTTTCAATGCTCCGTGTGTACCAGGACTTGGTGAATCACAGAATCTGAATGTGATTGAAACAGCAAATGTTTCTGTAAAGTGTAATGGACCGCTTCCATCCCAACCCAGGCTGAGAGAGCATAAGTGGAACAAGAGAACGCAATGTCATGTAACAGAATAACGCGGTGTGTTCGCGTTTTCCTTAGTGAGACCCAGCAGAGACCAAATTACCTGTGAGAACCCCATACCCAGAGCTCTTGTTTTGATTCTGTCTACTGTTCCTGAGGGTCGGACTCTTATTAGATTCTGTCTGCGTATCCACCCGCCGCTCAGACGAGCCCTCTGACAGCCTTCCTCCAGTCGAGTTTGGCCTGGACCCATCAGCTTCACATTCTCTCTGGTTATCCTGCCTGGGGGGTGGGGGTGGGGGGCTAGGGGGGTGGGGGGCCAGGAGAGGGTGTAATTTATGTTCTCTGCACCACCTGGATCTGGAGCAAACAAGCTTGTGCCTCCACGCAATGGGGGGACCAGCGATGCGAGTAACGCCATTAAAATCCCCAAACCATCTTTTTCGTAATTTTGAGTGTGTGGTTAGGCAGACAGGCTATGTTCTGCTGTGCTTGTGTTCCTGTGTGTGTTAATGTGTGTTTTTTTGTGGGGGTTGGTGTGTGTGTGTGTGTGTGTGTTGGTGTGTACAAGGCGTCTGACTCCTGCGGTTCTGAGGCAGTATCGGCTCCATTTGTTCAGCTGGTCCGATGCAGGATCAGGTGGCCGAGGTATCCCCTGAATCCCTCGAGTCCCTCTCCTTGAGGTGCCCCAACCCCCCCTACCCCCCCCCCCCCCCCGCACTCCAGACGGATCCCGTTTCCACCCCTTCAGCAAACCAGCCCCTGCAATCATCCCCTACTGTCATTTATTATGGCAAAATGAAAGATTCCAAGCTGTGAGTTCGTTTGCGTTGGCACCGACGAAGGCTCCGGTCATTCAAATTCCCCACATTTTACGACTGAGGACTGCTGCAAGATTATACACACAAATACACACACATAGAAGCACACACAGGCACACACACACAGGCACACACACACAGGCACACACACACAGACAAAAAGCCATAGCCTTTATCTCTTTTCTAAAACAATATCCTGGAGCAGGAGATGGCAGTGTGCCATTTGGTTTGACCCCCGTCAGGCCTCCCACCTCTACCCACCAACCAGCACCAAGGCCCTGTGGTGGGGCAGTAGAGGGCCCACTGGGACCTGGAACACCATGGGACACAGCACCAACTGCTGTCATTATGCAAATCCCCTTAGAACACCTGGCTTTAATCAATTATCCACAAGATATCTGTGTCTTTGCCTCCCACATGTTGAGACACGCATCCCGATAGCGAGAGTCACAGAGGGAGAGACAGGAAAGAGAGAGAATGGAGAGAGAGAGAGAAAGAGAGAGAGAGGCAGAGAGAGGGTGGAAAGAGACAGAGAAACAGAGTGGAGAGAGGGGGAGAGAGATATGAGAGAGGCAGAAAAAATATATATTGACAGGCACAGTTGGAATCAGCCAGAACAATCCCAGAGGGAATGTGAACAAGACAAAGCAATACAAGTTGAAAATAAGACGATTGTGTTTTAAGCACTTCTGTAAAATTGTCAAAAATACTGCCACAAAGAGAGGCACTGAATGACTGCAGAAAGAAAAAAAAAAGGCTGCTTATAATCTGTTGCTAAAATGGTTGCTCTCCATGAAACCTAAAGTCTATGAATACCAAAATAGTGCATCTGTCTAAAGCAATCTGAAAGGTGGAGTATTATATTGGCATGCATTATCAGAAAGGTATTTTCACATCCATAGAACTGTGCACATCCGTTTACACAACTGTTTTGCACGGCACAATTTTAAGAGCGCCCGGGAGTGGAAAGTGTTTTGCTTCAGTTAAATGTCACACAACACAAAATGTCAAGGGAGGAATGTGATTAGAACCCCTCACATCCTGGTTTTTGTGCGTTGATCACAAGAGCTGCAGCTTCGGTTTTCTTATCTGCAGATGAGAGAAGAAAAAAAAATCATTATATGGCAGAGAGGGGGAGTGGGGGGCGAGTTTGACTGGGGTCACTGTGACTGTGTATGGTACAGGATGTAAAAAGAGTGTTTGTTTGAGCATGTGAGCGTGTGTGTGTGTGAGGGCTGTTCACCCTCTCAGAACAGCTAAATGTGCATGAACATGGAGACAATATGTGGTCAGCTGTTCGCCTCTCCCCCCAGACTAATTCTCTGACGGAGAAATGAGGCCAGTGACCTTATGAAGGAATCTTCCCTGTCTCCTTCTGGCAGGCACTGAAACCTCCAAACACCTTACTGGCTGAAAATATGACCATGAGACTTGATGGAGTATCAAATGAAATATGGAGATTGTTATTAATTCATGGGGAAGTATGGCAGTGAGAAATATATTTTAAAAATTGTCTGGCGTAGTTGAGAGCAAATTCATAGTAGTCAGAATTTTTGTTCTTCCGAACAGTGGAAAAATATGGAGAAAAGTGCTGCAGCACATATGAACCAGGCATACATTCAAATGTGTGACTTTTGGACAGATATTGGCCGGGTCTTAACGCTAAGAGCTTCTTAAGAGCGTTGTAATCTGGGAAACCCGGCCATTAACAACAGTTCCAAAATAAATATGTAATTTACTGTACCAAATAATTGTCTCACTTTCTCAAAATACATGTGCAATAGTAAACTTTGTTTCTTTTAGTTCTTTCTCTGAAATATTTAATGACCTTGTCAGTTTATTTAATTCCAGAACAGAAATAGGACTAATTATTCAATCAATTGCAGAGAAATAGTTACCTTGTTTGACAACCCATATGTATGAGAACATTATTCACACCCTGCATTACTGTAACATGAACAAGCACAGTAAATTAGACTGGAAAAGTGTGGGTCCTCTCCAACACCTTCATGGCAGATGTTCTTCACCAAAAAAACATAGGCCTTCAGACAAAGCCAAATACACTACTGCTGTCAGCTGTGAGCATCTCTATGCTAAAACTTCCTAAATTGTTATCTGTAATTTAGGAAGTTTTAGTATTAGGGTTAGTATAGTCGATTATTTATTGTTCATTTAGGAAGTTTCACTTATATAAACTCAGCATAGATGTAAATTATGTTCCGTGTACTTATATGTTATGTTATGCCAGGTGCTTGCGTTGTCTTGTCTTAAGAATTGCGGTGCCCAGTCTAACCTTGTGTTGTTCTGTGTACCTGACAAATATAAAGACTTGAACTTGAACTAAGTCATCGCAATGAGATTTCGGTTTGTTGGACGAACGCAAGACACCCCTTTTTGGTGGTTGTGAAAGAGAGACTGGTATTAAGGTTTCCCATCTGCTAACATTCGAAGCTCAATAGCGGCTAGCCTGGTTTCCCGTCTCGCTATTCTGTGGAGAGTTATTTGAACGCTGATGAGTCGGGAGCACGGAACTGGAAAGACCTTGTCTGGCGAGAGGCCTTGAGCCGCTGCTGGAAGACTGTCAGAGTGCCGAGTCATTAGAAATGCCTCATTTTCACTACGCTCTGTAAACGGCCGAATGGCCTCCGTCTAAATTAGCCCAAGTCTCCGTAGGGGAAATTGAATCGGGTAGCTAATAGAAGGGAGAGCTTGAGGTGACGTTAACATATCTGTATGTTTACTGACTGCTGGCCCATTGAACTTCATTTAGGAAGAACAGGAACCTTGAGGTTTTGGAAAGGTGACAAGTTGCCTAAGCTAAACGTTTAAATGGCAAGGAAATGCTCATGTTACCGCTATTGCAATTGCCACCATCATAGCCTTAGTCAATTCCGTGTCTTAGAGTGGAACAAAGGCCGTTGTGCTGATCCATGGCCTTTGACAAACATTGGAAATAGGAAAGATTTGAATTGCTAAATCAGCCTCAGTCAGCTTGCTTCATAGCTGCGATCCAGAGAGCACCAATAATAAATGGTTTATGCTCTTAAAATGTCAAATTAAAACCTAGTTTGTGTCTTTTTCAGCCAAATAAATTCTGATAAAATGTAAACCAAACTGGAAAATAATTTGAATTAAGTGAAAACTCAGGGTTGATGTGTCTTCCTCTTCTTAAGTGTGGGTAGAAGTCAGAAAAGAAGGCTTGCTCGCATTCGCAAAATGGATCTGTATGTAGCATCTATGGTATTATCTTTTCTTTTATAAATGTTATTCACATATTGGGACATAATCTTTCTGGCATACTAAATACTTTGGCAGCATGGGTATTGGAATAGTATGGTAGATACCATATGCTAGTATGGGTATTGGGGCATTCTGCTGTAGATTGTAGATGCATACTCTACCAGTCTGGGGAAACACGTTTTCCCCTTCATATACTGAAACTTCTTCTTTCCTCATGTTGCTAAGACACTCATAACCTTTGAGTAATGGAGCAATTTTGCTTTTGTGTGGGTGTGTGTGTGGGTGTGTGTGTGTGTGTGTGTGAGAGAGAGAGAGAGAGAGAGAGAGAGAGAGAGAGAGAGAGAGAGAGAGAGAGAGAGAGAGAGGGAGAGAGAGAGAGAGAGAGTGTGTGAAGTATTCGGGCTGATATCAGAGCTGGAAAAATGGCACAGCGATGACACGAGTGAAATGCTGTAATTGCAGGGAAGAGGTAGTGTGAGAGTGAGAGCGAGAGTTACCTGACAGTCGCCTGTTTGTAATTAAATGCTGTCAGAAATCTTTGGCCGCGTTGAAAGATTAGTGGGTTGACGTGTGCTGGGCCTCTGTGTTTGCTCTGCCTCGGCACTAAGGCACACAAGCCAAAAACAACCACCACCATCCCGTTACAGCACTCTCCTCCCCTCTATCACTACTTAGATCTTTCTCTTTCCTCCTCTCTCAGTCCAACTCAAAGACCCTCTCACTCTTCACCCCCTATCCCCATATATACAGCACCCTCTCTCTCTGTCTCTCTCTTTCTCCCTCCCTTCCTCCCTTTCTCTCTTCCTCTCTCCATGTCTTTCTCTCTCTCTGTATAACTCGGCCTGTCTGCCTCTTGTGTTGTGCTTGGAATAAATAACAACAATGATTTGCAGGCCGTGTGTCTGAGGTGCTGGATGAACCCAGAGGAGCTTGAAGGGCTTTTCTGGTGTCAGCACTCCTATGACTCCTGCAAGCTACGTGTGTGTGTGTGTGTGGTGCGTCTGCATGTGTGTGTGTCTGTGTGTACAGACAACATAAAGAGCCCCATTGATAAGAACAAGTTCTTCTTGTTAACCTATCAGGGGAGCTGGGCCGATGCCAGCTCTTGAGTCCCGAGGCAGATTTCTACTCTACCCCGGTGTGACACAGCCGAGCCCCAGCTCAGACTTGCACACGGTAGGAGGAGCACACGTGGAAACACTCACATGCCAGGAGATCCAGCAAGCGAGGAGGGTCTGGAGCTCTGTCTGACCCTCCCGCAGGCTTTCACCTCTCAGGGCTGGGCCCTCTGTTTCACACTGAAGAACACTTGCATGTGGCATTTGTGGCATTTCTAAAGTGTCTTTCTGATGCATTCCACTTCACGAAGATACCCGATCCAGTGCTCAGGGGAAAACAGATACTCATGAGAAATACCTGCTGGCCTCGGTTGCCATAACAGGTTTCAGTAACGCAGAGGGGAATTTTAACCATTCCTCACACGTGTTTTGCTGTTATTTTCATTTTCTCCGAGGTTAAAGGAGCTCAGTTTGTTTTATTACCGCTGTGACTACAGACTGGACATCAGCTGCAGCCAACAGTTGTTGAGCACACCCGTTGTCAAATAAAAGTGACAGGATGAAGGTCAGGGATGAAACAAAGCAGGGTACTGTGGAGAGGCCTGCCAGGCAGGATTGTCTGCCCACCAACAAATTAGCTTGTTTTCACTCTTTTTCTGTTTGTTTAACAATCACAAGGCTGTGAATGTGAGACCAACTGCTGGTGAAATCGACATTCTCTCTCCGACACATACACATATACACACAAGCTTTGACTATTGGGTAAATCCAACCCCAAACCACATAATTAATCACAACAACAGCCACAACAAGTGGCTCGAAATGCCAGATTACTGTGGGCAGTGCACACTGAGGGGAAAAAATATGTGTTCTGTAAGCACATCAACATTACCTCCAACCCCAGCGTTTGTGCATTAAAAACTGGAGGATATAGCAGAATGAAAAAACATATATATCGGCTGAACATTACAAAATCTTAAAGGGATGATTCTCTCATAGCCATGTGTTTCTACAGATAGATTGTGCAAATTGTAAGGGCTTAAACCGCAGTTGCAAAGAATGTAGCACCCAAACCACGATGATGGCTAAGAGTTTAGTTTTCCATCTCTAAATATAACTTGACATAGCCTGCAATTCCTTTGATGTAAAAGAGCATTGGATATTTGCATGATGGCTGTCAACAGAGGAACTTGAGTGAAAATTATATCAAAAGGATTTAAAAAATATATAAATACCCAGACAAGCGTAAATCAGCATAGATTATTTGACGTTTAGCTTCTACACTATCTTTGAAACCAATGGCAAACTGTTCCCAGGCATACGTCTAAATGTAGTAATAACGAAATGTATGCCCCAACTTGTCTCAAAGTACATTTGATACGACAAAAGCCTAAGAAGTCCAGCCTTGCCTCAGAATAAAGGGGAAAAGTCCAATGCCCGGAATTGTACCCATGGGCAAACTAAATAACACTCACATCAACTCGAATAGATGTACCACATACATTTCTAACCGTGCAATCAGGGACTTTGCCAAGTCAGTGAATGTAGCTGATCAGTCTGATGATACGAGAGGCTTGCAGCGGTGAGGCTTGTTCCTGCACTATGAAGTTATTTGATGTTCATGACTCTGCTGGTCCCTCGTTAGTTATTTTCAGACATTCTTGTAATTCTGTTTAGAAAATTGTCTGTCTGTGGAAAAAAATGGAAATCCAGAAATATCTAATCCGCCAGCCCCTAATAAATCCCAGGAATGAGAGTGTCTATCCCGTGAGATTACAGTCCATCTATCTCATAGGCACCAATTACAGTATAGTATCGCTGAGGGAAAGTAAAAGATGAGTCCTTTACAGTTTTACCGGCCTAGTGTTTGTGTGTTGACATGAAAACACAACTATATCAATATGACAACATAGCCTTGGGGGTTGCCAGCTAGTGCAAACATGTACTTGCTGATCTTGCGGCGTCCTCGATCATCTTTTACTGCAGTTTTACATCCCTTCCCGGTGAGAATTTGCACCATTCACCCTTGACTATTATAGGCCTTTCTCCACTTCTCCAACAGTGTAATTCACACAAAGGGGTCTTTATAAATAACTAATGGTGGCTAAAACAAAGATCTCTATATCTTAACGTGAGGTGGCAGTGGGACAGGTGGGCTGGCTACGCTGGCTCTCCCAGAGTAATGTAATTAATCTACTTTGTGCCATGTTAAAGGCACAGAGGCACACTGGAGAAAGAAAAATGAAAAGGGAAAGTCATGAATTATACAATGATACTAGCTGCACAGCTACTGACCTTAGCTACTTTTCCAATTTTTTATTAGATTTCCTTACTTTTTTCTTTGTCATTCTTCTTCACTTTCTCTCGTGGTAGGCATTTTTTTTTTTATTAGAGGGCACCTGACACAAAGCCCCATGCACTCTGTCCCTGTGAAGGAGCAGGGAGGTGATTTTGCCATCTCTCTGAGAAACTGAGAGGAGACATATTAGCCATATGTGATTCATTTATGATGCCATGCTTCAATTAATCTGCGCAGGGTGACAGACGCCAGGGCTGGGCCCGGTGCCACCTGAAAGAAAGAGCGATGCACCAGGGTGTCGTCACCGCTCCGTGAGGGATGAAGGGATCAGACAGATCCCTTTCATCAATAGATCTGAGGTCATCACTCAGCACCGTGACCAACCCCATCTCTCCTATCCTCCATCTTTCCCCCCTGACCGTCTCCGTCATCGCTTCTCTTCCTCCTTTCTCTTCATATTCCTTCTCACTCTCTCTCCTCTTGTGGGGAGATGAAATGGGCTAGTTAAACGGGAATCTGGACCAAGGTTCTGCTATTCATCTACACTCTGAGTGAGATGTTGAGTGATTGGGAGTGGGGACTAGATGTGGAGATCTGGGGGAGACAGCCCAGGGATGTTTCCTAAACTATTTCTAACTGGGGAAACTAGCCTTGGCGGTGAGTGGACGCTGGAGGGAAGCGGGATTGGTGAGGATTTAGCCGCGGAGAGCAGATGGAGGTACAGATTGGTATGTACATGGTTATTGTCTTAGTGGAGCCATATGGGGAGAACATTTGCAAATATCTGTTGTGTTTTTGTCAACAGAACTAGAAGAACTGGTCTTTTAAATGAAGGATCAGCACATACAACACGACATCGCTAGACACAGAAGTAATTTTCTCCACATCAGTACAACACTACAGTATGACTGTTATGATTTCTTTTTTTTACAGTTACAATTTTAGAATCAACAAACAAAACAGATATTCTGGACTTTTATTTGGATGAAATGAACACATCTTCAGGAAGACTGGTTTATTGTTATTAGTTAGGGTCTTGTTTTAGTCAAGTCAGTAAGGCTGAGCAAGGGAACCAAGAACTAGAACAAGATAGTCAAGCTACTGGTCAAAGGGAGTGGACTCACTTGAGCTTCCAGATCACAACAACAACAACAGCATCAAACTTCTGTAATCAGAGGATTAGAAAACGCCTGACAGTTTCAAGCACAATTTCACCTGTGATCTGGAATTATCCTCAATCCTCTTGTAGTGAATATAAGACTAATATTTAGTCTGAGGACAAGACAACATATCCAATGCCCATACCCTGTGAAATAATAATTGTGCATCTCCCTAATCAGACTTTTGACAGTTTTAGTTATAACCTTCCACAAGGAATTAGCAGATTAACAACAAGCGTGCTAATCCACTCTCACTCTCTCACTAATTCTGAATGAGAGCCAGACCAGCAGAAAGCTTCAGTCGTAATGAGGAGAATCTCTTTGCTACAGATGTTCTCCAGGGGTATAGAGTGAAGCGATAAACAGTGAATTTGGCCAGGCAAATTAAATTGCTTGTCTAATTGATGTCCCGACTTTCTTTTTTGTCTACATTGCTGAAGTACGCGGCTTTCCCTATCTTCTTAAAGTGAGCATCATCCGTCATTTAAGTACCGTGGATGTCTAATAAATAAATCCCAGACGAGGTTGCAAATTCACATTAATTATATTACAACAATTTTATAACTGTTTGGGGTCATTCAGCTGTCAATTGGGTGGCGGCAGTCTTCACCCTTTTTTAAATAGTAGACAGTCCGATAATGAATGTTCCTGTGAGCAGTAAACACTGAAGAAAGGACGTTCTAGTTGTGAGTGTGATGGTGTTATAAAATGACCATAAATAAACATAACTCATGATGTGAAAGTTGATAAGAGACAATCAAAACAAACACCAGACAACAATCTAACAAAACTAACGCATTGACTTATCAGTTCTTTGGTCCTACCTAGTAATACTATCAGGCCCACATCTGATTCAACTAACACAACGTTGATGGTGGTTGTGTTTTTTTCCTAGCCTGCATCGGTCAGAATACATAACTCGGTTACTCTTCAGTTTCTCTAAAAACAGACACACTGCAAACAGAGTGGCAGTCCTTTTTCCTGCGCTTTTCAACTTGTTTTGCCCAATCGTGCTCCTCAGAGTAGCCCAGCAGGAGAAATCAAAACACAAGCTGTGCATACAATGAAAATTCACAAAAACATAAATGGCTCCTTTAAAACCATTGCCATTATGTCCAGGAACTGCTTAAAAGTAAATCATACTGTACGAGCTAGGGGCTGGTCTGGAACTACAACCTGCAGTTATCTTGGTCTTCAGGCGAGATGGTTTGCTTTATGTTTTACATTTTGCATTTTCATTCTTTTAGCATGCACTTTTATCCAAAGCAACCGACAAATACCACCTACTGTAAGTAAAGTGGAAGATGACAAATCTGAAGTGTATTGCTCTAACACTACTGAACTATTTGATTCACTTTTTTTTTCACGCAGTCTCTTCAAATCACAGACTCGTCAAATCATAAATAGCCAGCTCGCATTGTTCAGCGTGTGGGTAAGGGTTGGTGAAGGACGATCTGGACAATAGCCCTTCAGGACAGAGAAACCCTCACACAGTCTCAGTATGAAGTGTCTAGCCTTGAGGGTAGAAGCTAGAGCCCACATCCTCACCAGTACAGCCAGGCTAAGACTTCCTCTCCCTTCAGTTCAGAGGGGGAAATTCAGCCCAGATGTGACTTCAAACAGAGGGAAAAGCTGCAGGGATTGAAGAAGGGATAAGGCCCATCCTTTGCGTGACCCTCAGACCTGTTCCTGGCGTGTATCTCTTTTTCTATCCCTCTTCCCTTTCTTTCTTCTTTATTTCTTCTTTTCATTTTCACACCCTCTCTGTCCGTCTCTCTTGTTCTATGTTTTGTTCTTGTCTTTTCTGTTCCAACAAAATCCTTCTTTACTTACTGTTTCTCGGTTGTCTTCTGTCTCTCTCTTTTGCTCTCTCTCTCTTTTGCTCTCTCTCTCTCTTTTGCTCTCTCTCTTTTGCTCTCTCTCTTTTGCTCTCTCTCTTTCTTTCTCTCTCTCTCTCTCTCTTTCTCTCTTGTCTTCTTCCTCTGTCGCACTGCCTTTACACTTAAATCTTTTTTCTCAGTGATCCTCTCTATCTCCTCGCCTGATACAGGGGCCGGGCCCGTCAGTGGTTGTAAAGCCTGACATTAGCATGGGGCTGCAGTGGAAGAGATGAAGCCATAGCATTCATGTAGCCTCACAATTCTCATCTGAGAAAACTCACTGAACACTGATTGAGCACTCTCTGCCTCCCAACAGTGTGAAAAGAGCTTTCATCTTCAAAACAGACTCCAGTAACTTCTCGTCTCTTTACTGTAACTGGACAGAACAATGAACATAACAACCCCCATGACTGAACATGTCAGGGAAAAAAAGGGTAGCAGGAACATTTAATAATATTCATATTGTGCACTTAGAAGTGACAGTTGGAAATTTGACTTGCCTCTCATGAGACTTTACATTACGAATGCAGGTATAGAAAGTTGATTGGGATTGAACTGACAGACTTAAACATGATTACCGCGCGAAGATTAATGAACATATTGATCGGCTGAGAGCTAAAAACTTAATCAGCTTCCCTGCTCCCTCTGAAGGAGCCTACGGCTGGTCTCAGTCCATCTCTCCCTGCCATAATCACACCAACACCAAGCAAAACAGGAATGTCATACCCCAGTCATCATACTGCTATCTTACCAATCACATTCCACGTGTTAAACAGGGATGTGGAGTTGCTTTGAAGTGTCCAGATGTAAACATACCAAGAGAAACACGCTAAGCTAATGATGTCTCCTGGGCCTGCTGTGTGAATGTGGGTGAAGTAAACACCAGGGCCAAGGGCCCGTATCTTTGGCCTCACTGTAAGCTCTCAAACAGGGTTACTTTCTGCCGTCCAGTCAGAAACAGCCACCATGTTGGACTTTGATCTGACCTCAGGAGCGGGCAACACCGGTTCTCCAGTTTCAGCACAACAGTGCCGCTGTAAACATCACTCGCAAAACTGACAGAGAGAGAGAGAGAGAGAGAGAGAGAGAGAGAGAGAGAGAGAGAGAAAGAGAGAGAGAGGGAAGGAAGAAAGAAAGAAAGAAAGAAAGAAAGAAAGAAAGGAAGGAAGGAAGGAAGGAAGGAAGAAAGAAAGAAAGAAAGAAAGAAAGAAAGAAAGGAAGGAAGGAAGGAAGGAAGGAAGGAAGGAAGGGAGGAAGGAAGGAAGGAGGAGAGAGAAGGAGAGAGAAATATATTGACAGAGAGACAGAGAGAGAAGAGAGAAATGGAAGATTAGTCCCAGGTCTGATGCAAAAATAATATTTGGATTTATAAAATATGTGTAAAATTGGTATTCGTTTGAAATCAATACATAAAGCATGACTTCTAATTCAGTGATTCAAGATTAGATCAGGAATTTATCTTTAAGCTTGCTCAAGTGATGCAACGGAAAAACCTAAATATTACAGTAAACTGGAGTAACAGGACTCCCATGTTTGCATCTCTTAGAAATTCTTTTATTTTACATTTATATTACATTACTGATGACTACAATGAGCCAATCCCTTAAGTAAAGCACAGGAAAGTCACTTTTTTTTATACAAATTACTTGCTTGCTGTATAAATAATTCAGTTTAAGTCCTACACGGAATGTTGTGTCATAGATTAATGTCGGACCAGGAAACAATGCCTTAAACATCCCTAGACTTCAGACAACTATTCAAATAATGTTGAAATGTGCAATAGAACATGTCCATCCACTGCAAAGAAAAAAAACAGCACATGCAGTTTCCTCTGCATTCTTCACATGTCCAATATACTGTATAATTCATGCTGTGTACAGCGACCTGATTTATGAAGAAATTAAATATTTTAGAACGGGCACGGCAAGGCAGTCCATCTTTGTGGCATGGCAGCCAAAATTAAACATGAAAGGCTGAATAAAACCAACCAAGCTGAGGAGAGATGTTGATGTAGTGGCAGATTGGTATGGCATTGGGTGGATTCCGGTCCTTGGGAGGGAAGGAGAGGGATTTGAGATGTGGCCGTGTCACAGTGTCAGTTGTCAGGGGACCTGTAACATCTGTTTAAAAGTTGTCCGTGGTTTACATTTAATCAATCTGCTACACCAATATCAATGAGTGGGTGGCTTTTGTTTGTTTTATGTTTAAGATGTGCAATTTGGGTGAACTTGTACCTAATGTGTACCTAAATAATTATGGAGTAGACTCCAGAATGTAAAATAAAGCGATCTGTGATACACACATGCTATTTCAAACTCTCCTAGTAGTAGGCTGTACGTGTATGTGTGAGAGAATATGTGCATTTGTGTGTGTTTATGTCAGAGAGAGACAGAGAGAGAGAGACAGAGAGAGAGACGGAGAGAAAGAGAGAGAGAGAGAGAGAGAGAGAGAGAGAGAGAGAGAGAGAGAGAGAGAGAGAGAGAGAGAGAGGAGAGAGAGAGAGAGAGAGAGAGAGAGAGAGAGAGAGAGAGAGAGAGAGAGAGAGAGAGAGAGAGAGAGAGAGAGAGAGAGAGAGAGAGAGAGTGTAGGGCAAAAGTATGCTGAATCCGAACTTTGTCGGATGGCTGAATAGTCAAAAGACGTTACTTCGGTTGACAGTGCATCTGAAAGCTTTACATTAGGTGAAAATTACGCTGACAGGAATATCAATCCTTAAATGCCTTCGGCCTCATAGTAAAAGTTGATAACCAAAATGACATGAAACAAAAGACTACCAGGGGACCCATGTTCATTTCATCAGCGCATTTATAATTATGAGTTGGAGAAACAAATTAGGCCCGTTATATGCCTATATCTATAGACAATACAATATGTATCATATAAATACGCCCCAGACATGGCCAAATAGGCTACCTGGAATACAACTTGCTATTCTATGTTAATACCGGTGTGCGGGCAGCAGCAGCGGGGCGGATCTGTGGCTCAACGCCACCCCTGAGCTGCTCCGGAGATGCATTCTTTAGCAGGGAAGGGAAGGGAAGGAGGGACCGACAGAGCCAAAGAGAGTGAGACTGAGAAAGAAAGAGCAAGCGAGTGAGCGAGCGAGGGAGGAGAGAAAGAAGTGGTCGGTGCACCGACATCACTATCAACTGAACTTATCTAACGTAACAACTCTCCGGGATTCATTGCATTGGAGGCAATTTTTATCATCCCAAAAAACGGAAGCCGTCATGGCTGGGGCATCAAGCGGATACCTTGGCAAGTGCGCTTTCTCTGTTCCAGGGGATTCTAACGTGGAAACTCTGCGCTGTTTTGGTCCCACTGTAGTTGTAATGCATTTCCGAAGGTTTTGAAGGAATCGTGGCCGTAGGTTGAGCTGCGGTTGAACATAAAAGTGCGGTCAGTGTTGCGGACTCTCTATACTGGTCTCGGGCAGTATGCCGACTGATAGACTCATGGGTGGCAGAGCGCTCGGAACCGATTCGCACAAACAGTACCAAATGGCGCTGGATCGTTGCGCACTGTCACATTCCAGGATTGCATGAAGGACAAAGCGATAGAGAAAAAGTTTAACATTATTATGGGGTTCACAATGGATGTGGATATAGCGCAGTCTAAGGTATGGTGAACTTAAAGGCATCTTAACACTGAATCGTTATTCATATAAAGCAACGACACCGAACTAAATGGTATGGGTACACGCTGATAGGCTACACCATGTTGGGTATAAACATAACACTTTAGCAATGACTGCATTTGCGATGTAAATAGTTGTTGTTCAAGTGGAATTTCGCAAAAGTGCGGACTCTAGGCTACTTATTTATCTGCACTTGCCGTAGCCAGAAGCTTATGGTTTACATAGGCCATGTAAGACTTTTGCTATGAATAAATTTTTAATCTAGGTTCAATCGTAGATCTGCAGTTTGTCATCCGGGCAGGAAAGGTGACCAAGTTGATATCAGAGAGATCAGATCATGTTTTAAATAAATATTTTAATTATTTATTCGTGCGTTAACTAATTTAATCGTGTCTGAGATCAATGCGCTACAAAGCGCACCGCTTTAATTCTTTCCTCCATTGCCAGCAAATAAAAAAATAAAAAAACTTGATATACGCTTGAGGTTTCAATGCACGGTACGGCTCTCAATCCCTCTTTGTAATAATTCATTCAAATGAACACCCCTCGCTGGGTAGGCTTTGATGTTTACCTGATATGCTTCTTATCGCCTTTTAAATACCCCATCAATTTAAAACTTTTAATTGCATTTCTGTCGTTAAATCCAGTACTTGGCTAATCGGATTTTGTCCTAGTGTGATATCACTTTGTTCATCTGTGAACTGCTCTCAGATGTAAAACGTCATTCCGTTTGCTCACACAAATATCTTGATTCACTACTTGCTCCCAAGTTGGTCAATAGAATTGCTCTCAATAAAATACAACACTTTCAATTTTCCTTTTAAGGGTTTAAGGGCATGTTCTGCCATTCAGTTCCGTTTTTACAACTGACATTACATTTAGTGGTCCCTGGCCCTTAAATACGTACAGCGATAATCATTTTAGATGCTGCTGCCGTGGCACATTTTTTGCTTGCTTATTTTCCCGGTATCTTATTTGATTAAATGTTGTCTTTTCAATTTAGAAAAGTAGATCGCAGATGTATTTTATGTTTCTTTTGCTTCATGTTCCATAGAATCCTTCTGCACAACAAACCAATTCACGTGAGAGCCGAGGCCCTTCTAACCCATGGTTATCCTGCCTGTTTAAAATTCTAGACATTCACGCCGTTATTTATTAAAAGTATATGGGCCTATTGAGCATTGACTAGGGGTGGCGCTCCTGTAAAATTGAAAGCACAGGATGACAAGCAGTATCTTTCAATCATCAGGGAAGAAAATGTGTGATGGGCTATAAAACCTGACTACTGCACGAGGGGATCCAACGCATTCGCATGGCCTTGAGGTGACGACTCCCGACATCTCATTGAAAAATAGCCCATATCGATCATTTATTGCAGGTTGAAGGACTAAATTATTTTCCAATCCCATTTCATTTGACAAGCTGCGTATGTCATTCTAGCTTGATGGAGAAGCTCAACTGGACTACTCCACCCCACCCTACAAAACACACACACACACACACACACACACACACACACACACAGTGATGTGTGTAATATCATGAGCTGGAGGTGTACAAACACCTTGTACTGTTAAGAAAAGACAGACTCAATTTACAGTAAGCACGTGTAGCAACATCGACATCAAAGTCTTCAAAGTACAAAGACAGAAAATTGCTTTTCACATTTGAGAAAGGTCTTGCCATATGGTGTAATGTTCCTTGGCTCGTCTTTGACTCTTTATGTTTCAAACAAACTTGACTTCTTCCTTTGTGTTCTTGTTGTTTCGTGGCATTACAGTGCTGTTGGAAGTACTGAGTGAACATGGTGTGCTAGCAGTGCTATTTTCTCCTTGGATGGCATAAAGGAGCCATGAAAGACTCCATTATATCTCTTAAACCGGATGTGCCAGAGCTGTCCTGCATTTTTATCAGATGGTTTGCCATTTTTGAAAGAAATAGCCTGTGCATAATTTCAAAGCTGTGGGAATCTGTGTGTCTGTGTGGGAGGGGGCAGGGGCTATAGATGTGTGTGAGACTGTGTGAAAAATGGTGTGTGTGTTAATCTTGAGTCAAAGTGTGTGTGGTGGGGTACGGGGCAGAAGAGGGTTCTGTGCCTGGGCAAGAGAGCGAAGCTCTTTTGACTGAGAACAGACCACCCCTGAAAATACTAATCCAGCCATTCTTTTGTTGGAACAGGTCTCTGGATCCAAATGTCACCCCCCTTGGACACTACCTCAGGAGGGGAGCAGGAGAGTGTGACGGGTGGGCGAGTGAAGCCTACGAAGGCTCACCGCTGCCAGGCTACTTACTGGTCCAGACTGGGCCCGCTGCAGTGAGACAGGACCCCTGCTACGGTCTGATATCTCAGCATGGATGGAGCCAGTCAGTGGAGAGGCTATAGCAGCAGCTAATGAGACCATTGCTCTTCAGCTGAGCACTGGCAATTACAGGGGGATTACCCTTGCGCCTTCCTCCCTTCTCCACCCTGTGAACTGACGCTTTATCAAACTCTCTTAAAGGACTCTGTCTTTATAGTGGATATACTCTATTGCCTTCTTTAGCCCATTGTTCAGGGAGGTGTGACCATTTTTTTTTTCCTTTGCTCAACTTTGTTTGTTTTTTGGTTTCACTATGGAGTTTTTACAGGCCAGACTGTGGAATAAAGACTGGGCCTCGTTTCTGAGATTCTGGCTGACGGTCCTCCTGAGTCTCAACATGCAGTTTAGCTCTGGTGCTTCCTGCCCTGTGGAGTGCCGCTGCGACAAAACGTACGTTTACTGCAATGAGCGGAGCCTGACTTCAGTTCCCCTGGGTGTTCAGGAGGGCCACAAGATCCTCTTCCTCCACAACAACCAGATCAACAACGCTGGCTTCCCACTAGAGCTTCACAATGTCGGCTCGGTCGAAACCGTGTATCTCTACGGCAACCAGCTGGACGAGTTCCCCCTTAACCTGCCCAAGAACATCCGGATTCTCCACCTCCAGGAGAACAACATCCAGACCATCTCGAGGGCTGCCCTGGCCCAGCTGCCCAAGCTGGAGGAGCTCCACCTGGACGACAACTCCATATCGACGGTGGGGGTGGAGGAAGGGGCCTTCAGGGAGGCCCTCAGCCTCAAGATGCTCTTCCTCACCAAGAACCACCTGAGCAGTGTGCCCATTGGTCTGCCAGAGGACCTGACTGAGCTGCGATTGGATGAGAACCGTATTGCCGTCATCGCAGAAGAGGCCTTCCAGAACGTGACGCGTCTGCAGCGCCTCCTGCTGGATGGGAACCTGCTGACGGACGAGGGCATCGCACCTGGAACCTTCCAGGAGCTTACCAACCTCCGTGACTTGGCGCTGGCCCGAAATTCACTCACATTCCCCCCGCCCCTCCTCCCCAGCCAGGCCCTGGTCCGGCTCAGCCTGCAGGATAATCAGATCGACCAGATTCCTGTTGACACCTTCTCCCAGCTCCAGGGGCTGGAGAAGCTGGATATCTCCAACAACCAGCTGCAGATCCTCACGCAGGGAGTCTTTGACGGACTTGTCAGTCTAAGGCAGCTCACAGTTCGTAACAACCCGTGGCGCTGCGACTGTGCCGTCAAATGGGTGGTGGTGTGGCTCAAGTCGTTGTCGGCCTCGCTCAATGTCCGGGGCTTCATGTGCCAGAGTCCGGAGAAGGTGCGCGGTATGGCAATCAGAGAGCTGACCCTGGATGTAATTGAGTGCCCGTCTGGCTCCGACGTCCTGCCCTGGCCCACCTTGCGCTCCACTCCCCCTCCGACCACCACCACCGCCATGATCACCATGACCACCAAGCTCACCTCCACCCCCATCCCCATGTCCACCCCCTCCTCCCTCGCCTCCCCCTCCCCTCTCCCGGCCCTGCCGCCTCACCCCTCTGGCCCCTTGCCCCCGTATGAAGACCCTCTTCGCATCTCTTTCCACGTGGTCAACTCCAGCTGCATCGAGGTAAGCTGGGACTCCTACTACACTGTCACGGCCTACAAGGTCACCTGGGTGAAGATGGGCCAGAGCCTGATGAGCGACGTCACACGAGAGAAAACGGTCAGCGGAGACCGACGCCGCCTGAGTCTGACGAGCCTGGAGCCTCGCTCTCTGTACCGGGTCTGCGTGTACGTCCTGGACACACTCAACTCCTACCGGCCTGGGGAGGATACCATCTGTTCCGAGGCCAGGACCAAGTCTGCCTCGACCAACTCCAACAACAAGGCTGCCGGGTCGGAGCAGGCTGCCCCTCAGGACATCAATTCCACGCTCCTATTGGCTGGGGTGATCGGAGGGGCGGTGCTTGTCGTCCTGGTTACGCTGCTCGGCCTTTTCTGTTGGTACATGCACAAGAAGAGCCGTTCGTCATCGACTCAGTGGAAATACAACCGGGGACGCAGAAAAGATGATTACTGCGAGGCGGGCACCAAAAAGGATAACTCCATCCTGGAGATGACTGAGACTAGCTTCCAGATAGTCTCCCTGAACAATGAGCAGCTTCTCAAAGGGGATTTCAGGATCCAGCCCATATACACACCCAATGGGGGAATAGGCTTCAGAGACTGTCACCTTAGTAACAATAGCTTAGCCTACTGCAAGAGCAGCAATGTTCCCAGCACCGAGTTCTGCCTCACGTGATATTGCACTGTTCAGGACAGACGCACTGCGTCCTCATTCACCACCCTTTGTTTGAACCGAAAGCAGACAAACACACACAAAACAATCTTAGTTCAAATATACTGTACCATATATATATTTCCTAGTTCTGTCTTACATGTAATTTATATATGGACGATAATGTGGAATTCTGATATCTTTTTTATTCTTAGTAAAAGAGATACAAATGGTTTTATAATCAGCTGGGGTTTGAAAGTTGTTTTATGCTCAAGTAGTGAACATGAGAATTTGTACAATCACTGCACGCTGGTGTAGTTCTGACGAACACTGTCAGGTCTAGACGGTTGGACTCATGAGGGCTGGGATTCTTTGCTAACCACAGAAGCGAAAATAAGGCCTTTGTGCAGAAACGAAGCAACCCCTTGCAGCCAGAACGGCAGTTAAGATAACACAGCGGTCGAGCAATACAAACACTGCTGATTAGACGACCATGGAAAAATAGCACTGGTGGTATTTTCTGAAAAGAATTGAAGTGCACTTTTCTCAATGCATCAGAGAGCATAAGCAGCCATTCAGGAAATTGGCATTTTTTTTCAGAGGAAAACAAATCAGACAACAAACTCTTTTCAACACCCCTTAGCCCGCATAGGATTAAGTAGACAATTTTGAATGTGGTAGGTGTTGGAGTAGGAAGGAGTACAACGTCAGTGTTGAGTTGAACAGCCTCACCTCTGTGAACTTGTAATGTTATGACAGCTGTGACCACTAGGGGGCAGTTCTCATTCAGCAAGGAGGTTGCCTGAAAGGTGTGTGTGTGAGACAGAGAGAGAGAGAGACAGAGAGAGATCTTACCACCCCAGAATCCATTACCTCAGCTGCATGGGTATTGTTTGAAGTGTTGTTTAGCTCGTCGAGCTACTTAAAGGTGTGGAATAATTTAAAACTAACAGTGGGCTCTCTGTTCACGGGGCCAATAATCCAGATTTTCTTCTACTCTGGGTTTGTATCCTGGGGACATCTTTGCCCCTGTGGGTGTGGGGGTGGTGTCTTGTCTGCAGAGTTTGTGAGGAAGTGATGGATTTGTAGTACCGTAGGAGATTAACTTACTTCAGTCTCCATACACTCATCAATCCTGTCTTTTTTTGTCGTTCTTTTGATGGTTAGACAAATGATTCATTCACAGCAACCATATTCTTATGTTTTCATTGGCCACACAGCAGTTTGATGAAGGAGCTGTCCCTCATAATTGTTCTCTCCATTGTCTGGTCAAGTCTGTGGGGCTGGCTATTTTGTTTACTGACTGATGGTCCAAAACAAAGCGGGGGCTCAAAATGGTGTTAGATTGATTCAGACGGAGAAAAAACAAAAAACAAACGAAGACTATTGACCTCTACTGATGGACTTACCCCAACTGATCCCCTTTGCTGTCCCGGACCTCAGATCCCTGTGGGAGCTCAATTAAAACCCAGTCTGGTGTGGCTGCTGCAGCTCTGAGCATGTGGAATGGGGTGCCAGTGAGAAGTCTTCATTATACATTTCTTACCCAGACTTCATTTGCTTTGACAAGATTTTGTTTTGCGTAGACGAGTTCAAAGAATTCCTTCACCCCTGCCCTTCTCCCTCAACCCCTCTTCCCTCTTCCCTCCCCCTTATTCCCTTTCCCTCCCCCTCTGCCCACCCAACCCCATCTCATAATCCTCATCCAAAAAAGGGAGAAAAATATGCAGACGTTATTTTCACTTGGCTGTATGAATCACTGTATTCACTTGGCTGTATGAGTCAGTGGCACCGACACAGCAACGACACCAATTTTAGCAACCCACTGAGAATGTATGGTTTGAAGGTGCAGGCTACAAAAGTGATTGTAATGACCGTGCTTGGTGTTTGTGCTTGAGTATTCACTCTTAGGAATCTCCTGTGAGGATTTACCATGAGGCAGTTGGTGTTGTGGAGTTACAAATACATACTCCTGGTTTTAGATTGTGTTCTATTGAAGATCATTACGAGTTATGCTAACTACAGGCTCTCCCAGGTTTTCCGTTTAACACCCAAAAGACAATTTCTCCAAATAGTCTCATTCCTTTTATATTACAGATATATGGAGCTACTGAAAAAACATTCAACATGGCAGTTGGTATTCTGAGGTTGTCAAAGCATCTCCATTTTTTGACCGACACACACGTGTCAGCACACACAAAACTACACACTACACACACTGTTACTGCTACTGTTCTCTCTATCACACACCTGGGTTCACCTGGGTTTACCTGGGTCCACCTGGCTTCACCTGGGTTCACCTTGGTTTACCTGGGTCCACCTGGGTTTACCTAGGTTTACCTAGGTTTGTTCCTTGGTCCATTTACGACTGCTTCGTGGTCCTCAACACTTGCTTGTGATACACATTAATAATCTAACCAATTATCCCATTACAGGCCTTGAATCCTTCATTTCTGTTGTCTGTATTAGCCTTGCCGAGACCCGGATTCAAACATTAGCACGTTAGTCATTCTCTCACATCACATATCCTAAGTGTAAGAATGTTGTAAGAAGAAAAAAAAGAGGTCCAGTTATTGCCTTACCTTTATGCAGCACTGTATAACTAACCCCAGACAGTTCATGACTTTTTAGAGATGGCTTAGAATCAAGAGGTGTGATACAGATGAGAGCAAGCTAATCGAATGGTCATTGAGTGTAAAGCACACTTTTTTTCATAATTACCCCAGTGAAAATAGACTTTGAACTAATGATAGAGAGAGGTCATCCATATAGGAGGAGGGGAGATAGAAGATAGGAGGACTGTGGCTGGGTGCCAGACTAGCGACGGGGAGGCCTCCCCTGTCAGTTTTTATTCAGCAAGAATTATTCTTAATTCTGAATTGAAAGAACACAGACTTCTTGATGTGACCAGTAGAATTATACCGCATTACAGACTGAGATGGAATGCAAAGTCCAGTTCATTACTATTTCAGGCTTTGAGAGAAATGTTCTTAAAGCTCATTGATTCACATCGAAATAATTATGCCGAATTACAGAGAGGTCAATTCACCCAAATGGATGAAATGTAATATGTTTAAGTTGTCTTTTCCTCCACTACCAAGTTTTTCATTTGAGGGAAAACCCCTATTTGCAAGTATTTATTTGTGCTCTCACTCAGACCATAATCTCATATGCAGTTTAATTGATTGAATTACAAAATATCTGGATATAACACTTATCATACAACAACTGGGTTGAAAGATGCATTTCAGCTGAGAACAATAATACAGACTGTTCATATACTGTAATATTTGAAAGAATACGTGTGCTGAAAATCAACAATGCATGTAATTTGGCTATTTAGGGAATACCTGATATTATGGCTTTTCATTTTAGACATTGCATACAGTTAATGACATAAACCAATATGCTACTTAGGAACCAAAGTTACATTTCTGTTCTCATGTTGAAATATTGTTGTTGTCCCATGTATGTGCCTTGAGGTTAACTTACAATGTAAAATCCTTGAAAACCTTTAAATGTTTTTGCACAAAAAAATGTATATAAAAGTAAAGCTTTTTGCAAATAAAAAATCCATGGGATTTGATCATTAATTATCATTATTGTCTCAAAAGAATTGTTTTTTTTTTCTTTCAGATCCAAAAACAATGCACTTCTGCAGTGCTATTCTAATGACCGTTACAGTAATAATAGTTGCTGAATTGTGTTTTAAACATAACATACTGACCTTCAGTTAGTTATAAAAACACAGTGAGTTTGATGTGTTCTTTTGGATTGTGTAGCCTGTGGGATAATATGGTATGACCTGGCCATAGGTTTAGCTCAGAGGTTAGAACATCTGACTGCAAATCAACAGACAGTAGGTCGAGGTTAAAATTGACATAGACGCTGTGGATGAAAGCATCTGTAAAATGATTTTCATGTCTAATTCTGAAAACTGTTTGAGAGGATAGCAGGTTTGTTTAGTCCTCTCTGTGTTTTTTGATCAAACAATTAGGATTTCTGTCTGATTTCTTTATTGTGCCGAGTTGTGTTCTTACTCCCACGATTTATGAAGCAGAAATTAGTGAGAGCAGTAAAAACCCTCACCATAGAGCTTTGCTAAATATAGTCCCGTCAATACTTTCAACTTTTGTCTGTGTATCAAGGACAAGGAGGCTACATGTATTTTGAAGAATACTCACAGTCTGGTTGCAGGCTGTTTGTCCTCATGCTCAGGGGCGTGTTCAGGGAGTGGCCTGGGGGTGCATGTACCACCCTTGGAATCTGATTGGCCACCCCAGGTGTCACCCCGCTATTTTTACCTATTATCACTGGGCGTGTTCGACTGCATGCAGCGCCGACAGCGCCGATAGGAGGCTGACTTTAAGCAGTACACACCGGTTAGAATGTTTGTCCGACTTGAGACGGCACCAATGCCATGTCACTGTGACGTGTGAATACCGCGAGAGCGATTCGTGAGCAGCCTGTTGGGTCAGCCAGCACATCTTCTCCAGAGCAACTGCACAGTCTGATGACGACATATAGGTATATATGTCATATACCATCCAGGTATAAATCTTAACCAGATGGGTAATCTTCTTCAGGTTATACATGTCAAAAGAAAGTTTAGAAGAAAAAGTTTAGAAACTTTTTTTCTGAAAATATTTTTAATCTTAATTTAATATATTTTCTTAAAACAGCGATGGAAATATTTTTAAAGCTCAATTTTTTCGGCTCCAATTTTTGGGATCAGATTTTTGCCATTCGAATTTGGGCAGCCTGAGTTTGTTCTGTTTGAATTTCTGCAGCTTGAATTTTTGTTTAGTTTTTTACATTGACATACATTTATATCTCAATTTTAGAGTGAAGAGGTGAATTTAAAACCAACAAATTTGGTGGTGTTTAAATTGCAATATTAAGTATACCATGCCTTTTAAAATTCCATAGTATCAGGCTCTGGTTGAAGCTACATCTTCAGACACTGTACACATTCACACACAGTTCATTCATTCAGCAGACCCTTCCATGCTAAGCAACTTGCTAATATAGAACGCATACAGTACAAGATCAAGGATCATCAAAATATTCAACCAGGAATTGGCTTTGAATGTGTCAGCCGGCCAAAAACTGTGGTTGTGGTCCAACCTTGCGCTGCCCTCAGTCTGCTTTAATGAGAGTGCATGGTGAGGGCCTGCTGCACTCAGGGATAACGAGAGTTAGGCCGGGTCTTTGGTTTGCTGATCATTCACATCCGCAGAACTGGATTATAATAATTAAGTACAGAGAGAGTAGATCTATTGAGGATCATCACCTTGCCCCTGCGCTCTGAAATCATAAGGACATGTTAAATGGGTGGAGGCTTGGTTGCATTGACTGCTGTCCCTGAAAGGTTGAGGATTTTGCTGTGGAACATTTTTACTTTTTGATAGTGGAAGGACAAATGGCATTGGGTTGATGCCTACATTTTCCTTTCCATTCAAGGCATCACAATCCTTCTAAAGGAATATGCTGCTTTGATCCTCTTCATGAAAAAAAGATGTGTAGAGGAGCAGTAACAAGACCAAAACATCCCAGAGATGCCACTTTGCACAGTTCAGGCACAACAACAATACATTTTTGAACTACAAATACAGGTATCTACGTTCAGTATGTGTAGAGAGACAAAGGTTTGCTTCTACCTAAAAATAATCTTAAAACTACAGAAAACAGACACACATATGGTACTCCTTCGGAGTAAAAAATACAATATTATCTCACTGATATGTCCTATAAATTATGGAACATTATCAGTATAATTTACAGTAAACAAAACGAATCCAACTTCAGAAAGGCTTCCGGTCACCCAGTGGAACCTCTCTCGCTCCTGAAACCTTCCCCACTGCATTCCCAAACACAACATTTTTGAAAACACATTTTGTGTTTTTCCTTTCAAAACTTCACACAAATACAGAGCAGAGACCTGTCATCAGGTACTCCTAAGCCTAATTTGTGACAAAAATGTGTTTCAGTGTAAAATTGTCATCTAAAAGCCATCCTGGCAGGAGCAGTCCCCAGAGACAGGCATGGTGGATCTGAGACTGACAGCAGCTCATGGTTCTCTGCCTTCACAGCAACATCAACACCAGACTTCTACGCACTATAGACCCCTTCTCTCCAGACCCCCTAACCCTCACTTCTACACTACCAACACTTCCAACTTTAACCTAAACGTTCAGTTTGGTCGGTTGGTTCATGTCTTGTCATTGATATGAGACGCAATGTTAGGGAAGGTTATACACCACATTGTCACATGGACTGCTTAAAACACAGCACATAATGACTGTTATTAGCAATATTCTTCACTCAATTTGTGAGTGCAATGTTAACTGTTGACAAATCATTGTGGTGTTTCAAGCACTAGAGACTGGTTTTACCATGGGAACAGAAGCATTAGGAAATAATTGGAATAAATCGGGTACAAAGTCATACAGTGCTACTTGGTGTGAGGTAAACAGCCCTCTAAATAGCATCTGTGAGTTACATTTACATTTAGTCATTTAGCAGACGCTCTTATCCAGAGCGACTTACAGTAAGTACAGGGACATTCCCCCGAGGCAAGTAGGGTGAAGTGCCTTGCCCAAGGACACAACGTAATTTGCACGGCCATGAATTGAACCAGCAACCATCTGATTACCAACCCAATTCCCTAACCGCTCAGCCACCTGAATCCCTCACTTGAGTTAAAGAAGGGACAAAAAAAAACACAAACAGCAGAAGTTTCATGATTCTGATATTTTTATGCATGGCTCAAATGTCTCTATGGAAAACAAGCTAAAATGCGTAAAACGTGTAAGATTTACCTTTCCAACTGATTTAAATTTCAAGTTTCAATGAATCTCTCCCAATGAAAAAGTCATCCACTGCTAAACTAAATGTGAACCAACCGTTTAAATCATTAAAACACCACCTGTCTAGAAAACTTTGAGAAAATTCCCCAGCAGCCTTACTGATTAAACTTTAACTCTGTTTTCTGGATGCAATGCAGTGAGGTAGGAACTCTAAATATGCTGGGTTATGGGGTTAGGGGGCACTATTTCTGGTGGGATGAAGCATCTGTGACCTTGACAAGGGAAAGTCCGCTGGAAAAGATCAGTAATGAATGGAGAAGTTGATGAATAGAGAAGGGGAAACATTCACAGCTTTGATGAGGGAACTCTCAGATGTTTCTTTAGCTTTAATCTTCCGAGAGAAGCCGTCACATTGATAATCAAGATCAGTAAAGTATATATAAATATAAATATGTAAAGTTCCAGTCAAGTTATCAGGTTGATTAGAATGAAAATAGGCATGGAAAGACAATGAGTGAGTTGGCCTCTTACTGTCCATCTCAAATAATTAGATGTGTATGGCTTTCAATTATAAACCCTATTAATAATGTATAGATACAAATGTGTTAACAAGTGATAATATATACTTATTTATAAAGATATCACTGAATATATTTACTGATGACACAATGTACAACAAATTGACTATTGGTAAATTGTCATTTAATACTTGTTCAACTTTTTAAGTTGCTAAAAAATCCTGCTATTGATGGACATGAATGTTAAATTAGAAAAGAGGATTGAGGAGAAAAGTCTTGAATTAAACCAGGGCTTGATGTTGGGTAGAGGTGGCATCGAGACCGCAGAGCGTGGACAGAACGGAGAACTCTTTTCTCACAGCTGGTGAAAGCGTGTCTCGCGGCGGCTTGAATCTAATGAAAGGCACGCTCCCTGTCGCACGGCTCTGGTCTGGGGTGCACATTACATGTTAATGAGTTGGAACAAAGCAGACAACAAAGTGGAGAATCCAACTGCCAATTACGCATATGCTGCAGACGCCACTGTTGCTCCCATACAAGCATCTGATAGGCTTCCGCTTGGCCCTCACTTCTGACTCCATCTACGGCACGTGGAGGCGCTCCAAGAGGGATCCATTAAACCCACAGACATCCCCAGAAACCACTTAAAAAAAGAAGGGACACTGATTGGATGCCACTCAACAAAAAAAAATCTCTCCATGTCTTTGTCGCCATGCCTCTCTCCCTCTCGCAATGAATCTGTACGCAAACACACAAACACTTAATGTGTGATTCAAAATCTATATGCTTCTTTCCTTTACATAAATATTCTGTAAGTCAGTGTTGTTCAGAATGACAGATGGAATTTGAAGAAATTGAAATAAGAAGTATCTGAACTCAAGTGTTGTGTGTTTCGGTGTGTTCAGGCAAACCTGAACTTAAGTCTGCTAACACCTAGTTATTTTGGCGACTAAGAAAGAATTGAACTGACATCCAAACCCTGTATGCACTCTCTGTTGAACAAGCAGTCCTTGCTGGACCTCATATGGCTGCATTGTTAAAAGTTCATTTTCTTCTCAATATGCAAACACAAAAATCAATAGTGACAACTCAATTTTCCCCAGTCTACGACAGCACATCACCCCCGCTCTATCCGAACCGCGCACATCTGCAGATAACCGACTGGACGCCTCTCTGAACGTTGACGAAAAGTTGATGCCAAAAGCAGTTTACTCTGCATCCATTTGACCTTGGCATGATTGCCTGTGAGGCAGTTTAATTTAATCAGTTTCATCCCTGGGCTTGGGGCTGCTGTGCTCATTGTTAAAGGGAGCGGGACTGAGAGCCGGGCCGAGCCACACACCTCCCAGTTCTGAGGAGAGGTTAGCGATAGACCAAGGCTCAGGGGAGTCCAGTCCCTGATCCACACAAAGGCCGCCAGACAGAGGAATTAGCTTCTCGGCAGGCATCTCCATCAAACAGCATCGTCATTAATTATGCTATCAATCACAGGCCCGCCGTGACGGGCAGATACTCAATTAATGGGCATTGGAATGCAGCTCCGGGTCTGTGGGCACAGTGCCAACGGTGTCCAGGAATGAGGAAGGGCGCTATGACATGAGGAGATGGGCGGATCTGTAGATGAAGTGGTTGAAACTACAGGCTACATGTTTTTGGGGGGCAAGAGGAAGGGCAGCATGTGCATCTTGCATTTTTCCTGACAGTTTTCCTGGGAGCCGAATCAGAATTCGGTTTATCTGCCATATATGTTATACAAACATGGAATTTACTGTGGCAAGGAGGTGAAAACACTAAACGTACACAAATCTTAAATTAAGTAAAAGTGCAAAAGTTTGACTATTTCTAAGAACTAAACAATCTAAGAATAAAACAAGAGGGTTGAGGGCTGAGGTTCATAGAGGGGGTGAGGTTGTTTTAGGTGCAGTTCTATGAGCCCTGTCTGTGAAGCCCTCTGTGCTATTGCTTGTGAAATGGGCTAAAAAGAGAACATTTAATTTAATTTGATGTACATGATGAGGCGAGAGACAGGTATATCTGTAGATGAGATGGTTCGAAACTACAGGCTTAGGATTTTTGATGGAAGTGACCCCTGCCTTTGAAAAGAAAGCTGGAATCATAACATACAATCATATATGAAACATAATTCATGAAACAAACTTTTGAAGAAAACCATCTACAGGGCATGGCTATGATGAGGGATTGTTGTTACAGATATAATCTGACCCAAATAAAATGTGAATGGTGTTAGAGGATGAACATGGCGGATGTCCAGCACACACGGAAATGCTTAGCGCTGTCGTTGGGCGTGCGTGTGACGAGTCACAGGCCAAACGTCGATGCACCTCCTCCCTCAGCATGTGCACGGCACAGCATAACGGCGGCCGTATAGACAGACCCAGCTGATAAATGAGAGGGTTGACTTGCACACAGACTGATTCATTAGATTAGTATTGAATGTGTTTTGTCTCTGCAAGGCACCACTCGTGATGGGGGGAGGGGGAGGACATGGGAGAGGAAGGGGAGGAAAGGATGGAGACAACTGCATATTGAGTCACTGAAACCTCCCCTGCAGTGAATGAATATGGAGCCAATATGGATGCTGACTTGGACTGGATTATTCAGGATGGCTTGGTCAATACAACAAGACACTATGGTGCTCTGATATTTATATAACAACTCTTTTTATGTATTCTCAGCCATAGCCATATTAAAATGGATGGCCTCAGTGAAAAAGACATGATGAGGCTTGTGAAAAGAAGTTCAAACACAAAATAAATATATTGATCAGATTCAATTTCAGACCGAAAACGGCCCCTTTAGGCAGTTTACAAATGGAGAATGTTTTCAATGGTAAATTGTATAGAAATCAGAGGTTTTATCACAATTCACCTATTTGACCAAAGAATAAACTGGTGAATTTTAGGAGCTTTACAGTAAAACTACAGCACGAGCTAACCGTTGCACTCTACAACAACACAATAAATTGCTGACACTAACAGCAACCGAAAATAAGAAAATACTGTGCTTGAAGAGGGATAAAATGGAGGTTGATGATTACACACATGAACGAGGTGTCATACTTGTATCTCTTGACAGTTGAAACAATACTTTAGTTTCAAGGGCTTTTAGATACGGTGTACATTACATTATAACACAGTGTATATTACTACACCCCAGTACAAATGTCCTCAATGCCTCAATGAGATAATAAAGACATTGTGGCCTCAAGTAAAAGGCTGTGAGTATGAATAAGGATGCTTTTGTCCATTCAGAAGCTAACAAAATGGATGCAAAACCCTTCTAGCACTCTCCATGGTTCCATTTGTCTGCCAGCAAAGAAGGGTTTGGATGATGTCCAAGAGGTCTTCATCATAATTTTCCACCGTTTTCTCTGTCAGACAGCAGAGGGTCCAAACCTTTGCTGCTTCTGTAAGCCTGTGACCAGATGTATGGACAGAACAGGAAGTGTCAGTGTCTACAAAATGACAAACAGTCCTTTATGGCCTTGTTACAGGTTACTATCGGACTGTTTTACAGTAGGCTAGTTACTGTAAGACAGTCTTACAGTAGGCTACAGGTCACTAAAATACTGCATTACAGTAGACTACTGGATACTAAAAGACTGTAATACAGTTAGGTATTAGTATACTACAGAAATGCATAACAGTAGTCGACAGGAAGGCCAAGTAGAGGCTAATGAAGTCTGATTATGTGGAAGGGCCTAGGGGCGGCAGGGAGCTAGTCAAGGCAGGAGAGAACAAGAGCGGAGGAGAGGGAGGACAGAGTGGAGGGGAGGGGAAAGTAGAGAGGAGGAAAGGGGGTGAAAGGAGATAAGGAGAGGGGAAGGGAGGAGAGGAGAGGGGAGAGAGGAGAAGAGAGGGGAAGGAAGGAGAGGTGAGGAGAGGAGAGGAGAAGGGAAAAGAAAGGAGTGGGAGACTGTGCCCTTGGTTGTACCAAGGCCTGAAACCCTTTCAAGTGGGCAGCCATTGTCTGGCTCATGCTCTGTAGCTTGGCAGATTCCGCTGGTCAGTCTGAGTCCATGACACGCCAAGAGCCATGCGAGGCAGAAGGTGCCAGGTTAGAGCCACATATTCACTGCTGCTAAAGACAACATTTGAACGTCTAACTGAAAAATGGACCTGTGGGCAGCTTTCTTTACTGCATTATTTTCCGACTTTTTCTGACAGTTGGTTATGGAATCTCTTTTTAAAAGGTGACTGAAAACTGGTGATCAATTACATGAGCTGTAAATTAAGGTTTTTATGGTGCTTTCAACAGCACTGACTAATATATCAATGCAAATTATAGCATGAAATTGTAGTTCACAGCCATCACTGATGACAAAGAATTTGGAAAATGAGATTGGTCAAATGAAAGAGAATTACTCAAAAAAATGTCAAAGCCCAGCTTGATCTGGAACAGTGTAGAACAGCTGTGAGAAAGACTGAGAATATCTGAATAGCGATATTCATTCAATGATTATAATAATCACAGCTGCACATACAGCCATGAGAAGGGACAGGCTTGAAACCTCGACCAGAAACATTTATACCTCGAAAGGCTGTAGCCACTTGGAACTGCAGCTGATCAGATCTGCATGTTGTCAGTGGGAACTGGCAAGCAATATGTATCCACATATCATTCAATTTCCCATGAACCTTCACAAGCAATCACTCAAAACCTGGACGAGAACCATTGCAAGAGAAATGTCCAAGGCAAAATCACACCAAATGCTGACAGCGAACATTTAGAAATCCCAGTGTATGATACCGAGCCTATTGCACTGTAGCTAACCCCTACATTTTTGTTTTCACTGTGGCCGATTTTCGGATTTCTCTCCGGAGAAAACACAACACACTCCTGAAAACAATCCATCAGCATGAAGATACTTTATGATTTTACTGCTTTCTCCTCGTACATATTGCTCTATAGATCTGAGCGGTGTGACACATCCACTAGCCTGTTCTCAGCTTCTGATATGACACCATGTATCCCAGTGTGACAGGAACACCAGCAGGGTGCTGAACAAAGAGACATTGGCACTGAGAGAAACCAGTGAGGACACACATAAATCGGTTCAGCCACGCTTTAACGTGGAACCCAGAGAAAGGCCATGGACACTTGAAATCAATAAGAACATCTTGTTAAGCAATTCCACCATTCCACTCCAATACCTTACTCACTATATGACTGTAAAGTTTATCCACTTTTAGTGCACATTGACATCGCTAACACAATTAGCCTCCCATTGAAAACATATCTGCGGTATGTACACCCTATAGAGCCCATATGAGAATGGACAAAACAAAATGGCTTTAAGGACAATTTGCTGAGTAATTGTCTACAAGGCAAATCTACAAAATCAGATGGTTTTCCCAGAAATCATCTTCTTTGGCCTTTGGATGATTGTATTTACTACAGCTAAAGGTTGCAGCAGTGAGCCATTCCTAGGATATCAGTTCTTGGTGTCATATTTTTGACCTTTTCTGTAGCAACACGCTGACAAAATATCACAGTCATGTTGAAACACTACCAGGACAAGAAGAGTGGCAGGTGAGTTGTGATAACACACGCACATGTACACACAAACGCACACTGCACGCACACACATTTGTATATAAATATACACAGTATACATGCGGAGTACATTTATGTAAATCCATCATATCTGTACGGTAAATATGCATAAATATACACTAGTAAATGCACAGTAAAACCCCTCCACAAGCACACACAGGCACACACTAACAAACACCTTCTTCTCTTTCTCTGGCAGTGGGACATGACATATCCCCAGTAATCCTGCTGGGGTATCGCGCTAGTCTGAGACTATCAGTCACAACCCACAGACGGTCTCAGCTCCCACTGTATCTTCTCCATGCCTGCTACAAACCCCTCACATCTGAGGTGACCTTATGTCTTCCAGTCTCTTCAAACACTCTGCAGACCATCCACGAAAGGCCAGCTCAGACATAAATCAGAAGTTGGCGAGTCGACAGAAGCATGTTCTCCTGACAAGCCTGCTGGTGTTTCGACAAGAATGATGGGGATAAAAATATGTTTGTGTAATCTTTCCAATCGGATTAAGTTTCCCCTTCCTGTTTCAGGGGCTGGGGTGACAGCAGTATTGTGTGTCACGGCTGAAGGCTCTCATAATGAATATGCTGCCGCCTCCTTGATAAAAAGTGTCATCTCCAATCTTCCACTGGATTTCTCTTCTTCTGTTATTTAATCCCAGCATGTCTGCATTTTTATTGTCTCAGAAAGGCTTCTCCGTATCTAATGTCAACCGAAATACACCGACACACTTTATCCTGGGGATATGTTGATCTGGGGCATCGTGCAAAGCTTTCGTTTAAAGCCTGGGAGTTTGGGACAAACTCTTCCCCTCACACATTGGGTGGCGAGGAGTCAGTAGCACCCTCTGAGTCAGGTGACCTTGTATGGTGAAACAGCCCAAGCTTAATAACGCATTCATGTGCAACATCTAACGTCTTCATGCATAACTTAACCTTTGTCAACGTCCACAGACTGGCTGGATACAGAACGTTGTCAGTAGAATTGAGAACAGGGAATAGCTGTAGGCCATATCCAACGGAAACCCTGTTACACCTTAGTTCCAGGTGATTGTATTCAGTGTTAGTAATAGGTAATCGCGTCTTACGACAACACTAAACCTAACCCTAGCCTTAGCCCTACCCCCTTCCTAATATTATTAGCACTTCTTTACTTCTAACATTATTAACAGTATTATAAACACATATTAATGTTAATAAGCATCTTATAAGGGCTTTATTACCTATCCCATAACCCTTATTACAAACACCAGGAGCCAAAGTGTTACTGAAAATCCTAATGATGTTCTCTTTGGTAAAATGAGGAGGACACAGACTTGTAACTTGACAAATGAACCGATGGTTTGCAGCTGCACGCAAAATCATCCATATCACCCCCAACCCAATCTTAATACAACGTTTAATTCATCGTTAAAGTCTAACATTTCACAAGATGACAGTAATTACTTTCTATTCAGTGTGATATGCAGCGCCCATTATTTTAGCCGTGGCACAAATCATGCTAACTCATCCTCTGTCCTTTCAAAGTACACTTGAAATTAATGAATGTCCTGTCCTCACAATTATGGCCCAATTATGCAGCATTAATGGTCTTTTATATTATGTTGATGTGCAGTGTGGTATGGTTGCACCCATCTAAACATACAGACACACATGTGGAACCAGGGGTATTCTTGGCATGCCACCGTCAACATTATTCCAATATTTTGGCAGTGGAGTGTGGAAAGGGTCAATTAGAGATGCTGTTTTGACTGTGCGCCATGAGAAACTAAGCTAGTCAGTGTGGTGATCCTTTTAGCTCTCCTTTAATTGGTTTCATGTTCAACACAAATCCAGAGTTGCTGGGCTGCAGGGGTGATTCTGCATAAGTAAATTAAGAAAAATATTTTGTTTGTGTGTGAGGGTGTGTGTGTGTTAGTGTGTTTGCTTAAGTGTGTCAGGGCCTGCTCGTACTATATATGCCCCTGGATTTACACACATCACATTCATGTTTGTGTGTTTCCAAGGTCTAGCCTTTTGTTCAGTGACAGTGAATGTTGCCTGGGTGAAAGGCAGATTGGAAAGTTCTCTGCCTCATGGTGATGTAACAGAGTATGTTACATCATAAACAGTACCTGTGATCACTGGAGGGTTCCCAGATAGCCCTCACTCCACTCTCATGTACAACTTAATTACTCTGTGTCCCAACTGACCAGCTATTGGCCGCCACTGTAATCTATCATCCAAATGCACATCTGTTTGGCTCCCTTTTCAGTCCCCAATTAATCTGCTGGACTTGTTTAACACTACATTTTCCAAACTATTAACAGGTTTACATCAGACCTAATTAAATCAATACATTTATTTATGTAAAAAAAAAAAAAAAATGTGTATTCAGTATTTCGGAATTTGATGACGGTCCTTGGGTAATATATTGCCACTCTATCTACAGCCCAAATTAATTTGAACAATGTGTTTTCATGTATCCGTAAACACCATGCCCATTATTCATATAGCGTTTAAAGACTGTGTTTTTGGTCAAAATGATGACATTAGATAGAAGCAACACTTGCACGTCACAGTCAAAGCATTGAGTAATATAAACGATGCAATCATAACCTTATGAATAAAATATACCATAATTACAAATTTGTATATAGCATTATGAATGTATTTTACATTTAATTGTGAGGGCACCTAAAAGTTTGCCCGGAGGTCATCATTCATAAACAGCCTTCATCAAAAGTTTGGTATCTATTCGATTTAACGGCAGAACTGTCTCACACTGGGAATTCCGCAGTTACTTTCTATTGATCATATATGTATATAGTCTTAGAGGAAAACGAGCTTGCGAGAACAAAATATCTGATAGACACAATGCGTGTAAAATATAGCAGATATATCTGGGAGTTTGATAAACATCAGCGATTTCAGTCCATGTGTGAGGGCTAGGAGATATATGACAGCCTGACAAGTCTGAAATCACACGGGACGTGCCTTCCAAGACCCGACAGGAAATGAAATATGGATTGTCTGGATCCATTCACCGATGACAATCAGATGTTACAGTAGACAGTACTGGTATGTGTGTGTTAGAAACAGAGAGAGAAAGAGAGAAGGAAAGAAATAGAGCAATACATAGCACAGCTACAATTAGAATATCATTCTATATTTGTGTTTCTTTCTGTTGCTTTGTGTGGCTTTACTGTGTTTGTACTGTGTACACAATGTGTGCAATGGTTTCTGTCAGCTTTACATGCCTCAGTGGATAACATCAGCTCTACCTGACCTATGAAATATCATTTTATATCCCAATATGTTAGACATAGAAGAAGAGGGACGAGGAGGGGAAAGGAGAGGAGAGGAGAAAGGAGAAGTGAGAGGGGAGAGGGAAGAGGAGAGGAGAGAAGGGGAGGGGAGAGGAGAGGAGAAAAGGAGAGGAAAAAGGAAACAGCTGGATGACACATGCAGGGTTTAGCCTGGCTTGCTAAAGAGACAGACAGACAAGAGACACTCTCTCCCTGTGGGTAGAGGCTGTCTTCCTGGCCCTCTGAAGCTACAAATGAAAGAAAATAACACAATTGAGAGAGGTGATGTTACCACCGCGCCTTCTCCATCCACCCCCCCTCCCCATCCCCACCCTCCATTTCTACATTTTGAGTATTCTGTTGAAGTTAATGGAGGATGGATTATTATTAGTCTACCTACTGGCGAAGCTTATGTTACTGTGTGCAGGCATGTGCATCTTTAGAGATAGCTGACATTTGTATTCAAAAGCAAATCTAATTTTGTCTGTTAATTCCGTGGATATCAAGGGAGCCAGAGATGGAGGTAAACTACGATTAGTATTCCAACAAACGTTGTTTATGTGACTGGGAGTGGAGATGGACAGGGAGGTTTTAGGACAGCGATCCCAAGGCTCACACTTAATTGTTAAATCTTCAGTCGAAAGATGCTGTTCTCTGTGGAAATGTAAACAGAGATGATTGCATTTTCAATTTTGCGCCTGACCGACAAGCCAGTGCCTTCCAGCTTGGCGTCAGAAACCTGTAATTACAATGTGGATTGTACTTTCTAAAGCTTTTCCGTCAGTGGCCCAATCGAGGGACTTAGTAATGACATATCACTTCTCAAAGTGACGCTTCTACAAAGCACCCCAGGTCTCGTCAGGGACTTCCCATCATGAAAGAAAATCTTGACAACTAAAAAGAAAAAATCTCTGCAAAGAAATACGTTCAGCGTAATAAAAGAGGAGTTCTTCAGAGAATGCCAACAGACAGTCAGCCCATGGAGAGTGCTTGGCTGAGACATGAGAGCCACTGAACGCTGCTCCATCTCACCATGGTCTCTCACACACTGTGACTCTGTCTTGTCAGCGTTCGCATCTTTGCTTCTTTCACACTGCCTGTTCAGGGAGGTTGTGTGGTGAAAAACAACTTAATGGGAAGCTAGTTAAGACTTTCCCGCACAGGACTGTATCTATTGGGTTGGGGTTTAGTAAAGTACACCTGCTTCATGCCTCAGTTGTGGGTGTTCTGTACTCACCAGCCAAGGCAAAGTGATTCACCTTTTTGCTGCTTCTAAAATGCAATTGCAAATGTCAAATGTTGGAAATGTTGTTTTTGCTGTTTAGTTCAAATCTTTAGTGTGACAGAGGCTGCAGTGACAAAAGACATGAAGAGAATATGTTTGTTAGTGTGCTGTCAACACCTGGGAAACAATGTTACACCCGAAAGAGAGAGGAATAGAAAGAGAAGACAAAGACAAAAGAGAGAGAGAGAGAGTGCAATCATTTTTTTTCAAATTAAGAATCAATTGAAATATACAGGAGGTGTTGCTAGGCAACACTAAAAAACATTACCTCCCAGTCTCCCCCAAAATTCGGCCACAAATAAATCTTGGCAGTTTTGGTCTTGTTTATCCTGCCTTTTGCAAATCTATGAAAAGGTGGAGGTTGCCAGCTCATAAGCATAGGAAAATATGAAACCTGGCTCATACAAACTGGAACCGCAATTCATTGAGTGTTCATAAAAAGGAAACTGTAACAATATAACAAACACAATTAATTTTTATGTCTGGCCCATAAATTTGATCCACTCAACAAGAGTCTGTTGAATTTTATAGTTGTTGAGGCTTGTTTGAATTTCAAGCCTCAAATTAATCAGGCATTGCAGGTGCATAACGTAAAACGAAAACGGCTGTAGCTGCTCGACAACAACACAAAAAGCTAATTGGATTTTCTATTTTGTTCTTTGTAATTAAACAGTGGAGCTACGGATTCTCACTTTTCAATTTGTTTCATTCACAGCTGGTCTGTCTGTCTCCAATCCATAGGGCTATCATTTCAAGCACCCCAAACTTCATTAAAATCAAGTGAGTAACACAAAGCCACCTGTGTCCCTTTCTTATTTCTTCTCTCTCTTTCTTTCTCTCACACATACACACTCACATCCTATACTAACAACACATGAGAATGTAACATGTTTTCCTTTTCAAAATCCACTCATTAGAACTCACCCTATACTCAGTGATTGCTTGTTTGTGTGACAGGACACAATCTAGCAACATTACTGTAATTAGCCTGCATTACTGAAAATCATTTATATATTCTTCTTCTCTAAAGATGCAGAAAGAGGCCCAACAGCATTGTCTAGCGTTCAAATTATTTCAAAAATATACTTTTATTGAATGGGCACTAATTTGTTTTGGGCTTTTACTGTAAAAATTGACGAGCTCATACTACAGTAATGTACCAATTCAATTATCTGTCTAGTGTTACTCTTACACGAGTGATTCTTCACTTGAATGAAATGCAGCTAATTTACTGTAATAAAGCCAAATTGATTGTATCAGTCTCAATTTTGCATGTTACTGTAATGTCTTCTATTTTGAGGTCTGGTATTTTGTTGCAATGACTAGAAAAGGAGTGAGTGTGTGTGTGTGTGTGTGTGTGTGTGTGTTTGTGTGTGTGTGTGTGTTAGAGAGAGAGACAGGGAGAAAGAAAGTGAGTGAATGAGTGAGCTAGTGAGTGAGAAAGACAGAGAGAGAGAATGCTTGAGAGTAGGTGAGGTGAGTCATTAAGTGAGTGGGTGAGTGAGAGTGAGAGTGAGAGTGAAAGTGAGAGTGAGAGTGAGAGAGAGAGAGAGAGAGAGAGAGAGAGAGAGAGAGAGAGAGAGAGAGAGAGAGGAAGTAATTGAGTGAGCGAGCAAGCAATGGTAAGAGTGAGAGCGAGCGATGGTAAGAGTGAGTGGGTGGTCGAGTGAGTGAGTGAGGGAGAAAGGCAGAGAAAGCCACTACAGTGAGTCTTTACTGGGTGTTTGCAACAACATGCCTGCTCCCCAGAGCAGCAGGCCCAAGACTGTCCTGTCAGCCCAGAAACAGCATGAAGATGGTTATCTGGGGAAGGTCATGAGCGGTATCTCATTCTCAGCAGAGATGAGGCAGGAGATAGCCTCCGTCCTGTCCGAAGATCAGCTCTCCTCCCTGCCACGCTGGCTCAGTGGTGTCATAATGGGACTGATCCTATCACGGCCAGCCAGCACACATCACCTTAAAAGTCCATTAAGGAGCCATTTGGCTGAGGTACATGAACAAGAAGTGGAGTGACTGTGTTTGTGTGTGCATGCGTTTGTGTGTGTGTATACGTGTGTTTGTGTGTGTGTGTGTGTGTGTGTGTGCGTGTGTGCGTGTGTGCGTGTGTGTGTGTGAGTGTGTGTGCTTAGAACAGTCATTATGAGGTCAAAAGGAGAGAAGGTGCCAGCCAGTCAGACAGCTGTCATCAATGAATGCATGCGTCAGCAATTAAAACACGAATATTGCTTGGCACAGTCTATGCTCTATTCAGAAACACAGAAAATATATCAGAGTGATTTAGAAAGAGGAGGATGTCTAAGGCAGCTCTTGGTTACTAAATGTGAAAGACCTTTGAGTAAGGATTAATGGGGTTTAATGCAATGATGTGCTATGAGGGATTATGGCAATGGTTATAAATTGGCAAATGCTGAAATAGAGAAAGGTATTCATCACTATGAGTGCATTGTGTGGAATTACATTCATCACTCAGGTTTGGGTTGTCTATGATTCGTGTTTAGTTGCAAAATAGTTTCATTTTGTCTACTGAGTGATGACATCAAAAAAACAAAACAAAAAAAAAACATCAGCAGAATTTAACCCCTGGGATTGGTTGCTCTTTTTTCCTAAATTAAATTTGATTGGATCAGAAAAAAACCCTGTGAAGGTGAACTCAGTGTGAACCAGGAACAAGACGTTCTTGAGCAGCTTCTCCTCTGGATGCCAGGGCTGGATGCAGAGCCTGCAGTCCTGCTTCTGAACGAGCGCTCTGACCTTTCCCTGCTGACTAAAAAGAACAAACGTGTGTCAATTGTGAGTCTGTGGGAGATTTTCATCAATAATACGTGACAGGAGCGAGGGGATGAATAATACATCAAAGTGATAAAAATACAGGTGCAGTTTTGTTTTACTGTAGAGGAATGTAGCAAAATGAAAAATGTGAGAAATTTCAAAATGGTTTCCCCCCGCCCTCCTCTCCTCTCTTTCACAGTGATTAAAAGGGCAGACACACTCCACCTTGACCTGTGACCTGAATTCAAAAGAATCACAGAGACTTCATGATCTAATAGGATTACATAGCTGTCCTTTGGCCTTTGTGAGATAAAAAAACAGCTTGAGCTGTGGCCATTCAGCATCTCTCTCGATATGATCCCTTTATCGATCCTTACTTTGAAGCAGATCTGCCTAGTGAATGGAAAGCTGGAGGCAATAGCAACCAAAGAATGTCTCTACAATAACAATAGTACTAATTAAAAAACTAATAATAATAATGTAACAAACTGCTTTTGATTTTTCTCTGAAACCCAACAACTTCTGTTGATAGCTGAAGATAAAAGTCCATCAAACAAGGACACCTTGTCTATTTTACCAACTTGCCAAAGACATATTTTGAAGAAAGATGCTCAAATTACTAAGCAGTTAGACAACAGTTCTTCCCCATCCATTGCTAGCAATTGCAGGTTAATTCACGATACACTGCACAGCAAACTCTTATCAGATCATTTGAACAGATTTGAGAGGAAAGCAGAGGTAAATCAAAACATTTTAAAAAGAGAAAGATGTATTTGAGGGTATTCCTGCTTCATTGGGATTGAGACGTGTAGAACGACAGCAAATCTAAGGGAAAGAGAGAGAGAGGGTAGAGGACATGGACATAAAAGCCCTGGGGGGTATCGAACCCAGTCCCCTGCTATAAGTCCTGAGCATGCACACACTTAACCCCTGAGCTACAGGGCGCACATAAAACATCACCAATTTCGAACGAGTCAATCCTCAAAGCAGGTGTCTGCAGGTAAGGCCCTCTGTTAGCAGCTTGACAGGCTGACCCACCCCTCTCAGAGGAGAGGAGAGCAGGATGCAGGGAGAAGCAGAGGTGTTGGGCGGGAGGGGAGGGAGGGAGGTGGAGAGGGAGATGCCAGATGGAAAAGAGAAGGTAACAGGGTGTAAGAGATAAGATCCCTGTTCCAGGAGGAGAGGGACTGGCAGCCTTTTCGCAACACGTTTGAAGAGAGGGTGAGATACTGCACATGCTGGAAGCATTCATGCTGATGTGATTCTCATTCAGTTTGGATAGATAGATGACCTGTATGTACATTTACATGTAATAATGTGTTCATTCAGACGGAAGATAGATATAAGATCTCGTTACGAGGGTAAAGAGTGCAATGGATTTGTTAAATTCCATTCCTTTCCTTTCACTTCCGTTGAATTCCATTCCATTAACTTCTATTCCATTCAATTCCATTCTCGTCACCTCCATTCAATCCAATTCATATCCGTTCAATTTAATTCAATATACTTTGTTGATCTAAGGAAAAGAATTAACATGAATTGAATACTGAACTGAACACAACTCTGGACCTGGTCTCTTCTTGGTCTTGTCTCTCCACCAGGTCTTAACACTATATATTTTGATTCAGACCAGAGGATGGTCAAACCAGAGATCAGCATTACATTTGTTTGCCCAAAGGATTTCCTTGGAGGGAATGGATGCAAGCACACTACCCTGCAAAACAAAGGCACATCAGTAATCAGGAGAGGTTGAAGTCCTTGGACAATAGAGACAAAGGATTGAATTTCCCATTTGCTCTCCCAAAAGGAAATCTCGGGTAAGAGGGCTGGCTCCTGTCTCATAAACAGGGTATTGTGCGTTTGTTGCATTAGTAAAAAACTATAGTGACTGAATCAAGTGTTCACAGCTTCTCCAGTGGGTGTGGAGACTGAATATATTATATTTCCCCCTCTCTCTCTCTCTCTCTCTCTCTCTCTCTCTCTCTCTCTCTCTCTCTCTCTCTCTCTCCATCCATCCATCTTTTCTAATCTCCATCCCCCTTCCCCACTGCAGAAAGGTATCAATACTCATCCCCAGTGGACAGTTTGTCACGACAGGTAGGAATATAGATGCCAACCTGACAATCAGTTCACTGTGTGATTGTCTCGCCAACGCAATTTATCTACAGTCTTGATTTCAGTTTCTATTTGTGGGCATGTCCTTCACGGCTGCTGTTGCATCTGTCTCAATCAATATAGATGAATGCCAGGAGGTTATGGTGCCCATACACACACACACACACACACACACTTGTATAGACAAACAAATACACACACATGCAATAACGCACACATATACACACACTCACTCAAGCACACACAGCCACGCAAAGTGTTTAGCAGTAAGTCCAGAGGCTTTTGGAGAAAACATCTATCGAAGACTTCAGTTAATGGTTCCCGCATCCCCACAGAGAAACAATTAAAGGTCCCTGACATTACCAAAAGACCTGACTTCTAGCGTCAGGGCAAACAGATTGCTTCCAAAGTGGCCGTGGAGGTCTTGCTCTCTGGGAAGAAGGCTCATCAATCATTATTTACGCCGCTATCAGCGGTTGTGGGACTCCTGGAGGGACTTGGGATTGGTTTCCAAAACCTCACTGTGCTTCTTTACAACTTACAAGTGTGAAATAATCCCCCCTATCCAGCACTACTTTCCAACCCCTAACGTTCTCCCAAAGTTTCTTAGCTGTTTGCTAACCAGTATCAACACTGTGTATTCTTGACACGCTGTTCTCCCCAATCAGAACTTGTTATTAAACATTTGACATACAGTTTTACTTGAAAACTGTAAGAATATGTGGTAATAATTGGTTATTTCTTTGGTTGATTAAGCCAGTATTTTTGATTCAACTTAACCAATGTCTGGTCTAATGGTCTGTATGGCTCTTTTGTTGGAACATGCCATGTTGGGCTATTTACAGTAAATTAAGAACAGGTGCTTACCTCTAATGCAGAATCTGGTGATATCGGATTGATTGTTAGACATTTAGATTCATTGTTTTTTTTCAGGATATTCATTTTATGTCAACAAATATGATGAAAATTGCATCTCAACAACATTACCAACCCTACCTTTAAGTCCTGGTGTGTCGTGCCCATCGATGCAAACAATACCACATTATCACTAATAAAAAAAAAAAAACTTTGGTCAAACCTGATAATTACATGTTTAGTTTGATCTTGCCAACAGTGATTTCATGGTAGAGTGACTTGTAAGAACAAATATTAAACAGTCGACCTCCTATTGTTAATAAATTTGGGGGCAAACAGGGCACAATGAGAAGGTATGTATTGATGTTTGTGTAAATTTGCTTGCTAAAATGCATGTTTACAAAAATGTATAATAAATACATGTAAAAGTGTTACTGTTACTTGTAATAATGAATGGTTAGCTGCGGCATTAGAGTGTGTGCGTCTGAGTCAATGAGTTTCCTATTGAAATACCTGACAATATGCTGAGACAATTAAAATAGTTACAACTAAGTAAAGAATAGATAGGTCATCAAAAAACTGGCGTTTATGGTCACAGAAAGGAGGATTGAGCGTGCGTAATGTTAGCCAGATTTGATTAAACTTGAGTATCATCATGCACAGCACAGTGCAGCCCTAATGAAATGCAGTTAGCACCTTACCAGAAGTTTAAATAAATATCTTACTTCAAAAAAAGGACTCACTCACTCACTCACTCACTCACTCTCTCACTCTCTCTCTCTCTCTCTCTCTCTCTCTCTCTCTCTCTCTCTCATCTACATTTAGTCATTTAGCAGACGCTCTTATCCAGAGCGACTTACAGTCAGTAAAGGGAAATTCCCCCCGAGGCAAGTAGGGTGAAGTGCTTTGCCTAAGGAAACAACGTCATTTGGCACGGCTGGGTATCGATTCGGCAACCTTCTGATTAATCGCCCAACTCCCTCACCGCTCAGCCATCTGACTCCATCTCCCTCATCTTTTCTGTATCACTCTCTCCCCTTTTCTCTCTGCCACTCCCCCTGTCCCCGTCCCCACAGATGTGGACAGTGTCACCTGTCCCCTCCCAGCACATATCTGGGTTGGTTTCAGACCCTGACCTGGGCGCTCCAGAGGGGGGTGGAGCTGAGGTCTTTGACTGCGAGCCAGTGCTGTTATTTTCTTCATCGCAGAACCGGCCTCGACACAAATAATGGAATTGGCACTGGCTGCTTTTCAGAGAGGGGGGAAAGTGGGCCAATGCCAACCCCAGGCTATGCAAATCCACCCTGCTCTACTGCCTCTGCTGCTGAGTATAGAAATCTAATGATCTGACTGAACTGATAGGCTTTCTCCCTTTTCCTTTTGTTTATTATTCTTTTCCTGTTTTTCTTTTTCCTCATCGCCCTCTTTCTATGCCACCCTCTCTTGTCTCCTATTGAATTTCTCATTTTTTTCTCTCTCTCTCTCTTTCTCTCTATTTCTGTAATTCTCTCTTATCTATTTCTCTCTCTCATTCTCTCTATTTCTCTCCCTTTCCCTCTCTCTCATCCCTCTCTTCTCTTGTTCTATCTGTGTAACTGGCACTACCATCTGGTGCCAGCAGCCAGGAGATACAGGGGGCTCTGCGTCTTGGCCGCAGCGCTATGTGTGGCTGCCTGGCAGAACTATCTGCACGGCCCGCTGTGATTGGCTCCTTTGTGATTCCAACGACCGCGTGACCACTCAAGCATGTGCCTTTAATTAAGCGCTGTGTTAACTAAAAACTGCAATTTGCAACGCAAGCACGGTATAGCACTCCAATACAACAAGCTGGGCTTGGTCGATGGGCGGGGATCAATCAATCAATTTATTTTCTGAAGCTGTATGGGAGCTTTTGACTTTTTTTGTATACAAAACTAATGGTTTCTAATACTGTTCCAAAAATGCTGAACAAACGATAAATATGACCCTGCAGAGGTTGTTAATGCACTTTGTTTGTGCAAAGAGGAAAAACATTTAAAGAGAAGGAAAAAACTGAGATGGAACGCTAATAACGTAAGTGTTGAGTTGTGTGTTCGTTCCAGGGACAACATCGTTTTAGAATCCCGCCTCATTCTATTCACATTCCATGCATTCTGTAGTCTTCAATCACAGTCTTCTCAGGCTTCTCTTCAACCACCCTGCTCTTCTGAGAGTGTGATAAATACAACAACTACACTGGAGTTTGTGGTTCCCTGCTGTCAGAACGCTTGTAAACTGTTATGAGAGACAATGTATTGTCTTCTGCTCATAATAGTTTTTTTTTTTACAAACAGTGAGAAGCTAGGCTAATTACACCCTGTCTGGAAGGCATGCTCAGTGTCAAGATCACAGTTCACTGCCGCCAAACCAACATCATATTTTGTCAATTGGCTCGATAGAAATTGCTGTACTGCTGTGTTTTTGTGAAACTATCATTCAGCAAGTGTTCTGATTAAGTAAAAACAAAAAGGGACACGTCCAATTGTGATTCCGTGGGGGTGATGATAGGCCAGAGACAGTGGCACAGCAGAACACCTATAGTGCTTATTCTACCAGAATTTTGGTGGTTGCAAGGAAGAGCGCAAAAGCAAAGAGTTCCATAATGACACATTCTGCGTGCTATACATTCACTAAATCAATGGATGGATACATATTCAGACACTTTGTTTTTTGTCATCTAACCGTGCCAGGAACAATCAAGTGTTGGAGCATGTTCCGTGGTCATTCTGAAGCCCATCCAGAGGTGAGCCTCCCAAACTGAGAATTCAGAAGATGGGAGGGATTGCAAGCAACAGCCAGTGAATACGTTTTGGTGTCTTTGTGTCCCATAGCGAGTTTCGCTTGAGTTCTGTGTATCTGAATCTGATTGGCTTCTACTCTTAGGTTCCAGTGACAAAAAATATAAACCCTTGATGTTTTTCTCTTTTTACTGAAAAGGGAAAAAAAACAACATTGTATTTCATTTTTGAAGGAACAGGGCTGCATTGGTAGCCAATTAAAGTCCAAACACTCCTAGTGATACAAGATCAAGTTGGTTTCTGGGTTTGTTCCTCGTCTGGCTTTTTTCTGAGCCCACGGCAGGCAGGACAGGAGCCAGCCCTGCTGTCTTGCCAATATCTGATCTCGCCCTGTTGGCCAAATCCATATTATTTGATCTGTGACACATAACCTCTGTACGTGTGTAATTATCGTTTCATCTCGGCTCTGCGTCTGATGTGGGGATGACCAGGAGGCCTAGGAGGGCCCCCGGGGGGGCTGTGTGTCTGAGAGTCCGGGCCAAGGTGTCAGCTTCTGGGGTGTGTTTGATGGTGGCCAGTCGGAGGAGGTTTGGAGGGAGGGGAAGATGGGAAGAGGAAGGTGAAGAGGAAGGATGTGAAGAGGAAGAGGAAGGTGGGAGGGGGAGGGAGGGCGGAAGAGATGGAGGGAGTTGAAGAGGGAGGATGATGGAGGGAGTGAGGGTGATGGAGGGTAGGGAGAAGGAGGGTGATTGGGGGAGGATGATGGAGGGAGAGAGGCTGATCGGGGGGAGGGGGAGAGAGGGCGATAGGGGGAGGATGATGGAGGGAGAGAGGGTGATAGAGGGAGGGATAGGGAGCAACAGAGGGGGTAAAGGAGGCTGTGCCAAGCTTTTGTTAAGCTGTGGCGGGGTGAGAAGGTCAGGGTCTGTTGGAGAGGACACAGGCTCTGGTGCTTGATGTGTTGGCGCAGGATGGAGTAGGTGCTGGCGTGGACACATGCATTCACACAGAGGTATCAGAGAGCACCAGTGCTCTTCTCACACTGATGTTTGTGCAAAACATCTTCCGAAATACTGTTAGAACTAGACACTTCTGATCTTAGATTTTCAGCTGCACTTTCCTTAAATACACTATTTTTTACTTTGGATAAAAGCATCTGGCAGATTAATGAAAGTACTCATCTACAGCAGTGCAACAACAATAACAGCACCAGTTCTCGTGTCGGTGATATTGTGCATTCATAAACAAGGGAGAGTTTAAAGATGGTCTGCATGACAGTAAAAAGTTGTGAATGCACAGGCATTAAGGGAAGGTCTTGCTGTTTTCCTCGACAATCAGACACAGGCTCTGGCAATCTGACACTTTTGTGCTTGCCACTCCCCGTTGATGAATGCGGGGATATCTACAACTTCAAGATCAATATGAAACAGCTTTACTTACCTTATGAAGAGGCTGTTGACCAGATTTATGGCTGTCATTTTTCTTGTGTTTTCCCTGCTTTTATTTACATGAGGTTTATAGAGCCGAAGGTTCATTTGCATAATGGGAGCCTCAAAGCGATATGCTGATGAAAGCAGGAGAGAGGGTGCCAAATAAACGTTTTAATGTCTGGTGGTAAAAGAGTGCAAATACTACAATGTACACTGCACACAGACACACACGTGCATACTACACACAGACACACACATACTGCTCACATGCACACCGAAGACAGACACACAAAACCCCAGACACACACTAATGGAAACGGCAAAAGTAAATGCTGTGAACTGGCTTGTCTTTCTGCCCACTTAAACAAACAGGAAAGTCAATATCCTTCAGATGTCGAAAATAATAACAACTCAATGGGTCACCCATGCAGAGAAAGATAAAAACAATAGTGGTTGCAGGTGGCAGGATCAGAACCTTACGTAAGTACAGAAAGCACATTAAATATGGCAGCGGGTAACAAACTGACAAAGGGATGTGTAGCCGCGATGTTGACACACGTCAAAATTGTCCACAAAGACATGAAGTGTTTTCTTCGAAGTGTCTCAAAAACGTTGTCCTATCTGACAACACGCTCAATGTGGGGACACAAGATGAGGAGGGTGTCATGTTATTACAGAGTTTTGCGGTGGTTCTCTTGATGCTTTTGCGAGGAGGCTGACTCATCAGACAAGGCCTAATTGCCAGTTGTTCTCCTCACTGGTAGTCATCCCCCCCTTAAGGTCACACAAGACCGCTACAGCCTTTAGAATTAGTGTCTAGAAGAGGCTGCTTCAGGGCTCCAGCAGCAAGCAGCCATGTTATGCTGCTCCTCTTCTCAACACTGGCCTTAGAGGGTGAGAAGATAAGCACTTAGAACAGAGAGGGGACCGAGAGAGACAGAGAGGGTGGAATGGAGAGAGAGAAGAGGAGGGAGAGAGAGTGAGGGAGAAAGAGAGGAGCGTTTCATGAACGTTTGAACGTTATAGGCATTCACTTTCAACCGGGAACACAATGTGTTTTTTGGTTAGGTGAGTTAACCGAGGGTGAGAGAGCCAGAGTGGATGAGAGTGACAGGAGGCATACAGCCCTGCATTTGTGTGTGTGTGTGTGTGTGTGTGTGTCTCAATCGAGACGCCCTGACTGTCCCTCAGAGAGAGAGAAGAAGACATTACAGGTGCTCTTTGCTCTCTGTCTCTTTTCCTCCTCTCCTGCGTCCCGGTGTTCTTGTTTTCCGTGGTGGTGGCCGTCTATCTGCACCACTGGCCAAGTGTTTGAGCGACAGCTCTGACAGGCAGCTGAGCAGTCATTCTGAGGTGCTGTGGTGTTTGGTGTACTGTGGCAGAGGGATATGATAGCAGTGTGTGTGTGTGTGTCCTCCTTCACTGAGGCCAGACTGTCTGGAACTGTTCAAGCGTGCTGACGCTCGACTGTGGAGACCAGGTGAGATCACAACGTTTGACCCTTCGGGGCGAGTGATTGGTTCAGACAGGCGTCCGTCCTCAGGTCCCTCTTTTTGAGGCCTTATCAGCGTAAACTCTTATTTACAGACATCAATGCCAAACGAGGAAGTGTTTTGTAGTGACACAGTGGGGCATCCATACCTGAAGTGCTGTGTGCATCACATCTACTCACTATTCTTACTGTAAAAGGATGTACACGTGCAAACAAAGAAATCATTCTCTGCTTCCATTTAACCCGCAACATCACACCAATTTCAGCATTTCCGCAAAATAACAACCTGGACCTTTCAAGTGAAGCAAATAACTGCCAAACATCCTCTCCTCAGCGATAAGAATGAGCCGTAAAACTGACAGCTCGGAGTGCGACAGGAGCAAAGCCGCTGACGTTGATGGGCCTAGTTCAGGAACGTGAGGTTCCTCCTCTGATCTGGAGAGAACACTCTGAGCTCCTGAGCCTTTCAAAGTCAAGCATGCTTGTGTCTGTTTTTGCGTGTGTACGTGCGTGTGTGTGTGTAGTGTTTCTGACAGATGGTGAGAGTTGCTGCCAGGGAAGGCTGAGTGAGGGCCTGCTACAAGGTGGGCTTGTGAGAGAGACAAACACGTCGGAGCCAGGCTGGAGGTCGATCAAACCACCAGGATCTCTCAGAGGGTCATAATTACTGAAGCCGGCACAAAGAGTGCCCTACTTTGAAAACGCTCAGAGGACAAAGGATGTTCCTGGTAATGGTTGTTAAAACATTGCACATATAAGTATACACTCAAAAACACAGCAGGCTGGTGTTTTTAAACATTCTTGTGTATCCTTTATTTGTTTTATATTTTGAAACCCAACGCTTTTTGTCACTGTAAAGCAGGAACTTGCTCTCCACGAATTTGTGGGGCCCGTGACGACAGAAGGTTCTGAAAGAGTTTGGTCTAATGGAGACGACGGCAAGTCACCAGGAGCCCCAAAGAACCCTGTCAGAGAGAAGACAAAAGAACCTCTCTCCACAGTCCCTCACACTTGCAGAAAGGCCAAGTCTGCCCTCCCTGTCCTCCTTCCATCCCTCCGTGGGCAGCTTTTAGTCTGAGTTCCTTTTCAGCAACTGATCAATACTTCCTCTTCACTTCCCTTGTGCCTAAACAATCCCCGGTCCGCAGGGGATACGGAGGTGGCACTTGGCTCGACCAGCGGGGTTTGAACATCAGTGCCGCTGTCGTCAGTGGTTACCGCAGGAACCGTGAAAGCCTAAGAAGAACCAAGAGGTCTTTGTAATATAGTCAGAGAGGTTTCAGGAGGTTTAGTGGGAAGGAATGGTTTGAGTTGCACCCGACTCTGTCTGTTGAGGACCTACCAGGGCAGTTTCATTCGAAACAAATGGCCTGAACTGAGGGAGTTCATTTTCATGCTTTACGGCGCAGAATCTAACTGCCGCTAACTGAATCTAACTGCCGCTAACTGCTGCTAACTGAATCTAACTGATACTCTGAGGGAAGGAGCACTAATGACTAACTCAGAGACACTGACCAACCTGTGACAAAGAAATTCCCACCATCTTCACGTCAAGCCGGAGACATCGAGGAGAGCAGGAGACGGATTTGAGGGCAATTTCAATCGAATCCAGATGTCCATTGAGAATTGAGAGGTTTGCCTAAGTGTCATTATGAAGAGGGAGATCATTGTTTCCACAGATGGGAAACTAGTGAGAGTCTGGGCACTGCCAAGGGCTGAGTGTGCATCCAGAAATGGATGTCATCGATTTCGTAAATTTGACGACAGTTTCCTTCAGTCAGCCATCTGTAACTACTGTGCTGTGCAATCTTCGCTTCTTTTGTAATGGAAGCTACGATTAAACATGAAGAACAGGAGGTTCCACTTTTATATCAGTTGTCTTTACTTCATTCTTCAATGCTATGCGTTGATCAAGAACGCTTTGACCTCGACCACTGGATTATTGTTGTAGAACTTGCAGAGGATGCACTTTCAATCCTTGATCTTCTGCTGTACTTTCTGCACACACTGTTTTTGTAGTTGTTTCTAAGGACGCTTTGGTAAATAGCATAATTTGCTAACTGAATTCAATGGAAAATGTTCTGTAAATCAACATCACATGGTTCTCTTTACATACTCCCCACTGGTCACTGTCAATAATTAATATTCATTGACCAGCTAAGAAATTGTGTTGTTTCTGTGAGCTACTTTACAGATCTGACCTTATTTTAAATAAAAATGTTGTGACATGTTCAAAGAAACAACATAAACATAGTTGAAAACGTTCTAATGTTTTATTGACATTTTTTACTGAAACCTTGTTGGCCTTAGTGGAGGCAGCTCAACGTTGTACAGAGGAAGGTCTGAACCAGCTGGAGTGATAATGTAGACATGTAGATAAAAATATCCCTCTTCTCCCCAGTCAAGCCTCAGCCAGATGGATCTACTGTACACAGCAACACAGAAAGAAAGGCTGAAAATCGTCTCCTGAAATAGACCAAAACATCCTGGAAAAGAGAAAGAAAGGGAGAGAGGGGAAGATAGAGATACCTAGATTTAAATGTCACAGTGGTAATCCTAGCTCTGAAAAGCAAAAACATGTCTGTCATGCTGTAGCCTTTATTCATGCCCACTCCTTCGGATGTTTATTTCTTTATGAGACGTTTCCTTGGTTGTGGTTGCTTGCAGTAATCATTGGCTTTCATCTAGCCTGAGGTAGGCATGTAGCTTTTTATGATAGCAGATAGTTGTGCTGGGAGATGTGTTATTGACAGAACTGTATGGATTCTGTCCCCAAGACTACTATTATGGCTACTTATATTTAAAATTGTGTTTTTTATTCCCCTTAGTACTAGCTAGACCCCCCTTAGTATTAGCTAGACTTTGCTCCTTTTGTATAGTTAGTCCACATATTTAAGTTTAAATATTCCTATATGTTTAATGTATGCACCTCCCTGCCAGAGTAAATTCCTTGTTTGTGCAAACATTCATGGCAAATAAAATCCCTTCTGATTATGATTTTGAAGACCTTTGTGTGTGTTTGTATGTTAGTGAAAGATAGAAACAGGGTTGGGGGAGGGAAAAAGATAGGGGGATATAAGGGAGTGGAGAGGATAGAGGGAGAGAAGGGGGGCAAAAGAGAAAGAGAGAGACGTCCATCTTTGGTTTGGGCATGAAACTGAGCAGCTAGTTCTACATGTCATCCTCTTTCAGGTTGTACAAGGTCTCAGGAAGGTGCTGCCATACATCAACATAATGGTGATCAATACTGATCGATTCCAAGAACTTCAAGGACCACCTTTGCCACATTTATCTCATGCTTGAAATGCATGTTTCAACAGCAACTGATGCGAGAGTTAAAGTAAAGTAACTTCTAAAAAGGGTTAATAAGTCAAAATAACTCAAACTATTTGAAACAGAAATGTTGTGAGCCTAGAGATCGATTTTTCATCTTCAAAGTCACACCGACAGAGTACAAAGATCAGCTGGAATAGAAAAGGGAGAGTTGTCTAAATGATGTCCTGTGACGTCACTTAGTCATCAATAATTGGGTAGAACACTTGGACTTCTAACCTTAAACCAACAAAATAATAACAAAATTGCACGTCCCGTCTTTACTGCAAAATGTTCAGTGTTGTTCTAGACTGCATATGCTGAGTCCCAGTTTAATTGCACTGGTGACTCATCATAAACATGGAACATGGTCAGGGACTTACAAGAAGAAGCAGAACAATCATGTGCCAGGGAGATTGCGCTGCCTGAACTGTTACTCAGATCTGATCCATAATAATATTACTGTAATAATAATCATAAGTTGTATTTACATATAACCTTTCTCACACCCAAGGAGGCCTTGCAGAGTAAGAAATTGAAACGAACAAAAAAAAGTACATGTAAAACATACATATCTACATCCTGAAAAATAAACATTGTTTACCATTTTTATTGGACGTCCTGCAATGCGAACCCTAACCTCAATATGTTGCTGTACATTCCTTAACCTAACCTAGCCTTCTAACTGCACAATCTCTTCCTCTAAACATTTTGACCACAGGAATCTTGGGAATGTGATGGCTGTGCTTTCATGGTCGCAACTGCACTTGATTATAAAACAGACCATCGATTTAAGACAAAAATGCCATGGAAGCGTATGGGCGGTGAGACATGAGCAATGCTACCACTGGCCCTGACATGATAGACACCTCCAAGCTCACAATCAATGTAAAGCCTTTTAGACTGTACGTTGACCAATGCCCTCAGCAATTCGGCTATCCACAATATTAAGTCTTATTCGTCCTCCCCTACCCCCTTTCCCTGCTTAAAACGCAGAAGAGATCATCAACATATATAGATTTTTTTCATGGATTTTAGTCTTGTGGGTCCAAGTATGCTTGTAGAGAGAATATCCGTTTTTAGGTGTCTCTCTTTTGCCTTGCTTCACTCTTTCATACAGCTCTTCTCTCCCGTACTGATGTACTTCCTGTGAGACAGGAAGTGTGAAGGCAGGCTGCCTCAGAGCAGAAAGGGACATTGAGCCATGTAGCAGTGAAAACAGATGTATGGAAACATGCAGGTAATTACTGTTATAACTACTAAGGATTAAAAAAAAACATGTTCTCCGTTAGCTACCATACCTATGGTAATGGTACAAAATCTAAAGAGAGTTTGGGGGCCATCACTGAGATGATTAGATGTTAAATTCAGCCATGGATGAGCAAATTGCACTGGGAGAGTCTTGCTGTGACGGTCGGGCACTTAGGGTCTGTAAATATTACAGTCTACAGGTGCATCCAGCTATAAAATGTGGTTCAGAGGAGAAATGCATAAAGTGTTTCTGTAATTTCATGACTGTAATTGTGCTTTCATGCACATCTTAGATGCTGGATGCTGAAACTACTCGGAGAGAAAGAGGGGAAAATGTTCTTATGATATTAGATTTGAATTTGTACAATATTCTTTCTTTTTCCAGTCAAAAATACACACAGCTCTCCTTGTGAACTTGTATGATGAGGACACATGGGTAGATAATACAGTTCTCATACACACATAGAGTGTTTTGTGATGTTGCAGCCACATAAAGGCTGGTATCAGCGTGGGTCCAGCCACCGCCCACAAAAGACTGGCACCAAGGACAGCTCCTCCCGAGTTGACACCTCATTACGCACGGCTGGCGAAGGATAATGAGAAGATACACCTACACCGAATTAGACCTCGTCAGCCGTGCCATAAAGGAAGAAGCAAGGCCAGTCCAGGGTTGGGTAAGAACACAGCGCAACGAGAAAAATATACCGAACCTAATTGCTGTCTCTTGTTTCCCTAGACTCGGCTGACGACAGCAGGCACGGCCCCCTCCCTCGCTAACAAACAAAGCCACCTGAACGACGGACCCGGATTCCGTCCTTTTTTGGGGGATTTTTCTTCTGACTTTCTTTTCTGTTTAAAGGGGCCACCTGTCTGTCTGCCGGGTACGTTAAGTTGATTTTTGGTTTTCTTTCGGCTGCAATAAAAAAAGAACCATTCACTCTCCGCCTGACCTCTTTCTTTGCCACGGTGTGTATGTATGTGTGTGTATTCATTTCTGTGTGTGTGTGTGTGTAGTGGCACACATTTCAGAGTTCCGTCTCTCCCTGATCCCTCAGAATATTGGCATCTGAACCAACTGTCGTCGAGAAGGATTTTAACCGCATCTTAAAACGAGTAACGGTGGCCTTTTATATATGTCATTGTCACTTACCTAAAAGTCATGGCTCCAAACCATTGCCATCCATCGGCATCCAGCCACCTGCCTGCTTTCTACTTCATTGATGTATCTGGTTTAATATACGTGGTGAAACTGAAGCACAAAACGCAACAAGCTGACAAACGTCCGAAAACACAAATCAAGAGTCTTACAGAAGAGCAGCTCTCAGACTGGATAGACTCAAGATAGTTAAAGTAATAAATGGTACTGAATGGTACAGTTTAAAACAATACAAGGGTGACCTCCAGTTGTGAGTGGATGGAAATGAGTGTCTCATTAGAAACTTTAACCTACTTACTCTTTCATGAATCTTATCTGCCTGTGTAACAGCACTACTGTGGAATAACAGTTGTTATGTGATTACAATGTCACAATCATCAGTTACTAAACATGCCCTTAAAAAATCTGCAGGTGAAGTAGTGGCATAGTAAATAACGACAGATTACTGTAAAATAAAGCCTTACAGAAACGTCTTCCCTCAAAGTCCTGCTGACCCGGGGCTTCCTCATTCCCAGGGCTGTTCAGTTAACCACTTTTACATGAAAGTCTCATTACAGAGGCTGAGTGACGTAAAGACCCAGAGATGGAAGCAGAAAGACTGACTCAGAATGCTCTGGAACCTTCAGGCCATCTCGATTCTAAAGCTTTCAAAGGTTGTTGTTTTTACTTTGAAATTGCTATCCACAATCTATCTCTTCTCAGTTTAAACATGAAGCCATCTCTGGAAGCCAGGCTTTCTCTTGGCCAGACATGCAAGTCATGAGCGAGTTGGAGAGCCACAGAAAGAGAGAAAGAGAGAGAGAAAGAGAGAGATAGGAGAGAGAGACAGACAAAGAGAAACAGAGAGAGACAGAGAGACAGAGAAGAGCGACAAAAGAGAGAGAGATAGGAGAGACGAGAGAGATAGTAGAGAGATGGTAGAGAGAGAGAGAGAGAGAGAGAGAGAGAGAGAGAGAGAGAGAGAGAGAGAGAGAGAGAGAGAGAGAGGGGAGAGATAATTAAAACAGGGGCACATGCAGGCCAGATGTATTAAGTCATTCAGGAAACCATGGATTCTATTAAAAATAACTGTTTGCATGGAATATTCTTTATGAAACATTTGCTGTGCTCCAGAAGGCTTTCTGGCAGCCTGGCTTTGGTCTGTACTCATACAGAGATCTTGGACGAAACTCCCCTCCGTTTTAATGTTGTGGTTGACTGGTGAGGATGGTTAGTTGCCCTGATCAGCTCGGAGAAGCCACAGAGAGGAAACAGCAGACTTAAACTGGGAAAGAAATTCCTGTTGTAATGGTTCATTACGTAAATACCCAGTCTGCATTTCAAATGTGTTTTTCTCGCCGTCGGTTCAAAACGTTTTTTGTCGGTCCACCATGTGTCAGTAGCCTACGAGGTGTCAGGGCCTCGCTGAGGTCTGCGTAGTGTGTTGTCTTACGGTGGATGTCTGCATAATCAAGTATCTGAACCACAGAGGAGGAGGGGTGGGAACCCAGCCAGAAGGCCAACAGGCGACATGTAACTTTCCCAGGTCTGATCAGTCAGAGTAATCTGCTAACAGTACCAGTCTCTGTTTTGAACCTGTCCTCTGCTGACCACCTAATGGTTTTCATCAGGTTCACAACATGTCACTCTGTCTGCCCCAAAAGAGACAGAGGGACCGCTAAACAGTCAGGTAAGTCTTGCATGAGGGGCACAAAATACTCCAGTCACCTACACAAGAAAGGGGGAATGAAGATGAGAGAGAGAAGATGAAGAAGAAGAAGAAGAAGAAGGAGAAGGAGAAGGAGAAGGAGAAGAAGAAGAAGAAGAAGAAGAAGAAGAAGGAGAAGGAGAAGAAGAAGAAGAAGAAGAAGAAGAAGAAGAAGAAGAAGAAAGACTAGGAGAACGAGGAGTGGGAACACAAAGATGGCAGGAGGGTGGAGCAGGAAGAGGACAGGTGTTGGAGGAGTTTGGTTGAAGTATTTTGTTTTCGTCTCCACCTCTGCTGAGTCGACGCACGCTCGTTACCCAGCTTTCTCATTTACATATAGAGCACCCAGCCTTCAGGAGGTAAGTGGACTTTAACAGTCAGATAGCTCTCCTGTTTATTGCTTTTCATGCTGCAGTGAATACCTGAGAGGCACAACTTTTCAAACGTGACAGTGAAATCCATAGACAAATGACCACGGGCCAAAAGTACTCCTCAATGACTAACCTGAATGTCCAATACTGATGGAAGGCTGCTGGGAAACAAACACCTACAACATCTGCTGCATCTACTCTGAGTATGGGGCTCAAATATTCAACTGCAGCTATGTTTCCGTTTTAATATCCATTTGATCCACTAATGAGGAGCTGAATGAGAGATTTGGAATCAGAACCAGAACCATTAGGATGCTGGTCAATCTTGTCAATATAGCTGTTCTTCGAAACCTTTCAACAAACAAGCACCCATGTCACACTTTGTCAAATACCTTGTCAAAATATTTAGACAACCAAGTAGATTACATTTTTATTTCCCCAACTATTAATTTGATGAGTGTGCTGCAAAATAAGAGGGAGAATGGTAAAACTGTCAAAAATACATCAGTTTGCATTTCCAGAAACTGATGTAATCAGTCAATGTCAGCTAATATGGACAAAAATTATATTACAGGCCGAGAAACAACTTTTGTTGTCTTGTCCAGTCAGCAACAGTCATGATTTATAGCTGTGGCATTATGCTAAACATAATCTTAGTTGTGCTGCAGGACTTACAAGTGATTTATAGTCAGTCCATTTGCTTGTAAACCAGGGACAGGCCCGACAGCATAGGACAGAAAAACTTGTCAGCCTACAAGAAACATGATAAGAAATCACACGGTGGAAACGGAAGCTCAGGCCAGCGATGCAGATACCAACGGACAACAGCAGCAGCAGAAGCAATAAACTCCATCATCAATTACAGGAATAGATTGAAACGTAGAGATGATTACATTCAATCAACCAAATGACACCACGTAGTTAAGTCACCCTATCATTACCACCTTCATTATAATCACAAATGATGATGATCAAATGATGGCTCTTAGTTTTACTCACGTCATCGTTCTCAAAACTGAATGGCTCTGTCTGTCCTCACGGCTGCCACTCCGCTTCCTCATGCAGCCAAGCTACAGAGAGCGTGCAATCATCTCCCACCTAGAAGTTAGTTGAGAAACTGAGCCATTATGAGTAGAACAGGAAGCCAGACCTCATGGTCATCTTGTGAGGAACATGGGAAGGGCACGGTTGACGATTAACCCCCGCATGATGGAGACGTTGACTAAGTAGAGGCCGCGCACCCAGATTAGCCTCCAGCCTTGGGAAAATATGGACTGTGACTTTGAGTACTTATTGCTTCCCGGTTGAGCAGATCATACATCTATGCTATTGATTGGCCCCGCTGCTTTGGGGCTCTAATTGCGGTGCAGCTTCGCATTTCTCCGACAGTAATAGGTTACACAGAAGAATAAAGATGCAGTCGCTAGGTATCGATCAGGAGGAATCCACACCTCCAGCAAAATTAACGAGACAATGCATGAGGATCAATACAATTTCCCCCCCGCTCGGCAAAAGCACCGATTTTTTTCTTTCTCCTCCACCGTCTCCCCACCCACACCCACACCCTCTCCGCCTGTTCTGTAATTTGAATAAAACTCCTGCTTTGGTCTCGCTTTTCAAATGAGTCTCAGACTATTTAAAGTTCATCTTGGAGTATCAATTGTGAAACCGCCAGAAATCTCTTTATGGATTAGCAGGGCTGGCTGCAATTGTTTAACTGTAATTGAGACAAGAGCCTTCCCTGACAGCGTCAGAGCTGCTGTAGGTGTAATGAACACCCTCAGGGTTTGGTCCGTAGGTTCGTTTCAGCAACTGTCATCATCCAACACGTGGAAGTTTTCCAACACCATCATTAACTGTCTTCAGGTGTCTTCAAGTTAATACCAGGTCACCAGACTGTCTGGATGTCTTTCTCCCCGGTTTATAGAAAAAGCGTTCTGAGACGCTGACTCAAACGCGCGATCTAGAGTTTGGCTCACACTGTAAATGCCCTGGATCATTAGAAGGTGGGGTATGCAGGCTGGAGAATCAGAGAGCACTCACACATGTAATTACCCTTGCTCCAATGGTGCCTACCCCCACCCCCCCCCCCTCCCGCACAGACAACCACCCCCTCAGCATGCTCTCCAAGAGGAAGCTGCAGCTTTCCTCAACACTTTCTGGAATGAACAGCCCTGCTCTATTTCATGCTCAAGGCCACAGCAGGCTGGGGAGAAAGGAACGGACCTTCTCTGTACAGGTTTCTGAGGCTGGTGTGTGGTGGCCAGGGGTGCGGCTGTGTGTGTGCGTCTGTGTGTGTGCGTCTGTGTGTGTGCGTTTGTGTAGGCCGGGGGGGCGGCTGTGTGTGCGCGTCTGTGTGTGTGCGTGTGTGTGTGACAATTCAATTACATTCGATTTAATAATATCTCAAAAAATGGGAGTTGAATTGAATTAGGTTGAATTGAATTGAACTGAATTTAATTCAGATCATACATGCATGGGCTGGCTCTCACATTCCTGTGTTGTCCTCAAATTAAAAGAGATTGCTCTCCATATTGATGAGAGGGCTCAGTTCAATCTCTTGCCCCTGAGTACTTCTTCATAACAAGCATCTTCCCTGTGAGGGCTTTGTGTGTGAGCAAACTTTAAAACAGAAAACAGATGTAACTCTGATGGCCTGCTAGGTTTCACTGTGACATCAAAGATCTATATGGGTACTCCATAAAACACAAAGCAGTGAGGAGCTCACAGTATGACCGGTTTTACGGAGTCTGTACCTTGTTGGGTTCCCCTCTTTTACATAAGGTTTCACAGTTGTGGAGATGGTTCAGGAGGACAGGCTGCAGACGATGTTGCAGGCAGATAAGCACTTCAGCCTTTATGTTTTTTATTTATTGTTTTTTATCCATGTTTAATGATGGGAACTTGGAGCACTTTTATCAGATTTTGTCAGATACAACATTTACTGTCTGTGTTGTTTGTAAAAATGTGTTAAGATGTATAAACCCGTCCACTTGTTTTCTGTTGTTGTCGTTTTTTTCACTGCAGACCAAATCTACCTACGGCCACAAATATATGAATCTGAACCGGGTGGAGGATGAGGGTGAGGAGACCAGGGAGGACTGGTGGGTTCGGGCGGGCTGATGTTCCTGTCTTCCCGCATCCACCCCCAGCACCAGTGAGTAACAACTTCAGCCTCTCAGGAAGGCTCTTATCACAGGAGGGACGCCTCCACCACACAATGCAGCGGTCGGGTAACTACCGTAGCAGGACCGGTGGAGTAGAGCCTCCCTTCAACCATGTCCTGTAAAGAGGACAGAACGGATGATGGACAAAAGAGAATGACAGGAGCATTAGACTCTCTCCTCCTGTCTCTTGAGGAGATGATGACATGTACTAACTGTACCTGTACTCAACTCCATGTAACCCAACGGACTCCTGCTTACATAACTGCTCACAAGGGACTCACATGGGGAAGGGATGACTGTAATTTGCCATTCGGATATCATCATGTAGCTGTTTTGAGGGAGCATAGAACCGAGTGAGATGTGGAACTGTGTGGAATCATTAAATCAATCTCTTTCATCTTCGCTGATTATTCATTCTTGATGACTTATCTGGATGGGTATTTGCTTTAAACTTTTACTGATTAAATGCATCCCAGCTTTAAAGAGGTTCTTGCCAACGCCCAGAGCTGTGCATACACACAATATTTATCTATTCCCAGCTCAGAGAAACAAAGAGAGAAGAAGATACCAAGAGTGAGGGAGATACTAGGAGAGAGAGAAAAAGATGCTAAGATAAAGATAAAGAGAGTGTGAGAGAGAAAGAGAGAGAGAGAGATATACATAGATAGAGAGAGAGAGAGAGAGAGAGAGAGAGACAGAGAGCAGAGAGCGATAGAGATCTCCTATCAGATTATCTGCCACCAAGGCGATATTCTCTCCTCTGTCCTCAGATCCATATCGCTAATAATGGGCCAGGATTAGAATACAAGATTAGAATAGAGCAGCTTTCCCCTGCTCCTCTGGGACCACGTCTTTCATTCACACTCCAAACCACCAAGCTCAAATGTGTGGAAGCATGTGTGGAGCTTCCTATATGTGAAACACAAGTAATAATACTGTGAAAGTGAAGACGCCAAAACATTTGTACTTTGTGGGTTCACAGAACAACGCATAACATGGTGAAATTCCTAAAAGAGATTCATTTCTATTCACGCTGTGCTCCAAGAAAAAATATTAATACAAATCTGAATTAAGACTTAATTTCCATGGCATTTATTATCATTTCTTCTTGTCTCTGGGGTAAAAATAGCAGGTATTTACCATGAAAGAGAGAGGGAAAGGAAAGACAAAAATTAATCACCACATCATCTCGCCTCAGATTTGATCCAGCTCTCCAGACCCACAGGGGACAGTGATGCTACAGCTGACACTGACACACAGGACCAAGTTAACGTGATTGCGTTTTGTAATAGTGCTCCCCTTTTTTCCAATAAGATTTTCTTCTCTATTAGGGCGTGCAGCAGTATAATCTAACGTGCCGTGCGCATTATGTGGAGATCCAATTGGGAGTGTGACATTACTGGCTGAGAGCAAAGTGTTGGGCCGCATTACAATTCAACCTCTCTGATGAAAGACAGTTCTGCTCCCTTTTTACCGCGTTGAAATCTAAAACGTGTGCAAGAGGTCCTCCACACACAAACACAACGAGGTCTCTCCAACATCTCCTCTCTCCATCTCAGAATCTCTCTTGCTCCCTTGTCTTTCCATCTATCCATCCCCTCTTCTCTCCATCACTTCTCTCTCCCGCTCTCCGTCCTCTCTCCCCCCCTCCATCCCCTCTTCTCTCCATCTCTCCCTCCTCTCCTTTCTCCATCACCCCTTATCTCCACCTCACCTTTCTCCATCTCTCAATCCCCTACTCTCTGCCACTCCATGCCTCCATCCCTCTCTCCTGCTCCTTGCTGGAGAGGTCTGTGAGAATCATTAGCGCCTGCGTTGGTGTTTCATACAGTCTTTCCCCACAGGCATCACTAGCACCATTAGCTCAGCCCAGCGCTCTATTTTCATCCTATCCGGATGGCCAGACGGATGGCTTCCAAAACATACGCGCAGCTTCTTTCTTTAATTAGCATTTTTCAAACATCAATATATTTTTCTTTGCCTCTCAGGATTAGACTCTGCTGAATTAATTATTAACAGTCCGCCTTCCTGTTTTCTTTTTCTCTTTCCTTTGAAAGCAGTTGCTCTCTCTTTCTCTCCATCTCTCTCTCCTCTTCCTCTCGCTCCATTTCTCTCTCTACCACTCTCTCTCCATCTCTCTCTCCATCTCTGTCTCTCTTTCTCTCTCCTTCTCTCTCACGTCGGAGGCAAATGTGGGATGGGCTCTCAGGGTTGAGACTCCCCTCAGGTGAGCAAAAATTATTTAGGACATGTTTTGTGTGTAAAATTATCCATTTGGGCTAAATCAAGACCACAAGCTGCTTAAGTATTCATGATTGCTACAGAGCAATAGCCTGTGCCATCCCCAGGCCCCAACCATTAAAAAGCTGCTCAATGACTAAAAAAAATCTAATTATGTATATGTTTCTCCCTTCTTAATAAATGGTGTCCTAAAGCGATGATTTAGGTCGAAAGTAGTGTCAGATATTCAGTTTTGCATAAAATCCCTCCGGTGAAGAACTCATTTTTGCAGTGCAGCATCAAGTCTGAGGAACATTAGAACTGTGTAATCCACGGAGGGTAATATCTCTTTCGATCTATCATCAGACAGGGGTGCTAGACTCGAGAGGAGAGATTGGATTCCATCCACAGTTACCTGAGGAGATAGAGTTGAAAAGAGGTGAGTTAACCTTTTCTCCTCTTCTGCCCAGTGACTGAGGGTGTGTGTGACCGGGGCCCACAGTCTCTCTCTCTCTCTCTCTCTCTCTCTCTCTCTCTCTCTCTCTCTCTCTCTCTCTCTCTCTTTCTCAATCTCTCTTTCTCTCTCACTCACTCTCTGTCTCTCTCTTTCTCTGACTCTTCTCTCTCACTCAGTCTCTGTCTGTCTCTCACTCTGGGCACCAGATTCATTTCAGCCACATCCACAGACAAAGTAAAGCAAATATGGGGTAAATACCCATAATCGCCTCAGAACAATGTAATAATTACACACACGAAACAGCTTCCTCGTATTACGAGTGTGTACAATGTATGAATGTACTGTATGAACAATGCAATGGGAATTGTCAAGATTATGCAACCAGGATTACGTGTAATGTAAAATCAGTTTTAATTAAGTCAAATTAGAAAAAGGTGAACATTAGTGAACATAAAAAATGTATATAAACTTTGTGTGTAAAAAGTTAAATTATTCGCATTAAACCTGACAATGTATCTTACTTTATTATATAAGTTTATTATGCAAGTTGTAATGGGAGTTTGCATAGTTTAAACTTGCCCCTGTTGTTGTTATAGTGCAATGTCCCCTACTACACTACTTTACTCCATCCTACTCTCTATTGTGATCTGTTCTGTTCTACTCCTCACAACCCTGTCATACTCTCCTCCATTCTATTCCACTCTCTGAGATCACTGTGGGGACTTGTGTTGGATCAATATATATTTGCCCAGTCTCAGGTAGATTACACCTCAGGTATGAAATGATATAAAATGAAATGATATCTCTGCAGAGTTATTAGAATTATTATTATCCAAACACCATTATGTTTCTCCAAAGTCTCCTGGTTCCTGCCCTGAATAGTCCTTGCCTCTGTATCTGCAAGCCAATGAATTGTTCAGCTGTCTTACCTAAGGACGATAATACTCTTGTTAGTGTAATATCAAAAAAATGGTTTTCTTACTTTTGCCTGAAAAAAATTCAGACAAATTCACAGTTGTCGACTTTGGCCAAAGCCAACGTTTGGTCTCCTTATGTTAGTCGATAAAGCTGAACACTGTTAAATTATGTTTCTAGTATTTGGCATAGTTGACACAGTGAATTCCTAAGTAGATTGATTTGGGGGAAACTAGATGTTAATAGTTTAGGACAGATGTCTGTAGAGCCCACAGAGCCAATTTAGTTTCTGGGAGAAATATGCAGACAGGCCACTCTTTGTCCAACCACAGCCTCACAGTTTTACTGCCACAGAAACTAAAGTCTATACCGATTATTTAAAGCCTGCATGATAAAAAAGAAAAAAAAAAAAACATTAAAAGCTAAGTAATCAAACAATAAATTAAATAAAAGTTTTCGAAGTTTGCTAAATGTGCTGGCCTGTGTTTAATATTTAATCTGTACCTAATTACATTCTTTCAATCTTATGTTTGTCCAATCTAGTGAAGTCAGACTGTAGTTTTGTTGACCTCTATGGAATATTGGCTTGACGAAGTATTGTTGGAGTAAAGGCAACACACACGCACATAGGTTAGTTTATCTATCTTAGTGGGGCCCGACCATTCACAACCATTCAAAATAGCATTATCTCTGACCCGTAACCCTTAATCCTAACCCTTATTGTAATTCTCACTCTAACCCTAAATCCCCCTGAAAAAGATCAAGGTTTTCATACTTTACTATACAAGTAAGGCGATTTGGTCCCCACAAAAGTGGTTAAATAAGAACTCACAGACACACAGTTGTTGTTACAACACCAGGGTAAACGATAACAGTGGGATGAAAAGCAGCTACGCAGACCGAGAGAGCTGTTTCAACAAAGGCGTATCACTATGTTCAAGGATTTTACCTCTGCCCCTCTGACAAATCCTCACAGTTTACAACCAGTTCATTGTGTTTCTATAAACAATCAACCTCAGTAAAAAAAAAACACACATGAACATTATTCTCAATATCAACACAATTAACGCAAACCGACTAGAGGATTCACTTCTTTGTGTGTATTTTCTTATGATATGCAAATCATTTAATTTACAGTAACTGAGGAAACTTACTGTTACATGTGTTTGACATTCTCGCAACTTTGTTTCCAAATCATAGTTAAAATTAATCTCATGATAATGATTTTTGTTTTCTTTTCGTTTGCTTGGTTTTGGTTGATAGTCTACACCAGTTTTGTCTTGACTGGATGAATAAAATGCTGTTGGCAAGCTTTGATGCATTCAGACTCTGATGTCTTGTTCTCTCTTGAACAGCTGACCTCTCTCCTGCCCCTCTCTCACAGTGAGAAAACAGCCCAGAGTCAAGGAAATGAAGGAAAAATTAGATCATGACAAGTATCCAAGTGGAGATGCAATGCTTTTGAAGGCAACCGTTCTAAAAGCTTGGACACTGAAAACACAAAGCAGCCAAGCACAGCTACACTGTCCCTCAATCTGAAAGGTCTTCAATAATTCATGGTATGGACTGAATCGTTATTTTGTTCTATCTCTTTTGGTATTACCGTCATAAAGTATGCAATAGAAGTCGAGTAAGTTGTTTTAATCATCTTCGAAGAAAGCCCTAAATTAATTTATGTCTCAAGGGGTCTGTGATGATAAGATGAATGTCATATTCCAGAAACTTTATCTTATGGAAGGCATTCTCTCTGTACGTGCACCCATCCTCTCATCTGAAATGCAACAAAGGCAACACCATTTTGATGCAGTTTCTTGTTAAAGCATGGGAATTATGTTTGCGGTTTAGAATGCTTGGATGAGAGGGTACGAGAAAAGAGAGAGGAGAAAGAGAGGGAGAAAAAGGAGAGAGATGGAGGAAAACAACGAGATCTACGGAGAGAGAGAGAGAGAGAGAGAGAGAGAGAGAGAGAGAGGGGGAGGGAGTGGAGAGAGAGAGAGAAAGAGAGAAAGAGAGAGAGAGAGATCTGTCAGTAATCAACATTGCATTACCACGGGCTCATCCCTGCTGCACACCTCCATGTCAGTCCTGCGGCAGCGCCCATCGACTGTGGTTGCGTCGCAGGTGCCTCTGCTGCCACAAGAGGCTCCGATAGTATTTGCCCGGGGTTGGTCTGCCATCTGTGGATGACATGAGCTGTTTGCCCATTTCCTCGTGTGACTCCCACTCAGCAGAGAAGAGGGAGGGATAAGATCAGTCCACACAGCTGTTCCCTGCTCCCCTCCCACCTGCCTGCATCACACCTGGAGGGTGTGAATCATCTGGTTTCTTCTTCTCCACTTCCTGCAGGTTCATTGTTGTTGTGTTGTACAGTAATACACAGTGTTTCTCTGTATGTTCTTCTGTTGTATAGCATTTGCAATGATCCCCGACACACACACACACACACACTCAAACACACACACACACACTCAAAGAGACATACACTCAAGCATACACACAAAAACACACTCAAACACACACACATATTGGGAGGGAAACTAAGACATCTACTTCAGATCAGTTTGCACCCTGGTCCAACAAGCTCAACTCTTCCTTTTGTTACTTTGAGACATCAAGCTTTCTTTTTGAATACATTATTCGTGTAGAAAACCAATCCCATAATATGTAACACTGCCTCTCTGAGGACCCTAAAAAGCCTTTCAATGCTAATGACAAAAAAAGCCTATAATTTAAGGATTTGCATATTTTGCCAAAGCAGGAATGTTTTCCCTCAAAGAATTGTAGTTAAATGAATTTCACAGTCTGAAAGACACATTGTCCTTTACAATGCACAGGTTTTGCAACTGCACTTGGCTTTAATTAAATTACTCCTCATTTAAAGAGCTTTGGGAAAAAGAGACTACGCTAATTGAATGCATACAAACAGGCTGAACAATGGATAGTCAAAGTACCGGTAATGAGTAGGATGTTGTAATAATTTTAGAATTACTGGTATAATTCTTGTTGAGAAGGTAGCACTTTTCCATTGTTGATTTTGTTTTACTTCCAAGCATAGACTCCCTGTGATCCTTGCACCAGGAAGACAGCACACAGATTGGATGAACCTGCTCTCAACTCTCTCAGCCTTCATAATGATGACACACAACTTCTTTGTTAGTTACAAGGCAACACTTGGCACACTCTTTCCTTTAACAAGAACGAGTTCCCGTACGTTCATGCTTGGGCCTAACAAATGTGTTCACCTCCCTTTTTCTTCATGACATCACCCCTCATGACAATTTAACTGGCTGGTGAAAGATGTGTTGCGCTTAATTAATTGAACTGCGAGGCTGACCGCAAAGACGATTCTGGGCTGTTGCTTCTCTGCATTTCTAATTATCTAAACACACAACTCAGCAGAGTGATTGAAAGTGAATCGGTCTTGCCCTTTGACTGACATGATCGATTTCAGCAGGACATAAAAGTCAGTGGATCTTACAAATGAAGCAGTTTTGATGTCGGGACTGTGGAAATGATTAGAAATGTGTCCTCTTGACTTCTTCAACTTCTTTAGGCGGCTAGACTGAGAACAAGAAACTTTCAGGAGCAGCCAAAATAACACCAACAGAAATAAAGAAATACTAAAATAGGCTTCATGTGTGGTTTCCTGCACCGTTAGGAGAGGACACTGATATCCCACATTTAGAGGAGTAGACTTTTCCCAGAATAACTCCAAACAGATTACATTATGCACTTCCAGCACATCTGAGGATTTAATGATGGCCCACGTCAAACATGCACCCAGAAGCCAGCTCTAAAATGGCACAGTCACTATCTCTCATGTGTGCAACTTGGCCCTCTTGAACTTTGCTTCGCATGTGACCAGAGAAATTCATTTCGAAAGGGCAGATGCATGATGGGTAAAAGCATCAGGTGACCCAATAAACAGGCTTGATGGAGATTCACTTGAACATTAATTCCACCTCTGGAGTGGCGTGCGCTTTGTTCGGGAGGGTCTCTCTCTCATCCAGTCAAGCACAAGACATTATCTCCTCTCACTTACCTCTGACATTTTAACATTTAGATCCTGTCACGGACGCTTTAGAGAAGGATAAAAAGAGAGAGGGAGAGAGGGAGGGAGAGAGGGAGGGAGGGAAGGGGAAAGACGCAGGGAGGAGAGCAGAAGAGACTTTAGAAGAACAAGTTATAAAGAACAACTTTGTCTTTTGATCCACAGAACAGGATAATAATACACAGCGTATGAGACTATGCTCTGTGGACTTGTTCAGCGACTGTCTGGCACTTGTCTTTTGAGAATAGACAAGACGTGATTTTAAAAGGTGGGAGCGCAGTATGGTGGGTGGGGGGGTAGGAGTACAGTCTGAGTGTGTGTCGCATTGATATCACTTCACACAAAAGCACACACATACACACTCACTGTAATGGTGCAGTATTGAAAGTTGAACTGTTGTCAGACAGGTTTGCTTTCAAAGTCTTCACAGTTAACATGCATCCCCACCCCCCTGTCATCCCCCAGTAGTTTTCATGTACGGGTGAGTAAGATGGAGAGATGATATATGTAAGAGAAAAAGACAGAAAGGGGGAGAAAAGGGAACAAAGTGAGATTACTGTAAAAAGTTAAGACAGAAAGAGGGTCAGAGCGAGAGAAAGAAAAGAGACATAGCGAGAGGGGAAGAGAGAGAGAGAAATAGTTTTTAAGTAGAGGTGACAAGAGATTGATTTTACCTGAGAAAACAAAGGAACAAGCGTGCTGCCAGTGCTGCCTCCCACACATCTGTCCTCATGTATGAGTTTGAGCTCCAGAACGTTCTATCTTCAACACAGCTAAGGGTAGATGTTAGTCAGTGCCCCCCTGTTGTTTAAGATGTCCATCAAAACAAGTTCAAAAGCTACAGGCAAGTTAAAAGACAAGTAACACACACACAAGCGATGATTACAGTGAGTATATGTGTTCATGTGTAAGGCGTGTGCACATGAAAGACAAACAGAGAAACACAAACAGGAGCTTCTGTAGCTATGCCTGTAATCAGTTATAAGTCCTGACTTATCCAGGCCAGTGTGAGAAAGGAAGGAGGGTGGATGAAGGAGATAAAAGTTGCCGTCTAGGTTCACGGACTGGAATCAGGAGTGGCCAGTTACCAAGACTCAGGATTTACGTCTATCATGCTAAGCTCTTCATCTGCTTTGTTCTCAAAGCTTTGCAAGGAGACTTGTTTCTCCTGACATCCACAACAGACAACTCAAAGTAGCCTCTCAGGTTAATATCTGTGTCTCTCTGTAAAGAAATGTTTTTAGCATATTTCTCTCTGAACCTCAGTGATCAAACTCTCTATGAACGCCTGAATAGAATAAATCAGAAGGAGGATGGATTCAGAATACTTCTCTGCATTGCCAGGAAGTGATTGACATTGATGACTACGTTTCCAGTTACCACCATTACCTTGTCTTGATATTGTCACACCATTCTGGAAGCATTTGGAATCTCACTTCATCTCTCTCTTTATCTATCCCTCTTATTCTTTCTCTCTCTCTTTCTGTCATTTTACGAGTATAAAAGCACAGTAGTGGCCTGTCTAATCCCGCCGGTGAGACAGAATGTGAGAGAAAATAACAGAAAATAGATTTGAGCTGTTTGCCTTGGCATCCTGAGCCAGGCAGTGCCATCTAAATAACCAACAGGAAGAAAAACAGACATCCAATAGAGAAACAGAATCAAAGCCTTGCTCTCCAGAAACAGACCTGTGAATAAAGAATATATTCCTTATGGCAATCCTAAACATGAAATAACACAACTTGCTCCCCCCTCCAAACGAAAAATCTCTCTGCTCACCCAGGGGCCCGGACCAACTCAGATTAATTCTCTCCGCTGGGCTGGGTAGACACAACCTCACCGGCGATGAGTGGGAAGAGAGGAAAAAAAATACAAACACAAAAAAGAACGAAAAAATGCTAATGAAAAAACAGCGTCTGCTTGACTTAATGATGGTGTTGGGATTACTGGGGACCACCAGTTCACTGATGCAGAAAATGGGAACGTGCCTGTGAGGGCAAAGCCGTCTGCTGGAGCCTGAACCACATGGTCCTACGAGACATCATAGCAAGCTCAGCAGAAACCGGGCCGAGCCCGAGCTGAGCAGAGCGACCCACGGGGCTAATTGGAACTAATTGGAATTCATCTGAAAAATAACCGCATTCCAAAGACTCCATTGAATCTTCTGTGTATCGGCGACGAATTAGGCCTGGATAGAATTTGCGAAGTAAAAAGTAATCAAGACTCCAACGTTCGTGTCTTACCTCTGTGAACTGGAAACGGAAGGTCTTCTGTTGAATATGCGTTCAGTCGTGAGTGTTTCGTGATATTTCTCCTTTGTGTTTTTCAGCCTTTCTTCTCCTGGGTCTCTCAGGTTCAGTGTAGTCACATGAAACTCTTACACAGCCTCTGCCTGGCTTTTGTTGTGATGTCAATCAGGGCAGGGGTCTCTCTCTCTCTCTCTCTCTCTCTCTCTCTCTCTCTCTCTCTCTCTCTCTCTCTCTCTCTCAGTTCATTCATTGACAGATTGTCATTCTTTGTGCATGTTTTTTTTCCAATATGTTCTTTTCTTCTCAATGTGCCAATAACTTCAGGTGCAAAATGTGTCCACCTAATTGGGCTGCATTAACGAATGTATGAAAATACATGGTTGTCTTTGTGTTTGTGTAAATGAGGTAGCTAGGTGGCCCTCATCTACAGTAGCTCTTCATTCATTCTGGCACACCTGTATTAGTTTGTTTGGTGTTTGTCACTAGCCTTATAAACACTAAAGCTACAATCATCTTTTTGTTTTGTTTTAACAAAATGAAAAGACAAATGCAGTGTAATGGATGACACTAAATGTAATAGCGAGTTGCAGAACACCAGTTTATTAAATTAATAAACCATAAATACCAGACACCCATAATGATAAATTGATCATAACTAAGATCCTGGTTGACTTTATATGGAGAGCTTAGGTATGCTAACTTCAGAGTTTGGCCATTGAAGTGTCTTTTTAGACACATTTGGTGCGAGATTGAGTCAATGTAGTGGTAAACAGGTAAAGAATGAGTGGAGAATTCTTGTTGTCAAGGAAGGTTTTACAGTACTGGTTGAGACCCAGCAGTAGACACACAGATGGGTAACTCCCATGGCAGACCCCAGATCAGATTCAATAACAGGCTGGTGAGTGTGGAGGGCTGGGCTGATCCTGGACCAGTGCTCGGGGCGCTAGCTGGGAAGCAGAGCTTCCTGTGTGAACGACCCCTCGGAGACGACAGAATGGAGAGCTAATGAAGAAGCACACCCCAAGGCTGAGTCTCTCACCGCAACGCTCCATCTCCTCATATTATCCCACAACAACACAGCCCTCGCCCTGGCTCATCCCTACATCCCTCCATCCCCAGCCTTCCATCCCTCCATCCCCAAATATATACATTTTTATACGCATTCCTATCAACCCAATCCTTCTCATCCCTCTATCCCTGCATCCCCAACCCTTCTCACCCCTCCATCCCTCCATCCCCAACCCTGCTCATCTCTCTATCTCTGCATCCCTTCATCCTTCTGCTGCCTCTAGCTAAGCGTCGCACACAGGGTGCTGGGAATTGGTACGTTTCTTTACCATCCCTGCTTTGGGACTTCTGTGTGTGTCTGCGTGTGTCTTATGCGTTACAGGTTTTCGCTTTCGAAGGGGAATGTTTCCAAACCACGCTCTTGTATGCCGAAAATACTTTTAACAGTGATGTGAGTTTTCCCTGAGCCAGTATGAACCCTCTGTTCATGTGTCCGTCGACTCGTTTACCCTCGCTGCAAACAGAAGGTTGTAAACGACCCCCAGTGCAACAAGTGGTGGACACAGGGTGGGATCCTTTAGGAGGCTTTCTTAAACAGCGTCAGAGGACATGACGGTCAGAAGGTCATGAAACCCGGCAAACAGAGCAATGAGAATAATCCAAAGATAAGGTCAAGGTACGGGCTGAGGTCTGAACATAGGACAAGGCAAGACTAGACAACGCTTTATGTTTCCCAGATAGCAGATGGATTGTTTACTTTAGAGGGATCCTGACAGGACACACAGGGCTGCTGGTCGTCTGACTGTCCATAGCTACAGATTACAACATTAAGACAGACGCTTCTATATGTCAAACCATGTTGAAATCCATACTCAATCCTAGAACCAATAATAAAAAAACACTGTTCCGATAAATTGATGAATTAATCTCAAGACTTAGATGTTTTTACAGAGCTAAGGAAGGCACGGACATGATGGGAAGTCTAACAAGACAAAGGTGACAATGCTCAATACTAATGACTAAACAGCCCAGTACAGCAGGGAGGTTGGGTGGGGCCACCTGGTTGGTGGTTCCATGGAGCTGGGCGTTACACACAGTGCAGAGGACAGCAATAATTTTCGGCTATTCTCATTAGGCCGTAAAGTTCGACAAAGGCATAGCAAGGTAAAAGAAAAAGTAAGATAAAAATAGAGAGATAGAGGGGGATCTGTTTCCTCGGTAAAGTGTGGTAAACACAGTCTTGACTCGTTCCAACAGACTCCCAGCTGTGAGCAATCATGCATGAATACGTCTTAAGCGAGATCAATCAATACACCCCCCCCTCAAAGTTAACTCACCGGAATCCACCCTAATCAAAGTTGTCACTCCACCAGACACTAAGCAACTATACCCTTTTCACATCAGTGTGTAAATGCCAATAGCCTTAAACCACTCAGTTCTACCTTACTGAACAATCAGCACAGCCTGACCAAACTGAGAAAACATCCATGGCTAGACTCTGAGGGTATAACGTATTTAATGTAGCAAGGAGGGCAAAATTGGAAGATAAATTATTTTAATATTGGCATGTATACTGGTACACAAAAACAGAATGGTTCGGATTTGGGTTACGGTTATTGAAGAATTTTTAAAAAGCTGCATGGAAAAGGTGTAAAATGTTGTGTATGAAAACATTTCTATTTAACCAATTAATTGTGTTGTGTAATATGTTCAGGTTAATAAAGTTTATGTAATATAATTCCTGGGTCCCGGAAGGATATTATACTGTATTTATTTCCATCTTATTCTGTTGCCGCTACATAATCATGTACTCATATGTTCCTGTTGACATATCTCCTCTAAGATCTAGCTTACTGCTGTACTTGGCAACCTATTTTAGCCTCTAATAATAACCTAAATCTACAATAAATGCTCTGAGTCCAAACCTCAGTCATTAGCATCAACAATGTACGTGCATAAAAAGAGAATTTGAATAATTTAATAATATTGAAAAACATACTGAATAATTCACTTACAACAGACTATCGTGAGCTGAGAATAACAACTAAGAATGTAATAGTATGTATGCAGTATATCAGTAGAAGGCCTGCGCGAGGTAACAACTGCAATCGAGTGTTGAGGTGTGAGAGCCTTCACCAAATCAAACCTCGATCAAACAATACTTCCCCACCTCGTATCCTTCAAAATGAGGAACGTTCGCCATATTGAAAGTGACACACCAAATATGGGTTGCTGTCAGAGCGGGAGCTGGTATTGCTTGCAGCGGGGGCATACATCATAGTAAATAATTCACTGTGGAGTAGACCTCTGCCCAGAGCCCACTGTGCCACACTAACATGTGCTTCATCTTGCTCAGTAAGAAATCCCTGAAGGCGCTCCATTGACCTAGGCCAGCCATCCTGGGCCATCTCCTTCCTAAAGAACATATTTCTTTAGCCCAACAGCAGATTTTTTATTTTTGGATATTTTTGTAGATAAAAGTGTCCTTTTCCACTGAGAGATGTATTTCTTCCTTTTTTCCCTGCAACAGGAACTGCTGGCTAGAACGCCAGCAGTCCAGGAATGGCTGTGTTCCTTAATTCATTTTGTTATTGCAGTGCATCAATATTGATTGATAAAATACTTCTGCTGGGTCATTATTCATCTGAATTCAAGCTAAACTGATGAGCAATGAGCACAACAGTGTGTGTGAAAAAGTGGTGGGTTGAGGACACATACACGCATGAGCAAATACACACTCACATGAGCACACACATTCAAGCACACACACACACACCGGAAGACACACACACTCATGCAAGCAAACACACACACTCACACATAATGTCATTTACATGGGAAATTTGTCCCAGGTGAGTGATCGAGGAGCCATGTCTATAACACGGCAATATTTTTTTATGCATGTGTTCTCCCTCTTCTCCTTTCAGGCCCACAAGGCTCGCTGCTGAGCCAACACTTTTAAAATTGAAGCTGAGAAAGCCCCCTGTTTTGGGGACATAAAAATGCATCAGCCATGCCACTGCGGTGCACTATATCATCCCTAAAACACTGCAGCTTCAATCTCACTCTGCCTGCACCCGGCACTGTAAACTGCTTTCAATCTATTTTGATCGTTCATCAATGCATGATTGAAAGGGTTGTTCTCGTACAGTATGTAAAAAATAAAGGTTGCTTGTTGCAGTTGTTTATGACCTTGCTTAGTGTGCTATGGCTTTGACAACAGCCATCTCCATGCTGACTAACTCTGATTGCTCATACGCCTGTTCTCCTGCATAATGTGAGCACACATTTAAAAGTCAGATTGATTTTCAATTGCTTCTCAACTACTCCTTACTCACACACTTTAATCCCCAAACCAAACCAAGTCGAATTCACAGTCTACCTACGTCAACCATTCAAACTGCACAATGGGATGAGTCGGAATCTGTCCTTCAGGAAACCATGCCCTTCACAGACGCAGGTCAGAGGTGCTTGGAAGATATCAGAGAGCTCACATTGAACGATAGAGACACCACTCCTCTCTGCTCGGTGTGTGTGTGTGTGTGTGTATGTGTGTGTGTGAGCCTCAGTCACGCTGACTAAAAGCAAGACGATGGATGTGTTTGGACACCTCAGCCTCATCCCCAGCCCCTGACCCTTGACCCCAGCTGGCACTTCTATAATCAGTGTTCTCTGCTGTGTCACTCTCATTTACTGTTGCTGCCCCACGCCTCCTCAGAGTCCCTGCGAGAGGATCAGAGGGACGGTCAATATATACACATCCACATATTTCATGTACACACCCGTCAGCACTTCTAAGCTTGATATTTATGATAGTTAATACTCTGTTGTGATTGTCTACATTCCCCATCTTCACAGGCTCCGCAGGCTGTGAAACGGCTGCAAGTGTTTCACTGCAGTTTATGGCTTATTTGTGACTCTTAACAATTTGACAATATCACATTATAAGAAAGACTCCTCATTGAAGACTGTCTTGGTCTTGGACTGGAGGTGATCTGTAGTCAGTAAACCAGTGTTATAAGCCAGGACGGAACACAAGCCATGTTGACCTTTTTGCACGTAATATTGTGGTCTGCAGAATTCTTACATCACAGCTGAAGCACTCCCCCAAACAAAACACAGATCTATATTATGTCAAAGATTAAGCTCTTCCCTATCAAAGCACAGATCAATATCTTTTTTCAGCTATCACGTATCATACAGACAGGTTATGGTTGTTCAGAGGCGATCAGACGCCTCATATTTGCGTGTAGCGGCTGTCTGTCTGTTTGAGGCTAAGCCCAGGCTTAGTGGACATATCACCACGCTGGTGATGCGTGGTGCTGATAGCTCTTGGCTGTTTTGACAGGGGGGTGAGATTGTTTTGTGTGTCAGTGCAAGGCCTGGACATCTGAGCTAAGGACTTATCTTCTCGGGGCTGTGGGTATTGATTTACACCAGAGCACAGGGCTCTCGGACTCCCTTCCCCAAGACAGCCGCCCTCGACGCTGATCCCTCTGGGAGATAGGATCCTTCCTCAGCAAACACAAACACATACAAACAGACAAAAACAAAATTGCAAATGTAAAATACATGCTGATCTTTGTAGTATTCTGTTTAATGGATGATGTGGACGTCTTAAGTTTAATTCCGAGAGTTATCGGAAGAGTGGTTCTAGGATAGGTTTGAGTATGGATTTCAACATGGTTTGACGTATTGAAGCGTCTGTCTTAACGATGTAATTTGTAGCTATTGACGGTCAGGCGACCAGCAGCCCTGTGTGTCCTGTCAGGCTCCCTCTACAGTAAACAATCCGTCTGCTATCTGGGAAACATAAACAGGCCACTGGCCCACCATTTAGTCCGGCCCTCCGGCTAAAGCCATCTCTGTTTTCATTTCTCCTGTCCAATAAAAGCGTCATTTTTTGTGTCATCGGGCGGTTCTCTGCTCTCAATCATAGCTGACATCATCCTTGACCTCTCACCTGTCATCCGCTGTGTCCATGGCAACGGATTTCCTGGTTACAAATTCTCCCGGCTTTACAAAGGAGAGGAGCTCAACTGAGACGTTACAGATATTGGTGTGGGAGGACACAGAGTATGTATGAGAACACGTAAGTAGACAGCATAGGTAATTGTTTATGAACTTGAAGATATTCAACCTTAACATCACTGTATCTGAACAGAAAATGTATGTATGGAAGAGAGCATTGCACCACGTAGACCCATACTTTTGTGGACACCTCATTAACAAGTTGAAGTTATTCATGCACACTTATATAACATGTCTTCAAACGCCAAGTCAAGTGACAATAACTTAAATTATTCATTCAATTATTATGATATCATGGCATTGTGACATAGATATTATTAATGCATTTTCCTCTTACACAACAGACTAACCGAATGAAACCTCAATGCAAATTGCTATATTGACAGGGCATGTCGCTGGCTGGTGGAGCCAGGCTGACAGTCCGGGCATGTATCCCCCAGCATCCTGCCTCCTCCCAAAGCCTCGTTAAGTCACCTGTCAGAGAACATTACTGTGGTGCCAGTCTGGGAGGCGGAGGGCAGCAGGGAAGCAGTCTGAGAAGGAGTCTTGGCCAAACATACCAGCTAATGTGGGAAGCAGCCAAGACAGAGCAGAGAGGACACCCTGCTGGGAGCTCTCACACACACGGACAGAGGCACATACACACATATACACAGACACACATACACACAGACACACATGCACACTGGCACACACACTTTTACAATACTTAAACAAAGGCTCACATGCCCTTATACTGCATGTATACATTCACACACACACACACACACACACACAAAGCTGCACACACCGGCACACACAAACACACCGGCACACACACACACTCGCCTCCCATCTGTATGATGACCATAATCCAGAATGACATATAAAAAGGAAAATGCTGGTTCATTAGTGCATTCAGAACACACCCACATCAGCCCATTTGAGGAGTTCTCCTGTTGGCTGGAGTTTCAGGAAGTTGGAATTTAATTAGTGTCTCTCATGTATGGGGTTGTCAGGGATACAACCCCCCCCCCCCCCCCCCCCCATGAAATGCTAATGCTCAGGCTCTTATAGTAAACCAGATGTGCTAAGTAGAGTTTATTTACATGGAGTGTTGACATGTCTTACATGTGTAACTGAGAGCTTTGGTCCATCAAGAAACAAACTGTGCCAGTAGTTCCCTGTATAATCTAGTTTCTGTCATAAACATGTTTTTATATTGTGTAAAATTAGGGAGCTATTGTTTCAGCTCCACAAGTTTGTTCTGAACTGTCCATCTCAACTCCCGAAGGCAATGTAATGGAACCAAATCTTGAATGAAGATGGGAGAAATTCCTCCCATTCGTTTTTGCCTGTAAATCAAACAGCATCCTGCCGGACTGAGGGCCAGTGGGAAAAATCAGAGGTCAGACAGCCTCACGGGTTCGACTGGGTCGACACATGAGAAGGCCGTCTCTGATTGTTGGGAATGAGTGAGGCCTGGGAGAGCGAGGCCGGGGGAGAGCGAGGCCGGGGGAGAGCGAGGCTGGGGGAGAGCGAGGCCGGGAGAGTGATAATCACCTCAGATGTTTGCTTCTTTCAGAGGGCTGGAGTCCCGTCTGGCTCTCATAATGATCTGCCTAACCCTTACCAGGGTCGTTACTGTGCAGCATTCGTCAGCTCGTCTCTTCCCACTGCGCTGATTTACAGTCCTGGCACTCGTTCCTCTCTCCCTCCCCGCGCTGTGGATGGCTGTCTCTCGTCCACGCCGAGTTCTCTGAGAGCTCCCAACCACTCACTCGCTCTCATCCCGCTCTCCCACTCTTCAGAGAGACTGGAGTGAACATTTGGAGAAATGGCAGTTTCCCTGTGTCAATTTGAAGGAAAACAGAAGGGTCTTGAGTTTGGTGGAAGGACTCACATCAGTGTTGGCTTTGCTTCTTGGTGATTACATGACAAACACTTTTGAGAACTTTGCCAAAAAAGAAAGAGGGAAATGGTAAAAAAATAAAATACAATTTTGGAATGTGTGTCTGTTGTGTGCTTGCATGTATGCATGTGTCTGTGTAAGTGTGTGTGTGAGTTTGTGTGTGCGTGGGCACATGCGAGTGTGCATTTGTGAGCATATAGGCGTGTGTGTGCGGTTCTTCCCCGTGTGTGTGTGTGTGTGCGTCCTGCCAGGGTGTCAGCCAGACCCTGCTGTGTGAGAGTTCAACAGATCGACAGATCCTCTGGCAGAGCCACCCAAGCAGGACTGAGCAGCAGAGGCAGGCCAGCAGAGGCAGGCCAGCAGACGCAGGCCAGCAGAGGCAGGCCTGCCCCCAGGCCTGGAGCCTGCCCCGCCTGCCCCGCCTGTCTGTCTGACACCTCTTGGGTCCTGCTGGGCTCACATGCCGTCAGGAGACCCTAGCCTGCTGGTCAGAGAGTCACGAGCCATATTTACACAGAGACCCAGACTGTCCCCACCTATCAGCCGCACAGTTTGGCTGCGGTGCTCGATGGGAAAATAAGCCATTTGGACCCGAGTGAGAAGCATTTGAGCCTTCAGCCAAGGGGGTCTCTTCTACATGCATCAATACTAATTATAACGTGTTTAATGGCCTCCTCGAAATGTTTCTGCCTTCCTGTTTGGCCCGGCCGCAGGGAGAACGGTTGTAATTGGTATGACAAAGAAGTCCAGTTGGACAGAAGCTAAATTCATAAATAGCACCTCGCCCACTAACTTGGTTGATAGGCGCTAAAGCCTGTTTCACAGCAATGGCCACAGCCCCATCTTCCACTGATGGAGAGCGCTCAGCCTCCCAAAATAGGAGAGCAGCTCCAGCATCGGCAGACGTGACCGGGCTGTGTCCTCCTGGCCCGGGCATATGTGCTGGTCACGGGAGAGAGGCGGTGGAGGGGAGGGCGTGGAGGCTGGACCCTGCACTGACTCAGGGAGGCAGCACTGCTTTAATGGAGATCAGCTCTGATGATCCTGCGAGCCATCTGCTTCTCTGATCCCACAGGACCGAGGGGCTTCTGTCGTCTACCGTGTGTCAGGACCAGCGATACACCTGAACCTGATACACTCACTAGTACACACCTGCTACTTAGTTCACTCACTAGTACACACCCGCTACCTGGGACACACACACACCAGAACACCCCTTCTCTTTACCTCGCCACCACACACACACCCAGTCATGACCTGTTGAAATGTGATGAAGGCGTGTTGCTTCCAATAGATGGCAGGTAAATTGTGTACACACACATGTGCATGCAAACACGCACACACACACACCCTTGTAGAGGTAGAAAGCACCAGGGAGCAGGAATCCCAGTGTAATCTGTCTGTGTCTCTCTTTCTCGCTCTCTCTTTCTACATAAGAGTCCGCCTCAGTCAGTCAATGACACAGCTTAAACAATCAGTCATCCTGTCCAAACATGTTAATCCACAGACTTCATCCCTACTCCCAGGACCCCGGCCTTCCAGCTCATGTTCCTGTCTTCGTCTCCCCCAACGGGGAACACTTACTGCTGACTTCAAACAGACACACCCATGCATGCACACTCATGCACACACACCAACAGACACACACACACACGCACACACATGCACACACATGCACACAAGCATGTACACAGGCATTCACACACACACACACACACACACACATAAATCTCAGGAGCCCATGGACACGTCTGAGACAGCATGCTCCAACACAGCTAGCTGTTACAGAACCAGATTACCAGCAGGATCAGCATAAACTGTCTTCCTCCCCCTCCTCCCCCTCCCCCTCCCCCCCTCTCCCACCTACCTCCTCCACCTCTCTCTTCCCCACCAATCATCCCCAGAGACAGGCGGAGGGTATTTCTCATAGAAAAGACATTCAAGTAAAGGGCTTTATGAATTTGTAATGAGTAACTTCGTCATTTTAATGTTTGAATCAGTTTTCGATTTTCCCACTAATGTACATCTACAGAGAGAAATATGTTTGGATATGGGTTTGATGATTGTCAATGCATGCACATATCAACATTAAATACATTATAAATGTATGTAATATGAAGTAAGGATTCTCGTGAATCATCCAGCCACTCCAAGCTCTGAAAGTCAGTTAACGTCACTACAAAGCCGTCTTTGTTTTGTCAAGCAGGAATGCTGCATCAGTTTGCTTGTTTCTCTTCTTTAAACATGCCCCAACTGCTACTGCTCCAGCATAACATCAGCAGACACTTTGATCCACAGGGTTGGATTTGAAGCCGCCACCTATTTTTCTGCAGTCAAACGCTCTGACCACTGAGCTATCTCTGCTCCTTGTTTATACTTGGGCTTGAAAGTCTGTCGTGTAGAGCTTGTGTTTCTGTTACCTGACACTGTCCTGCATGCATGGGATGTGTTTGCAGTGTGTGAAAGGAACAGTCAAGCTACTACCTGGAGAGAGCCTGGGTCTTGTGAAAAAAAATCCCAGCTGGACTATGTAGATTTGAACATCGTCAAAATGGCGGTTTCAATACAGTTTATTTAGACTATAGACTTACATATGATTAAACAAAGCTTTGCTGATCAGTCATTACGAAGGGTGCGCTAGTCACAAATTGTTCGCAAGAGTGATAGAGAACTATCACACATGCACTGCCTTGTATAAACTTTAGATCAAATGGCATTCTATAAGGTCAATCAATCAATGTAGCAAACTCTGTGATTGACTAACTCAACTTAGTGACAGTTTGAAACAATACATCTCCATACCAATTGTCTTACAGTTCTTTGATGTGGCATCTCTCTCCAGGGCAGTAGATAATAAAGCCCCAGGAGTTGGCCAGCCAAATGGTCAACTGTCCTTTGTGTGGTCATCTTCAAACAATACTTTTAATTAACACAAACAATGAAAGAGGACACAGTCCTTCTCTAGCCAAAGTTCAGAGCAACTGCCTCTATAGCCCCTTACACAGACCAGAGGACAGAAGGCCAAATAAAATGCTTCACCCATCCCCCGGGGCAAAATGCCCACAGAGCCATAAGCACCTCACATTCCTTTGAACTCAACTTAATTATCTTCCCTTCCTGTCTCTTACCAATGAACATAGAAGCTTATAGATTTCATACACATGCATCTATGCTTATGACCAAAAGTTCTACCACAGTCTGAATGACACTGAGGAAACTTAGATTTTTTTCGAAACATTCAAAACTCCCTCCCCTAGTTCTTTCTGCAACAGCTCATCCAGTAAGATGACCACAATATGCTGTATGGCCGTCAGATTTGCACCGCTGCAAACGTCGAAGAATGTCCTCAAGCTGCTGTGGCTGGTGCCATCATGTACATTTAGTCATTTAGCAGATGCTCTTATCCAGACTGACTTACAGTAAGTACAGGGACATTCCCCCGAGGCAAGTAGGGTGAAGTGCAATGCCCAAGGACACAACATCTGTCATGGCGGGGAATCGATCCGGCAACCTTCTGATTACTAGCCCGATTTCCTAACCGCTCAGCCACCTGACTCCCTCGTCATGTACAATGACTCACCAGGGACGTCAGATCAGTGGAGAGGCCTTCTGCTTCTAACCTTGGCAGCAGGGCAGGGGTGGGTGGCAACCCTTTCATACTTACCCACACTGGTTAGGAGGGATGGAGGAATAGAGGAAAAGAGACAGAGATAGGGTGGTGGGAAAGGAGAGAGGAAGAGAAAGGAAGAGACAGGAGAGAAAGAAGTGGGGGGGTGGAGGGGATGAGAGTGGGAGGTGGGAAGAGAGAGAGAGAAGAAAGCCCAAACAAAAGAACGAGTGCTTGACACAGCGTCTGGACTCCTCTTTCTCCCCTCTTTTCTTCTCCTCTTGGACAAAGAGGCCTGTGCGCATCTGCTTCACACCGCCTACGCATACCCTGCGTTTGGTGTTGAAACATGAAATACGTAGAGGAGCAGAAAGCCACAGAGAGGGGATGGACTGAGGGAGGGGGTGGGTGGCACGACGATTTGTCAATAAAGCACATTAACAACCATCTCTGTGACCTTGCAGGAGAAACTCATTTTGATGTAGTTAAGTTGGGCAGTACCTGACGGCGTCATAAATCACTCAGGTCCCCTCGCAGGAGGCCGTCTGCTGTACTCTCAGGACACCTTATTAACATTAAAAACGGGAGGCTTATCACACTTGGCCTGCACTCCTCCTCTCCTGCACTATTAAAAATCTAATTGAGTGGGATGTGTGTATGGCTTTACTCCTGATAACTGCCGAAAATCATGAGGCCTTTGAAAAACTTGTGCTATACTTTATGTGTGGTGAGGTTGGGGGGTGTGGAGATGGGAAGGGAGAGAGACTTTTAAGAACAATGACTTTGAAATACAAAAGGAGGCAACGGTCTAATCAAGCGCTTACTTCAGCATGTCATCACCAACACGAGGCCAGGGCAGGATGCTTGATTCGCCATCGTGTTCTGAGAGAGTGACGAAAAAGGAAGTCGTTTTTATTTCCCTCAAACCTTGAAGATGAAAGTTCCGGATCTTTCATCTGTGGTTTTTTCTGGGGCATCAAAGAGATGGTTGATATGGGGATGACAGCATTTGCTACAGTCTCCTTTTTTCTATTCATTTCTTCCTTCATTCCCCCCCCCCCACCCGTTTCTGACGCACCAGTCAGAAAAGCTAAATGCCACATATGGGACATGGTGCTCCAAGTCATACGTCTAGCCATCAGTGGGCCCAGACGAGGACTCTGCCTTCACCAGATCAGGGACGGTAGCTGTCCGATGGAGGGGTGGGGGGGTGAAGAAGAGACATGTTCTGTTGTCATGGTGCTCGACCAGGACACTGCACATCATCTGTATGGGATGTTTAGAACACGACAGTTAGAGTCACTCGTTAACGGCACCTTTTAGTACTCCAGGAGGTTCCCACTTTGTGACCTCTCTGTGACTTTGAATCGGTGACTGATCATGTGAGCACATTCACACCCTTACGACGATGTCTGTTCTAATGTTATTCTCTCTCCTCTGCTCTTTACCTCCCCCCTCCCCCCTCCCCTTCTCTCCCCTCCTCCCCTCCTCCGCCCATCTCCCATCCTCTCCCCTCCTCTCCCCTCCTCCTCTCCTCCCCCCTCCCCTCCCATCCTCCCCCCTCCTATCCCCTCATCTCCTCCCTGCCCTTCCTTTCCCTTCCTTTACCCTCCTCTCATCTCATCACCCCTCCCCACCTCTTCTATTCTCCCCCCTCCTCCTCCTCCCCTCCTCCCCCCTCCTCCTCCTCCCCTCCTCCCCCCCTCCTCCTCCTCCCCTCTTCCCCTCCTCCTCCTCCCCTCCTTCCCCTCCCCTCCTCCCCTCCTCCCCTCCTCCTCCTCCCCTCCTCCCCCTCCTCCCCTCCTCCTCCTCCCCTCCTCCCCCTCCTCCCCTCCTCCTCCTCCCCTCCTCCCCCTCCTCCCCCTCCTCCCCTCCTCCTCCTCCCCTCCTCCTCCTCCCCTCCCCCCTCCTCCTCCTCCCCTCCTCCCCTCCTCCCCTCCTCCCCTCCTCCCCTCCTCCTCCTCCCCTCCTCCCCTCCTCCCCTCTCTCAAGGGCCTCGACTGAGCAGAAAGCATCAACACAGCCGTCCTCCCGACACCCTCAAAGGGATCAGATCCCCAGACAGGGCTGGAGATATAAGACAAATGAAGATTTTAATTGATTTGTAGCTTTAGGCCAATGGGATTAATAGGAGAGAGCTCAGGGGAGATCTGTGGTTTCCTCCTCCTCCCATCGCTCTCTGTCCTTTCCGGCGGGCACAGCAAGGAAAACTTATTAAAGACATCAATAAACGTCATTAGAGCCGGAGCAGGAAGTGAACAACCTCATTTGAAATGGTAACTTGCAGTGCACCATGGGACGGGGCTGGAGCCAATGCTTATATTGACTTCTCACTCCAGTCTTCCCACTGCGGGGCAAGGCTGGTGCCGGGGGTTGGGGGGAGGGGGCGGGCGCTGGGCCACAGACGCGGGGGCAAAACTGAACATTTTATATTTAAGTCTTAATTTTTTCACACGCGAGTTGTGCTCGGTCCCAAAACAGCTCCTCAAATCTACATGTAATAATTAGATGACATCAGAAGTGTCCTCACATCCTCCCAGCACGCTCCACTACAATCACACACCACCAGATTAACCACCGTGTCATTTTAAGCAAGCACTAGTCGGCATGGTGGCTTGGAACCAAAGTCTCTGTTCCACAGGAATCCCTCTCAGACCAAGGTGCCAAACCCATCAGAGGGCCTCATCATCGTCCAGCTCCACCAGCTAAGTGCAGCCTGAGGCCCTTTGGCATCCCAGTCACCTCCAGCCTACCCCTCCTGCCTCCTCTTTCCAACTGGAGCTGAAAAGCTGGAATGGGACAGCCAGTCTCCTGGGCCCCACATAGGACCATCTGTACAAGCAGCCTGGCTGGCTGGCTGGCTGGCTGGCTGCCTGGCTGCCTGGCTGCCTGGCTGCCTGGCTGGCTGCCTGGCTGCCTGGCTGCCTGACTGGCTGGCTGCCTGGCTGGGCAGGAGTCGGGTTGCGTTCAGATCAATGTGAGGGGGTGTGGATGAGCGGGTAAATGATCATTGATTGCTAGAAGAGTTCAGAACGTTCTGACACGTACCCAGAGATGCACAACAGCCTTGCCTGTCTCGAATGATGTGTGTGTGTGTGTGTGTGTGGGAGGGTGTGTGTGTGAACAGACTGTGGCACAGAGGTGTGGCCCTCATGTGTGTGAGTGTGATGTGTGTGTAATGATGTGAACGCCTTGGCCGAACAAACTGCAGACAAAATGAACCTGCTAACAGCTTGTGCTGTCTGTCTGTGGTAATCTAGCTGTGACAAGTAGGGATGTAGCTCAGTGGTTAGAGCGTTTGACTGTACATCTAGAGGGTGCATGTTTAACTCCACACCTGTACTTTACAATGAAAAAGCGTCTGCTAAATGAATATGTCAGAATATAATTTTGTGACCTTAACAGTTGATTTTGTGTCTATAATAATAATTATAAATGTAAAACAAATTAAAATAATTTCTTACAAAGGACACTCCACCATGACTGACTCGCGGGTGGTGAAGACAGAAGACCTGCCTTCACAATCATTACAGAGAGGGGAGAGAAACATGGCTGACCCTCTCTCTGCAACACAACCCTCTCTCTCTCACACACACAAACGTGTTCTCACTCTCTCTTCATCTCTTCTTTCCCTCTCACTCACAAGTTGTAGTGTGACTCTGACAATGTGTCTCAGGAGGACAATCTGCCAACAAACAGAGCAAAAGAACATCACACTTACCCTAAATGAGCAGTGAGTTCTTCCATTGTGAATATTGGTTCAATAATATTCTTGATTCTTCCAAGTTGACACTATAATTACTCTCCAGAAGAAAATGGGTGAAAACATTAACATTTATGACAAAATAAAAGTGCAGATAAAAACAGGGATTGTGGTAGCCTGGCTATTTAGGAAGACTGAAGTTGGTGCATTTGGCCTTTTGTTGTCTTTCATTGCTCAGATCAGTCATGCTGCACGTTGACGTAGCTCTCCTGAAACATTCACAGCCTATCAAGCATGGAACATGAATACTTTATAAAGGCAATAAAACATGCATTTATGGTAGCGGCAATTACGTAGAATCATTCCCCCATGCAATCCCAGAGCCCGAACTCTCATAATTACAACCATGTCGACAAATCCGTGCTTTATTATGGATGAAGTTAGAATGATCAGCACGGGCTTTTGCTGCTGTTTTTATTGGATTTTTAAATGGCGCTGAATTTTACAGCTGGAACCGTCGGAGAACAAGGCCAGAGAGACGCGGATGCAGAGACCTCCAACACTCTGAGAGCACAGGGTCTAAGTGACCCTCCGACACTCTGAGAGCACAGGGTCTAAGTGACCCTCCAACACTCTGAGAGCACAGGGTCTAAGTGACCCTCCGACACTCTGAGAGCACAGGGTCTAAGTGACCCTCCGACAGACTGGCACACAGGCAGGCACAGCATGGACACTGGGAGGGGGAGGCAGGTGTCACACAGCATACACAATAGACCCGGGGAGGTATAGGGAGAGCTACATAAGAAATGATGTTCTAGAGCACGTCCTTTCAGCTCTGTCATCCTCCATGTCATTTAGCATCATTTTTGTCCAAAGTCACGAGAGCGTCATAAAAGCTCTCCGAGACCAGGCCCTGACAGGCACGTACTGTATATAATTGGTGTTGGCAGACTGGTGACGAAGGTTGACACTGCAGTGTTAATGTATTTGTGTTCTGCTGAGAGAAGAGTGCAATTCACAATACAATGGATCCTCTCAGAAAGCAAATGAAAGGTTTGGCCACAATTATGTCTTGTTGTCTTTTGAAGCATGTATATGCATGGCCTTGAAACCTGTCCAGGAACTGTAAACAAAGGAATTGTCAACAAACAAACAATTATTTCAATCTTGACAAAAAAAAATCACATCTGCTGTACCTAGGGGAAACGATTGAATGCATTGTTAGTCTTCAGAAAGTCCTTCTTTATTCTAATGGAATCAAATGGCAAACTGTGAGGTTTTAAGTCTAGAAACGAGAAACCACTTTTATGTGCCTACTAAATGGACCTGTATAACATGCTTGATGAGATTGTTAAGCAGAGTGTTACACAGTAAAATGGTCTCTAACAAGTTTAAGTAGACTTATCAAGCTTCACTTCCAGAGTCCTTGATCATGATAAGACTCGTCATTATTTGGAAACAATACGAGTGGAGGTCAGAATAGTGAAAATGAAATTAAGGTCAAGGTGAAATCACCAAAGATTTAAGTGCAGATAGACCGTTTAGGAGAGGAGAAACTGAAAAACAATTATTGGTCTCAGCCACAGTTTTTGGTTGCGGTCTTGCAGTGAAAGCTAGTATTACTATTCATGGGGCCTCAACAGTTTTAAGAAAAAGAGTTCAAATGAAGAGAGACGTTATTTGCACCAGGACATGGGCTTGTTGTGTGTAATCACCCGTTGGGTCCCAGAATGACTTCTGACCACTGTCACTATCTCCCAAACCAACAACCCCCCAAAAGAGAAATGAAAACTAGAACTCCAGAACAGTGTGGGTTTATTTAATTCACAGCAGAAGGACTTGTGGCAGCTATGTAGCCATTTCCATAATAGATTTGCGCGAATGCCCACTTCGTCAAGCCGTAATGCATATCTGTGTTGCCTCCGAGCATTCTCCTAATTCTCAAGACCATTGACATAATCAGTTTCAGCTCGGTTCATCTGAGAGTTGTCTTCTCTGCAACAGGGAACCGTTATTATCACAAGTGGGCGAGAAAAACGAAGAAAAAAGGAAGAAAACAGCCACAGAAGGACACAATAATTCACCTCAAACTGAATTAGGTTTCTGGAGAGGAAGATTGAGTTCATTTTGTGATTCCCAGGCCTGGGAGCCAGGGCTGAGGCCTGGACCTGATGATTTGCTGTGTTCAGAGGAGTCTTAAGGAAGGATAGGCCATGGATTTTGGTGAACATTACTGTGCTGAGACTCAAACAAAACATGAATCAGACCAAAGGAAGCAAGGAGGCTTTTCTTATCCTGGGACACAATACATTTTGCGACGGTGATGCAATTCCTCACATAAACACACACACACAAACACACAAGCAGGAGGATTAGGGTGTGAAGGTACACCTCATTGCTTTCTAATAACACCCTCTAATCTCAGGCCAGGTCCCCGACAGGCAGCCTGTCCACTTTGAAAACACTGCAACTTTTCACCTCAAATAAAACTCTCTCTCTCTCTCTCTCTCTCTCTCTCTCTCTCTCTCTCTCTCTCTCTCTCTCTCTCTCTCTCTCTCTCTCTCTCTCTCTCTCTATCTCTATCTCTCTCTCTCTCTCTCTCTCTCTCTCTCTCTCTCTCTCTCTCTCTCTCTCTCTCTCTCTCTCTCTCTCTCTCTCTCTCTCTCTCTCTCTCTCCCTCTCCATCCACTGCATCACTTTTATTCTACTTTCACCATCACAAGCCAGGAGGGTGCACCCCCTGCTCCATCAAAGAGATTGCAGGAAGATGGTCCAGTGCTCAGCCAGAGAGGAGAAGTCCATTTTTACCCAGCCTGTCAACTTAAATTAACTGTATGGCCTAAATCGTTCAGCAGAGCCTACAGCCATTACAGGGAGTGACACGGTCACAAGGCTTTCTATTCTTTCAAGGTCTTCTCCTGCTCTCCACTCCTCCAGTATGATCTCCAAGCTCTATTCAATCACAGGAACAGAATAGCCTGTGAATGTCTCGGTAATGAGATGGGGAAAGTCCCTTATTGTCTACAGACGTACAGTGCTGTGAGGAGGACATTGTGGCCATGAAGAAGTCTTTCATTATCTTATTCCCCAGGTTCTGTCTGTCAAGTTTTGTGAGAATAGAACAGTGAGAATCCTGCGGTCTGACAGTTGTGCTTTTTTTGCTTCATTTCATAGTTTGTCTCGGTTCCTGTCATCGAGTGAGGTGGTGGCTTCCTTCTACAAGTGCAGCTTTTCATCGTGTTGCCCTCCCTTCTCTTGCTCTCCTCTCAGGTTTTCGAACGTCTCTCCCGACGAATCCGGTGAAGCTCATTTCTCCGGCATTAATCCCAGCCATCCTCGCAGCCCCCCTCATCTGTGATTTAACGCTGTAAGTGACTCCGGCTGAGTTGACTGGCAGTCTCCCTGGCACGCCTTCTGAGGCCCTGAGAGTTTTCACCCCCTGATTGCTCTCTCCCCCGGTTTAGTGCTGGTTTATGGAGCATGATATGAGAGAAACCCGTCCTAGGCCCCAGACAAAGCTGGGGGGGGTGCGTCCTCGCGCCCCAGAGGGCTCACTTGGGCGAGGAGGAGGGGGTTTGGAGGAGAGGTTCTGGAGCAACACAGAGGCCCTGGGACAGCCGGAACGGAGGGTGGGAGGTGGGGAATTGGATCACAGTCACACATCTGTTATGAGGCTGATGGAGGTGTGAAAAAACAAAGAGAGAAGGAGGAACGCAGGCAGGCAGCCAGGCAGCCGGGGGGGGGGGGGGGGGGGGGGCGAGGCAGAACGGGGGGCTGCGCTGATCATGCCGATCCAATCCCGTCTCTTGGCTCCCTGGGGTTGGCGAGGGTGAAAGGAGCGTTATTGCTGCTCCAACATTCAATCAACTCCTCAACCCGTCGCCCCGCCATCATCAGAAGTCATTGGAATTACGGTTGAAGAATCCGCTTCCTATAAAACCTCTCACTGTTTTAAAGCCCAACTACTGAGCTACGATGGAAATCTGACTTGTTTAATTGAACATGATATTAATATTAATATTGATGCATGAGTGTGTGCATGCATGCTAGTGGTTAAAATACATTAAAAGATACAGCAAGGTTTTTATTGTGGTGATGTATGTATCTGTGATCTTTGGTCATGGTGAATCAACCTCTATCAGTCATTTGTCTCGACCACATTAAGGACCTTTGTGGTCAAATGGGTTTTAAAGATCCTAAAAACGAAAACTGGTGGGAGAGAAAACGTTCAAAATGCAAATGATAATCTTTTAACACCCCTTCCAATCCATGTCTCCACACTTCAGAAATATGGACCCCAGCATAATTGGACGTGGGACGGGTGGTCAGAAATCAATTCTCTGTTATTCAGAGAACATTCACATGAATTATACATATTTATACCAATAAATAGATTTGATTTCATTTTACAAATATCTATATATATGTAATATGTATATGATATAGATATTATTGTTGAGGGCAAGACTGATTTTGTGTTGACCTGATGAAACATTCTATTGTCAAGAAGTGATACCATTGTACTGCAAACAATAATACTCTATTGGAAGTAGATATCCTGTGAAATATTGCTTGTTATGATTCAAGACTTCATAGACCGCATTACATATACCTTACAAGAAAACAAATGAACAATTCAACACAAGCCCAACTTGAACAAACCTTGAATAGATCATTGATATGCAGACACAGTATAGTTCTGCCTCAACACCTTCAACACGCTCCCCGTTACCTGTAACTCATCGGGAACATTCTGAAACAGTCACATTGAGGTCTCCCATGTCCTTGGCTGTCATGTTAGCATGCGTGAGCAATCTGCATTTCCAGACAGTTTGATGTGGAGCCCAGCTCCTGCCCCATGCATGCTTGAGCGACTTAAAGATTTCCTGCTCAGGTCAATCACGGAGAAAATGCCAGCTGATCAACTGTGACAAGTCCGTTCCCCCACAAGGCCCCAGCTACTGAGAAAACATTTCACCTTACTCAAGGTGCAGTCCATCTCACCATCCCAATGAGCTGTGGAGGTGTGTGTGTGAGTGTGAGTGTATACGTGTGTGTATGTGCGTGAGTGCAAGTGTGTTGGGGGGGGGGGCAGGGGGGAAGGGCTGTGCTACCCTTATAGAGCTTATCAAAGAGCCTGGTATGTAAATGAAGTATGGTGGACTTTAGCGAGTGGATTAGCATTCACAGCCAACGCTTAGAGCAGGTGGAAACCAGCTCGGAGGGAAGGGGAGCTGAGTCTCCTGTGAGGGGACCTCTTTCTGATGGTTGTTCGACGCGGTTGGGGTACGGAGCATGCAAGGCCGGGAGCAAATCATTAAGAGCACACCTGTTCTCTTCTGTTTTTCTCCTTGGAGCGGTGCCACACCGATAACAAAGCAAAAATCTGTCATTACACTCACGAAAACCAAGACACAAGCACACACTCACAGGCACAAACACACACATACACACCATCATGCACACACAGGCACACACGCACACATACACACCATCATGCACACACAGGCACACACGCACGCACTCACACACTCTGACACACATGAACACACAGCGTCAGACGTATGCCTCGGGTCAAGATAGCAAAACACAGCATATGGAGCAGCAGTCTCCAAAGTGCCTTCAGAGTCAGCAGAGTATCCCCAGGATCAGTGCGTGTTTAGTTCGCCCGCCTGGGCCGCCCTCCAGATCTCAGATAAGCTGGGCGCAGGCGGAGGGACTTACAGCCAGCTGTAGCGTTTGATTAGGTTTTCTGGAGCCTCGCTTTCCAGAGTTATAATGATCGCCGAGTAATGATTACTCGTTCGGTTGGTAATACACAGACTAGAATTAGCATACATGTATTTGGGTGTAGAGTATGTGTGTGGATGGGTGTATGTGTGTGTCTGTGCTTGTGTGTATGTTTGTGTACATGGCGGTCTTCATGGTGTTCTGTGTGTCTAGGTGTGCGTATGAGAGAGAAAGAGAATTTGAATGTGAGTCAGGAGAACCTGAGGTGGAACCCAGGTGCGGGCAGGAGAGGGAGGAATCGTGTTCTGACCCTCCACACTGCATCCTGTTATCTGACACAATCAGATTCAAACGTCACACTTACCAGCGGCCCCTCTACACCGAGACAATCCCTTTTATTAACTCAATTGTCCGTGCACACATGAATCCATTCTCCTCAGAATCCACAAGGTAATGGCTGTTTGCACAGGACTCTAAATAATTGATTGATCAAACATTTTGAAAATGTATATTCAGTCAATGACGTTCATCTGCAGCAATGGTTGAACCCAGAGTTCGTAGCAAGCTGCCCACGCTGAATCTCCTTCTGGAAATGTCAAAACCGATGAGATAGCGATCCGACTGTCCCCCTCATTTATGAGGTGGGCGCACTGTGAATACATAAACAGAAAAGAGACTGGCTCTCTCCAGTAAACAACAGCAGCATTACATGTGCATGTCCTCCAATCTGCGGGAGTGGATGGAAGCAGGTCTCCGCCTCAGACTCAAGCCTCCAGTCTGGCTGGAATGTTCTGAAGAAATCCGCAGACAACTTAGAAATGAAAACTCAGAGGCAGATTTTTTGTCAAATGCTCAGTGTTCTGGGGTTTTATTACAAGGGGAGGGTATCGCTCAGTGGTTCGAGCACTTGACGGCAGGTCAAGCAGTCACAGGTTCAAATCTGTACTGCATGTCGCTTGTTTTAGATAAAAGCGTCTGCTAAAAGCATCTCTCTTTCTCTCTCTCTCTCTCTCGCTCTCTCTCTCTCTCTCTCTCTCTCTCTCTCTCTCTCTCTCTCTCTCTCTCTCTCTCTCTTGCAGACAGCAGTATATGTATCTAGTATCTCTCTCTTACCCAGATCCCACCTTTAGAATCCCTCATGCACATATTGTACAGCACATATAACAGATACAAGGAAAGGAGCACTGAATGAAGTGTTGCATATGGATGATTAGAAAACACCATTCTAAGCAGAGCCCTGAGCTGTACTTGGGTAGTGTGATGCCTTATCCGTGATCTCAGCGACCATGCTTCTCTTCTGCCTCTCTCACTCTTTCTTGCCCCCCTCTCTTCTTCTTTCCTCACCCTTCTGTATCCTCCTCCTTCCTGTCTTCCTTCAGTGTGAAAGTGTAAAAGTATTCAAAGACATCTGACTTGTTTCGCTCCTGTCAATTGTTGGATCAGGCAAAATCTTTTTTTTTTTCTTCTGAATCCTTTGTTCTTGTTTGTGTGTGTGCATGTATCTGTCTTAATTATTTAACCATGCCTTTCGACAGTTGTCTTCGAGTGACTTTGTACTGTCAATAGAGTATCAATGGGATCTGAAGCTTTCACTAGAAAAGCTGTGTCAAAGTCGTTTGGTTCACTGGAAACCTGTTCCAGTTCCCGAGATGTTGTTTCTACACAGATGAAAAATTCATGAAAATATTTGTGATTGTTTATTCTGTTTTGATTTGATGTCACATCTTTGTTGTGCAGAAAGGACTTCATTCCACACATCCACCCAACAGGTGCAGGAGAAACCTTGTTTATTAACACTTTACATGCAGGTGCTTGTAATAAGCTCTAGTTAATGGGTAATTAAGGCCCTTATACTAAACAACATTAATATATGTTAATCAGACTACATAAGAGCTAATTATGAAATCAGGTGAAATGATTGAAGTAGAGAGAACAGTTGGGTTTTTCCACTATAATACATTTGACAGAGGATAGATCCATTTTAGTAAATTAGGCATGTCTGATGAATCACAATGTCAAAGATATTATATAAGGATATAATTATCATTTGATTGATTGACACTATATGGAACTACAGCACATGATATGTCTAAAAATGTCCAGTGATTTCCTAATGAGTAACAAGGATTGTAGAGGTAGTTTCATCACCTTTTTGTCTGTAGTGAATATGGATTATATGTTTCTCTGTTTGTGGAACAGCATTTGAAATGTGTTAAAGCAACAAAGGCTTTACCGGCTTAGGGTTAGGGTTAAGTTTTGAGTGAATTCTGCAGCAGGTTAACAACAAACAATTGCGTAGTTTCGGAATGTGAATTCAAATTGTATTGGACACCAACCCTTATGTCCAAAAAGCATGTTTGTATCTGTGTGAAGGATACCTGGGTTAGAAACCCTCATCTTGAGTCTGGGATATTGTGAAGCAAAAGTAGTCGACGTTTGGCGTTGAACCATAACAGTATTTTCCCCAATCTGTCTGACCGATTTGCTGTTTGAGTCTTTATTTAAATTGCTGTGCATGAGGAGTCACTGTATTCTTATGAGCAAAAATATTTTGCATTAGAATTCCCAGTTGCACTTCATTCAATCACAGTACAGTTCAGCCCTCTGAGCCACCAGAAGCTTTGGCAGGGATCATATCTTGTTATAGCTGCATACATCAACCCAAACACCCCTCTGCCAGAGCCAGGCGCTCCTGAATGAACCAGCTCCGCACCCCGCCGCTCTTTAAATTGGTAGATTACTCTTTAGTCCTCATGATTTAGAGAATGCAGAGCAACCTGCATCCAAGCGAGTCCCTGCGATCAATATGTCGAAACCGGCTATCTTTACATGTCATTACTGGGTTCTTTCTCTTATGAGGGAGAGGAGAGGGGAGTAGTCATGGCAACCCCCCTCCCCCTTAATTTTTCCCTCTTTTTTTTCATTCTCAAACTGCAGTCTACATTGCATAATGTGGATGGATATATGACATTTACAGCTTCATTTTTTAGCTCAGAACAAGTCAATCGCAAGTGTTTGTATTGCCTGAACACACAGTACAGCTAGCAGAGATGACCTCATCTCAGCAGTACAGATTTTTGCACTGTAGACATTTGTGAAAGTCCTTTGTGACAACTGCCCTCACTGTTGACGTATTAATATCTACCGTGTCCCTCCTGCTTTGAGGAGCAGTTTGCGTTTCCTTGAATATTACTAATATATTACTTCTCTCCCATGGTGGCTGGTCAGATCATGTTTTATTCATGCTTCTAGCTGCACTCTGCCTTCACTTCTCTCAACACGGCATTTTAACTATTTAACACATTTAAACGATCCCAGAACTTGCCCTGTGGGTTTCACGCCATGACAGCCCACGTCCCTCACCAGAGGTCCAGTCAGGAATCCCGCTGACAGGAGCAAAAATCTCTCTGTCCCTTCCCCTTCCTCCCCCAATCCATCTCCCTCACCCTTGTTCCACCTAGGCCTCTCTGCAGATGAGGGCTTCGCTGTCCCTTTGTCAACCATTGACTTTGTGCTCTCGCCGTTTGCCTGTGTTAGCCCGAGACAGACAGAGAGGTTCCCACAATCTGACGCTTGGAAAGACAGATAAGAAGTCCCTCGTCAGCACATCCTGTCTGGCTACGTTTAGTCCTTCGTCCTGACAGCGAGCTGCCATGTTCCGCCCTTCTGTTCAGCAGGCCGGGGAACAATTGTTCTCTGGACTCGGAGAGATGATCAATTACCCTCGGAGACGCTGCCCCATCAAGCACCTTCACATTTCATTAACGGCTAAAGGCCCGCACAGTCTGCCTAAAGGGGGCACAGAGAACGGGTACAGGGTAATCAGATTCATTAAAAGAATTCATTCACCTTTCTGTCATCTTAGCATTGTGACTGGGGTGTAAGTGAATGTCAGCGTTTTGGAAAAACTCCTTGTTAAGTAGAGAAGTTGGATCCTTTCCCCTCCTCCTGTTCTGTGGGGCACACAAGAGAGGACCCCCTAGATCCCTTCCTCTCCTGAGGTGCTGTGGGTGTGCTGCTGTACCTGGGCAACACAAATCTCCAGACCACCCCTCCGTCAGAGGGGACAAACATCAGGATGTTAGAACTACAGACATGCACAAACATTCCTGTATCATGTTTAGATTTAGAAGGAGAGATGTGTAAGGAACTAGCTTTTTTGGTTTACAGGATTGCCAAAAAATGACATTCATTTGCACATGCAAATAACTTCAACATAAAACATAGAAACAGAGAGAGTGGAATTTATAAACATGCATTTTCATAATGTATATCATTTATACATTTGAATTGCATGCTGGACAAACTAATATTGTGTTAGCTTATTACCCAATTGTTATCCGAAGTGACACACGGGTGGGGGGTTGAAAAGGTGACCACTTGACCTTCGACCACTGAACTACACCTTTGGCCTTTTACATTTACATTTAGTCATTCAGCAGACGCTCTTATCCAGAGTGACTTACAGTAAGTACAGGGACATTCCCCCCGAGGCAAGTAGGGTGAAGTTAAAAACCAAAGTAGGGTTAAGAAGAACAAAAACTGCTGTTTGAGATGATGAAGATACCCTTTAAGGGAAAATACCCCACCACAGTCATACTACCCTGCCAGTACCTCACCTTGGGCTGTACCAACGGCTTATTAAAGCACAACTTCACATCAGGCTCATTGAGGATTTGTGAACTGGTGAAGAGTGAGTATCTGATTCCAGAGACAGAAGCCTGGAGCCTCGCGCAGGGATGGGAAGGGGATTTGGGAAGTAATCTCACAAGAATTGCATCATGACTCAGATGAGACAGACAGGCCTCCCAAAACTCTCATACTCCCAGAACTGTGTCATCTTGTATTGATCTACTCTACACTACGGTTAAGCATCTAGTGAATTTGATTATAACTATATCATGCTTGAAGACTAGATTCACTACATTCATATAATTCAGCCAACACATTCAGTATGTATATATATATATATATATCTATATATATATATATATATATATATATATATATATATATATATATATATATATATGTATGTATATATATATGTATATATATACATATATATATATAGATATATATATATATGTATATGTATTTATATATATATATATATATATATATATAAATACATGATCAAAATGTCAAAATCAGCATATAACATGCCACGGATTGAAATTTTTGTTTTAATGACGAAATGTTTTCATATGATGTTGATTATTTTCATCTTCAAAGCTTTGAGGTTTCTGGTCTTCTCTCTTCTTTCCACATACTCTCTAAACGACTTAAAGCAGGACTCCAGCGTGTCACTGAATGAATCGTTCCTGTAAATATTTCAAAGGTCAAATCATGGCTCATACATTAGTCAATACCAGCCAAACATCAAGGAATCTGCAGTCCCAATTATAGCCTAATCAAAATGAATATTTAATCCTCGCTGTTGTTGCATCATCTTACCCTCACACAGCCTCAAACGATACTTTAGGAGGGTAATTATTTGTAATTATGGTTTTTCGTTAAAGGCGTAAACAAAGAAAATTTACGAACTCAGCAAATTGCTTATTAGCTACAAGACTACATCACGCCATCTCGCAGAAGTGTGTTTGTTAGGGATTGTTTGGTCAATCTGAATTTTTTGTTGTTGTTGTTTGTTGGTAAGGTTAAACTACTGAATTGTCTAAAAAGTAAGGTGAGGATTAAAGAGTGTGGTCTGTGGAGGAAAAAGATAGAAAAGTCAAATATAATCATAAGGCATAAGGAATTATCATATATTGTTGCTAGAAATATTCCTTAACTGTGACTCCATTTGCCTTTTGTGCAATGCACTTTATTTGACTTTTTCTCTGTCTGAGGAAAGTTCATTCTATTTCTTACCTTATAGTTGTACAGTCAGTCTGGTTGATAATGAACACCACTCTTGTGTCACTTAGGGACACAAAGTGAGCCTATGTAACACTCTGTGATCTCCAAAGTAGCCTTCTGTTTAACAGCTCCCATCTTCCCTACTTTGCCTGAGAGAGGCTCGGCTCAGTGGTTGACCCACATCAGGTAAATGGAGCGTTGTTCTGGATTAAAACGTTCCAGCGGACTCCCTCCGGCGAGGTTTCCCGAATATGAAATATTGATGACGCCATTTGTTTTTGTATTTGCTCGTTCCCCACAGTCAAACACAAGGCAACAGTTGTGCATAGAACACTCAAGCATGATGGCTTGTGTTTGATCCTGCTCACTAGACAGCAGACCTTAGGGGCAGATGTAACAGTGGCTGGATAAAAAAACCAGAAGATGACTTGTTTCTGTGTCTGAAGAAAGGTCTGAACAGACCGGGTCTTTTAGGAGCTTCCATATGGTTTCCCAGCCAGGGTATCATCTCTCCTGCTATCATGGACTTAAGCAGACTGACTTTAGTACATTAGACTGTGTGTGTCCACTGTTTGAGTGTATGTAGGTGTGTCCGCCATGTGTGTGTGTGTCAGAAAGATCTCAAATGTTCTTACATTTCATTTGGGATCTCTCTCTCTTTCTCTCTCTCTCTCTCTCTTTCTCTCTCTCTCTCTCTCTCTCTCTCTCTCTCTCTCTCTCTCTCTCTCTCTCTCTCTCTCTCTCTCTCTCTCTCTCATTCTCCCTCTCTCAACCAATCCAGGTGGTGCTGTGGTCTAGTGGAGGGTCTAGTGGAGGGAACACACAATAAAAAAAATAAAATGTTTACACCTAAAGGCTTCATGCTCTTTTTTTAAAACTTGGAAGGTTTTCAACGCAACTCTGGGAAGTGGGAGGGTGAGACAGAGACAAGTTACTCTGTGTGTGTGTGTGTGTGTGTGTGAGTCCGTCCATGTGTGTGAGTCTGTGGTTATTGAGAGTTTAAATGTGGGTTCCACCTGTTGAGATGTGGGTGGATGTATCAGTCTGACACTGAACAACACTGTATTCACAACAGCGCCTTGTAAACAATCACATTTGCACCTTACTTTTTTTTTCCGCCGACAACGTTAATTTTTCTCTTTGTGCTTTGCCTGTGCGGCAGCATCTAGCCTGATGCTGCTGTGAAAGACGGTGGAAAAACAACATCGACAAAACGGTGGTCAATTTTAATCTTTCACGCAATGGCTCTATGTGAAGTGTAGCTGCCGCCTTTTATGTAAATAAGGCTATGATAAATCTAGAGTAGATGTCAACCTTGTTGGCTGGTGGGGGAAGGTGATGAATATAATTAGCTCTACATCACTAATGCATAAATAATGACTCTGCTCGAATAGAGTGCACATACTTTGTCAAAACACTGTCGAGTGCAGCTTGAAATCAGGACTGTTTACTCCCTGTTCTACATCCATGCTGCTGACCTCACAAGATGTGATTGTAATGAATGACTGGTCCTCTATTACATTATCTGGACTCCTAGTAATCTCTGTATTTTATGTGCCAGGCTGTTGAAGTTAAATGTCAGTCCGTGAAATGGATTGCGCGTGTTGTGCATGACATACAGCATTGTGGAAACACTTTCTGCCTATTCCAACTACAGTTCTTTTTTACATGTATTAAATCTATATGTAATCACTCTGGTCACTTAGATGATAGTCCCTGTTTACAATGACAAAGGAGTTGGGGAGTTCATTCCATGTGTGCGTTTGGCTGTCTGATGGTGTGCTGACATTGTAACAGCATCTGTGAAGTCTCTGGTGATGTGATGGTGTTTCAAGACCTGTTGGGAATTGGGAACGTCTATTTAGAACCACAATCCTCATTCCTCTAGAACTCCCATGTCTCCTTCCAGACTCTTCCACTCTCTCCTCTCTTCCTCTCCCCCTCCCGGTCCCATCTTTCATCCTCTATTCCTCCTCCCCATGTCACCCTCTTTGATTCTCCTCCCACCATCCTCAACTCATCACTCACCTTGCCCTCCCACACCCCACCCCTTCTCTCACCTCCCTCTCACCCCTCCCCTTCTCTCACCTCCCGCTCACCCCTCCCCTTCACCACCTCTCTCCCCTCCTCCTCTCTCCCTTTCCCTCCACTCCCTCTCCCCTCCTCCTCTCTCCCTTCCCCTCCACCCCCTCTCCCCACTCCCCTCCAGTCCCTCCTGCCTCCCTGCCATGATTATTAGATGCTCTCATCCTCATGCAGACCACCCCCTCTTCAGAGCAGCAGCCTGACCCTGGTTCACAGACTGACTCCAGACGACATCCTGGTGTCTGTCTCCCTCCCCTCCTCCTAACTAGACCCAGAGACACTGGGACGAAGGTAATGAGGTGATGGCAGGTCATTAGAAGCAAGACAAAGATGAGGGAGGGAGGGAGGGAGGGAGGGAGGGAGGGAGGGAGGGAGGGAGGGAGGGAGGGAGGGAGGGAGGGAGGGAGGGAGGGAGGGAGGGAGGGAGGGAGGGAGGGAGGGAGGGAGGGAGGGAGGGAGGGAGGGAGGGAGGGAGGGAGGGAGGGAGGGAAAAGAGAGGGTGAGACTTAGACAAAGAAAGAGTGAGTGAAAGAAAGAAAGAAAGAAACTAAGGATGAGAGAAAAGAGAGAGTGAAAAATATATAGATAATATGCTAATTTGGTAAATTTTTTGCCTCTAATTATAATATACTTACCTTTACATACGTTGTTAAACCATGAACTGTGTTGCCGGTATAATTGGTTTTGTCGATCAAATTGTCAGTATGATACAAAGGTTTAATGAACCAGGCCTAGGTAATGAATTAACCTTCACCAAACACAGGTTAGTAACTCACCTTCTCACACGGTCCTTTCTCACACTGTCTTATCAAGGACACGTGAAGGATACACATCTGACCTTTCGGTCTCTTTTTACACATACACTTTTTGCAATTTTTCATACTTTATTAGCCTGTTTTTTCCCAGTGAAGTGTAACAGGAAAGGCAGGGAGAGAGAGAGAGAGACAGAGAGAGAGAGAGAGAGAGAGAGAGAGAGAGAGAGACACGTAGTAGAAGGTCAAGGTCAGACGCCTACATGGTGTACGCACATATTCGGTGGGCTATCAAATATGTGTGTATGTACACACACACACACATATTTTAAAAGGCATTGAATACTTATTATTGAAATTTAAACAAGACTGATGTGATCAAATCTTGCATTAATATCTATTCCTCCTTTTTACTCTATCTACTGGCCATTCTTTATCTATTGTGCCCTCTCAGCCCATTCTTCTATTTATATCACAATCTCCCTTCTTTTTTTTCTACATCTCTACAGCCTATACAATATACACAGCAAAGCTTCTTCTTCAGATTGGAGTAGTCAAAGAGGCTGGCTGGTATTTATGTGAGGGACCCCTAGGAACCATCTAATGGAGGGGTTAAAAAGGTCATTCAATGTTACAGCAAGAAGAAAGATGAAAGAGAAATAGGACGTTAAATGTTGATTTGGTGAGCACTTCCCTTTCCCCCCCCCCCCGACAGCCGTTAAAGACAGAACCCAGAACCCAGACTATGACCCCAAGCATTGCTTCAGGGCTCCAGCTTAAACTGTGCCGAGGCTTACGTCATGCACACACGGGGGGGGGGGGGGGGGGGGGGGGGAAGCAATCATCTGCAACAGCCATCCCTATATGAAACCATTATACTTGGAATTGTACACAACCCCTACTTCCACAATATAGTTGATACATTTCATATCCCTACAGATATGGGTTGCTTTACCATTGGTTTCAGTGTTGGTAGACCTGAAATCCTGTCTAGATTTATACTTTGTATAACACAAGCCGTACAGCTGTGCTCTGATAGGTGGGTGGCAGTGTCCGTCAACAGATTCTTGAACGGCACAGGCCTACTATTCTGTATGGTGTGTCTTATCCGTTAAAAGGGACCAAACCAAAACAAGAATACTGTGCAAGAATTATACTGTGAAAACACACATTCAATAAATAATTTGAGACGGATGTCCCGCTAAATTAATAATTATCTTCTTCTCTCTCTGCCTTTCCCTTTTTCTCTCACTCTTTCCATCTCTCTCTCCCTCCCTCTCCTTCCTTCTCTTTCCTACTCTCCATCTCTGTCTCCCCCTTCTTCTATCTCTCTCTTCCTCCATCCTTCTCTCTCCCTTCAGCCGAGGGAACACATCACTCCTAGCTCAAGGCTGCGCACCTGGCGCTGGCGCTGGGCTGTGAAGTCAGCTGCCTGCTCATCACCAATCTTGCCAGCCGGAGGAAGCGGGTGTTTTAGAAGGACAGCTAATTATAGGCGGAGAGGGATGTGGACACAACGTTCCAGCGTTGGCGGAACGCAGAACTCTCTCTGCGGTTCAGAACCCTGTTAGGGGCGGGACAACGGCAGACAGCACCACTTGTGTCTGTGTGTGTGTGTGTGTGTGAGAGAGACATAGATAGAGAGAGAGAGAGAGAGAGAGAGAGAGAGAGAGAGAGAGAGAGAGAGAGAGAGAGAGAGAGAGAGAGAGAGAGAGAGATAGAGAGAGAGAGAGAGAGAGAGAGAGAGAGAGAGGAACAGACAGCGAGAAACAGACAGCAAGAAACAGACAGCGAGAAAGAGAGAAAGACTAAGAGAGAGAGAGAGTGAAAAAGAGAGAGGGGAAAGTGAGGAATCATTTTCTCATCCATCTTGGTTGTTGCCCTCTGCAGGAAAGCGTTCCCAATTGATGCATCAATTCTGGCTACCATGAATCACTATCGGACCCCCACACACATGCACACATACACACACATGCAAACATACACCCACTGAAACTTGCTTTTTCTCCCTCTCTTTCTCCCTCTCTCTCTATCTCTCTCTCTCTCTGTCACTCTTTAACACACACATACCACCATCCTGACACGAAGATGGATGACACAGGATAATGTTCTCATCCACTTCACACTAGGACACCACCACAAAACAGGAGCTAAATAGTTTCCATCACACTATTATTGCAGGCCCATGAACGAGCCAAGAGAGGGTCAAACATTTGAAGGAGGAAGTCCAGTTACAAGCTGCACTTTTTTCCAAGGAGAACAAAAAGAAAAGTCAGATGAGTTGAAACAAGGAGCACTTTATGTATTTATATGTGTGCATCAGCTCCCAAGCTAGGCCTCTCTTCAGACAAACCTGCATCCTCGCAGCACAGCACGGGGTTCTTAGAGGGAGCAAAACAACAGCCTGAGGTTTGTATCATCACCCCCCCCCCCCTGCACAGAATCCCAGCGTTAGAGCTGGAGATCCACTAGAACAACAGGGCAGGATTGAAGAGCCAGCCGGAGGAGAAGAAAGGGGTGTGGAGGTAGAGAGAAAGAGAGACCAAGGTGAAATAGAGAGAGAGACCAGGGTGATGGAGAGAGATAGAGAGACCAGGGTAAAGCAGAGAGAAAGAGAGAGAGACCAGGGTGAAGGAGAGAGAGAGACCAGGGTAAAGGAGAGAGAGGGAGAGAGAGAGAGAGAGAGAGAGAGAGAGAGAGAGAGAGAGAGAGAGAGAGAGAGAGAGAGAGAGAGAGAGAGAGAGAGAGAGAGAGAAATCAAGGACACACACTTTCTCCAATCCGTTCTCTCCTTTTCACTCTGGCTCATTTATTTTTTCAGAGAGAGAGACCAGGATGAAGGAGACAGAGAGACCAGGGTGAAGGAGACAGAGAGACCAGGGTAAAGGAGAGATAGAGAGAGACCAGGGTAAAGCAGAGAGAGAGAGAGACCAGGTCGAAGGATAGAGAGAGAGAGAGAGAGAGAGAGAGAGAGAGAGAGAGAGAGAGAGAGAGAGAGAGAGAGAGAGAGAGAGAGAGAGAGAGAGAGAGAGAGAGAGAGAGAGAGAGAGAGAGAGAGAGAGAGAGACCAGGGTGAAGGAGAGAGAGCAGCAACCTCGAAAGGGGTAGAGACAGATAGACATATAGATGGAGGTAACTGTAGGATACCCATCCTTGTCACCCCTCTTTGATGGAAATCTAGATAGATACTTATCTCACATGAGCGCTGAAGTCTGGCCAATCATTCCTTGTTGCAGGTTGTTGCATCTAAATGTAATGACTGTCTAGGCTATTTCTCATTCATTTTAATTTCCGTCCTTAGACTATCTGACAGGTTGTGTTTAGCTGTGCTTTTCCCTCTGGCTCACCATAAAACTTCTTCCAAGAGCAGGACTAACTGGGATCAGTATGAAGGATAAGACTTCCGTTGATTACCCATGAGCATTTGCATAATTTGTGTAAGTAAATTACTCATGGACATCAACCTGGGGCTTGTTTTGGCTAACTGAATGCATCATGGTGGATGGCAAGATTATCTGAATTTGGCCTTTATGTGGATTTGTGTGTAGATAGTTGATTGTCAATATAGAGAATTGTACTGGATGCTAAAAACAAATTGTGTGGCTAACTTTGAACATAATTGTTAGCTTTTTAATTCATTTTTATTGAGCAACAGTTAGCTACCGGTAGCTTTCAGTTAAATTAAGGTTCTGTTGCTGACATGAGTAACTGCCGTTTCACATGAAATCCAAAGTTCTGTGTTGTGATGACGTTGTTGTCTAAACCGTGATACATTCAACCTAGGGCTAACACTCAGAACTTGGTTGCTTGACAAATAAGCCATGAAATAGTGTTTAATATTCACACACTCACTTAAGCACCATCAAATGTTGTTCTTTGTCTCCTGGCTTTAGGCAAGAAGTTGCTATGCCCAGACTTTCCTGTGGGTTTTTTGGCTCCTGATACTTTCTGTTCACTAAAGGATTAAAAAAAGCCATTTAATTTACATTTGATACCTAATTTTGGCAGCTGAGTGATGAAATGCTTTAAATCACAATCTTAAGTCTGGAAATGGGCACTGGATCACAGTTTCCCTGTTAAGCTCATTGCATGAATCAGTTGTACTCTCTAGCGCTCGCCAATGCAAAACTTTAAGCATTTTTTATGCCAATTCAGAGATAAGCTCATTTGTGAGTCATGTTCAATGAAATGTCTGTCGAAAGCACAGGAGTTATACAAATTCACTACTACCCTGTGTAAGTACATTGAGCATACATTACCACATCATGTGCACTTATACACACACCATACAGAACGATGTGAGCCTAAGATCCTGTCAGTCATCCCCAAATTCTTCTCCAGTTTAAGTGTCCTTGAGTAGCAAGGAGAATTCACAGGGATTCCTTTCCCAATGAAAGTGTTTGAGGTCTGAATGAAAGCTTGCAGAGGATAGGCCCAAAACAAAGAGGTATTAGTCACCCTGCACCCTATGTACTCAAGGACCCTGATAATAAGCTTTAAGAAAAAGGACAAAATGAGAAGTTTGAAAAGAAAAAGGGGAAGGCTGCTTTTGTGAAGACCCTGTAGGACCCTGTCTGTGCTAAGAAACTGATCATCACTCCGAATGTCCAATACATATTCATGAAGTCAAAGCAACACTATAATGTATATCATAGTAGTGTAAGTAGTAGAAGTAGTAGTAGTTATTGTTACTATTAGTAGGTACTATATTTTGTTTATTCTTCCAGAAAATGCTTCCAACTTCTTTAATGTCTTTAAAAGGGCTATTAACTTCCCCCACTGTCTGTGAGATGAACGTGTGAAAGATAAAACTGCTTCAAGCAATGGACCGGAAGGAGAGCGATTACATCCTTTAGATGTCACCTCACTTAGGAATGAGAGACATCTTTGCAAGAAGGGAGTAAACCACAATATGGATGCTATCATTAACCTGAGAGAGAGTGCTCTGCATAGCATGAAATACCTATCCTTCCTCCCACTTGCGCACACAGACACACACACACATACAGACAGCACTGTAGACTATACAATCCTACTCATGTTACGTTAAAATTAACTAATGATACATATAGGCCTACAATTGTGTGAACCGATGACTTCCAACATGTTACAGTAATGAATGTGTGAGTATATACACACCTATATACACACGGACACACATTACCCAACCACTATCTGCGTCCATAGCTCTGATTAACAGCTGAGTGCGGTGTATGGCTCTGAGACATAAGAGGTGCTTCTAACACACACACACACACACGCATAGCCTCCTCATCCTATTGGTCATTCTGATGAAATACTGAATTATTTGTGACGTGATCAATAGCCTATCATCTACAACATAATAAATACAAGTACTGGTCTCCTTAACCACCATTTTATTTATGAATTCCATTCCGAGTCGTTTGGGTGTCTGACTTCTGGGGTTAAATCTGCCCAATTCACTTTACATAGCCAAATAGCGATAGAATCAATTACCGATAAGCTTGATGTGATCAGTTCAACGGAAGCTCGTTGGGAAATTTAGGTTGGAGCTCTACTGACACCTACAGGTCACATCTGACTTCATGTTGGGTTTCGGTACGATTTACAAGACATTCGATTCAGACCAGGTAATATTTAACACACAATTGTTCCCCGATTCGTTTACCAGATACGTGCAATAATCTAACTATAAAATGTTTATTGAACCAAAGTCAAATTTAGCCCGAGTTGTGAAATTAAGATGAAAAACATAGTGCTAAATGTGTCCTTGTAGTCGGCCTATTACACTGATTCCTTGTAGACATAAATGTTGTAACTAATAATTACGAAATTAGACATTTTGACGCGTACATTAACGCTGCACGCTGCTTACCTTTACGTAACATGGCGTAAGAGAAATAATTGGCGGACCGCACTTCCGGGTTAGCCCATTCAGAGAGGTGTTGGCTCGGCGACACAATCAAGAATACAAAGAAAAGGGGACCATGGCTGAAATATCGCTATATCTCACTAATGTCAATGTATCTTTGGCCCAGAACATGGATTTAGAGAAGGTAGGCTCGCCTGGTTACTTGTTATGAGAAGATTAAGATCACGTTTAGTACAATCGTCCTGCATGTTAAAGCTATAATCAGTGCATCTTTGTTAGCTTGTGTGTCACCATGCCCTTTGTTTTAAACTAAGTTGACTTCTTGGTGTTGGGTCGCCATTAAATTCAGTTTTACAAACATATTCCCATTCATCCCATATGACAAAACCAGCGTTTATTGTTCGCTAGACATTCTGTAGTTCATTGCATGTACCAGGCTAGCTAATCTGAATGGCTGAGTGCTGGACTGGAGCAAGCCCTAATGACAGCTTGAAGCTCTTTGATAATGATTAGTAGGAGCCTGTTTGTCTGACCCAGAGCCCAAACACAGGTAAGGACTTTGAGAGTGTGGAGCTGGGGGACCTGGAGAGGAGAGATGGAGAGCAGAAGGAGAAGGCGCCTCGCAGGATAATTCACTTCTCCAGTGGAGAGACCATGGAGGAGTACAGTACTGACGACGAAGAGGGGGAAGAGAAGGAGCCGGAGAAGAAAGATCTGTTGAAACCTGTAGATGCTGTAAGGATGTGTGACTGAGTTTGTATGTGTGTGTGTGAGAGGGATTGAGTGTGTGTGTGTGTGTGTGTGTGTGTGTGTGTGACAGAGAGAGATTGAGTAGGTGTGTGCATGTATGTATGTGTGTAAACACTGTTCGATGCTACAACAGTTTGTTTGTTGTGTTCAGTCTCAGATGACCTGGGGCCCATACTTCTGGTTCCACATGTGGAGGGCTGCCACCTCCACCATTTCAGGTAAACAACATCTCAGGTAAACAGCCTAATATCCTATACCCAAGCTCAGGTTCAACACTAAAATATTTCTAGACAGTAACTCCCTCTCAGGAAACAACAAGATAAGCTAAAACGCCAGGCTCACGTTTTATCTTGCTGTTTCTTCAGGGTCTTATGTTTGAATTAGATACAGTTCTATAGTCATGAATGAACCCCTCTGTGAGATTTCTTGTTAAAAGGGCTATAGGAATCAAATGTGATGTGATGTGATGTGATTTGATGCAGCTTGTGACTACGTAGGAGAGAGAATGGCTTCCCTTTTTGGGATCACGTCAGCAAAATATCAGTACGCCATCGATGAGTACTACAGGATGAAGAAAGAGGTTTGTGTATGGAAGTGTGTATGGATCGTTGTAATGCCAGTGCAACAGAGAATAGCTTCCCCGTGTTGACTCAAGGATTTTCAAATGACGATAGTTCTGTCATTACTTTATCCTTAAAGCAATGCATTTTCAGGCAGAGAACTTTCCAAAGCAGATCCATACCATCCAAAGAGTAATGTTTACGAGTAATGTTTAAATGCATAAGTAAATGCTTAAACCAATGTCTAAGGCTGAAAAAAATGATTGTAAATAAAGAGAGTATAGACGTGAACATATCAGTAATTTCCTCGTCCTCCCCACAGAAAGAGGAGGACGAGGCAGACAGTCGTTTGTCTGAGGAAGCCGAGCGATACTTTGACGAGCTGGGGTGTCACGACAACCAGGATGAACCAATAACAGGCCAGTCTGAGGTCACCGTCCCCTCTTCCAGCATCTCTTACGAGGTTGAGAATGATCCGGAAGCCACACCAAGCGTCATCCGAGTACCAGCTATTGTCACGACAACCTAACCAATCCCTTAAGCTGTTTGTTAATTCAGTTATTTGATTACCTGGTTTGTTTTGAGTTGTCAAGGAGGATCACTAATGTGTGTCTTTCAGAGCACTTGATCTTGGTTGGAGGGACACAACAGTTGAAGAAAAGCAATGTATTTCAGTTACGTTGTGGGGGCAGTTTCATAGATTTATGCTACTTTACTGGAAGCTAAAGAGTCCATTCTCAGTGGCCTTACTGCTCTTAACTCCTACAGGGTTTGAATATTCTCACCCTGACACCTCCGACTGAGTCAAAAGCCTTGTAGCCTAAACATTAATGCACTTGAACACAGATAGCACTTGCTGCCCTGTTGAACTGCTTTATTGAACACTAATATGCCACTTTGTCACGTCATTTTAATGTATGTTTAAAATCATGTGGAGCACTGAACATCATTAGAATTTGTCTTTGTGGAAGCAGACACCATGTAGCCTTACCTGTTTATACAGAAACACCTGGACAGGGCTTGGCTGAGGCTTCCAGCCATCTGTTCTCAACACAAGTGGAAGTATGTTAAATAAGTAAGCACGTTTTTTTTTACTTATGTTTCATTTAATTTCAGTATTGCCAGTGGTATGTTTGAGTCAAGAGTGTGCAAACCTTCAGAAATGAAAGGGAATTTAAATAACCCCTCGTTCCCCCCCCCCCCCCTCCCCAAAGGAATCTCCAGAGAAGTAAATTCTCATAGGAATACACAAACTCACATTAATGTTGAAAACCCTTTTTGATATTCATGTATTTATTTTCCTCGTACTGACTGAGCACTTTTTCATTAACTTATTTCAGAGTTTTAGTATGTGATAACATCCTAATGAACTGTTTACAAATAAACAGTTATTATTCAACTGCTTCTGCTGTTTTGTCCAGACTCTAGTGGATGTTTCTGAGATGCCTGTGGGGGCTAAACAGTCCTAGCGACGTGACTGGTGGTGTTTGTCATCAACAAGGCACTCAGTGTCTTGCCCACCCTGAGCTGTGTAAGGTCACTGATTCTGCCGGACAGTCCTACAATGCTGCTTTCTGAGGTCACGCCAGGGTCTCGGGGCCAGGGGAGGTTAGACAGAGCCGACCTCATGACCTCACTATTCCGGGCCAGCTAATTCAGTGTTGGCATGGTCGGATCATGGATAACAAGCAGAACACATGGATTTTGCACAGGATCTCATCTTAGTATTGTAAAGACTTAAGAAACTACGTTCACTAATGTGATTTTAATGCATGTTTTCTGCCAACACAGTAAGATGTATTCCCTGTGAACTGTCATGTAGGAGCTGTCACTATCTGGTTCCATTAGTATCAGTTTATTTTGAATGGTCTCTGTGGTGAAAGTGTTTTGGACGGACTGATTATTTGTATTCATCTTTGTATAGTGCTGGTGTGTAGGCTCCAGCCAGGCCAGACAAGGACAGCCTTGTACAGCACACAATAACCCATTCAACACACCAGCCAGACCAGCCTAGTGACAGACACCCGCAATTCGTCCTGTCAAAGAATAAATACCTCATACACAGGACAGACAGGCACAGAATCCACATCATGCAGTGTGGAAATCTGTTTTCAAGTTAGAGATGGCAGAGAAATGTAATTTGATTTTGGAACTATGAACCCCAAGTCAAATCTGTATTTGACCTGTCTATTTTTTCAGGACTTCGCGTCAACAAAAGTCTCATTTGTCTGGCTGCTCTCCAACTCACAGCCACTTGATAGTGCCCCTATTATACCACCAGGGGGTGGTATTGTACTATGACATAGGTTAAAATGCAAGGTTACTAAGGGGACGGATAAACGGTAAACAAACATGCTCTCCTATCTTGACTTGATTTGTCAGAGAATGGTTAGAGAAGAACCACACCTTCGACAGCAGGTGTGTGTGTCACTTGTGTGACATAAAGTCTTCTTGGCAAACTATGAGACACACAGCAGTCAGCAGGGAAGCAGTGATTAAGAGGGAAACTCCAGAAGGAAGGATGCACAATGCCTGTCCTTGTGACTGAATGAGCGAGTGACAATATAGTTGGCTATTTTCTGTTAAAGTGTGACCAGCACATGCATGCATGTAATTCCCTCATGGCAAAACTTTGCAAATTTCTCATGTACTTCAAAGTGAGAAGCAGAAAGTATGCTACACAGATCATGTGTGGCTTCCACCAGAAGGAGATGAGAAACAGAAGCTTCTCTGCTTCAGCTATGGCTTTCTACTCAGCAAGAGAGCGAAAGGTAAAGAGAAATAGGGGGGAAAAGAGAGAGTGAGTGAGAGACAGATAGCAAGAGAAAGAAAAGTAGTGAAGTGAAGGGAAAGACAGGGAGAGAGAAAGATACAGAGGTGAAGAGAATGAGGGAGAGGGAAAGGTACAGAGGTGAAGAGTAAGAGAGGGAGAGGGAAAGGTAGTGAGGTGAAGAGAAAGAGAGACAGAGGGAAAGGTAGCAAGGGGGATTTCCACTGTTGTCTCCTTCCTTGCCCCCAGGCTTGCTTCCTCATGTTGAAAACAGTGACCTCCTCTCCTCTGAACAGGAAAACACAGCCAGTGGTGTCAAACTGGAATGTCAAAATTGTTTTGGAGAACGGGTGAAAAGTTTGACGTTCCTTCAAGAAGCAGCTTGCTTCAAGCTGTCACTAATTCATTGCAGGCTTATGATTTGCACAGCAGTCCTCTGTGTACTATATTGAGTATTGCAGATGTTATGTTGTCCTAAATTTGACAGTAATTCATGCTACACATTTTCAAAACCTGTGAAAGCCCCAGGCGGTGTGATCTTACGTTTTGTGAATTCTCTCCTGTGTGTGTGTGCCTGGTCAGACTAGGTTTAGCATCTCTTCATGGTGGCCATACCACAGTCCCATTGTCTGTACAGAGTGCAATACAAGTACACACACGCATACACATGCAAACAAGCACACAGACATACGCATGCCCTGCAACCTGGAAAGTCCCTGGTAGAACTACACAGCCTACTATTCACAGACGCACAGCTAGAAGGCTGCCACAAAAAGACACCAGAGCAGTTATAGACTTTACCACCACCACTCATGAAAGCAAACCCAAAAGTACTTTCAAACGATTATGAGCTTGCGGATTGATTGTTTTTTTGTTTTGTTTTTACTTGAGAAAATGCATGTGAAAGGATGCATTAGGGGGGGAAAGCATCCACTACTATCTGATGTTTGTGGGATGACAGATAAGAGGATAGGAATGCATCAATCAGCAGGTTGGATCGTCCTGACCAAAGTACAGATTGTATCTTGACACCTGAGACACGAAGGTTTCCTTTTTAGGGCCAGATATATCAGCTCCTGCTGGCAGGAGACACTGTACCTGCGACTCCTGTCTCACCTGCCATTTGCTGTTTATCTGGATTCAATGTAAATGTTATAAACAATGTATTCATTTAGCATTTCACGTTATTCCAAAACATCAATATTGAGGGGGATTTGAACCTGCAACCTCCTAAACTGCAGTGCAATGCTGTAACCACGGAGACAAAAACACCTCAATGCCGTCAATTCTCCCAGATCAGAGAGCAAGCTTTTGTGAAGCTGGGTGCAGGAGGGCTATTTGTACGTGAATTCAATCATTTGCAAAATACTGTCTGTTTAAACCTTTAATTGAGACTTCACCAGGGACGTAGGTTTCATTATACATGGGTGGGACACTTGCAATGGCAATCTGTCCACCCCCCACCCACTTTTAATTAAGAAAATCACATTTAACAGCTGTATCCTCAGTTATGTTAAAAAAAGGGTCCCGCCCACGTTCTAAAGCAAGCCGAGGCCCATGAACTTCACCATAGTAGCATGTTATGTAAGTTTCTACTCTGGATTATCAGTAAACGGGTACATCGTCCTTTGCCTTTGTAAAGCAGGGCGAGGAAGCCAGACCCTTTGTGCAGAGTTGTTTGTCTTACTGCTTGTTGTAGTAAAACAGAAAGGAGACATCCCTGTGCTGTTCTTGGGCAGGGTGGCTGATTGACTCATGCTCAGACACACGCTACGAACTTCGCCCAGGCCCAGACTCCCTGTCTATGATTAGGGTGGAGCTGTTGTATCCTGACAACAATGGCAAACAGAACAGAGTGTCCCCAACCAGCCCTGTCTGTGGACACGCACACTCAGACTTCTGGTGGCAGCACAGAATCTGCCACTTCACTGGCCAGGACCAGTGTGTACCAGTCTGTCTGTACTTTTCACAGTCACCGCCCCCCACCCCACACACACACACACTCAAAACATTCATACATTTATAACCACAAACAACAAAGTATTCATCTTTTTTTTTTTTTTTTTATCTCTTTGGTCCTTCAGATTTCGAGAAAAGACCAGAACGTTCAGTCCTTCTGGAGATGTGATCAAGTGAAGGGGAATTTTCTGTGTTGATAAGACAAGAAGCCATTTCAGTGCACTCCGGCATGCATGATTTCACAGCAATCCCAACATCTTGTCCACAGTATGAAAGAAATAGAGGAAACTCCCTCCTTTTCTTGTGCTTTGGGAAACACAGGGGAAGACGAACAACATGTATTTACAGTGCAGGTTGGAGGCTGTATTTAACCCTATATTTATACTGGATATACATTTTTATATTGCGGTTTTTCGTTCCAATTTAGCGTTTTTGAGCTACTGTTTGTAGCCACTGCCAAGTCCTGTGGTAGAATTCCTTGCATTTCTCCCTTCCCAGAGTCGGTCAGGTTAATCCAGGACTATTAGCACATCAGACAACCACTGTGCTTGTTCTGTCTCTGTCACCTTCACTCCTCAGAGTCTGGCTGTCTGGACTAAAATAGATTGTGGAATTGAATGGCAGGATGAGTGGATGGAGAAGGGATAAAGAGTGGTAACCAGCAACTCCCTTTGTTCAGACTTCTGGACTCACTATAGAAACATGCAGCGGTAGCACAGAGGAATTCCCCCAGTAAGTTCAAACGATCACAGATGTTGGTGTGTCTGGTCGACTTTTACTATGCTCAGCTGGGCCCAGACCAGACCCCCCCCCCCCACCACCACCCCCAAACACACACACATATTCCTCTCTCTCTCTCTCTCTCTCTCTCTCTCTCTCTCTCTCTCTCTCTCTCTCTCTCTCTCTCTCTCTCTCTCTCTCTCTCTCTCTCTCTCTCTCTCTCTCTCTCTCTCTCTCTCTCTCTCTCTCTCTCTCTCTCTCTCTCTCTCTCTCTCTCTCTCTCTCTCTCTCTCTGCTGGTCTGGAATAGTGATTCAGTGGAACTAGTGAGCTACTGTAACCGTCAGACAGCCAAGCCTGCTGCTGCACACCCTAGGGCGGATGGAGGGCCTGCTAAGAACATTATCTGGCAGCTGGGATTGAGGCGGAGGGAAAGTTTGGGGGATTTCAGAACAGAGATCTTGCGGTGCTCACATCAGGAAGTAAAAGTATCGTTAGAGGTCAAGGGTCATCTGGAGCCTTGTGTGAAATCTATCTAATACAATCGTTCCTTTCATTTACTGCAAAATCAGTGACAATGTGATTCTTCTCTGAAAAGCTCTCAGAATAGACTGCAGATGGTTGCACATCCTCTGCTGCAGAACAGTGTGATGGACTGGATGTTTTCTTACTTGACTGTGTCATTATATATCCAGGCTAGCCAACCGCAACTCAATTTACTGTGTTGGAAAACGCTGCGTCTTTCATGTTAAGATGCAACACGTGTTGTGAGGAAAACCAGTACATACTCTTACCATTCCGGTTTTACAGATATTGTCAAACGCTCTGAAGCCATGCCAAACATTTTTCCCTGTTGCCAGGGTTGTTTTCTTGAGAAACAGCCTTCCTGATCGTGCAGGATGTAAGAGCAATGTGGGAAACTCCCACAGTCCTAGGAAAACTCAGAGAATAAGGGATAATGTATAGAACAAAACTACACTGCTGCTGTTCCCCCTGTCGAGGCTTATTTTCCGATAATGACCGGTGACATGATACCGCTTATTACACGGTTACTTGCGGAAAAAATTACTTAACACAGTGTATATTTCTAATCTTAACCGTGGGGGGAGCGATTGAGTTCGGAGAGTCGGCCTTCAAAGATGGTTGTTGACACAGAGGGGTGCAGATCATTCATTATGCTGTAAGAATTGGTAGAGCATTTTCAGCTATCTGCATTGGCTTTACATTCATTCAGCTGGGACATTATTCAAATACTAGCCACAGTTTCTTCAAACAAAACAACATTCAGAACATGATGCAGTCACCATGAGCCACATAACTGCATTGTCTTTTTTTGTGGGAGTGAAACGGATTTCTCCCTTCCAAATTCCCCTGTCTCTCCCAACCATGAGCTTACACTGCAAACAGTCTAGGCTGACTACCTATTCCGGAGTAGTTATTTCACCATACCCAAATGTCCTCAGCTACCATAGGGAATGTTTTACAAAAGTGGCTACTTAATGAATAAATAAGTGTGTTGGAGGGGATTTTGGTGCATTCTGTGAGGTGACTCATGTTTTCCGATATTGCTCTGACCTTCCCACTTCTGTGCTAAATATCGAAGTGAACCAAAACGTGCCCACCAACTATGTTTCCTATCCGTGGCTACTGTTCAAAGGCACAAGTCTAAATTTAGACACAATAGTGGTAAGCCAGTCATGATGACTTGACAAACCTAGACTGTGAATGGACAAATCTGTGGAAGGGTCTAGATGTTCATATGTGCCTGCACTGTCCATGAACATTCACAGACTTCAGCTTGTAATGTACTTGTTTGTCCATTGTGACATAAATACATCTTTGCTAGATTCATGTAGTAGACCCAGGCTCTATAAATAGGTGTGGGGACCTCTGCCCTGACCTAGTGGCACTTGATTGTTTGCTCCATGAAATATTCGTGACTTCTCCCTTCTTTGCAATGACAGGGAACATGTGTAACTAGGGCACCTATCTGCAGATCAAGAGGTCTCAGTTTCAAATCCTCCTCTGGATGTTGCTTTGGAGGTTAGCGACTGCTACAAAAATATATTATTTATTTATTGACGGGTCTCTGGACAGTGTTCTTACTAGGACACTGCTTTTTCTGCACTTCCCCCTGCCTGCCTGTCTGGTTCAAAAGGGTTTATCTGTCTACATGGAGCCCACGCAGAGATACTGTGTGGCAGGAGTATGAAATAGCCTGGGGGTGAGAGGTCGGGTTGCTGTTTGATGTACACAGAATGACCTAAGAGTGGATGATCTGCTTTCTGGTTCAGCCGACCAAATGTATGATCATAAAGGATAAGAGTCCATGTGAAGAGACAGGATGTGAACTTGATATCGTACCAGATAAATGATGATTTAGGCAGAGAGAGATGATTAAGAGACAAGAAAGCTCACTTGTGGAACCTGATAAACACTATAGCTGGAAAAGCATTTTTTGAAAACATACTCTGTCTCGGCTGGTTTGGTGAGAAGTTCTCAGGCTTGAAAAGGAGGAAAAGAAGAAGAGGTTTTGTGTTTCCTGATAGCCTGTGAACAGAAACGATGTTTACTTCCTCAATGCGGTTTCTTGGTGTTGAGAGTTATTGCTGTTCTCTGAAGCAATGTTGTGTTTGTTGTAGAAATCCCCAGGTTGATGTGGATTGCTTGTGATAGCTTGTTGTAATAGTAGTCTAATTGTTCATTATAACTAATCTATTCAATTTTGGAGCTGCCGTAATCAATGTTGTAATCAATGTTAGTGCTGCTGTAATCAATATTTTTGTTGCACTGTAATTGAGACAATATTGTTGCATTGCAATATCATTTTTTATTCTCTGCGTCTGGAATTTGAGATGTGGTTATTTTGCAATGTTTCCAGTGAATACAGACTATTACTTGACTCTGACCACTGAATCTCACGCTGTACTTTCTGTATGCACCATTTGCAGGCCAACGTCGCTCTGAATAAAAGCTTATGTTGTATAAATAAAAGGTAAGTAGCTGTAGAGCTCATTCACCACAGTTGCATGTGAAGAGCAGGCTATTTGCATATTTGTCTTTGTTTTTTCACAACAGTTATTACAGTCTCCATGGCCATCCATGTGGGTATATGTGCAGAAGAATTTCTTCCTTGTAAGCCTTTTGTCTACCTTTTGGCTATTCATCCTAGAGCATGGTGTTTACTGTAACGTTTGACGGTGACATGTTGACACTGTGCGGACTTTTGTTACAATGACACCTGTCAGTTAACACTCAGCATGCATCCTCCTTCATCGTCATTCACATGACGACAAAATGGAGGACTTTTGTGTGACACGCAAGCACAGCTAAGCTCTGGAAAAACTTAATTTGTATCCAAATGTTAGATTTTGATTTTATAGAAAAGAACAGATTGGGTAAACAGATATTTTGGAACGTGGAAAAGAGGTCAATGAGAAATTTTGATGAGAAAGTTTTTCTTCTAGACATCTCATATAACTCATACCCTTTCAAACAGGAAAGACACCAGATACCTGCAGTAATAAAATAATAACTAAATAGAAACCTAGTTAATATTCATCCTCTACTACAAGGAAACAATTCAATGCAAGAAACTCCCAAGAGAGTTTGAAAAGCATTGTAACCAAACAGATTGACCCAAATGGCACTAACCCAGGTCAGACAAAACCCAAGTTTGGGCTTTTCCAGATATCACATATCCCTTTGTCTACAGCGCTTTGTATTTACCTCACAACAGATGGGGATTCTAACCACTTATCTGCACAAACAAGGACAAGGGAAGGTCCAGAGTTTTATAATGCTAAGAGCCCAGAGTTTTATAATGCTGAGAGCCAAAAGGAAACACTGTGTGATCTTTTTGCAGTTTCCCTGTGTGTGTGTGGGTGTGTATATACTGTATGTATTATATGTGATTCAAGTCTATTTTAAGTCATCTCTACCTTCTTGAATGTTAGTTATTCCTGGGGAAACACAGTGGATATCTGTGCATTCTTATATAGAGCACAGAACACACTTAGTAGTAGTTGTCAGGCTATAAAAAAACATATAGCACATTTATTTATGGTGTTGTGAAGCACCATTGGTTGGTTCCTGCGTGCATGAGTGTGTTTGTTTGTGTGTGTGTGTGTGTGTACGTGGGCACCACTAACAGCAGGTGTGAGCTAAGGTTTTGCAGCACCTGACCACAAAGAGGGTACGTGGAAGCATGTCAGAGCTTTTAGACGCCCACAGTCCTGTCTGGGAGACCAAGCACAAGCAAGGAGGGAGTTTCTGTCAGGTCATGTAACCATGGTGTATATATTTTTAGACAGATTGTGCAGGATTGAGTGAAGCCTAATTGTTATATTCTCTCATTTGTGTGTGAAACAGAAAGAAGTACATTAGTAAACTAGCTTGTATTGACTCCAATACTGTTCGTTCCTTTAATCTAATCTCTCTACTGTATCCAGGTCTTTTAAGAAATTTGAGGTTAGTATTTCTTAAAAATCTTGTGGTTATTTATAGCATAAATTAGATAAGATTCCAACTAATCATAATCTGATAAACAGTCATATTTCCTGCTGTTGCACTTAAGAACACCTCACTATCAAACGTGCAAACATGGACATCTTAGTCCTAAGCAACATCAGACAGGTGTATTTTCCTCTGTGATTAAAATTAAAATGAATACACTTCGTTTTCAGAAAATAATACAGAAAATGTAACAAATATTTTTTCAAAAAACATAAAACACAAATAGTAAAACCATTTATAACCTAATTGGTAACCCCTATGTAAAACTTTCCAAGAAAGGTCCAGCCAACTGAGATGCTCTCAGTTAAATGTTAAGTGAATGTCGCTTAACCTACAAACCTCCGATGTGCTTGGAAAATATTAACCATTAGATTGCTGTGATGTGTCAAAAATACACACGCTCACTGTTTGTGGAGATCCCCCTGCTCCCCAAGACAGGGTCGGGCCCACGCCTGACAACCAAGGGAACGGGGGTGGGGGTCTTTCCTCTCTACAAGACAGGCCTGCTGTCTAGAGGGCGGTGGTAGACGTGTTAGAATGGAGGTAGGGGAACAGACCTGAACTAACTGTCTGTTCATTCATTGTGAAATACACGGGGGAGGGGGCTCAGACAGGTGCTTTTCTGTTGGATAGATAGGTACAGTCGGTGGATGGATGGAGACAGAGAGCGAGAGAGAGAGAGAGAGAGAGAGAGAGAGAGAGAGAGAGAGAGAGAGAGAGAGAGAGAGAGAGAGAGAGAGAGAGAGAGAGAGAGAGAGAGTTAGACACAGACAGACAGACAGACAGACAGACAGACAGACCGATATACAGATATATACATTGCTCGCTTCGGTATAATCCTAAGGTTTTTCAATTGTTTGTGTATTTCCAAGTATGGGACAACATTGAACATTTTTTGAAAATGTGTATGTGGTTTAGAGGCCAGAATGTGTCACAGTAAAGGTCTAGTGTTTTAAAAGATCATTCCAACCAGCCATAACATGCCATAGTGTTGACTAAACTGGCAACAACAATTTTGTGTGTGTGCCTACAAGCACGTGAATGCATGTGTAACCTGCGTGTGTGACAATGTGTGTCTGAGTGTATGCGTGTGTGTATATGCATGTGTGTGTGATGTAAGCTAGGATACTCTACATTTTTTGTTAATTGTTTCACATTTAGCCATGACTTCATACTCCCCATTGACAATGATCCAATACAGTCACCAGTTGGCTCTGGAAATGATAGACACTGGAAAAACCCTGTGCATACAGTATCACTGTTATCACAAAAGTAGCATACTGTTTATTCAACAAACAGATGGAAATTCTCTGATTCTCACATTGTGAAATGTTTCTTTCACTAAAACTCCCCCATTTCACCTTCATTCCTATCCAAAGAGAGAGATAGACCAAAATGAGTTGAGGAGGGGATTATTCTCTAGTCAGGTCGCTGAGCGGTTAGGGAATTCGTCAAGTAATCCGAAGGGTACTGGTTTGATTCCCGGCAGTGCTAAATGACGTTGTGTCCGTGGGCAAGGCACTACATCCTACTTGCCTTGGGGGAATCTCCATGTACTTACTGTAGGTCACTCTGGATAAGGGCGTATGCTAAAGAACTAAATGTAAATACAGTGCATTTTGGAGGAGAATACCAGATCTATCTATTGTAGTCTACATATAATCTCACAAACTTGAAACCACTTGGGTTTCAATTGTGGAAGGGTCAAAGAAGTGCTTCATTTAGTAAGCTTGGAGTAAATACTTATGATAGGATATGGAGTTGACAAAGGTACGCAAGACACACGAGGAGAGAAAAAGAGGTAGAGAGAGAGGGTGGGAGAAAACAATGCATTAGGCATAACATTTCAGGAAACAAATTCTGAAACTATGGAAAACTGTTGTCAACAGAGTATGCTTTCAAGGCCATAAACCAAGGAGGTCTCACATCTGTAGCAGTCAGAGGAAAAGACTGTGCAGTGGTAGTAACACAGAAGAAAGTACCAGTAAGTATTTACAAACTCATCACGAAAAAATACTTTTTTAACAATGATGTCAGTTGAAACTTTTTGGCCTTTCTAGGACAAGCCGTTAGATGCCTCTACTGTCACTCACCTGTTCAGAATTCCATAGAACATCGGAAGTGTGATGTCAGGAATGACAGGTCGGCCAGGAAGATCATGCTCCAGATGAGGGCAGAGTCATGTGACTCAAAGAAACCGGACATTCGTTGTCTCTTATCAAGCTTGTGCACTGTGAAACAGTGAAGATCCTAAATTACTTCATTACCCTCTCTTCTCCCTACTTCTTATCCTCTCTCCCCCTCCCCACTACGCCTCAGCGGACAGTAAATCTCAGGTGCAGTGGGCCCGTTACGAGGCAGACCTCTAACTGGCAGTACAAGTACGGTTACGAAATCCCGGTGGACATGCTGTGTAAGAGGCATCTTTCTACTGCTCTCTCAGACGGCTATCACCTGTTTGTCGACTGTCCTGTCCATTGATTTCAAGCCCTCTGAGCTGGAGGTGGGGGTTGTCACAACAGAGAACCCCAAGTTCAGGTAAATCGTTCACGTCATCATATCTATTAAGACCATCTCAAAGAAAGTGTGGCCATATCGACGATTTGAAGGCCAACACCAATATAAAATTGTCAAACTGTAGATTTGATGAACATTGGATTCATTTTGGATTAATGGAACTATAAAGAGAGATGTATTGTTCAGGTCCCAATGACTCACAGTCGAGTGAGAAGTTGTTAAGCTGCAAGGTTGGGTTTCGCAAGGAATACATCGACACACATTCGCCCCCAACAGACTCTGTACCAGTCTATTTATAATTCCTGGTGGCTTGTTATTGTTTTGTTAATGAAACCTGCTGTTCTGCATGCAGGATTCTGAGTGAGTCTGAGCTGGACTCTCACCTGGTGTCCCTAGCTGAGAGAGACTAATGCTAAGAACTTTCTCCTTCCTGTCTGAGAGACAATCAGTGAAGAGAGACTGACACAGAGACATACCTCCTTCTTGTCTTGGAGCCAATCGGTGAAGAGAACGGGACAAGTAAGCCCCAGAGATGGAATTATGTTACTTTTTGTTTACTGTATATTTACCCTGTTCCATTCAATAAATACATTTTTGGAGAAAAATCTGTTCTGCAAGATTGTTCATCCTGATGCACAGACATTATACAAATGATCACTAAGATGGGTGTTGCTCAGTGCTAGGGCTTTTGACTGCAAATATAAGGTTCAAGTTTCCCTTTCTGTATGTTACTTTGGTTAAAAATGTAGGACTTTTATTATTTATTATTACTTAGCATGACATCAGTACTTGTACACCACCATGTACTGCAAGGTATTGTATTATTAGTTCTTATTCATTCAGATGTCTGTTCCCAGGTGTGCAAGTGAGACATTTACACATCTACCATTGACGTGTGTCTTAAATAAGCTTCGCTTCAGTTGGACTGATTAAGAAGCTGGGAATTTTTTTTGTGGGACTTGATCTGTGCAAAACTCAGCTGTGACTTCCTGTTGCGGTTCAGTGTTCTAGATCACATGATATGGGTACTACCATTAACACGACTACAGTAGTTGTGACCTACTTAACCTTCTCTACTCAAAATTCGAAAACCATTTCCTGTTCCTACAGTATCAGAAATAGATATGTTTATCTCTAAACTATCCAAGTACAACCATTAGAGTCTCCTTTAAAACCTTGTATTCAACCTTAATACCTTATATAGATATACTTCTGGACAATTCTGAAGAAAGCTAGTTGTTTTTTTATTTTGGGCCAAAGAAAACATAGAGGTCATATTCAGATCAAGACAAAATGTTGATTAACACCCACTGGAAACAAGAAAGTTGACGTTTACACCTTTTTTAAGGTGGAAACAGGCTATCTTCTACAGGCTGTTTGGGGGGATTTCCTCTCTTTAGCGTTAATGAAGATAAACGACAGAAGTAGTATATATTTGTTTTAGTATTCATGTGTATTTGAATAAGAGCGAAGTATTGTTCCTTTTAACTGTGACCACTAGCAGTATTCCCTTGTTGCTAACTAGTTATATCCTGTCAGCTGAGCTAGCTCCTGGCTGGACATTGCTTCCTTGGCAACGTAACGCGGAGGTTGATGACGATCTGAAAAGTTTCAGATTTCCTCTTTTCAAAAATGGTGTTCCTGAGTACAGTGACCTGGCACTAACTTCCTCTTCACTCCACGCAATCAGTCACATATTCTCAGGAACATCTTAGTGAAATATGACATTGACTCTTGCATGTCCTGGAGAGTTTGATAACATGACTCAGTGAACCAGTGACCTCACCCTTACCAGGAAATCCCAGAATGTACAAAGGGTTTTGAGTGGGACTTTCTGAAGCCTGTACGTTACTACCGTGATGGTTTTCCTTTACAGTAAAGTAGTGTGAAGCAGTGAGTCTTAAGAGACAGTACTGTGTCAACTGTATCAAAAAGTCCAAGAATCACTTTCTCTCACAAAATGAAAGCAACTAGTCAGAATCCATTGATATTCAAAAACAAATTCAGAATTATTTTCAAAATATGTTTTATTCACGAATAATATAATTCAATATATATAAAAATATCTCTCTGGTCTGTCTATTTACAGTATGTTACAGAATATCCTCTATTATATACAGTACATGAACACTGTAGCGTTCTCTTCTGAGGTCAGACGCCTGGTGCCTTGGAACATCTTTGAGGCGACTGGTCCATCCAGACCAATCGGAATGGCCTCTTCAGTTTGGGGGGCATGGCCGGCTCTGAGCTGGGCACCCCTGCCTTCTTAGACCGGCCGTTCCTGACCGTATGCCAGACTAGCCAGCAGCAGCGACACACCACCACATTGGTGCAGACGACATCTTTACTTCTCCCCGAACTTGATGTCATCATACATCTGCAGAGAACGAAAGACCAAAGACAAAAAACGTAACGTTAGAAATAATAATGTAAGTAACATTGTGTCATAATCCATGTTATCTGGAACATTAACAGTGCAAAATGGACAGAGCGCAAGTGTGTCCAGAGGCAGTGGAGGACAGATTGACCACATGATGTGTGTGAAGGTGATGAGGCTGAGCTCACCTCATCATCTGACATGAACTCCTCCTCGCTCTCCTCTGATTCGCTTTCGGGAAGTTCCAGGAGGTCCTGAGCTGTCTTCTCGTACAGTTGGTGGCGGATCTCCATGTTTTGTCGGCCGTATGTCAGATGGTATGGTGCAAAGCCCCCGTATGTCAGACTGTTGACGTCCGCCCCAAGGGCCAGAAGCCGGTGGACGAGGGAGGGATTCTGGAGGTCCACGGCCAAGTGGAGGGCTGTGCGACCGCTACACTGCTCCTACAGGAAAAGGAACACAGTCAAGTTAGATCCACTTGTCTTTTTTCAACTTTTCTCATGTCTCCTACCTGACACCTACCTGTGCGTTGATGTCTGAGCCCAACTGAATGAGATTCTCCACCAATGACAGGTAGCCGTTGATGGCCGACAGGTGGAGACAATTGTGTCCTGTAACAGGAGAAGATTGCAGGTCAGAACACCAAAGAATATCAAGATGAGTGAGATACATGGAAGCTAGTTCTAAAAGCTAATAAGCTTGGCGTGGGAGGGTTTAAAAATGGTGGAGCAGGCTCACCACTATAGTTGGGCACGGTGAGGATGGAGCTGAGGTGATGGTGGCAGTTCTGGGTGAGGACGCTGAAGCAGGCAAGGGAACCCTTCTTGCAGGCAACGTGAAGGGCTGTGTTCCCGCTATTGTCTGCTAGCCTGGGATCACAGCCGGCCTTCAGCAGCCTCTCCACCAGGTGAGGCTGCTCAGTCACCACAGCCAGGTGGAGCGCAGTCTGAAGGGAGAAGAAGATGAAGGCCTTTAATGACACATCCTTATCTGATGCATTGTTCATGGCATTAGATGGGGATTAAAAGCTGTTTGTAATGTACTTTTTAGTTTAAAGCAAGTTTTATTGATTATAATTAAAGTAATAAAGAAGGCTTGGAAGTGTTTACAATTTCACACAAGTTAATTTTGTTTAACACATGGTCATTCTCGTGGGTTTACCTGTCTCTGGTTGTTCTGTACATTCAGGAATGATTCGTTTTGAGACAGCTTGATCATCTGGAACGCATATTCTGTGGCTTCATGAATAATGGCGAGGTGGAGGAACCTGTTAAAAAGTGGGTGGAAAGCTTTGATTAAAAAAGTGTGCTTTAAAATACGCGGAGGAAGTGGCTGAAAAAAAGAACAAAGCTGAGCACTAATGCGTTGCGCAAGAATGGATTTTTTTTTCTTCTCTGGGTTATTTCCACTAGTTGTGGCTCGACACATAATGCTTTATCAGTTCCTGGCAGAGCGCCAGGGACTTTCCTGAATGCGCACTGTTGAATGTAGCGCCGCCCATGTTAGATTCTGTGCCAAAGTAAGGTACACTCGACCGAGTAGAGTTTTTTCCTTGTTTGTTTACTTGCAAACTTCTATTAGGGAATGTATAGCCGAGGCTAATTCTTCCATCTTCACTTGGTTATATTATTATGACATCTAATAGAAGTGCATTTTAATGCATATGCAAGGCGGTCTTAAAACAAGAATCCTTCAATGATTTAAAAAAACATAGTTATTTATTACTAAAAGCATTAGCCTACTTGAAGCTGCAACATAAAAAATGTACTTACGTGTCTCCGTCATCGGTCACTACTTTTTTCCAGGGTTCAGAACCGCACTCCTTTGGCATGGTTTCTATAGCGACCACTCTTAAGTCCTCCAACTCTTTCGCAAGGTTATTATATTCCTCCTCTTTTAACGATTCCAACCCGCTATCAAAGCGATCTTCATGGCAAGGTAACACTTTACCATGTTTAAGATCCATTTCATCAAAGTAATCCATTTGGCTGTGACTCGACTCTCTATAGACATCCATAGCAAATATGGCTGACACTGAAGTAGACTGTTCTGTGGCTAACTTTGAATTGAGTATGAGTGGATCGAGGGAGGTGCATTTTATTTAAAGCTTGGGGAGGAGGCTGCTTAGGCTGCTTAGGGGATTTCCACGTTGAGTTATCTAGGGAAACTCATAGACTGGGGTTTTTAATGGAGAAAACTCCCCCTAAATAGATCCGTAGAGTAAGAATGAAAACCTGTAGTTTCCTATTAGCCAACATTAATGAATGAGATGTGAACAAAAACGAATAGCCTAGAATTAGTTACAGCTGCTTTTAGACGACTGAGTTGAATATCCTGTCATGGGTAGAGCTAACCCAGGTATACTTTACTTGAAGTTATGCCACATTTACTGAAGTTAGGTAGCTGAATTAGAACAAAGATTGTAAAAACAAAATGTCACATTTCTAGTTCTAAATGTGACGCGCTGAGAAAATGTGTGCAGATGAACAGATGTATATCTGCAACCAGGGTAAATAAATGGAAGTTGCAACGAGTTCTTCTGGATATGCTCATTTGCATGGTGTGCACATTTCATTGCATCTTATCTGAGCCCAAGCGAAAAATGTAAGCCTACGTTAAGTACACATATGCATTGTCGGTTGTGCATTAAAAATCATTAAGTACAATTTCAATTGTGTGAAGTACAGTATTAACAAAGAAATGAGAATGGCCTCAACCTGGTTGAAGCCAATGTTGCATTTATCTCTGTGTTATAATTGTTTACTTAACTAGTTTTGCTCCTTTTACTTTATTTTTTCCTCTTTTCTGAAAGGAGGAAACCTTAAAGTTTGCTTCATGGAAACTTGCAAAAGAAACATATTGTGACACTATGTCTCATTGAGATGCATTTGGAATAACCCTACAAATGTAGTAACACAAATGTCAAACGTCCACATAATTATGATTTCCCAAAACTTGGGAGACAGCCTCAGGTAACCTTTGGGAAATTGTAAAATGTTTATCCACGCCACCCCATTTGAAGGATGAGAATCTTTGTGGATGTTGAGCAGGGGAAGTCCTTTGTATTGTAGAGGCTTTAAGTGTTAAGAGTATCTACGCAGGCGCCCTGCTCTTGACATACAAACTAAAAAGCCCAGGGTTTCCTCTGTTTGCCCACTGATACGCCCATATCTATCAACATAGCAACTGTTTCCAAGACGATCAATCACACCTCTTATAGGCTGATACTCAAAGATGGCTTTAGGTGTATAGACGCACACACACACACCCTCCCTGAGGAGCAGTCTCAGCAGGGTGCGAGTGTGCGTCATACTCTGCTGAATGTCATGAAGAGAACATTCAGCATGCGTCCCTGTGCGTCTCCTGTCCGTGGTGGATTCCTTACATTCTTCTCTCTGTGATAGTAAGGACAGAAACTGTACACATTGTGTACTTTATCATGTACCAACTTTTTGGGGATTGTGCTTGTTGTGTCTGTGTATGGTCAGACTTTTTACACAGCACATTAAATGGAACTTCCAGTTCTGTGTTCTGATTGTTGCCCACTTGTCTTTTGTTTACATGCGGTTGTCATGCACACTGGCTACTAAACATTGCCCCCTACATGACTAATGGTACCTGGCTACCTGGTAAAAATAAATGTGGCCTTATCCAGAAGCCTTTCCTGACTGACCTGTTCTCTATGTATAGCAAGCTACAGACTTACACATATAGTATTTATAGAGCCCGTACACAGATGGGTATAGTTCAGTTGTAGAGCATTTGACTGTAAATCAAGGGCACACCTAGAAATCTCCCCTCTGCATGTCTCTTTTCATTTTCAATTATCATTACTGACCCTGACTGTCAGTTTATGGCATTATTGTCACATTATGTATGTCTCTCATTGACTGTAATTTCCTGGTTCTTGTATGGTCAGTTTCGGACAGTGGTTTGGCCCAATCAGCGTCCTCAGAGGAACTACTGGCAAATACAAGTTAGACAGTGATAGATTGTTCATCCAATCACCTGCCATTTTTTTTTTTGGGTGCTTGCCCTTTTTCCAGTTTTAAAGGATGACATTCCAGAGAATTACAAGCCATTTGGCAAGTCAGGTTAATATAAACCCCCATTTCACAGTTATTTCCACATCTTTTAGATATGTTAGTGTGTGGTTGAAGTGATGTGAAAAAGGGTTTTTCATTGAGAAAGGTTGTCACATGGTCCTGACATCGCCTTGAAGGAGGTGAGTCAAAAGTTGCCACTGTAACAAAGGGACTTTACCCTTACAATAGTATTCAAAATGTGCCCCTGGAATATGTAATGTGAAGTGTCTTTGCATTCTCTTTCTCATCCTGAATAACAGATGAATGACTGGTTTCCGTCTGAGGTTAGGAGGTGTTAACGACGTTTATTGATTGATTGACAAAAAAAAAAATGGTTTTGCATATGTTTGCCAAGGCCACTCCCTTGACATTTGTGAAGCGTTCTGGAAATGCATTTGATTGTCATAGTTCAATTTGCAGTTTCCTTTCACTGAACACAGAGCATTGCAGATGTGTGAAGTATAATCTGTGTACGAACGAGCGTGAGCAAAGATAGTAAAATGTATGGTGAACAAAAGGAATGAGAAGAAAAAAAAAGTATATTTTGTTCATTGGTAACACAGCTATGTCGGGGACCATGTTTCACCTTTTGAAAGATAAAATGAGAAAACCCCTGGGCAAATGGACTTCAGAAGCAAATTAATTGAAACCATGAACTAAGATCAGCCCTCTGAGAGTATGCCTCCCCTGTTGCTTGCAGGGTTTCAGACTGAATGTGTGAGTTCAGGTTTTCGGGGAAGTGTGGGTGTGTTTCGGAGTAGGGGTTATACCCATCTATTCGGAAAGTATTCCCATGGTGATGGGGGCATGTGCTGTTACCCCATCAAACAAACTGACCAGCCGCCCGAAGCCCTGGTGCCACTAGGACTGAACTAGGACTGGACTGGGGTTAAAAGGTCACTTCCATGTCAATACTGGTTAGACAGTCCCATATTACTGTGTATGTGTGGTGTGTGTGTGTGTTTGTGTGTGTGTGTATTTGTGTGTGTGGGTGTGTCATAGACCGTTGGCCCTATATAGTGTGTGCTCGTGCATGCGATGCATTATTTTTGTTAGAGTTATGATTGCTAAAAGTTCACAACTCCTACAGTTGTGAAGTCGTGTTTTTTTAATCCTTAAAATAAAAAAATAAAACAAACTCTGCCAGCGGGATTCTTTTGACTAATGGGACTTTTTTTCATTAACTTTTTAACTCATGGGTTTACATTATCATATTTTTTTGTCCCAAATGCTTTATAACTTCGTGTCAATAAAATAAAAAAAGAACTACCTACCTCATTTTTTGAAAATAATCTTACACTAAATAATCTTCTAATCAAACACCTATGCAATACTATCCTTATACCACTGCTAGATTTAGCGCTCCATGAGACCCTCTGCTGTTCGCTGATACACAATCAAAATCCTAAAAAGATGAATTAGGCCAATTATTTATGTAGACCAACACTGTATGAGTAGGATGTTCTAGATTTAAATAAGCACTCCCCTGAAAGAGCCCCACTGCGGTAAACATGAGGCTCTGTTCTGCAGTAGCCTACTGCGTGAACAACAGTGAGCAGTTGGAACCAACCTCAACCCAAATTCATCATCAACGTTTTATCATCAACGTCGAGTATTATGCTTGTGTGCTCCATTAATCCAATTTCATTTCCATGCATACTTTATATGCATTCTAATGAGTATATCCCGCTATGAATCATTTCTGACCTAAAGTTATTTTTGAAGGGTGGCCCAGTAAATAATTGGACAGATTTAAAGAGTTTAATACTAGAGTGACATACCTGCTCCCACCAGTCCCATAGGAACAATCAGACGGGGACTGCATTGCTCTCTTCTGGTTCAAAAAAGAATTACAGGAAAATTGATTGCCATCATTCTTTATTTTTTGCATGATCGAGCAACAGAAATAAAATAAGACGATACAAACGTATAATAAAGATCTTAAACATTTTGCATGATGTTTAACTGTTCTGATCTACTCTGTTCTGTTCTGAAAAAAATTAAAAAGAATACAATTCCCTGCGGCAAAGTGCCGGTACTTCAACCGTTGTCGATTGGTGGATGGAAGTGGCCATGTTTTCTGTTTTAGTTGTGTAGTTAGCTAACTACTAGCTAGCTAACCACGGTAAGCTGTCCTGTATGAGTTGAACATAAACTGCGCAGTTATTTAAAAAAACAAGTGGATTGTCCGTATCCGTAGTATCGTACTAGCTAGATCTTGCGCAGCATAATGCCAGTACATTCTAGAGAAAAGAAGGAAAGCAACCATGAGGAAATGGAGGTCGATTACCCTGAGCAAGACGCCAGCAGCACCGACGAAGATGACACAGTCAGTTCGTCTGTGTCTGAAGATGGAGATAGCTCCGGTAGGGAAGTTTTGTAAATTGCAACCTGTAAACTTGCCAACCTTATTGAACTCCTAATGCATTGCCGAACGCTTATGGTTATTGTTGTGTGTTCAGAGATGGATGACGAAGATTGCGAAAGGAGGCGAATGGAATGTCTGGACGAGATGACCACCCTGGAGAAACAGTTCACTGACTTGAAAGAGCAGTAAGATATAATTAAATAGCCAGCAAATGTGCATGATTGTCTTACACTGCTGATACACAGTATCTGTCTGTCTGGTATGTACATACGTTTTCAAAATATACCGTGTGTGTGTGTCACCCGCGTGGCGTGCATGTATAATTGTGTGTGGGCGTGTATATGTCCAGGCTGTACAAGGAAAGACTGAACCAGGTGGACTTAAAGCTACAGGAAGTCATTTCTGGTTGTGCTCAGGAGTATCTGGACCCTCTGGCCAACCTACAAGAAAACATGCAGATCAGGACTAAAGTAGCAGGTCAGTAGACTATATTCAAGAGACTTTAATGACGAATGAAATGAGGGTGAATAGATGCCTTACCTGGAGGAATGCCGTTTTCTCTCTAGGGATTTACCGTGAACTGTGTTTGGAGTCGGTGAAGAACAAGTACGACTGCGAGATCCAGGCTGCCTGCCAGCACTGGGAGGTGAGGGGTCAAACGTGTCAAAGTGCTGATGAATCACCATACAGGAGATGCTGTGCATTGTGAGCATGTGTTGAGAAGGCATTCGTTAAGGCTCATCGGTAGACATAGTGGTCTGTAGGGGGTGTGCAGATTCTCTGTGTAGTGCTTGGTCAGTAAAAGAGCCCATGTCGGACAATGCTGTTTTTATCAGGTGCGTTTATCCTCCCTGACAACCGTGTGCATCCCACTATCGTCATAGCAGCATCAACAGATCAGGAAGAATGATGCATAATAAATTAAAAGAACACGCAGTATACAATTATGCACCTGATGTCAAAGGTGCCAAAGAATGGCGATGACCCTCACAGAGCCTTCAGAGATTCCGCATGTCATTGACCGAGCACTGTGATTTCAGCACTCGTAGCGTGACATGTGGATCTGTTACCTGTGTTTCCAGAGTGAGAAGCTACTTCTGTTGGACACCGTTCAAAGTGAACTGGAGGAGAAGATCCGACGTCTGGAGGAAGATAGACACAGTATTGACATAACCTCAGGTACGGGATCGATCACGTTGACGCATGTACATAGTCACGCTACAAGTGGGGGATGAACACGTGGCAGAAGCACACAGTGTGTTACGGACGTCTGAGGTAGTGATGAGTGGGAGATTTCCGCTGCAGTTTTTTCAAGAAAAGCTTGTCGCTACCTACGCCCATTCTGATTGGTGCTTTTGTGTTACAGAATTGTGGAATGACGGTTTGCACTCCAAGAAGAATAAAAAGAAGGATCCTTTCTGTCCTGTCAAGAAGAACAAGCCTGTGGTCGTCTCAGATATCTTTTCATTTCCACACCTTGCGTTTCCTCTGAAGTTTAAGTTGCTATCCACCCCACTTAGAAACCGTCAGTGTTGATGGGAGTTTCAAGTGTGCGCAGTATGCCTTCCTTAATCTCTCTGTACGTCCATATATTGTTTACATGCTACAAGACCTGGATATACTTGAGGACTGGACCGCCATAAGAAAGGTATTTGTCAGAAAACCACAACAATGGTATTTTGTGTTTGGTTTAGTTGTTGTATTTGACCTCTGACCTTTGAGCTGGTAGGTGGTTGACCTTTGAGCTGGTAAGTGGTTGACCTTTGAGCTGGTAGGTGGTTGACCTTTGAGCTGGTAGGTGGTTGGACTTTGACTTCTGAACTGGTTGGTTGTGTGTGTCTCAGGCAATGGCATCACTGGGGCCCCACAGAGTCAAGGTGGATGGTAGGAGACCCTCTGATATACATACATACATTTTAGTTTCATCAGCTGCTCAAATAAGTAAATACTTTGAATAAGTCCTATCTGGGAGGTGCGTGATCTTTCTTAATTTAGGTCCTGACACTGTGCTCTCTGTCTCCCTTTCTCTCTGTCTCCCTCCCCATCTTTCTCTATCTCTGCTCCTTCCCTATTCCTCTCTCTTGCCCTCCCTCCCTCCCCGTCCCCCTCCCTCCCTCTCTGTATCCGTCCAGTGCCCACCAAGCCAGAGCGACCCCACCATGTGGCACGGTCTGAGGATGGGAGGCTGTTCTACGACAGCCAGTGGTTCAGCAGAGGACAGGTCATCTGCATTCACAGGAAGGACGGATACCCCACCAGGTGTGTGTGAGAGCAGTTTTAGATATCAGTTTTAGATAGCATTTTCAGCCATCTTTTTGCATCTGGGAGAATGTAGTTGTTGGTGCATGCTTGTGTGTTCAAATAGGTATTTCTGTCAGCAATTTGTCATTTTCCTCCACTGCTCCTCAGTGCCATCATCACCACGATCAACCAGGAAGAGGTGTGGTTCAAACGTCTGGATGGCACCAAGTCCAAGCTCTACATCTCCCAGCTGCAGAAAGGCAAATACACCGTGAAGCACTCCTAAAGTCCCCCAGGTCACCCTGCCCCCACACGGCCCTCTGGGGGGGCTCTCCGGGCTCTCTGACACCCAACGAGGCAGATCCCTTCCTCCCGCTCCCCCTAACTGTTAGGGAAACCTCCTATAGTCTCCTTTTTAAAATGTGTATCTGCTGTATGTTGATGTTCCTCGATGCCACCAAGTGTCATTTTGTGAACTGGAGATCCCATGCTGCTAAAAAGGGAGGGTGGCTGTGAACTGACCTGCGCCATGACCGCTGGGCGCTGTGTGCCTTTCTAACAAGATGGTGCCTAACTCCTGAATATAGTCCTGTAGACGTGGTGAAGCCTTCCTGGCATTAGGGGAGGGGCATCGCTGACAGGATGATAATCACTGAATAGGTTGATAAATGGAATCTACTCTATGGCTTAGTGTAAGCTATAGGCGAAACGGGTATGTAAAATTTAGGTCAACGAGTGCAATAGTAGAATTAAAGTCTCCTTATCAACTATTTTATTCTACAAAGGTAAGCCCTCTTCCATGTGGGTGACCTGAATATAGAGGAGTTTACTTCACTGTGAGCTTGATATACTTTTACTGTTGGCCTGCTGTTGTTGCCATGCATGTGTGTCATCTACCCTTCATCTTCTCACAATGACCCCCGTATAAACACTACGCTTACAAAAGCTCAATGTACTCATAGCTGGCTGTACACATAGTTCCCTTCCACCTTCTCTACCTCCCTCCCTCTTCCCCATACTCCCCTCCATTCCCTCCCCCTTCCTTTAAGTCCCTCCCTCTTCTCCTTCCTCCCTCTCCCCCTTTCTCTCTGACATAGGCCTAAGTGCTAGTCCAGGTGTCCAGAATAGACACTAGTTATCATGTGTTCTCATCAGTATAATGAGTTCAGTTTTGTACAGTGAGTTTGAGTGTTATCTTCTAATGTTGCGATCAGAGTGATGACTATGATTGGAAAGGTGACCGGTCCATGTTGTCCCAGTTGTGGGCACATGTGATTGTTTGATTGTGTGTGTGTGTACAAATGATAGGTTTGAAGAGACAGATTTATCTCTTCCTGTATAAAAAAAACTGCCAACAGTATTGTACTCAGAACTGATGTAAGATCATTATGTAATTGATATTTAGGTTTAGGCTGTGTAAAGATTTACTTTTGAAATACCATCAATATGTAACAAAAGTAGGTTTTTAATGTTTTAAGTAGAAAATAGACTCACTACCTTGCATCATCCAAAACCTAAATCCTATTTTCAGATTGTGCTAATGTTGAAGATGAATGCAGCTTGTATGACATTATTGTGCCAATGCATGTACAGCAAATAAATTATTTCATTTTGTACTGGAAGATTCACTTGTGAACGTACAAATGGGAATGAAGGACCTTGATGAGACTGCTTGTTATGGCTGTCCCTAACTCCTCCATCTCAAGAGGAGGGGGGCCCTCGATGACCCGCTCCTTCCTAGGAGGTTCCCTAGGAGGTTTTCATTGTCTGGAGGGTTTAGTTGCAGTTCTATGGGCATGTGCAAAGCCCAATGTGACAGCCTGTAAAAAGGTCTATCTTCTAGTGACTAACACAATGCAAGTCGTGAATAATCAGCCAATGTCTGCTGATCGAGTGAGGACTGAATCTGCTTGTCTTGGCAGTGTCAGCTCGACGGATATGTCCTCAGCACAGGTCAAACCACATCTCGGTATGCTTTCAGAACTATCTGAATATAACGTTTCAGCACCTGGAATGACCATGATGTCTCCCCTCCCAGCTGCCTGACTCCAGAAGGTTCCGCGGTTAAGCCAGACCTGTCTGATGAGGCTCAAACCAAAGTCACCTCTGAGGTTCTCCCAGGCCTGCTGGATCCCTCTGGATGAGGAGGGGCTTGCTTAGAAAGTGCTGAGTATTGCCCTTTGATGATGGCCCAGAGTCTGCTGAGCTGGTCAACTCTTCAGCCGTAGTTTCTGCCAGTGGGGCACTCAGTAGATTAACACATATTTGAGATCGATTCAGGATATGGTCAAATGATCCTCCTATTTCATCACCGCCATGAATCATAAAACAGTTTTTTCTCAGGAACCAAATTTTGTTTCTTCTTTTTGTATTTGCTCAGATCTAAAATTGGTTTTATAATACTTGTGCCAACCATAGATTGAAATAAAAGCATCTGTCAGTGAAGACAACCACTTCTATCATGCAGTAAGAAGTGGACTTGTTTCACCCCTGGTGTAGTTCAACATGCAGTACCCCCCTTCTGCCAGCGAGTGTCAGTAGACTTCCATCTTGTTGGAGCCGGCTGAACTAGATGACAGGATGGAGGAGGATCCTGTATCTGGGGCACCCTGCTGAAGTAAGCCTCCCAGCTGATAAAGAGATGGATGGATGGATGGATGGATGGATGGATGGATGGATGGAGGGGGTAGACTGGTCTAGTGACAGGCAACTCACTGGCCATGTCAGCTAGCTACTGCTGCATGGGGTGTGTGGGGAGAGGATCCCTATCACCACACCAGAGGCCACAGCAGGATCATGTGTCACTTCCACATCTCTCCAGAGAGTTCTCTCAGCTCAGTTCATACACTCTGTTTCTCTCTGTCTCTTTTTTCATTTCTCACTTTTTATTGATCTCTTTCTCCTTCTCATACTCTTCCTTTCTCCCTCTTTCTGTCTCTGTCTGTCTCTCTCCCTCTCTGTCTCTCTCCCTCTTTCTGCCTCTATCTCTCTGTCAGTCTCTGCCTCTCTCCCTCTTTCTGTCTCTCTCTGTCTCCATCTCTGTTTCTCTCCTTCTATCATACTCCCTCTGTTTGTACCTTTAACTCCCCAGTTCTGTACCAGTGAGTCTGTTAGGAGGCTGGGTTCTTGCTGGGTGGAGTGATCGCTGACGCCTTGATGGATGAGTGCTGGGATGAGGCCCAGATGGATGAGTGCTGGGATGAGGCCCAGATGGATGAGTGCTGGGATGAGGCCCAGATGGATGAGTGCTGGGATGAGGCCCAGATGGATGAGTGCTGGGATGAGGCCCAGATGGATGAGTGCTGGGCTGGCCTCTGGTCCATCTATAGTTCATGAGCAACCCAAAGAGAAGGGTCATTGGGACGTGTTTACTGCAACACTGGGGCTAAGTAGACCGTGAAAGTGTGACACTGCGCTAAATTACTTATATCCCTGCCCCTGTGTGTGTGTGCACGTGTGGGTGTGTGTTTGAATGCATGTGTTGGCGTGTGCTTGTACTAGAAGGTAAAAAGCACACATTCATAGTCGCACCTTTCATGACAAAGAACAGTGAAGCTACTCCTCAGTGGAGAAGGGAAGTGCTAACCAAGACTGTGCCCTCCAGGGTCATTATTTCCGGCTTGGCACAGACACGTGGCTCTCCCAACCAAATTAGCCTTCTCTAGGTGTGTTAGTGGTGCTATTGCAGTGCCCTAGAATTCTTCATTAGCAGCTTGCTGTATCGCTTGTCATGCACACCCACCCTCTTTCAGCTGTCTGAGGGGGCAGGGGGGAGGGGAGGGAAGGGAAGAGGGGAGTACACTTCATACTGGCCAGTAAGTGCATCAGTATAAGTTACCTTTGTCAGCTCACTGGGCTAGTTGGAGGTGACAGGCCTGCTTCGGTTTCATCAGGTCACCTTCTGACAGGCTTGATATGGAAAGGAGCACTTGCATGCAGGCGTGACCCACAGTCTGCTGGTGGAGTGTTGTAGTTATGGGAGTCACATAGACATGTTCAGAATGTGACCCTCCTTGCTTAAGCACACAGGCTGAGAACGTGGTTGATATGGAAATTTAGTCAAATGATCAACCGGCCTCCTGGAGTCTGTAGATGCTGTGCTGGGGCACATCGCTAATCTATCTGAGCCTGAATTAGCTCAACTCATTTTGAAGGGGCTGTCTGTGTTTGTGTGTGTGTGCCAGTGCTGTACTGGACACAGACTCAGTGGACTGAGAAGAAAGCTCATCCAGCCTTTTGGCTGCAGTCCTAATTGGCTGTGTTGACAGGATGCTAACGCAGCACATCTCAGACAGGTATGGTGTTTCAAGCCTTTCATTTCTGGGTAAAGCTCCACTGAGGAATTCCCCACATTTCCAACATGGAAACACTGGCCTTCTAGGAAGCTCTCTGACAAACTGCAGAGCAGTTTTTTTCCTTTGTTATTTTTTGCTGAAGAAACGAGGATGGAGAGAAGCCAGGTTTAATGAGATGCCTCAGATCATCAGGATTATGTGGTTTTCTGCATTTCAACCTGTTCTGCTTGGGCAAACACACACACACAGATCCATTAATTAATTAATGGATCTGGTACTTCAGAATCTATAAATTCAGATGGCCTGGGTAGAGATAATCAGACTACCACATGCAGGGAACACTCAACTCTGAAGGACAACACACACACTCGTTCATACACTCATACACACACACAGACACGCTCACACACACCCATACATTTGCCTCCTGACAGACACATACACTCACACACACACAAACATCGAGGGGCAGCTCAGAGGCAGAGGGGTGTTTGGGTGAGAGAAAATGCCTAACCAGCATTTTCGAGAGACCATGTCCAGTGAGAAATGTGATTGGTTCTCAAGGCTACTGTTATCAAACACTCAGGAAGAAGAAGAGATGGCAGACTCACTCCATCCCAGAACAGTCCCAGTAGAACGAAGCTGTCTCCTGGAGAGGGCCTCCTGGAGGAGGATGTAGAAGAAGACCATGAGCCACAAGTCAGGTTTCAGGAGCAGGACACAGTAAATACTTCCCTGAAGCCTCGCCTGTTCTCACAGAACCATTCTGAGATCCTTTAGCCATTAAGGGAGGGGGGTAAGGGAGGGAGGGGGACTGGACGGGGTGGCTGGGCACTAGATTGTTGTGTGCAGCAGTCTTAGGGCTGTCAGGAGGATGATGCTGGAGTGGGAGCGTAGTAAAAGGCTTATTCCCCCCCCCCCCTCAATGGCTAAAGGATCTGAGAATGTTTCTGTGAGAACAGACGAGGCTGAATTTAGGGTCAGTTCCTTCCCCCTCAGTTGAACAGGGAAATATTTACTGTGCCTTGCTCAGTTCTCTACCGCCATCTCTCTGTCCCTCCATCCTGAACCACCCATCCTCCTTCTTCTACTGTGTTTCTCTTGCTTTACTACCCCTTTTCATTTCTCCCTCTGCTTTTCTCTCTGTTTCAGTTCTCTCTCTCTCTCTCTACTCTCGCTGTCTTACTCCCTGATCTCTCTCTCTCTGTGTGTACTCTGTCTCTCTCTGTCTCTCTTTCTTGTCCTCTATCTCTCTTTGTCTGTCTATCTCATCCTCTAAATGTCCGGTTGCACGTTTGATGAAGATGATGAAACAGCAGCGTTAGGTGGCCGTGCTGAAATCAGTCACCTGTAGCTGGAGTGACCAGGCCTTTCCGGAAGGCTTCTTCTCCACTGATCTGCTTCAGGAAACTCCAACTGCGCATTTCATGAGGCTGTTTCATATTGATCCCCAGTAACTCATACAGCACTGTCTTGTCAGTCATTCATTTGTGTTTCTCTGTGTAATTTGTTTCACTGAGCTGACACTAGTTCCTCTTTTATGGGCCTGTTCCCAGATTACTCAGAAACACTTCTGTTTATGACACAACAAAGGTCACCCGACAAGACTTTGTTAGGGGACAATAAAGGGATAACAAAGGCGGTCTCTCCCTCTCGGAAAAGATGAGCCTCTTGTTGTCAGCATCGTTGAGAGAGCTGTCCTGCTGACTGCGTGGATATGTGAGTGTGTAAAGAATGTGTCTGGTGTGTGTGTATAGAATGTGTGTGTTTGGTGTGTGTGTGTGTGAGAGAGAGAGAGAGAGAGAGAGAGAGAGAGAGAGAGAGAGAGAGAGAGAGAGAAAAGTGTGTGTATAGAACGTGTGTGTGCTTACATGCTTACAGACAGAACAGGGCCAGTCGATCAGATGGAACCCACACAGTAATGACCTATGGGGGAAAAGAGGTTGACTCTGGGGCCTACTGAAGTGGGAGGAAGGGAGGGTTTGTTGTAGAGAGTGAAAACTGAAAGCCTGTTGTGTTTGTGTGTGTATGTGTGTGTGTGAAGGTGTGTCTCTGTGTGTCTGAGACACAATGAAGATCTTAACAAATCCTGTTGTGTCTCCAGCCTGTTGCAGACATGAATATTCATCAAGTTGCTTGTCCGTGGTAAAAGCCTTGAGCTGTAGCAGTGAGGCTGTAGAGGGCCTGGGGATGCTGCTCCGCCACGAGGCCCTCAGTTCAACTTTGGGTCTTTGTGGCTGTGGGAAGCTAATTTCATTCTAGAATGATGGAGAAACCCGTGTTGAAGTCAGAAGACACAAGACCAACCAAATACACAATGTACCCGCTGTTGGGCTGTCCCTGAGTCAAAAAGAAGTCATTGTTGTCCTCTGATGCTAATGCTATCACTGATTGCTAATGCTATCAATGTGATCCTGCTAAATTCCAACAATGTGGCTTATTTTCTATGAATGACAAGGAACATTAGTAGTACTCAAGTCAACACGAGTAAGCACATTCCTTGTGAGTATGTTAAATACCAGCCTCAGAGCCTTGCTCAGCCTGTTTATAAATAAATAAGTATGAACTTCTGACCATGCTCCATTTTCCCTGGGCTGGCTATATCTTGCCACTATATTATGCTGTGCACACACACACACATTCTTTCCACACACACACACACACTCACACACACGCACATACATGCACACACACACATTTTATACTCACACACTCACTGTGTCCACAGACTCACACAGACTGACATACACTGTTTACACACACTCACGCACACACACTGTATACTCACACACATAGACATACTAACACACACACATACACTCCCTCACACACAGACGCACGCGTACGCACTAGCACACTACACACAGCCTTCCTTGACAATAGCTCTGCAGCCTTGCATCACTCGAGGCTGCAACATCCACCCTGGCCTCCCTGCCTCTAACACCAACCCTGGCCTCCCTGCCTCTAACACCAACCCTGGCCTCCCTGCCTCTAACACCAACCCTGGCCTCCCTGTCTCTAACACCAACCCTAGCCTCCCTGCCTCTAACACCAACCCTGGCCTCCCTGCCTCTAACACCAACCCTAGCCTCCCTGCCTCTAACACCAACCCTGGCCTCCCTGCCTCTAACACCAACCCTGGCCTCCCTGCCTCTAACACCAACCCTGGCCTCCCTGTCTCTAACACCAACCATAGCCTCCCTGCCTCTAACACCAACCCTAGCCTCCCTGCCCCTAACACCAACCCTAGCCTCCCTGCCTCTAACACCAACCCTAGCCTCCCTATCTCTAACACCAACTCTGGCCTCCCAAAGATTACATAACCCTGCCTGCAACGAGGAGGAAGAGGACTAAATAGTCTTCCTCTCCATACCTTCGCCATCCTTTCTACCCTGAGCTTGATTGAGCTTCAGTCCTGCCCCAGGGCTGGTGCTAGCCCACAGACCGGGCAGGGGAACACACATAAAGAAGTCCCTTAGAAAGAGATGGCCCCATCCACCCGTCTCATACATGTTAGAAGCGAGGATGAATGGAGTTACGTGTGCAAGCGTCTTTATAAAGAAGCGCTCTGCTCCATTATCTGTCAGGGACCTAATGCAAGAACACAGAGCTTTTGTTGAAAAGGCTTTTATTGTGAAATGGAGGGAAGTCTGATGGGTTCGGGTACAGAGACACTACAAGGAGACAGGAGAATCACTAATGGAATCCTGACGATTTTCCCAACAGAAACCTTTTTTTACGGAAGCAATAGCGATTGCTCTGATTTTGAGCTTTTACAAAGTGCCTCTTACTGTAAAGTAGTCAGACTAATCATGATGTTAATGAACGACTTTGTAACTTCCTGTTTTCCTAGAGAGACTGTTATTAACGTTGTTATGCCAGTAACCCCCATTATAGGGGGATGGGCCTAGTCTACCCATACATTATGGATGTATACTAGAATATTCTATGTATGTACTGTGAGGGTGATCACTGCGAATCCCTACAGTACATGGATGGCTATTGGGACTCCCTCCTCCCTCCATCCCTCTCTATCTCTGTCCCTTCCTCCCTCTCTCTCCCTCTCTCTATCCCTCTCTCTCCCTCTCTCTCCCTCTCTCCCTCCATCTCCTCACCCCAACCCTGATCTCGGACCAAGTCCCTGTAGCCAATCAGCCATCCCAGCTGTATTATTGATGAGTCTTCTCACATGGCAGCTCATAAACATTGTGTTATCATTTAGGCTCAGGTATCTCTCTGTCTATCTGTGTGTGTGTGTGTGTGTGCACCAAGCAGAAACGCTATGTTATCATTTAGACTCAGGTATCTCTCTGTGTGTGTGTGTGTGTGTGTGTGCACCAAGCAGAAACGCTGTGTTATCATTTAGGATCCAGTGTCTCATTACCACGCAGACGGCCCTATACGGGTATTACCTCCATGGCTGCCCCGTCCTGCCTCGCCTCGTCCTGCCTCGCCACGTCCCGCCGCGCCCCACCTCGCCTCGCCATCTGTTCATTACCGGAGTCGATTGGGTCGATTAGGTCCAGTTGATCTGACGAGAGCACTCCAGTTGAAACCCAAGACTGACTGGCTGAATGAGTAGCTCGTAGACTGGCTGGTTTGGGGGCAGTAGACCACAGATCCTCTGAAGTTCAGAGAGATGGAAACAGGAAACAGAGGAGAAGTGGTGGAACACAGTGATTGCTCTGCTTGATGAAGCCGGCTCTGCTTCAGACCTCAGGCTTGTTCGATGTTCACTCTTTGATTCGTGTTTTCAGGGAGCGCGAGGGCGTCAATTAAGTTCCGGGCTGGCGTTTGTGACTAATGAGAGATTCCCCCTCATTAGAGGAAGCTGTAATTAGAGAGTAAAGAACGCTAAATCACCAAACCCTCACTGCATGGCTCCGGCCTGGCTGCTGGAGGACGGGAGGGACATGGTTGGTGAGGTGGACGTCCCTGATGCACTCCACTTCGAAGGCGTGTGTTTTCTGTTGACTGAGGTGTGAAGATGTCAGGTTGCACATGACTGAAGGCTGAGGCCTGAAGCCTCAGGATGGACTGTCAGCTCTGCCTACCTGTGACCAGGCCTCAGAGCTGGCCCTGCTCATCAGCACCTATCACACACACACACAATCTCTCTCTCACACACACACACACACACAAAGAAAAGACAGCTTGTGATTACACACGCTCATGAATGAGTCAAGTCCATTTTATGGATCCCACGAGGGGAAATTAGTTTGACACCAAAAGTTAGACGCCTCGGGCCCTATCTTGCACCCAGCGCAATTGACTTTGTACACCGATGCATGTATCGTTCCTATTTTGCACTTAACACAACGGACTTTTCCCTCATCTGACGCACGTCAGTAAATTAGGGAATGAACTTGCGCTCCTGAAGGCGGTTCAGCGATTAGAGGAGGCTTGTTCAGGCGCAAACGTTCCCTGGTGCTATTTTGCAGTTTCAGAAAACAATTCCACACAGACCAGGGAAAACGTAGTATAAAGTCAATGACGCGTTATTCAGATGTTATTTTAAGGGCGCATGCTTGGCCCGTGAGCACTGCTGGCGAGGCCAGGGTCTTCTTCCTGTGAAGATGCATTACATTGTTTTGACTTATTGTATGGCTGTGTTACATTCATTTCATGTCAATGATTACAAACATTTTCATGCGAAATCTCTATGTAAGCCAATGTGAACTTGATTCGTAACAATTGTGGCAATTCACTCCCACGCCTGTTTAACCAAAGCTAGTATGGGTGGGTTTCTTCTCCCTGTTTAGTTCAGCTCCTTTCCCCATTAAAGGACTACACAAATTACTTTTGAACAGCCCAGCCGGGCAACGCTTTATTTGCTTACTCAAAACGTACAGTACAACCTACGTGCAACACGTTCAACTCCCCATTCCCGTGCCACATTCCAACAGGTCCGTGTTGACACAATTAATATTGTTACACTCCTATCCCATCCACAAACAATGTCACTTCTCTATCTTTTACGGCCCTGATTAGAACGTCGGTCTCCTCGGCTGTGACCCGCCCCTGGCGTGTGCCTGTCAAATCCGCCATTATAATAGCAATACGCCATGGAACAAGCGTGCCTGCCCTTACAGTAAAGGAAATGTGAGAGGATGCTCTGATTGGTTTATTGCACGTTACGACCAAACCACACCCATTAGTAATGTAGCTACTTCAGACCTACCCATTTTAGATTTACGTCGGGCGCAAGAGTCATTTATCCCACCGGTATATAGCACCACCGCCGGATTCCCGCCCACAAAGTTACTTGCGTTTTGCGTTTGATACTTGCGTTTCAGATCATTAAAATAGGGCCCCATATCTCTCTCTCCTGAATATGACCACATCACAGGATGAAGACCCAACAGCCGTGGTTACACTAAGGACACATCATCATTTACCCAAAGAGCAATGTGGCCATCGAGCAACCCACAGCTAGTTCTGCCATGGACTCATCCACAGTGCGGCTGTTCCCTCCCCCAGCGTAGAACGCCTCCTCTCTCTGTGCTGTCTCTGCATGACCTTTGTGCTCCGGCACTTTCTGTGAAGACTGAGGCTTTGTCTCCTGCTGACAGCTCTCTCTGTGTCATTCAGCCCCTCACTGGTGTCTGACCTGGTCTGTCTCGTCCCCGGGAATGAATCTGCTGCCCTTTCAACACCACTGTCTGTCAGCACCTTTCACAGACAATATACTGAAGTCCAGAGAAGCTTTCGCCTGCCGTCCCTTCTGCCATGGCTCTCCCTGGCCCTGACAGCACTTTCCCACAGCACAAATTGTGACCCGGTCTGTCGCAGTGAGAAAACACTGACTCTGCGAATTGCCTTGGCACTCAACTATACTGTCAGAGCATGCAGAAATACTGGCATGGGGGGTGGGGGGGGGGGGGCATATTAAAGTCCAGGAATAAACAAGACCGTGACAGACTGTTGGGTTGTAATTGAATTGTTCCCGACAGCCGATGGGGGAAGCGCAGGCTGTTTGGACTCAGGTTTTATAGAAGAGTTCAATCAGAAGATGACGTGAACTTTGTTCGGGATGACTCATTCCCCCAGGGTCAGCTCTGCTCGTGCTGACATCCGACAACAGGGAGCATGCTCTGTGGGGTTTTTTTTGTTCGGAGAGTACGATGCACAAGTGCTTGTGTTTCCCTTTTACCGTTTCAAGATAACAGGGACATCCGTAACCATAGTAATGGCTCCTTTATCTAGGTGCTGAGTTGTGGTGGTGTTATCCTCTCCAGTCACTGAGTACCACGGCTGTGAATAATGCTTCAGAAGGAGGACTGAGAAAACTACCGCCCTGTCCTGTCTGCAGGAATAGAGACAGGTGACATATTCACCAGTAGATACATTTTTCATCATCAAAAATGTAATGAATTGATGTTTTGTGTCTCTTTTTGCTGGTGGGGACTTTGTAGTCTGACCTTCAGGAGATGTTACTGCCTCTGCTTCTTCTTTATCACATCTGCAATGCTGCTACTGCATTATGTTTGGATTTGGATCTTATTACCTCTGCATTGCTGCTGCAAGACCGAGCCCCTTACCCCCTCTCCTTCTGCATCCATCCAGTCCCCTTACCCCCCCCCCCCCCCCCCTCACCCCTCTCTCTGCAAGGTCTCTTCCCGTCCTTGGCTGACCAGCCTGCAAGAGCTGGAGTGCCAGAGCGATCTGGTGTGGCCTGTGTGGAACCCGGGAAAGATTATGCTGCAAAGGGGGGAACACATCACTGAGAGGAAATCCCTGGCAGGAGGATCCCAGCTCAGCACTTCTCTCTCTCTCTCTCTCCCCCCCCCCTCTCTCTCTCTCTCTCTCTCTCTCTCTCTCTCTCTCTCTCTCTCTCTCACTCTCTCTCTCTCTCTCTCTCTCTCTTTCTCTCTTTCTCTCTCCACCTCACTCTCTCCCTGCCTCCTGGAGGTTTATCCCTCTAAAGAGCTGCTGACGCTGATGCAATCCACTGCCACTAAGTCATCCCCGTCCGCGTGTGTGTGTGTGTGCGGTCGCACCATGTTTGCACTGTGTGTGAGTACATGTTGGTGTGCTCGTGCATGCGTGTGACCACACTCCCTCACACACATACACACACTCTCTCTCTCACACACACACACACACAAACACACAATGGACGCGGCAGCTGTGTCGGCTCTCTTGGCATTGTGTTGTTGTTTGCAGTAACTGCTGTGGGACCCAGTACAGCATGAGTTTGTGAAGTAAGTCTTGGTGGTGTGAAAAGTCACCCCGTGTGAAGAGACTATGGGCCCCTAGGTGCAAGTGAGGCCCACAGTGGAGCTGGGGGAGGTGTGCAGATCTCTTAATATGCAGTCCAATTCTCTATCGCTGAGATGGACCTGCACCTGATGTCAGCGTTAGTGGGTCTCCCTGGCGAGAACGTGGCGACATCAAATCTGTTGTTCCAGATGGATGTGTGCTCAGGGTGCTCTCCCAGCTGATGGAGAGCTCTCTCTCCCCGGCCATTATTAAAGGTTGTTTGTTTTGCTGGCTGATTTTTTCATTAGCAGAGATCTTATATCATCGCCCGTGAATATTGCATGAGTTCAGAGGCTCTGTTGTCGTGACAGCGTCGGGATATTTGGGGTCAGAGATGGATGGGGCTGTGTTCTCCTAGGTGGATGGAGGGAGAGCAGATTCATTAGGAGAAACCCTGCCACGTAGACACTCGCCGGCGGAGAAAAAAAAGGAATCGTAATAAAAAAGCATGAAATAAGAACGGATGAGTGATTGTTGCTCATAAAAATGAAAATGCACTGTAAGACAAACAGAGCAGGCAGGCAGAGAGAAAGAGAGAGAGAGAACCAGATGGATAGAATGAGTAAGAAAGAGAGGGAGGGAGAGATAGAGAGAGCAAGAGAGAGAAAGAGAGAGGTTATGTATGCCCTGGCGACTGAGGGAACTCCCGATCATGACTTCGTCTTGCAGTCTCTCACCCCAGAGAGAGAAAGAGAGAGAGAGCACCAGAAGGATGGAGCAAGAAAATGAAGAAGAGGAAGGCCCAAGCTGCTAATTGAAAAGAGACAGGCTTGATTTAGAGGGCCGCTGGACTGGAGGCTGGCTGGGAGAAGGGGCTGGGAGGGGCTGGGGGCTGGAAGTAGGGGCTGGAATGATGGGGTGGGGGGCCTGGGAAAAGGGGCTGGGAGGGGCTGGGGGCCAGGCTGCAGTGGGTAGGGTTGTGTCATCACCCTGCAGTGCTCTCATCCTCCCTGCGTGCTCTTCATTAACACCACACTGCCAGAATGGACACCAGGGCCTCCAGCAAACCACAGCCCAAATCTAATCATGATGGTGACTGTGGCAGCACTCTATAATTAATGTAGGTTAATAATGATGAAGTGGGGGAAGCTTAATGAAAGTTTTGGAGCTTGGACAATTAAGAAGTGCTTCCTGAACCGTCCTCCATGACCCAGTAAATGCATTGACACAAAAACATCAGTACATCGTGAAACAGTCAGTGGTGCTGTATGAGAGGGGATGGAAACAGCATAGATGAAGTATATAGTTCGACCTGTGTTTGTGTGTATATGCATTTTATTTAACCTTTATCTTCTTCAAGAGCGTCTTAGCTAAGATGTATTTGTCTGTGTGTATATGTGTGAGCATGGTTGTGCGCACGTATTTGTTTGTGTGTGTGTGTTGCTGTAGAAAGTCCTGGAAGCCTCCCAGAACAGATGCTGTTCCTGACTTACCATCGTCATGTCTACATGATGACTCGTTAATACAGCAGGACACTCTTCACCAACAAACACAGCTATTTGTTGCCACACACACACCACACACACACACATACACACACACACACTCAGGGCTCTCATCAGCGTCAGTTGTTTCCAGCAGCTGTGATACGTGATAGGCCGGTCTCTCCCTGCTTGCCACGTCTCTCCTTACCGCCTCGCCATGCGCTGCTTCATTTACACGTGAAATATTGATGTGCTTAATTTAACCCTGCAGCGTCTCAGGTGTCAGTGCAGAGGGGAGGTCTGCAGGGAGCTGAGCACACACTCACTCACAAGCACTTCATGCAGATCCGCGCAGGGATTTGCTGACGGGGGTGTTCCACTCCGCCTCATTGGTTGTTGGTTTCTAGAGACGGGTAGTTCAGTGTCAAAGATATGTTTACCCTGACTACCCATCGGTCGTTCTTTCATTCATTTATTCTATCTGTCTATGTATCTGTGTGTGTATGTATGTACATGTAAGTATCTATCGACTGAATATCTATTGATTTACGTATTGAGCTATTTATCTATCTGTTTCTCTCTCTTGGGTTTGTGTTGCCAACCTCTCGAATGTATTTCCAGTACTGCTGTAGAGCTCCAGCTGATCGAGCACAGTAAACAGTCTGTGATAGGACACGGTCTGTACTTTACATGACACGGTCTGTACTTTACATGACACGGTCTGTACTTTACATGACACGGTCTGTACTTTACATGACACGCACACTGCAGGGGGTGTCATCCAGCCCTTATGGAAAGCAGATCCTGTCTGTTAACAAAACATAGCTTCTGCCTTCAGGAAAGGGGGAAATGCTGAAACTAATTCACAAAGTCAGATTGGGGCCGAGACCAGCCTGTAGGGTGAAACAGTCCGACTCGACTCCTCGCCTAATATGGTGAAATCCCAGGCCAAATAAGGTCAAACAATGTGGTGACAGGACTTCATAGGTAACAGTGCAGAACAGTGAACTGCCTCTCAGCTGGACTGTCTGGCGTGACTGCTACTGTAAAAGCTAACACACATTACCCTTGTTCTCCTTACTAGGACATACCATCGTGGAGGCATAATGGCATCGCTAGGGTTTATTTAAACTCCCACTTGCCTCCCTCCATCCCTCACTACACCATCCCAGCAAGAGCATGATCCTGTTGCCTGGCAACCCGTTGGATCTTGGAAAGACGAGTCATAGATTCATAGATGTGTGTGCCTGTGTGTCTCAGTTGTAGAAGCAATGGTTTCATTAGAGAGTTCTCTGGTCTAAGAAGACCTTGCCTTAGAAAAGTGTTTTATTTTTATAAATATAAAACGGGAGGGTCCAAAAGTCTGTGAACATGAGATACATGTTCAGACTTTTGGACCCCCCCCCCCCGTTTACATTTATAAAAATAAAACACTGCTACGGTAACACATACAAGGACCACATGACACAATGATTAAAGTTCATGGTCTTTTTTTATTTGAAAAAAAAAAAAAAAAAAGAAAAAAAAAGAAAGACTATTAGCATGTACAACTTGGAATGGATGTAAACTGAACCCAGCGGAACAGCAAATAAAATACTCCTGACAGCCTGCCGACACAGACCATGACGCTTCCCACCTTGCTCGCGTCCCAGTCAAGGTACAGAGCAAAAGAATAACATGAAGAAAGTGATTCTCCTTTGCCAGAAAGAGGACAAAAAAAAAACGGAAAAGACAATCTCACTGTAAGACTCTGAAGCACTTCCTGTTTTCAAGGAAGGACACACAAATAGTAGATGGCCGTCCAAAGAACATTAAAAAAAAAAATAATAACATGCCAAACATTTGAAAATGTAATAAATATATATATATATATATATATATATATATATATATATTTATTTATCTTTTTTTGTACATTATGTATTTTTATATCTTTTAACTAGCATACAATTAAGTCCTGTTCCACTTTCATCTTGAATCAGAACCAGGTTCCTTTTCCAAATACAAAAAACTGTACCAAACCAACGACAGGACAGGCCAGTGGAATCTGCACGCAGTGACTGGCAGGAGAAGGGCTGCAGTCTCAAGCTGCATGCATGAAGAACAGAAGACAAGGTGGCCGCCAGCCCAAACTTCACCACCAGCAAATGGAACTGGAAGGAGTTCACCAAATGCTTTGCTTCAGTTGGAAGGTAGCAGATTTGTTTTTTTCTCTTTAAGTACTGATGCTAAAGTTATCTTTGGGGACAGGATCACTAACCATTTCTCATGCAGATATTTTTGTACTTTTGTCTTTTTTTTTTTTTAATTTTTAGGATCTCTTTTTGTTTTTCTGTGTGAACAGAAGGATATCTTATTTCAACATTCAATAATTTTCTATACAGAAACAGTATGAATAAATGAACATTTTTTTTTCCAAGAGGTAAGTAAAACATTATATTTTTTTTTTCTTCTAGGGGGCGGAACAGGGTGGCCAAGCTTCACTTTGCAGTCATCATCTGTACAAACTCTGAGAAGAGAGAGACAACAATACAAGGATTACAACACTGTTCCTGGCAAAATGCCAAAAGGGTAAACCATCTTCTAAATGGTTTATTAATCTTTTAATTAAGTAGAAAAGGTTCAGAACACATATCCAAATTAGTGTCCCGTTTACAAACGGCTTCCATGTTCATCTCATTAAGCTCATCTGATTAAAAAAGTCACCATGCTGTGTAAACAACAACCAGAGACAGAGAGGGAGGGAAAGTTAGGGATCAATCAAATAAGAGACTGAATGAATGCAAGAGAGAGAGTAAAAGCTTTCATTGCATTGGGAGAAAGATAAAGGGAGAGAAGGAGAAACAAATGGAGGAAAAAGAGAAACGCCTTATTCAGTTTACAGGCCCAGTGAGAGCTAGAAAGTGGCATACCTTCCAGCCTTATGGACTGTTGATATTATGTCAATAGCCTTCTAGAAAATGAGCGCAGTCTTTTGTAAAATGTGTGGAAAAATGTATAGTAGGGGGAGGGTAGAGAGAGAAGAGAGTGAGAGACAAGACAAAGAGAGTGAATGGTGGTTCTTAAGTGTCTGTGCTAACACTGTCTACCAGACTAACCCTAACCCCAGCTCCCAGCCCCAACTCCTCCTCACCTTCGTAGTTGACCTGACCGTCTCCGTCAATGTCTGCTTCTCGGATCATCTCGTCCACCTCCTCGTCTGTGAGCTTCTCCCCCAGGTTCGTCATCACGTGACGCAGCTCCGCCGCGCTGATGTAGCCGTTGCCATCCTGGAATTTGAGCACATGGATATCCCATTGGACGGTGACAGAGGAAAGCCCAGTTGGACAATTAAGTCAGGAAAACAGGAAGTATTTGGCGAATCTCAAGAGCATACACCTGTTTTGCAGTAAGAGATTTAACTGGTTGGATGAAGCTTCTTACTTCGTTTTCCTCAACTTCCATTAAGTATTAAAGTAGTACAGTGTATTGTAAGAAGTATTAGTACTAGCACTAGTAGTAATAGACAAGTATTCAAGTAGAGCGAATATGACTACTCAATTTTACCTTGTCAAATACCCGGAAAGCTTCACGGATCTCCTCTTCGCTGTCTGTGTCCTTCATTTTTCTGGCCATCATGGTGAGGAACTCTGGGAAGTCAATGGTTCCATTGCCTGTGAAGGACACACAGAAAAACGATGAGGAACCAATGTACCTTTTCTAGTTTTTTTAATAATAAATATAAATGGTACAGTAGTTCTCCTGTAATGAAGGAGGAGCTTGTGAGTGAGATGGTGGTCTGTTTCTCAGCAGACAGCAGCTCCCTGACTGACACGTTCGGAGGATGAGCACAGACGCAAACAGGTGTTCTTTTCACAGCAGAAAAGATGTGTATGTTAGCGTGTGTGTACACGGCACCTACGCCATCCTCACTCGCTTGCTCATCCATAATGCAGGCTTCCCCTGAGGAGAGCACCATAAATCAGACCTCTCTTTCTTCCCGTCAGATAGAGATGGAAGAGGTCACACACTCAGCCCCGGCTTCCCTCCCCACTCCTCATCCCTCCCAGCCAGCCTGTCTAAGGAGATGTGTGGGCCTCCATGTCAAATCTGGGAGGGTGAGTAGGGGGATAAATGGATGGAACCGAGGTCAGAATTCCTGGAGGTCAATAAGCAGGCTTATGCCCCAGCTGGGACTACTGGGGGGTGATTGTAACGACCCTGGACAGGAAGTGATCTGTAATCTACTTCTCATGTCGCCGGGGCGGGGGTCTCATCGCCGCACCGAAACCGATCCACGCACGCAGGAGCTAGCGAAGGCGGTGGCAGTGTGTGAGAGAGGCCCTGTGATTAAGGTTAGGTAAAAATAAAAGCACAGTGATCTGCGTTGGGATTGGAGGGCAGGTCAGTATCTCAGAGGGAAAGCCGAGACCATGTGGGATTAGCACGGCGTGGGGATGATGGGCCCGCTTGGACTGGGATTAAAACAGCGTAGCACGGCACCAAGGGGAAACCTAGAGGCTGGAGATGCGAGGCAGAGAGGAAGAGCTATGCTAGGGGTCAGACAGCGAGGCAGAGAAGGATATCTAACAGCCAGGGCTCGCAGTCTAAGGACATGGTATCCAGCCTGGCCAGACAGCCCCGGGAGTACAAGGCTGCCACAAGGGAGACCCTGTAACCAGCCTGGACAGGAAAACTCAACAGTGGACAAACTACTGGAGAGGGAGGGAGGGAAATAGATAGAGACGGACGGACAACAAGCAAGAGAGAGTGAGGAAGATCGAGAGGGTCAGAGACAGAACGAGAGGAAGAGAGAGGTGGAGGGGAAACGCAAGAGAAAGGGAGAGACTGAGAAGGAGAAAGGAGAGGAGAGGGAAACAGAAAAAGAAAGAGGGGGAGGGAGAGGTAGAAAGAAGGGAAGGAGGCCAGCAGTGAGATCGGATCTGCTCAGCTGGATGAATCTTGGGCCCGCCTCAATGTATGCGAGGGAGAGCGTGGGCGCAGGAGACGGAGCGAGGGAGACGGAGCGAGGGAACGAGTGGGTGACGGTGCGATTACATACGAGAGGCTGCGCTGTTGACGTCAACTCCCAGTAGGCAGACGCAGTCCTGCCTCTGTGTGGTCAGACGCAACTTCACACCACTCACAAATCGGAAGGACCGTTTTAGAAACATTCGTCACAAAGTCCTCCCACGTCACAGCGGACGAAAAAATTAACTTTTTCTACTCGTCTCCCCATTCATCTGTGGACAGTTTTGCTGCACCCACCAGTGGATCTTATGTTGGTTACCCCAGACAGACCTGGTCTCTGTCAGGTCCTAGTTTTTCCCGGGCCCTGTCCTGAAGCATGGCTGAGCATCACAGGGCACTGACTGTGTGAAGTGGCACACTTTGGCTCCAGCGGCAGAGTGGATTATGTCATCGCTTTTATTTTCCATGACTGGCTTCGCTGGCGTCTGACCTAGATTGCATCAGCCACGGGAGGCAATGCAGAAGAGGGCAGGGCGGATGGGGGGACGTGGATGTGAGGACGTGTGGAGGTGAGGATGGGACGAGAGAGGGATGAGGCGGAGAAAGGGGCAGAGAAAGAAGAGATGGCTCGGAGAAAAGGGGCATGGGGAGGAGAAGAATAGAACTCCATCTCCAATCCTGGATCCTCTCCTGTCACACTGGGAGGTATCCAGCCAGCATGGTGGTCCAGCAGTACACAGGAACATTGCACATTGGTAGGTGGGTCCCCATTTCACACAAGTCAGCAGGTCTCTTAGATGACCGTGTCCCTCCATCCCTCAATTCCTCTCTCTCCATGCCTCCCTCCCTCCTTCCCTTGTGTTAGTGGATGCTGACACCATGACACTCCTGTCACCAAGTCTGATCCTCTCACTAGTGCTGAAGGCAGAAGCGAGGACTCTGCTGTCCTCCTGTCACACGCCACTCCTTCATCGCTGACAGTGACTAAACTGCTCGCGGTGCAGTCATGAAGCTATACTGTACACAGTACGATACTAAGACAGAAAAATCTGAGAAGCGCATTTCTTTCTTTTGATCACAATTGCTGACAGGAGTGACTTGATGTCCCAGTCCTGACAGACAAGAGAACAATTCTCACTTTCCAACCAATCAGGTTTACACTCCACCCTTTGCACCAATGAGGGAGGAGGGTACTGACCGTCTGCGTCCACCTCGTTGATCATGTCCTGCAGCTCTGCCTCTGTGGGGTTCTGACCCAGCGACCGCATAACTGTGCCCAGCTCCTTGGTCGTAATGGTGCCGTCGCCATCCTTGTCGAATAAGGAAAACGCCTCCTTGAACTCTGGAGAGGGAGAGAGGAGGTAAGGAGAGAAAGTCAAAATCAGCCCCACGGTCCAAAACCGCCACTTGAGAAACTTGAACAATGGAGTCGAACGCCTTTGGAGAAGTGACATAACTCCAGAACGCTCTGCATCATAATATCTTCATCCAAACATATAAAACAACCCGAAAAAGAAACCAAGTTAGAAGTTAAGACCCGAAAAGTTACGTTCATTACCAACTCATTCAATATCCACATTGGCTCTCAGTGGTGAAGTGTTTTCAGCGCCAGATACAGAGAGACCAGGAGGAAACACTGAGGGCTAGATGTTTGAAGTATACTATAGCATTGGCGCTCACTGCACAAGCTAATTAACCACCAAGGGCTTCAGTTTTATGTAACTGAAGACAACAACAGTAAAGTATTCATCACAGACCCAGTATTTTATTCAGCTAGGGTTCTTCATTTCATTCCCCCTCAGTAACATGGAGTTAGTGAAGAAGATGGTAACCAGGTTTCCTGTGCTATGCTGGGGTGGTGGGGTAGGGTGCCTGGAGGGTCCTGTGAGGCAGGGGTTGTAGAGTGAGTGCTGTTCTTACCTGCAATCTGCTCCTCTGTTAGCTGGTCGGCCTGGAGAGAAGAAACAGGGAGGAGGAAGTTACTCAATTGTTAATCTGAATACCAATCTCCTTAGTCATTGTCAGTGCCCTTCCTTCATCCTCCCTTCCCCTGCCCACCCATCTATCCCTCCCTCTCTTGCTCACCCATTCCAGCCTGCCTCTGCCACATCCCTTCCCCCATCCACCCCTCCTCTCCCCCCCCAGGGTCTAACTAAACAAGTGATGCCTGTGCGTTGGGCCCTCCACAGTCCTATGACAAACCCCGTCCCTCTACCATGTGACAGTTTTGCACTGCGACAGTTTGACCCGACACAAAAAAAATAGCCCGTCTCCACCCTGTGGGATGTAGAATGGGTGGAACAAGTCAAAAAGAAAAAGACAAATAAACAGGCCAGGGGAACCAAGGGGAGAACAGGGAGTCCACCCAACCCTGGTAACACCCCCCACCCCCACCCCCGGTGGTTAGTGGATATTATGAGTCATAGCAGAGGGATGTAGCCAGGACCCACAGAGGGATGAAGTCTTGCAAAGAAGGGGCCTCTGATTTCAAACACGCATGGGCAGCAAAGGGTTAAAACACTAATACCCTGTTAACACCAGCCACTCCCTCGGGCACACACCTTGTACATGCGTGTTATTCTTATTACGGCAACAAACCCCTGACATCATCGGGATGGCAGGGAAACAGGACCGCACATGCACAATGTTGGGTTTGTTGTGTGGTTGAGAAAAAGCGAGCAGGGAAAGAGAACAAGAGCAGCACACACATTTTACTCTAGATGACAATACTTCCATAGCCATGTTTCTTGTGAATAAGCCAAAGTACACCGTTCTGCCCCACTGCAGTCCTACAACACACGTTGATGGAGACTGACACCACCTGGATCCTGCCACATCTCAACATCTCACAGGCAGCTCTCTGGGAGAGCTGCTTCACTTCAAATGGGAAATAGAAAAGTGCCATTGTAAGGTGGCCTATTGCTAATGATGCAATTTCTGGTTCCCGTTCCTCAGCTCATCAGGAAAGGCAAATCTGACTGTGGATCTTTGCTCATGTGGTTTAGTTCTGTAGAGTTGTTCTGAAGTCTAAGACAAAATACATTTCATATGACTGAGGATATATTGATTCCAGTAATGACATGACTTCAGACTGCAAAGGATAACTTCAACAACCGTAATATGATTAGCTGACATGATTCAGTTAAACTCCACACAATAGCATTTGGGTTTTTGTTGTATCCCTTGCCATCTCTGCCTCCCTCGGTTCCTCTCCATCTGGGAGATTAGCGAAATAAAATGATTCTACTATGAGGAGAGGGGGTAATGATCTAATGGACATTGCTATGAATTATCTTCCGCTCACATATCCCCCTCCCTCTCTCACCACTCCCCCTCTCAGGACTGTGTTCTCTCCCTGTATCACCCCCAATCCCCCCCCCCCCCTCTCCTTCTCCGTCTCTGTCCTGGACATTGAGTTCAGTGACTCAGTGGAGCCAATCCTCTGAAAGAGACCCAGTCCTCGCGGTACAGCTCTACTACCAGCCCTGCCCACATCTTCCCTCCCTCCCTCCCCGACAGCACTGGAGCTCAGCTCCGGGACCAACCCCAGTCTGTCCTGTTCCAGCTGGGCCCCTCGGGGCCACCCTTAGGGAGAGCTACAACCTCTCTTAGGATCATTGCTGAACACTGCACAGCCCGAGTGGGGATGTGGTCCACCATGGGCCAGGTCTGAGGACCACGGGCGGTCAGCGGATAGCTGACTCCACGCAGGATCTAACTGCGAGGACCAAGCCATAACACTCAGGAGGATAAACACGCCCGCACACACACACAGGAAACTCCCCCTGACTCATGTTGTCCTATGGAGAGAGTGTTGTCCCAGCACTAGCTCTCTGAGGGCAGCCAGATTGGAGAGGGGTAGGAGGGAGGATCCTGGCATGAGCCTCTACATAGCTGCCATGAGCCGGTCAACCACTCGTCGGTCCATCCCTCCCATGGAGCAGAAAACCAGTTTACTGGGCCATGGCTCTGCAGAGCAGCTAAGCCTGTATGAGCCACCTCGTAAAAATTTGCAAAGCAACTAGTCCTCTGTCAGTTCTCTTCTTTAAAGTGTGGAGAGATTAACTGTAAACATTGGCTAGGATTTACATATGACATATACACTTGCCTCTGTGTACACACACAAGGGAAAGAAAAAAAGCTTCATGATAATGCTGAACACTTTTTCTTCCTAGATGGTGGGGGAGGAACCAGAAGCTCCACCCTACGGGCTCTAGAGCGGACTGTAGACTCTACTTCTGATAGCAGTTTACCTTGCCCAGGAGAAGAGCTGGCTGCCAACATCATAAATGATTCAATGCACTGGATCAGATGTCCTCCAAGTTACTAAACATGGGCCCGCAAACAAAACTGGACCTGGAATAGGATAGGCCTTAGTACGCTAGGCCTACTTAGTAAATACTTCCATCTCAATAGCAGGCGGTAGTGAAGCGTACAAAGGTTAAGGCTTGTGGATTAAACTTTTCTGAACTGATAGGTAGAAAGAAAGAGAACGAGAGGGAGAGATCCAAACCCCTTGTGGTTTACATAATAACAGGGTACAATGTGAGCCCACATGCAGCCGGATTTCATGATATGGGATATTGGATCACTGAGGGGACAAATGAGATGTAGCTTATGTCTGTACTCTCCTGAACCCTGGATGATTATTCAGTGATGATGGTCAATACATTAACTGAGAGGCCCCTTCTCACATCCTGATTTGCATTGCGTCTCTGATCGATTTGTGATGCCAGGCTGATTGTTCATAATCCACACTTAATTTTGCTCGATGTCTGACCGCTCATATTGATAATGAATGAATATGAAATAGAGTCAATGACCGTGTTGGTGTGTGCCTCCCTCTCTGTGAATTTTGGAGTCTTTAGTGTGTTACATCATCTTGGCAAACAATCATCCAATATTTGAACTAGTATATCAAAGTGATGCATTGCTCTGTTTAGATATTGTACATTTTAGAGGATTTAGTTATGACCAGAACTCAACACTTGAAGCTTATATAGGGTCAGAGCGCTCAGCGAAGTGAGCTCAGAAAAATAAGCACAGAATTTGCATACGATTTAAATTTGTACAAGACAAGCAAATAAGTCAGCATATGTCGAGATAGCTCAGTACAGTCAACGATAAACATTAGAACCATTTCGCAGTCTAATCTGGCCCAATGGTATATGATCGGCTACACTGTTTAAATTTGCCACATTCCCAGTTAGAAGGCGATGGGCGATTTCTGTTGCGGAACATTGACAATACAATGAGGATATTTTCATCGTGGTTAGGCAACAATTTGAACTCGAATTTTCCCTAAAATACCTTTTTAATTATAGCCGATGACATGCATTTTTAAGGGGCAAACAACTTCATAAAATCGCATTACCCTATATAAATTACAGCTGTAACTTATAGGGTAGTAGGGCTGGTCTTGGCTACACTAATTCGCAGGAACAACGACTCTCCTGGTTTACTTGATAGCCCTAAACTGCATAAACAAACTGAGCTCGTAGAGCATTGCTTGTCATTCATACCGATTTTATTAATCCGGTTCAATGTTTAATTCAATCTGCACCATGGCACCCAAGAGCCAGCAACATGACCCGATATAGCCACGGACCCGACTAACCTATGCCTTCAGAATTGCGCACTTATCACGGAATCCCACTCCATTTTGACAGTTGCATCGCCCTAGATAAATTAACGGTGAATATAATTTAAATATCCCAGTGCATAGTCCAACTCCAATGCTTATTCTTGGCAACAAGTATAGGCTAAATAAAAACACAATAACCAGCTTTATAATCGTCCCAGTTCAAACCCCTGATAAAACCCCGACGTAAAATGCAGCAATGAATGACGTTCAATTAACATTTGACACTTTTCTTTCTTGTCCAAATTCAAATAATTTGGTAAAGCTATGTAATTAAAATACATACCATGTTTGACGAGTCTGAGCTGATTAGCCTATCTGAGAAGCAGACGACGAGTGCTCTCGTTCCTTAGATGGAGTTCTATCAGCAAGATAGAGGTGTGTATATTCGCCGTGGTTAGAATGAGGTTAGCTCTGTATCCCTCCGCCACACTAGCACTGATCACTCACTTCCTTATTCTATGCTGCAGATATTTGGCCGGAGTTCCCTCCCTAAAAGGCGGAGACACGTCACCCACAGACCTAGCAGCGGTGGACGAGCCTACTATAGAACGGTAATACAGATTGCTGTCCTGATAGATATAGTTTACGCCATGTCAGACTGCGCCACAATCTGGTCAAAATGTGGTATGTCTGTAGATTGAATGGCATTATGTACAATACATAGAAAACTGTAATAAGGTTCACGAGTTTCAATATGAATAAGATGCTAATACATCAATGGCATTTTTGCCAGGCGGAGGACACACCAGTGAAACCTCGCTCCATTTCTCTAATGGATCTAAAATTGTGTGTCTATATTTTACAACCCAATTGAGCACAAGCCCTGTAATAGGCCTACATCGAGTTACAGTTAAATACAACACACTGAATATCTCTTGAGAGTCTGCATTTTGCACATATCAAACCTGACAGTACAGGCTATAGAAAAAGTAGGCCTCAAGAATCACCACATGCGCGGAACTACTTTGGCGGATGGATATTTCCAGTGCATGAAAAGGCTGCCTCGTTGACACTAGAGAATTTGCTATGCTGTTCTGTGACAGCGCGTCTGATTGGTTACAACAGAGCCGCAATATTATACTCCATGTATTGCAGGCAATTATTGGCTACGTCGGACCTGCATTGCACCAGGCAGTAGGGCTTCGTCAAGATCCCATAAATACAATAAATATAAATCGAATGTATCTCAGTGCCGATGGTGGTCAGATCAGTTCAATTGAAACATTTTACTCTGAGAACATGTATCTTAATTGTGAATCGGAGCCTGACAAGTGCGGGGAGTTGAAAATACCGAGACTTGCCATTGGATGAGGCGGACACTACTTGAAGTGCTAGTGGAGACGCGGAATTTAAGAATGAAAGAGAACTGCGGTAGTGTAAATGGGATAAAAACTCCAGATTATAATTGATTTTTTTGAGCGGTATTCTATAGCGTGGACATATCCATACGAAAATGTATCTCTTAATGTCATGTTATTACATTTGCTAAAGATAAGACTAAATTAAAATGAATAAAGGAGGTTAATTCAATTACATTGGATTGTGTTTGAACGCTACATCCTATATATTTAGCCTACATTTAGTCATTTAGCAGACGCTCTTATCCAGAGCGATTTACAGCAAGTACAGGGACATTCCCCCGAGGCAATTAGGGTGAAGTGCCTTGCACAAGGACACAACGTCATTTTGCACGGCCGGGAATCGAACTGGCAACCCTCAGATTACTAGCCAGGACCTAACTATAGGCTTTAGGTGAAGTGTCGAGAATTGTCCGGTGAGTTACCTTTACAGAATAAAGTTGTAGTATAGGATGGAGTGATAGACCAAAGCACCACCACGTGGTCAATGCTGTTTCCATAGAGCCCGTAAGGTGTTCATTCAAATAGCCAGGGATGGGCCTATGTACATAAGCTACAAAATAAACTTTTATCAGTGTAAATTAGGCTATCCCGTGAAAATATACACAAACTTGGCATAGCCAAGTTTCTGTAGGCTCGTTAAAATACTTCTCAGGCCTGCCTTAGTCCAAGCCGTCATATAGGCTACATTCTCATGCACGTGCGTGTCAAACTACTTAGCACTATCCCTTGAATTGATTGGGCATGTCTCATTAGAATATCCCTCCTCTGTCCATTCACCGACGAATCTCCACCACATGCCTACACGCCACGCTTCAATTAAATTCGTTTTTCACTGTTTGCTGAATGTGCTACGATGTGCGAGCTAGCCCGCAGCTGCGGTTGAAATGCGTGACTGATTTAATAAAGATGCCGTGGAGAGTTGAGTCAAGTAGAGGCTGCGGCAGCATTCTCACTCAAGCCTAAACGGGGGTGCTGCATGGGCCTTTCTGCTGAGTAGGCCTACAAAGTTACACATGGATTCACATCAAGTGGAATTAAATCAATGTTGCTTTTCTCCAAGTGTCAAACTGCAGCGCTACTGCCTGAGCGGCTTAGCAGGATTAAGCAGCTCGCTATGTTGGAATATGGGTGTTTTTGAAATAAACCCCACAAGAAATCAAATTCTGTTTCATCGCGTTTTCACACAATTTAAAGTGTGGATGTCGTTTTTGAGCTTTTTTTTTGCTTGGAGTGTTGGGCTGGGTTCATATTTGCCCACACGCCTCATCATCCTTAGCCCACACTGATAATTTACGTAAAACGCACTATTATGCCTTTGTGTTAAGATAATGAAGTAAAACGTATTTTGAAAAACAAACTCTGCAGTACCCCCTGCTGGCAGAGTCGCTATCAGGTCAGCCAAAACTGGTTTGCAATTATTTCATGACATGTTGAAAGTGGTGATTTACGTTTAAATGTCCACAGCGCTAAACCCCCAACATTAAAAAGTTCCATGAACCTAGCTTCAGAACTAATTAGGAGTGAAGAGCAGGGCCACCTTGCACCAGAACCGAAAGTTCGAGACGTAAATGGCAAGAAAGCCCGGGGTGATGAACAGATGGAGGTGCTGTTGGCACTTGTAATGGAACTATGACAAGATGTGAACTCGTTTAGAGGCAACCGCACAACTCGGCGACACGTGCCCAGCGATCTACTCTCCATGAACGCTACAGCCCCACTGCAAAACTGGGATCCCAGCAGGGAAGTCGATAACTGGGCATGTGAGCCGTGAGAGGTTCGAACCAGCTGGATCTACCGCCGCTCATACCTCTTACATGAGTAGCCTAATCCAGCAAGACCTGGGACAGCCAGGCGTTCGTGACGCCTGCGATGAGTCATTTGTAGCACCAGCATGGAGGACGTAGAGAAGTGAATAATTACACATTTGAGAATTGCGTAAAGTTCTCGGTTTTGTCTCGTCCTTCTCATGACGAGTAAAACTAAACCGTCGTGACCGTGTCTGGGTGAATAGTTTGTGGTTCATTCTTACATGGCTCAAACACTGAGGGATCGACTGAACCTCACAGGAAGACTGGTCACATGTCCAATATGAAATAAAACATGGATAAATATCAACACATGCTCACAGTACAACGTTTTTTATTGTCATATACAGACGGACCACATGAAACATAACAAAAGGTGGGAATTCAAACATTAAGCCATGCACAAAATATATCAAAACTCTCAGGGTAGACAAACTGCAGGAGCCTGGCTTCTCTTTCACACGGGGAGGGGTCAGGGGTTAGAGGTATAGTCCTTCGGGGGTTCCCTCCTGTTTCTTGTAGAGGACGTTCTCCTTGGACTTCTTGAAGTCCTCGTTGGTGACCTTCATCCTGCGCTCTCGGAGGGCCATTAGGCCTGCTTCTGTACAGATAGCCTGGGAGGGAGAAGAGGCCAGCAAACAGAGGAGAGGAAGACGGGAGAGGAAACAGGTAGACAGAAAGAGCAAAGAAGAGAGGATGAGAGGAAGAGGAAGACAGAGGAAGAGAAGAAGAGTGAAAGAAGCAGAGAGAAAAGAATGAGGAAGAAAGAGAGAGAAAACAAGACAGAGAGCGAGATATAGGTTATCATGTTAATAAGGGTGAAATAAAACAAGGCTTCACTGTGAAACTACAATGCTGGACACTCTTCCCGAGGACACTGGGGTGGGTGGAGCTGAGTGGTAGAGGACTTCACTGCAGATTAAGAGGCCGCAGGCATAACTCCACCCCTGTCCGTCGCTTCGGGTAAAAAACATCTGCTGAGCTCTGTGGCTCCGGCATGCCGCCGGGCACCGCCACTAGAGGGCAGCACAGCTGTATCAGAGCGTGTACTGGGGACCCCATCCCTGCAGATGAAGCTTTATGACATAAAGGGGGTATGGAAAATGTTCCGTTTGATGATGTTAGGGTAGCGCACATGAAACACATCATGATTAGAGGGCTGACGTGGATCTTCTCAGAATACAAAGGAACAGACATGCTACTTATTGGTATAGCCCAGTGGCAGAGCATATGAACTACAGAACAAGGAGGTTCATATTTCTCTGTACGTCGCTTTGGGGAAAAAAGGTCTACTAAGTAAATAGATTATATAACATCCAATGCATTAACCCCTACAGTAAGCTAGAGCACAACACACTGGGATGTCCTTGTTCAGCTGCAGACTGTGGCGCGTACCTTGATGTCGGCTCCGGAGAGATCATCTTTGGCCAGGATGAGCTCGTCCAGGGTGACGTCGTCGGCCACAGTCATCCTGCTGGTGTGAATCTGGAAGATCCTCCGCTTGGTCTTCTCATCAGGCAGGGGGAACTCAATCTTTCTGTCGATTCTCCCTGAATTAGAAATATGGATTTGCAACAGAAAGTTAGGAGAGAGTGAGAAGGAGGGAGGGAGGAAGGGAGAGAGAGAGAGAGAGAGGGAGGGGGAGGAAGGAAGGAAGGGAAAAAGAGAGTGAGAAAGAGCACAAGAACAGGGGAGAGGGAGTAGGAGAGTTTGTGAGAGTAAATGGAAGGAAGCTTGTTTGTGTGTGTTTGTGTGTGTGTTTTCTATCCTCACCAGGTCTAATAAGTGCAGGGTCCAGGGTCTCTATTCTATTGGTGGCCATGATGACCTTGACGTCCCCCCTGGAGTCAAAACCATCCAGCTGGTTAAGCAGCTCCAGCATGGTTCTCTGAATCTCCCTTTCTCCTCCAGAGTTAGAGTCGTATCTAAGGCACAGACAACATATTCATTCAGCAAATGCCTTTATCCACAACGATATTCAAACAACGCATACAGAAAGTAGGCTCCAGCAGCAGATCATGGATCTCAGAAATGCACTACCAGCTTAAGGCAGACACAGAGACAGACCTACAGACACACAGCATCTACGGAGCTCTCCTCATGTTTTCTCTCTGACTTGCAGCATCCCAAGCCTGTCTTACACATATTCATACACTAACTCACACAGTCACCTGACGGTACTAACTAATTAACGCAGAGACACATGGTGTTGCTCGCACCATGCCTTCACACTGAGTCACCAGACACAGGCCAGTAAGCACACGCACACACACACACACTCCCTTACATACGTCTCTCCACCCCATACACACACACTCCCAGATACAATACACACTAACCCACACACCCCAACACCCAACACACACACTCCCACAGGCAGCACCTTTTGGTTCCGATGGCGTCGATCTCGTCTATGAAGACGATGGAGGGCGCGTGCTCCTCAGCCACCCTGAACAGCTCCCTCACGAGCTTGGGCCCATCCCCCAGATACTTCTGGATGAGCTCTGAACCCACCACACGCAGGAACGTAGCCGACGTCTGGTTGGCCACCGCCTTGGCCAATAGAGTCTTACCTGGAGGGGGAGGGGGGAGCAATCAGTAAGCGATCATGATGATTCTTATGTGTCCTTATATTTATTTTGAACAAATCCTCAGTATCGATTTGTGTATTATAGGATGGGTTTAGCTCAATGGAAGAGCTCAGGAGGCAGAATGCTTTGCGTGAAAGTGTCTGCTTAAAGAAGATGAAGCCGAGAATCTGCTAAATGAATCCAGCCTCTGTGTGCTTCCTGTCCCTGGGTTCTGACCCACCTGTCCCTGGGTTCTGACCCACCTGTCCCTGGGGTCTGACCCACCTGTGCCTGGGGTCTGACCCATCTGTCCCTGGTGTCTGATCCACCTGTCCCTGGTGTCTGACCCACCTGTGCCTGGGGTCTGACCCACCTGTGCCTGGGGCTCCGTACAGGATGACTCCCTTGGGCGGCTTGATGCCCATCTCCTCATAATACTCTGGGTGTGTCAGAGGAAGCTCCACAGACTCCTGCACACAAACACCACAGAAGAAGACAGGGTCAGACAAGGCTAAAAGACACAGTAAAAACAACCCGAGCGAAGGGATTCCTGTCGGATGCAGAACACGTGAAAGGCCGGTCTGTAATGTGAACCTTGATCTCCTGGATCTGGTTGTCCAGCCCTCCGATGTCGGCGTAGGTTTCCTGAGGGGCCTTCTCCACCTTCATCACCGTCACCAGGGGGTCCGTGTCATCCATCAGCACCCCGATCACTGCATGGACCTGCAGAACAGACAAGCAGCAGGATGTGGCTCTCTCGGGGGTCTAGGGACAGGGGGGACAGTCTGGAGACTGCAGGAGCAGGGACTCTGGTTCCAGAGGAATCTGTTGTTGTTGTTTACCTTGTGGTTGAGGAGGACAGAGCAGCCCGGCTCCAGCAGGTCCTTGTCCACAAAGGAGAGGATGCTGACGTAGTGCTCCGAGCCCACCGAGGTGGACACGATGGCGTGGTTGTCATCGATGATCTCCTCCAGGGTTCCCACCGACATGGGGGTCCCTCGCAGGTCGTCCACCTTTGACCTCTCCTCCTGGGGGAAGAAACCCATTGTGATCTGGGTGAAAATCTCTCTGTGCCAAAAACTTCCAGACATTAATCACCTTTAAGTGCAGAAAACAACCCAACAATGCACAAAACAACCCTACAGCCACATGCTGTAATGAAACGGTGTCAGTATGTGAGTACTGTGTCAGTATTGTGTGAGTACAGTGTGAGTACAGTGTCAGTATTGTGAGATGGCTGTGTCAGTAATGTGAGAGTACTGCGTCAGTATTGTGAGATGGCTGTGTCAGTAACGTGAGAGTACTGCGTCAGTATTGTGACAGTACTGTGTCAGTAGCAGGCCTACCTCTTGTTTCTCCTCCAGAGGCTTCATCTGCTCCTGGTTCCTGATGAACTCTTCCTCCATGAGGAGGTAGTCCTTGATCCTCTCCTGCTTCAGAAGCTTCAGCCGACACTGCGTGTGCGGGGTCACTGGAGACGCAAACACACACACACACACAGTTACAGTCATATCACCAGATAACGTAAGTGGAAGAACTATTAAAAAGGTTCAGACAAAATGTGTTAAGAATATTAATTATGTCTGTATAAAACCTGCTGATAGTAGTGATGAGAAAGAGAGGGAGAGAGAGAGAGAGGGAAAGAGAGAGAGAGGGAGAGAGAGAGAGAGGTGTTGGCTGGGCTGGGCTACCTAAAGGCAGCTTGCTGGCTGCATCTGGTCCCTTGGTTCTCTTCTTCTTCTTGCCAACTCTGGTGGGAATGGGAGGCTCATACTTCTTCTTCTTGTCCTGACAACCCAAGATAATGAGAACTCAGACAATAGCTATTTTTGTATGTTGTGGTTCCATAATTGTCCAGAAATGTACTAGTGCAGATTACCATGGATTACAATGATTTGTGTAGATGAAGTACATTTAATATTTGCGTGCCACTCCTATTACTGAATCCCACACCAGGAGGGTAACCCTGATCCTGGGACTTCGCTCTCTCCGGCCACTTACCTTATCATCCTTCTTGCCCCCTCCAGGACCGTGGCCTCCGCTCTGGCTTTGACCCTGAATTAACAGACAAGTCCATTAGAAACGATGCTTACATGTTCATCGCGGTGTTCACACAATCTCCAGACAACTATGATCTACAGGTAGCTAGCTATTTCCTCTTCTACCTATCCTGGAGCTTTACATGATGAAAACGGCGTGACAATAAATGTAGTCGCCTTTCGAAAAGTTAGTACAGACGCTAGGAAATGAGAATGTTCTAATGTAAAACAACTAGCTCTAAATAATCTCTACAACGGGTGTTAGTTGTTGTGTGCTGTATGACTAGCTAGCTAGCTAGCTGTTGTTGGCTAACATGATCTGTCCGTCTGACATTATTCAAAGTCTAGAAATATTATGTCTCAGAGTCACGGAATGAGATCAAATTGTATTCCTAAATGCCAATATTGCAGTGAATCATCAGGCCATTTCGCAAATTATTTTAAGAAAACATAAGAAATAAATTTGCTTGCTCACTCACCATTGTTGCTGTCTCACTAAAGTGACGTCTTTCTACGGCAAGTCGTGAAGGACAAATGGTCAGGATAATGCCCGAAACCTAATTTAGGAAGTAGTCTAATTAAGTCAACTTGATGAGATCAATGACTGTAAAAAGAATGCAATCAACGACATGCTTCATTAAGATAGCAATTTACCACAGTCATTCCGTTGTTGTAAACATACCTTTATTATTTTAAGGTAGCCTAGGCCTAAATAACGCCATGTTAAAGTGTTACTTAAAGCCATGATCTACTAGCCGAACATCGGTTCAAGCTGATGAAGATGAAGGCAGTTTACAGTTGGCTATATAATTTGCAATACATTAGGCCTACAACATTTTCAAGCTGTGTTTCAAGGGTGGATATACACAAGAGGCAAGTCGTGTCTCCCCATCACACGATCAAAGCTCATTCGAGGCAGAACATTCTATTCACACCGTGCCCTCCGAAGAGTGATTAACCGACTGTGTAGTTTAATATATGATTTAGATGTGTACGTGATGTGGTTTAATGGTCAGTGACGTAGTCTACTAAACAGTGCCAGTTACCTATTTCCTTTTGATTTATCGATTTACATTTATATAACTGTTTTGTTAGCATTCTTCTATCCAAAGCAACGTAGAAATACTCAAATTGCATCGTAAATATGTTTGTGGTGTACCTGCCTATGTTGACGGTAAAAATGATTTTCAGCATTTAAACATCTAATTCCTAGTTGTTACCTTAAAGTTTTATGTTTTAAAAAACAGAGCTTGGATTTTACGTAGCCCATTGGAGATGTAATAACTCCTCTCCGGCTGCGGTCCTCACAGGTTGACAACATGCAACGTGGGTCTTCAGTAGGCCTTCTATCATTTTCTCTCAATCTCCACAAGGCGGCAAACGCATATCACTAGGCTATAACGCAAAGAATATCGTGCATACCAATTGTGAAAAGGCAAAGAGGGTGGTCGTATCAACGAGCCATTGTGATTTTTTTTAAACAGTCCAACAGTATTCTGACTCACTTTTTAACACCTCCAGCAAGAAACATAGACATGCGAAGAAGAGAGAGGGGAGGTTTAGAAAGATGGAAAGAGAGAGTAAAACAGTAGGTGAGAGAGAGAGAGAGATAGATAGAAAGAGAGAGAGAGAGGGGGGGGGGGCGGACAGATAGACAGGGAGAGAGAGAGAGGGGGTATGAGAGAGATATCAGAGCATTCCTGTTGGTATCCAGGGATATCCAACACCAAATTATTATTCTGTAAGTAGATGGCTGGTCTGTGACCTCTGTTTGTGTGATTTTCATCACAGCGGCATGTATTTCTACATACATATTCAACATGTAAACACATTTCTCATCTAGCATACTCAAAGATCTGTCACAGAGGACACTGTTTGGGTTGCTGTGTTAGGTATGTTGGGGATTTATTGGATAGATATTGCTCAGTGGCAAAGCATTTGACTGCAGACCAAGTGCAAGTTCAACAACTTCCTATATGGTGCTTTGAATGAAAGTGTCAGCTAAATAACTAATTGTTGTTAAAGATGTGCACTGGTCTGGAAAATACCTACATTTTGTTGTTTTATAAAGAATTGGCTCTCTGACTGCTAAAATAATGTAACAAGAATGTGCTACAAATCAGACAAGATAAATCTAGACGTATTTATTGTTTATACAGTTCTACACTTTTGGTGAAGTATAGTCATCTAATAATGTGCATTCATCACTTTGAATGGATGTCATTAGTAATCAGCAAAACATATTTCAAGCAGAATTCAAACATTTGCTCAGTGTGGTAGCAATTTGAATTTTCCATTTCATACAAAAATACAGGAGGATGTTCATCTGCTGGATAAAGCTGCAGAAGATCACTCACACTTTGTTGAAGATCTGTAATGCTTCTTGCTAGGAAACAGTATCCTGGAGATGAAAGCCGTATCTAAAACTAAGAGGCCCATGATTTTATTACATAGATAGGTGTTGCTCATTGATAGAGCATCTGACTGCAGCATGAAAGGATGAAGCTCAAATCCCTCAATCATTGTTATGTATCATATCTGGGACTAATAACCGTGGGGGCTAGGGAGGGCATGACCAGTTCATTATCCGGTCTGCTAAAGCAGTTCACACCCGGCACTGAAACTCAGCGACATTACTGCCGGTGACAGGAGGAGTCAAACCCTGTAATTTGAGCTTCTCCAAAGTGTTTTGAAAGAGCGCAAAGAGGCTCACATCATCTCCCGAGCCCCATGCATAATATAGCAGCTTCTCCAAACACTTTCTCAGCTTCTCTCTGCTCACAGCTGTGGATCGACGCATGCACCTTTCACCAACTTGTCTGTCAGTGTCTCCATTCCCAGTTTCCACAGGAGAACAGGAACATAACACCTCTGTGAAACCACCGAGCTGCAAGCACCAGATATAGCCTTGTTTGACTGCGTCACAGCATGTTAAAAAAAAACTTTGCAGAGCCGATGTGGACAAAAGAGAGGTGTTTCAAATGTAAATTTGGCCTAATGTATTCTACAATGCATTGGTTGCATAATATCAACCAAAATATTCAACCGTCTCTCTAGTATTAGCCTCACATTCTAAAACTCTGTTTGCGTTCTCAGATTTGTTAGATGTGTCTCTGCTGTAGTTCTCTGGTCATACCCTTGACGCTCATGGCCATTGTGTTTAAGTACAGTTGTGGACTGGAGCTATGAAAGAGAGAATCCATTAGAGCCGACGGGCATAATGAGCTTATTTAGCTGACTTCATCGGTCTAATCATACTCTTGTATTCACTGTATGTCTCATTCAGACATCTACGATGACAAATTATGTAAATATGTCAGGAAATTGCTCTAGAGACTGCAAATACCAGTGAAGCATTCATTGTCTCCCTCTCTCTCTCTCTCTCTCTCTCTCTCTCTCTCTCTCTCTCTCTCTCTCTATCTCTCTCTATCTCTCTAGGTTTTCACTCAAACCTCAATTAAGCAAGCAGGATTCTGTTAATTAGCCGGCTGTAAGATAAATCAAGTTAGTTACAGCTGGAGCAAAGAAAATCAGTTTGGTAGCCCTCCACGCTATCCTCTCGGGACAACATTCTCCAACTGTGTCTCCTGACAGGGGTTAGCGAAAAGGTCCGATTTAAAACACATGCGACTGCTACCGTGACGAGTTCCATACAGCAGGAAAAACATTGGTTGGTAACCCTCAACGACAGGTCCTTGGGGCAGTTTCCATCACCATGGAAACTGAGTCTGAAGTTCAGCATTTCAGTACAGTCATGTTGACCAGATGTGTTTCCAGCAACCCTGAAAGCATAACAGTTTTCATGGTCTGTCAGAAGCCTGGTTGGTCTCCTAGTGATGAACTCTACAGTATGGTAGTTCTATTTCCACTAGATGTCTTCCTGGAGATAGACAACTTGATGGAGCTGTGACACTGTGTAACTTTCTACATGTTTAATACAGGATCAGTTTCAAATGATGATATCTTTCTCTCTCTCTCTGAGAGATGGGAGGATAACTTCTTTTTATCTGACCCCCCCATCAAGTCCTTTCCGGATCTATCTGTCCACACTGGTCTCGGCCAAGCGATTGTTCATGATGCCCAGTGCACCCACGCCGCCAGAGAAGCCGTTATGGCGGGAGCAGGAGCCTGGTTGACGAGGATGCCCATTAGCCATCTCTGATAGCTGCTTCTGCATGATGGCTAGGTTCACCTGAAAGGAACAAGGAGGAGAGAAGAGTAATTACAGGAACTCCACAAAGCAGATGGGGATGACTCAAGTATTCTTTTGACCTAATCCTCTAAAAGTGAAGACGCAAGTACTTTTCGACCTCATCGTTTAAAAAGTGATTTAAATACTGTTGTTTCTTGTGTTTGTTTTTGCATCGCTTGCTTTAACAAAGACCACATGTAAGGTCTCGGTGATTTAAATGACTGCGTTAAGTTAGGTCCTTACACACGTCTCCCAGCCAAAAACTGTCGAAGTGAATACTTCTGATCCTTGATTTTAAATGAATGAAAACGTCAAACACGTTAGTTCCGTTCACGCTTTCCTTCCTCTTACCTTGTTGGCTGCCAGGAAATCCCTCATGGAGATCATCTCCCCAGACATCCTCCTCCCGTCCGCCTCGCTGTCGTTCACCGCGTCCGTCTCAATGGAGAGATCCCGGTTCATGCGCGGGTGCCCGGGCCCCACCACGTTCCTGCGGGGGTTCCGCTGGTGTTTCTGCCCCCCCTCCCCCCTCCCCGGACAGTAACTGCAGGGTGCCTCCAGCCTCCTCAGCAGCCAGTTGAGCACCTGCTTGATGACAATGGAGATGACGTTGAAGAGCGAGTAGATGCAGCACACTCCAGTCAGGATGAACAGGAAGTTCCCCAGGTGATAGGCGGTAGACGAGCCCTCGTACACAGCCTTCTGGCTGCTCACCATATCCCCGAAACCGATGGTGCTGAAGGCCACAAAGCAGAAGTAGAGCGAGTCCAGGTAGCCCCAGCCCTCCACCGCTGAATACATGGCCGAAGCGCAGCAGGAGACCAAGATGGCCGCCACGCCCAGGATCAGCATCACGCAGTAGACCGAGGGCTTCCAGCCCGCTAGGCCCTCGCCCCGGCCGCCTCCGCAGCCCTCGGAGAGTCGCCGGCTTCTGGGGGGGAGGACGGCGATGCGCCGGCGCCGCTGGTGGCAAAACTTGAGGACATAGGCGATGACGGTGATGACACGTTCCAGGAAGAGGTTGAAGAAGAGGATGGTGGAGGCACAGCCGACAAGGCCGTAGAAGATCAGGAAAACTTTGCCCCCGATGGTTGCTGGCGTGGTCATCCCGAAGCCTGTGCACACACACAAATATACATACACACATGTATACATACATACACACACACACACACACACACACACACGTGTACACACCCACATAGGCAAACACGCACACACAGACACGCATCCACACACATCATTTTGACTAATTATGGTTTGTACTGACATGCAGAACAGACATGTTCCCTTGCACGCTCTCACAGACCATCCCCATGCTCCGCGTGAACTGGCAGCGTACAGCTGTGTGTGTACACCACAATATGTACCCACTACTGGACTCCACCTCATGCAGAGGGCGGACCGTGACAGCTTGCAGCTGTGATTGCTCTCAAGAAAGGGAACTGATGGTTCCAATTCTGATGCTTATAATTGCTTCTTAATAAGCATCATGTGCACCTTTCCCCAGAGCGCAGAGCACGGTTCTTCAGAAACATCCTCATCATCTTTGCACGCCCACTGCACTCTGCCTGATCTGGGTTGCTATTGGTGACGGTTTCCAGTTATTCCGACACCTCCCCCCAACTCTCTCCCTTCATCTTAGCTCCCATTTCTCTTTTCCTGTCTGGTGCTTTCTCCATCAGCACCTACCTACGTGTAAAGTGAAAAGATTTTTCCAACTCGTTGACTCACGGATCAATGCAGTCCTGTCAGAAGCATAGATTGTTTTTGTTTCAAGGGACGGAGTGTTGTATACCATTTAAGATGATTGAGATGTAGTGTGACGTAAACTACACCTACGTTACCAGTCAATTCCTCTTCCAACCAGCAGTGACATCATCCCACCTCTGCAGCTTATAAGTTAATGGACAAAATTTGCATCTAGAACATTTGAGCAGTTCCTCCACTCAGAATTAGGCCTAGGTTTTGGTTTTTCATTCTGTAGTCTCTTGGTGTGAGTGGAAGTCCATAGATCAAGACCGATGAAGGCCATCGACTATAAGCTGCTAGATGTTCTGTAACACTCTTTCACTGGTCATTTAACATTGTCTACTCTGGCGTGAAAAGGCCTCTTTGCCTCTGCATACCCCCTCCTTCTCCATGTCTGTCAATTCACTGTCCTTTAGGTTTCATGTACCTTTCCCAAAAGGTAAATAAATACCATTAGAAATATGCACTTTTGAACTTTGATCTTCTGTTGAGGGCTTACTTTCTATAAACAATATTTGAAAATCTATTTGGGCAAATGCGTCTTGAAATGAATTTTAAAATGTTCCGAACACCTACGGGAAAATAAGCCCCATAGTCCTACACGCTCACTACAGACCTACGTTCACCACGGGTGTGGTAAAAACACATTGGAACCGTGTTACTTGGCGACAGAAGACACAATAGTCACCTGTCACCAAAACTAAAGTTCAGCCAGCAGGTTTCAAACTGACTGTCTATTCAAGAGAAGAGTTTCCTTCCGACAAAATGAGTCATTCTGGCGCGAGCCTAATTGTGCAGTGTGTCACTCAGAACGTTTAGCAGTTGACCTTATAATTTAAATTGCATGGACAAGCTTCTGAGCTCATAAATCAAACTTGATATCAAACACATGATATGCATGATTTTAAAATAATACCAACGGTACTGTGTTGATCATTAGGCTAGATTTTGATAGATTATGCAGACTACCCTTCAAACAATCTTACCAATGGTTGAAACAACGGTCCCCACGAAATAAAACGCCCCGGGGAAGTCCCAACGAGGTCGGATAGCGTCCACACGAATGCCAGCCATATTCGCTTCCTCGTAGTTCTTGAGGAAGTTGTTCAACTCTTTCTTACTCAGGTTGTAGGTTTGACTGAAATGTTCAAACCTTTGTTCCCATCGTTCTTTCGCCTCCCGCTCTTTGGGCTGCTCCAGAGCTGAGAAGACAGCGGCCCCGCAAAGGAGGTAGAGGATTATGAACAACGCTAACATCAGGAACCGAGCGTTGTCTTCATTCAGTGGACCGATGCCGCAGCCGCAACCGCTCCGGCAAGCCATTATCTTGTCACCAGTGAACAGGTGTGGTGTACCCGCGGCATGGTTTCATGTTCAGCACACACTCTTCATTATCCATCCTTCGCTTTTGAGGATGATAACGAGCCAATTCATGACAGAAACTCTTGTGTCGTGGAACTTGAGCCACTGGAAAGCGACCAAAGCCAAATAGGCTACAAACGCAAGTTTAGCGACCTCGCGGAGACTGTGCACCTGTCTCTTTGCAATTAACCTACTGCTCCGAATGAGAGCAAAAGCCTGTTTTCCAGAATCATCTGACTGATCCACGATGTTTTTTTCAAAAGCCGCAACACTGCTTCGCATAATTTAACCAAATGTTAACATCCTCTTTAGAAAAGAGACAGGCGCCTGTTTGCGCAGTTTAATAAGTTTAGGCTATTTGAAAGCCTATCTCGTCCAAGAAAAAAAAAAACAGACTGACAGGTCGTCTTCTGAACAGCAACCTGTGGACAGAGTTTAACGTGCGCACGTTAAAGTCCCCATCCAGCGTTTCCAAATGCGTTCCTCCCGTTAGCACTGCTCAAAGACGTCTTTAATGGAGAGGTTCTCCTAGCGATAGCCTTATCTATGTACACAAATGCCAAGGGCTACCAGCAAGGCAGATGTTATGATCGTCTGCGCACACGGTTAGACGCCGACTCTGACCTCGACCTCGAGAGGCGCCGGGGTGGGGGCTCGAAGTCTGGAACAAGACCGACACCCTTTCCTCCATCCCCGCCACGGGCAGATTCAAGCCAGAGAAGGAGAAACCCTTGGCACGTGGAAATATTCCGACTTTTTTTTAAGATCCTGAAAATTAGCCAATTCAATGTCTTTTCAGGTGGTAATAAAAAACATAACTCAAAATAGCATGTAAACCACCCGGGAGCATATGAAGTTTCCTTTAACACAATTCTTTAAATAACAACTAAAGGCTGTTCAGTTGTTGACAAATTATCGGGACGCTGAACTAAATTAATACTAAAAAATAAGGGCACTACTCTTCTCTACAGCACAAATGCTCCATTTCCTCTTCAGATATGGATCAATATGACATGACCTTTCAAGTCTGGATTGAGGATTCATGCATTTGTTCAGAGATGTCAAGAGACTATGTGAGCAAATGTCACCATGTTGCGAGGGCGAAATGTATTATTCAAAGTCATAGGGAGACAAAGAGAGCTATTCTTATAACTAAATATATGAGTCACATCCATAATTATCTTGTAACAGCTCGCAATTTGTCCTGTCCTATTGTGCGTGTCAATGGAGATCGAATCTTTCAGAATCCCGGAAACCAATATCCCAAAACATTTCAGTTCACCGAATACGAGCTCAGTATTATTCAGAGGGTTGCTCCAGTTTTTACTGACTGATTGCATAGTCAAAAGCAGTCTACGAGCTTTTTGTCTGATGTAAGAGATCATAATCCTGTATGGGACATCAGGGGGCCAGTCTGGCTAAACCCAACTAAAATCGAAACACATCAGCACCTTGGACAGCGATCACCTTAGAAACCAATCACGGACATGTATTGTCTTTTTCTGTACCCATATGATTTCATTCATTTATCTTAAAATGTGTCTATTTCCTTGACTATATTAACCTGGCTTTGAGGGTAGCTTTGTGTGACGTTTGTCAAGATGAAAGAAGCGAAAGACTATGAAAGTCATTGCATTTATTGCAACACAAGAGGCTGCTGGCCTCTTGTGTTGCTCCATTACCTTGCAGTATGTCAAGGTCGCAGCCTTCCAGTCTCACCAGCCACTACAGGCCCGGGGAAACCCATTTCACCTGTCTCAGAAAAGAACATCCACCTAGCACACACACACACACACACATGCAGACACATACATGTACACACACCACACATCGCAGCAAACCAATCACAGCAACAAATGTCACTGATCATGCCGTTCAAATAACCGTGAGACAGCAGTTCAATTAATGCTCCCTAAAATATAAATAATGTTTTTTTGCTGCCCAGGGTAGCTAACATAATCTAAGTTAGAAGGTCAGAAAGCCCATCATGTCTATTGTTAATAGTCTGAGGGAGCCCTTCCATCAGACCTACACATTCCCTGTATTAGTTTCCTCTCTTCCAGCACCTCAAATAAACAATTTAAGCAGTCACACTAAACCAAGATCTACTGTGTGTGTGTATGTGTGTTTGTGTGTGTGTGTGTTAGAGTGAATGTGAGTGTCACCACAGACCTTTGAAGTCCACTGTTTTCTAACAGAGGCAATTGTCGAGTGATGAAGCGGTCTGTGCTTCGTAAGCCAACAGGAGGTCTCGGCATCTGAAGCTGGCTGGCATCAGAGGAAATAATGAGGGTAGCTGTTAAAAAGGACTGTTGCAATGTAACCCTGAATGACTGGCTGTCCATGCATTCTGTCCCCTTCTGTCCCAGTCTGTACGACACTACGCAGTTTATGGGGATGAGTGATGACATCTGGCTTGTCATGGTCAGGTGTGAAGGTGTGAGCTTGTTACTGAACCTCCCCATTGGACATATAGGAATGATACGACATGGCAGTTACTAAGCAACACACACTTCATGCTCTTAAAAGTGCACGTAACCACACTTCCAACAAGTCTGTAAAGAACTTGTCACCCTTTCAGATTTTAATATGAAAGCTGGGTGAGAGACAGGGAAAGAAAGAGAGAGAAAGAGAGAGAGAGAGAGAGAGAGAGAGAGAGAGAGAGAGAGAGAGAGAGAGAGAGAAAGAGAGAAAGAGAGAGAGAGAGAGAGAGAGAGAGAGAGAGAGAGAGAGAGAGAGAGAGAGAGAGAGAGAGAGAGAGAGAATAAGCCAGCTAGAATAAGAATGGGGTACAGAGAACTACATAAATAAATTAGCCAACAAAAATGTCATAATTTTTTTTTCAGAACCTTTGCAAGTGTTTATTACTGATAACATTTCAGAAAAATAAAACATGAATGAAGAGTAAGCAAGAAGGTTTGTTGTGCTCTTTGTCCTATGACCTTAGATTACCTACACCACTGATCTTACCCATACCTCCATGCTCATTGGCCTGCAAGTATTGTATTTGTTTTTACCAGTTAAGTCAATTAGGAAATTAAGAACATATTAAGTTCATATTTGCCATATTAGCCGGTCAAGAGACCACATATCTCTGGCAGGGACAGTAATTCAAATGTCCTGTTTAATTTTAAGAATAAAACAAATTAAAATTACAATTGTATAACTGAAAGTGTAAGATGTAATAAATGATAAGATACATGGTCATACAGCTTTGGCTGGCTATGTTCATGACAACTCACAGTCTTTCATAATTAGTGGCATAACCTCATCATAACCAGGGTCTGTTTCAGTGTTCATGGATGGAAATTACATTTCAGAGCCACAGGCATGGGTCCTGTTATGGGATTCTCATCATGCAAAATGAAAAGAAGTGCCATCTCATTGTGACACCCTCACTTTCAGGCATCACACAAAACAAATCTCCTGGATGCATTCTGACAGTGAGAATTGGCTGTGATGAGTCTCTTACAAATTCATGAGAAATCAGCGAGATTAAAAGTTTTCAAGCTTGGCCAAAGTGAACAACTCACATAGGTTGATTCTAATGTATGTAAACTATTACCATCATTTTCTGGTCAAGTCTAAGACCTCACCAGAGGAAATGGTTGTGTAATAAGTGCTCTGTTCTTCAATGGACTGCTCTTCAATGCCCTTGAGGTGAATTTGTGAGATGGAGGGGGTTTCTGTGCCAGTTCAAACTGACCTACATTCACTATCACACAAAGTAAACCACTTCCACATAATGATTTGTGCAGTATAACAAGGTGACTTCATGGGATTGTTATATTTCCATTTTCAGACCAGATTGGTATTGTTGCTTTGGCGGTTCCAGAGCAATTCCGACCCACTAATGATTCATTTATTTTGTGTATGTCTGCGTTCAGTGTACCCTCCAGTTCAGGGAACAACCAATGAGAAAAGCCCAAAGTGATGACACGGTTGAATGGAGTCATTAGTATGGATCTAATACGCATGCTGGAAAATGGCTTGTCAACAATTATATGCTGCTTAATTTAACTAAATTACATGTTGTTTGGCAGCTCTGTCATTTACTCAGGCAGTGCTGAAGTGTAACTACAAACCACATTTCTATCCGATTTTTTAATTAACATTTTGGGGCCTCGTCAAATGTTCAAAGTAATACGTACACAGCTAATTATCATACACACCCCTTCCCCATGATGCGTCAGAGTACCTCGAAACTACACTCATACATCACAAACTTCCTTAAAATGTTGGTGTGTGTTCTATGTCCGTGGGTGTCTGGTGTTTGTGCCTTGTCTCTGTGTGTGTGTGTGTGTGTTTGTGTGTGTGGAAGGCAAGGTGTGTTTGGAAGGAAGCATCTGGTGGATCACTAAGATCAAGTTTAACATTTGACAAGGCGGTTCAGTAGATAAATATCATCACCATGGTTTCCTAAAGATTGCTGATTGGGTAGCTCTTATTTGCTAGGAGAAGGTGTTGATGCAGGTAGGTTGGTTGTTGGTTGGCAACAAGGACAAAGAACAAGCAGAGTTTCTGAGAATCTGCTATAGTTGTGCTTTAAGGCAAGTGATTCATAAAGTCACTTAGTAACGAAGCTAACAAAGAAACTACAAAAAATAATGCGCAAGCCTGTGTGTATGTTTAACCCACCAGCGCCGCAGCGCTTTTTGATCTTGCTGGTAACAGGGTGCATGTAAAGGTGGTGATCGCGTTTGACTCTGACACCCTGAGTTCAAATTCCAGTACAGGGAAGATCGGTATGAATCATCACTGATGAGCCGCGCGACTCAGCCGGTTACGTGAGCATGGGAGTTTACGAGTCCACATCGGTTACACTTGCATGGGCGTGTGTGAGAGCATGCATCTTATACAATACAGCAATCATGATAATAATACAGTTTATTTACAGTGCGTACTTGATTGTAATGGCAATCTAGGACAATCTAGGGCACAGCAGGTAGGCCTACAATAAGAAAAAAAAGTAGAGGCCTCAAGTAGGCCTCATGTAGACCCTGGGGTCTACGAGTGTGGTCACAGAGAGGCAGAAGAAGAATCTCTTGATTCCTCCGAGAGGCAAAGCACCAAAGCCACAAACCAGAAGGAGGCTAGAGGAGGGACCTGAAATGGTGAAAATGAAACAGATGTAACTTCTTGGCCCGAATGTTGTTAGTGCCAGCAGAATCACATGGCCGGTGCATATTAGCCAGCCATCAGACCAGCGATCCACTGGAAATAAACGGATTGTTCTCTCATTAGCGCGACAGAGATGGACCTCCCTCTTTAGCTGGGTGCTGACCATTAGCTCGTTTGCGAAGCTGCACAGCGCGGGGAGCTCTGTCTGCCAAGTAACGAAGCTTGGATTGCTGAGAAGAGATGGGAGGTTGGCAGAGCAGACCCTGTTCACATCTTTCTGTAGGGGGTCTGTTGCTCAGCTTAGAGAGTTCTTTCTTTCTCCACACCAAGCCTTTTAATTTGATTTATCCTATTTTATTTGATGCCTGGAAGTACATGTATTATACTAACTCCAACTTCCCTTATAGACTGTTTATAAGGTGTAAGATTGATAAGCACCTTCACATATATGTGACTGATACTGAGTATTGAGTGTTTACATCAGTGCACAGAAGGGTAGGCTTCCAGAGGAAAATAGTGAGTTTCTCAGAAACCCTTCAGTCAAATTAATCATACCTATCTAGAATAAAAATACCTCAGATAAGGATTCAAATAAAATCAAAGCTCTTCCTTAGACTCCCTTCCTCTCTTCCTTCATCCTCCTGTTTCCCCTCTCTCTCCACCCCCACTGTCAGACAAAACCCCCCACTTCAAGGAGATGCTGTTCCCGTGGCAACGTGCAGGTCAAGTGTTTGGGTCACATGACCTTGAAGGGGGTGTGGCCTTGTGACTCCTGGTTCATCTTATGCATGATGGGGGTGAAAAGCTCTCCAGAGAGTCATGGTAAAAACCCTGGTTGGTGTTCCTGTGCTCTGCGGTGATGGGAGGATGGGAAGTTTGTGGAGGAAAGGAGGGAGGAGAGACAGATGGGAGAGGGGGGCAGGGGTGATAAGGAAGTATTTGAGTTTGAAAGCGTTGTGGTTTGTGTCAGGAACATTGAGGAGATAAGGAGATGGGAGCTGGAGGGAAAGAGAGAGAGAGTGCTCTTGATAAACCCTTAGTAAATACGTATGCCATCATAAACTTGCATGCCTTTTAGAGATTTAAAAAAGTGTTCAATTGATTGGAATAATCCTTATCTTCAGGATGCACTTATTGCCTTGCCTTTCCCTCATCACATTGAATAACGTTCAGTACACACCCTCGTCGCTGACCATCTATGCTACAAGGACAACTGACTCCCAGACAGACAGATGGAGCAAACCCAGACTAAAAAGACACACCGAGGGTTAGACTACAGAGAGATGCTAGATAGACAGACACAGCGTTTCGATTGAGTAAGATAACAAGAGGGAACGGTAAAGAGAAATTAGAGTTTGAACAAAATGACTCCCCCATCAGAAATAAAACCCTGAAGTGAGCATGGGCCGTCATTGAACAGCCAAATTGCTTCCCAAGATGAGTTCTATACATCTTATTGAGCAGGATCGCCAGCGACATCACCGTTTGGAAAACAGCTGCTATTCTGATCTCACTTCCAAACTTGGTTCCTCTGAGAGCCCTGATTAGGCCCTAGCACATTTAGCAGATCTTTGTGTGTCAAGCCTATTTATAGCTATCCACCTGGGTGGCTTGGGTCATTAACATGCTCCAATGACATATAGACAGCATCCATTCTTCCTTGTGATTGGCGGGTCAGCTGAGCGGGTGGGAGCTTGCCTCAGACTCGCACAGTTTTTGTGCAAGGTGGAGTGGGAGAGAGAGAGAGAGAGAGAGAGAGAGAGAGAGAGAGAGAGAGAGAGAGAGAGAGAGAGAGAGAGAGAGAGAGAGAGAGAGAGAGAGAGAGAGAGAGAGAGAGAGAGAGAGAGAGAGAGAGAGAGAGTGAAAGAGGAAGAGAGAGAGGGAGTGGGGTTGCATTCAGGGACGGGAGAGGGAGAAATAGGAGAGGAAGTTTGGAGTGCCCCACAGCAGCCCCCACAGCAGCCCCAGACTCACACCCCAGCCCCTTCCACCATCCCCCAATTCCTAGCCCATGATCTCTTCCTATTTATTTTCTTCTTATTTAACCTTTATTTAGTAAGCAGGCAAGCCATTAAGAACACATAAGTCACTTGAGAGGAAGGGGGAAAGAGCTGTAAGAGCAAAACAAAAGTTTTAAGTGCACAACAGTAACAACACACAAAAACATGAAATAAGTCTGAGGGAGGTGACAGGCAGGAATATAACAAGCAGCAAGCAGAGAAGGACAGTCACAAGGAGGACATGCACAAACTAAAATACATATTCACATTAAAGCACAAAGGGATTTATATATGTATATTAAGTGTAATGTCAAATAAACAACAAGGGACAGGGAAGATTTCGGGATTGTGAAAACCTTTATTTCTCCCACCGAACTGCACCTCACACCGCGTCAATAATTTTGTAGTTAAATGGCGCCACCTAGTTGTAACACTGACTACATGCATCACATTTGGACCTCTGTTCAGGTTCAGTATATTCTTATTCTATCATACCAGATGTGTCATATCGTTGTCTACAGTGCCCGTAGAATACATAATGTACACTACTACTGACTAATACTTACCTGTATACTTACAGGCCTGCTGTTTACCCTGCCCTTACTGTGTTGGTTTTATGAGCTGGTGCCAGTAATCTATGAGGGGCCGTTTAGGAAATCAATAAGACTGTCCTTACGCAAACACGTATTCACATACACATTCACATATGAAACCTTCACACACATTCATACACCTGAAAACTCACATCCACATATGTGAAATGCCTGCATCGACACATATGAAACACATTCACATGTGAAATGTTTACACACATTCATACTACTGAACATTTACATACACAGAAACAAATATTTTCACTTTATCCGGAAGCCATTTCAGTATCCGGAAGTCAGTTTAGTATATTCGGAAGGCATTTCAGTATGAAAAAGGGAGATGAGAACAAAGAAGCATTGAAGAGAGTAAAGCAGAGCATAGTACAATAGAGAGTATAGTACAGGCCTCCACAAGTACTAATCAATGATGCACATTTTTTGAATTATTCTTTCAAACTTTCAAAATAATAAATAAAAAAATTGACATATAATTTGTTCAACCTTTCGAAACGTGTTTTTCACACGAAGTGAAAGGAGAGGATATAAGAGAGGAGAAGGGAGATGAGAACAAGAAAGCCTAGCACAAGGTTGTTGGTTTGATTCCCGGCCGTGCCAAATTACATTGTGTCTTTGGACAAGGCACTTCACCCTACTTGCCTCGGGGAGAATGTCCCTGTACTTACTGTAAGTCGCTCGGAAAAGAGCGTCTGCTAAATAAATACATGTACAATAGGCTACAATAGAGCGTAGCAGAGTCCTCATTAATGACGCAAACTTTTTTTCTCACAGCAAAAATAGTTATCACAGTCCCCGCAACAGTCAAACGGGGGTGCTAAAATCGTCTTGAATCTAGATCCTGCGCATGGCTGTCGTGGAGTATATTTGGTATTTACGGTAATACCAGCTAGGTATCTGTCTTCTTTAGGCTACCTGTGGATGGAACTGTAAATGAAGAATAGATATCATATAAACTAAATGGTGACCTTCCCTCACTATTCTTTTGCTTTGATAGTTTTCTTTCTTCTTGGATGTAAAGTATTGTGTTCTTCACTGGGGTTGGAGAAAGAGAGAGAGAGAGAGAGAGAGAGAGAGAGAGAGAGAGAGAGAGAGAGAGAGAGAGAGAGAGAGAGAGTGAGAGAGAGAGAATAACAGCGCCTGTAATAATCTCAATGGCAAAAATAATCTCATTTCGTTTCCAAGTGGAAAATCCTGTTTGCATGGCGACGGCGCCTGTCTCTGTACCCGTCTGTTTTATGGCTGACGAGGCTTTCCTGTCGAGCCTGGCACCAAGACGCTGCCAGGGCCTGGCGAAGAGACGCCAACCTCAGCCTTGTTAACCCGAACCAAAAAAATATTATAGTTGAAATGTACTTACAAAATGCAAGGATAAGCATTCTTACGTAAATTGAACTTGTCAACAAGTATGTTATAAGCGAAATTATCGCTATATTTTAACAGGTTAATTATAGGCTTACTTCGAATTGCTCAGAAAAATATAACATTTATGGAAACCGATTACACTCTCATATCATAGGCTATATTTAAATAAGATTTAAGGGTACTCTTTTCTGCTGGAAATATAAGGCCTAATGTTAAATTAAATTCGATTTCCCCTTCATCAGTCTACAACAAACAGTAGGCTCTACTACAGTTTAAAGTCTGGTTTCAAACCAAAAACGGGTAAACTCGAGTATGTAGTTTGCTGAGCTTAATTTCAGAAGGTATTTTTAACCAAAGCGGCTTTGAGAGCATTCAAAAACCTTCACCCTTTTGATTGACAGTTGATTGCTCTACCACTGAGCTGTAGGCTACCTATTCTCCAGTCTCAAATCCTCTGGTCTCCCACACTTGTCATGATTATACAGCTGTTAAACAATTTTAGGGACATGGTTGCATAAATGATGCAAACATGGGTGCCTTTGATTGGATGAAGGTGTCTGCTAAATGAAAATGTTAATATGAAATAAAGTAGTAAAAAAAGATTGATAAAACCCAATCCCATGTTTAGGACCTCTTTCTCGGGTGTGGGGCTTCCCATCAGTGCCTGTCTGAGACTCATTATCCCAGATGCTTCATTAGCATGGACATAATAACATTGACATTTTACATTTATTCAAAGCAACTAACAAGAAAGAGCTTGTTAAAGTGCATAGGTCAATGATCATAAACAACTAGATAGCCCCCAAAACATTGCGGGTAGCCAAAACATGAAGCATACATTGTGAAACGCAATTAAGTGCCAATGGGTGGAACCAGAAGAGCATGAATAATAACCATCTCCTCACCACCCCCAGGGCCTCTCTCTTCTGTGTAGAACCTACTGTACGACTAACCATTCAGCTGTCATAAAAAAAACAACAGGAGCTACAGTAAAGGACTCTATCTGATATTTTCTACCATAGTAGGGGGAATCACCTTCCCAACTTCAATGAAAAAATAAATACAAAAAATAGGTTGACGCTACGAATCGTAAGAAGTTCCAAACTGGACTTATTTTGTCGAGCAATGGGTAAAGCTTTTTTAGAAATCCTCTGTTGAAAAGAAAATGTCCTCAGGCAGAAATGATTTTTCTCGCTCTCTTTTTTTTCCGTTTGTGTCTAAATATACTTGTCCATTACAGAAGGCTGTGGTTATTACAGTATAGCTCCGCCTCACTCTCCCCTGAGCTTCCAAACACATTATCCTCTCTTGTCTCCTTACTGCCATGGTGCTGAAGGAGAGATGGGGTGGGCTTGGTCACTGTGCGTCCCACACAATCTGGACTACAGTGGGCTGGCAAAGGGACTGGGAGGGGGGGCTGGTGTGTATGTGTGAGTGTGGAAGGGAGGGGGGTGTATGGTGTGTGTGTGTGTGTTTGTGTCTACACATGGGAGTGTATATGTGTCTGGTGTAGTGTGTGTGTCTGGTGTGTGTGTGTGTGTCTGGTGTGAGTGTATGTGTGGGCCTGCATGTGTTGAATTGGGGACATGCTGCGAAGCTACCAGGGGTTCTGGGCAGGAGTGAGGGTGAGCAGGCCGGCAAGAGTTGGGGGGTGAGACTGCAGGTGGGGGCAGGCGTGGGGGTACTGGTTGGAGGAGGGGGTGAGGGTGGGGGCAAAGGGGCCCAGTGCAGGCAGTATAGCTTCTCGCAGGGATAATTGACGGCAGACAGGGTTGACTGAAATCTCTGTGACAGCAGCGGGCACAACGCCGGCCCGGTGATGGATGCCTGCTCCTCTCTGCCTGCCGTCACCCTCTCAGCGGGCACGAAAGGAGCAGTTGCCCAATGGGGGGGCATCAGCTGAGCCCTGACAGATCTGTTCTCCAAGGGGGAAGGGGGGAGGGAGAGGAGGAGATGCGGAGGAGAGGGAGGGGAGAAGGGGAGAAGAGGAGAGGGAGGGGGATAGAAGGGAAGGGGGGAAAGGGGGGAAAGGGGGGAAGGAGACAGGGTGAGGAGGAGAAGTGAAGGGGGAGAGAGAGGGCAGGAGGGAGATGGGGGTGAGGAGGAGATGGAGAATGGGGGAGGGAGAGGGGTAGTGAGTGGGAGAACCGGAGAGTGGGAGATGGAGAGAGGTGGAAGTGGAGTGCAGGATATAGAAAAGGAAGACGGCGCTGTGAAAGGGAGGAAGATAAGAGGAAGATGAGGAATATCTCTCTCTCTCTCTCTCTCTCTCTCTCTCTCACACTCTTTCTCTCTCCCTTCACCTCTCCTTCTTCTCCTTCTCCTCCCTCTCTCTCTGCATAACTTCAATGCAGCCTCAGCAGGGAACGTACAGATGTGAAAGTAGCATGATTAATCTATTGCACGTAAAGTGGAACACTGTGAGGTCCGAACCTGCACACACACAAACACACACACACACACACACACACACACACACACACACACACACACACACACACACACACACACACACACACACACAGACACACACTGACACACACTGACACACTGACATGCAAGCATCTTCATGATGTCAACAGCACCAGGAGAGATGGCTTTCTGAAGTGGAGCGAATGGAAAAGTCATTCCCTCAGATGTCCCTGTGTAGAAATTAATGAATGAAAGAAGACTCTCAACTGAAGCCCCCAATTGAATATTTGCGGTTGAGTGTAAACACTCAGAAAAGCATTTGTTCCTATCAGATGGATTACGTGGAGACACGTTTGCAGGCAGTTCTGCAAAAGTTTGAGCTTGAGAAACCCAGTGCTTCTATGTTATCTTTTGTGTGGATGACTCTCTTCAGGCAGATTCTGGCCTGCCCTAATTGGTAAAACCCACAGGGACAGCAGCAGCAACACACACACTCCATCACACCATGTTAAAACAAGCTGGTCTTGTGTCTGCTCACGGACCTTTTTGGGACGAATGACTCAAGTTTCCGTACACCTCCCTCTCCCTTCCTCCCCTCATCCTTTACTCCCCCCTCCTCCTCGGTCTACTCCTCCTCCTCTCCTCCTCCTCCTCCTCCTGGGAGATAATGGAGATTGGGCCCTGATGCTCTGGGAGGCCATTTGGTTTTCCGCCCACCAGAGGACTGTGATGGCTGGCAGGCTAGGTTAGGTCCCATCTGTTGAGACAGATTTTGCTTTCACTCCTTGTCCTGTCACCTACCTGCACACACACAAACACACACACACACACACACTCATAGGAGGATTAGCAAGCACACCAGTCAGAGGATGTTTCTCAGTCAGAAACCACTGAAGCGTCTCAGATGAGAGTCCATGATGTGTGCTTCATTAATGATGTCGCTGGGATTAGATGGAGGGCTGTGGGAGATTATAATCCAGCACGAGTAGGATGTGTCTTCCCTCTTCCATCTTGTATGGAGAACACCTTGTCTGAACTGGTTTGGTTGTTTCTGAAGGAAAGAGATAGAGACAGGTGGGAAAGAGACAGCGTTCTCAGAGATTGCCTTGGTAACAGAGCGGTCGTGTGTCATTGTCTCGGTTGGACTGCAATGTTCTCTCTCTCCTGCCTCAATCCCTCTCTGCTGCCTCTCTCCCTACCTCTTCTTTCTCTCCATCTCTTTTCTCCCTATCTCTCTTCCCTCTCGCTGTACTTCTCCCTCCCTCTCTCCCTCCCTCCCTCTCTCTTTCTCTCTCCACCCTCCAGGTGATAAATGAGCACAGGACGTGAAGGCGGAGAAGACGGAAGAGGAAAAGGGGGAGTAGGTTCTTACCAGGTTGTCTCCAGACAGCCAGAGGAAGAACAGGAAGTGGCCTCAGGAAGCCCCAGCCATTCTCCTGTCCATCTGTGTCCCTGAGGCTCCACCCCTCCACCCCTCCACCCCACCACCCCTCCACCCCTCCACCCCTCCACCCCACCACCCCTCCACCCCTCCACCCCACCACCCCTCCACCCCTCCACCCCTCCACCCCACCACCCCTCCACCCCTCCACCCCACCACCCCTCCACCCCTCCACCCCTCCACCCCTCCACCCCACCACCCCTCCACCCCTCCACCCCTCCACCCCACCACCCCTCCACCCCTCCACCCCACCCTGCTGTGTCTCAGAGCAGATGGGAGAACAGTGGAGAGGGCTCCCCAGCCCAGGCCAGTCCACCTCGGCCCACCCACATCCTGCCAGAACCACCATGACTCAGCCAAGACACGCTTACACCTGCTGGGCCCAGCCCTCCAAAAATAACATATCACACACATACCTTCACACGCACACACACACGCACACACACACACACAGCCGCACATACTGACACACACATACATGCATGCGCAAACACACGTACACTCGCACACGTACACACACTGCAAGGTCTGCCGCAGTGCATCTCTCTGAATGGTCAGACCCAAATGACTGAGGCTGTAGTGATGAGGTAGTTAAACTGCAGTTAGTGTTCAGCCATCTCCTATGTCAGCTAAAGCTGCAGCTATTCTTCCTCCTGCTCTCCTGAGTGGTGTGGTGAAGACCGCAGCCTCGTCATCAAAGAGGACTCGGAACCAGAAGACAAACCGTCTTCTCACTGTATTCAAGCTGCATGACAGAGTTCCCGAGCACTTGAGATTTGCCAAAGCACTCAGGGGTACAGCCAAGACTGATGATGCTAAAACTGTGTGTGTGTGTGTGTGTGTGTGTATGTATGGGGGTGTAACCGTGTGCGTGTCACTTTGTGAGATTATTTTGTGCGTGTTTATTTTACTGGCTATGAGCAGCATGGGTATCCAACCCCAACTCCAGATTGGCTATAAACATTATTGACCTGTTGTGTGTCAATGCCCTGATCAATGCCAGCCAGCTACCACAGAGCGCCTCCCTCACACCTACCCTAGCTAACCACCGCCCCCTGGAAATCACCGTGGCGGGCGACAGGCGCATTAGCTGCCATTGCACGCCGACGCCGCTGGCCTCCACATTTGCCAGAACCACGGAGGCGATATTCCCCCAGACTCTCCCATCAGGGAGGCAGAGGGATTGCGTTGGTCTGTCACAAAATCAATGCTGGTTTTTATGAGGAAATCATCGCTTTGGCTTTGTTTTTTTTTCCGGTCCGTCCAAACCGCTGCCTAGCCATTGAGAGGAGAGGAGCGGCATGAGCTCGTAGCCTCGTCGCTAGCATGCTGGGATCGATAGCGAGCTGCCAGGCTTTGGGTGGAATAAACAGCGGAGATTGCTTGAGGGGTGGGAGGGAGGGGGTGCTAGCATTGATGTGTGATTAAAGAGAGCGAATCCCCCACTGTCCTGAACTTGTGAGTGAGATCTCTGACGCAAGGCTAATTGGTCCAGAGAAAATCGATGGTGTTGGATAGCTAATGTGGCTAGCGGGGTGGATATGCGAGGCGAGGAGACGAGAAGGGGTTAGGACAGGAGCACTGCTGGAATGAGGAGAAGGAGGAGAGGGGGAGGAGGTAGAGAGGAGGAGGAGGAGGAGGAGGAGGAAGAGAGAAAACAAGGATTACAGGGTTGTAGATCACAGCCGTGTCGAACATCACAGCTCCGACAGACTGTTAAAACACATCTGCTGGGTATATCACTGCCATGAGGTGTTTTTCAACAACATGGGCATTGTCTACACTAGATTCCTGCTCGACCCAGGAGCATAAATTGTATCATAGACCCCACACCACCTGTAGCTTCCATGTGTAGGTCTTCCAAGTCGCTTTCAATAGAAGCTTCTGCTGAGCGTGCTTCCCTGGTAGGGTGTGGTCTATGATATGTGTGTGATGTGTGTGTGCTGGGTTGATGAGGGGAGAGACCAGTCCCCACACAGGGACAGACCCTCAGAAAACTGCCTCCGTCGACGCCATAGTGTTTGGAAAACCGTTCGGAGCAATCTAACATTTTCCAAAAGGTCATTGATGATGAGACACGTTATCATAAGATCTCATCGGTGACAGCCGTGCCCTCAAGCCCAGCCAACTCACGGCCTAATTAGAACGAGCCTCGCATCAATCAGAAATCAAATCACGTCTCATGAAACCTCTCATCTGTTTTTGATTCCCCGCGGTAGCCCTGCGGCGCTGTTCACGGCTCCCGCGACGCTCACCCCCCCGCCGACCCCACCTCCTCGCCTGGTGCCTGCCGGGCATTGTGGGACAGTGGAGGTAGTCGACCCAATTAACACCTTAATGAGGAGGACCCAGGACTTTTGTGTGTTTGTCCTCTTGTCTGCCCTCTTGCCTGCTTGCCTGCCTGCCTGCCTGCCTGCCTGCCTGCCTGCCTGCCTGCCTGCCTGCCTGCCTGCCTGCCTGCCTGCCTGCCTGCCTGCCTGCCTGCCTGCCTGCCTGCCTGCCTGCCTGCCTGCCTGCCTGGATAACTGGAAATGAATGGATATAACTTGATATACATATGGGTGTTCCAGTGCCAAACCCCAGGCTGTAGAGGCTGTGGAGGCTGTAGAGGCTGTGGGGGCTGTAGAGGCTGTGGAGGATGTAGAGGCTGTAGAGGCTGTGGAGGCTGTGGAGGCTGTGGAGGCTGTGGAGGCTGTGGTTGGTGGGGTGTGGAGTTCCAGTGTTGGAGCTTTGATTACGGTGCTGGCCAGCTGAGTTCTGGAGGAGGTATGATTCATGTGGATGACAAACCGCTCCTGTTTATGATCACACAACAGCTGCTGCTGGGGGAGTCATCCCTTCTAATCAGGAATCTGGAAGCATTTGATCATTTTTTGAAGTACAACAACAAGCAAAGTGTTTGCCTGTGCATGTGTGTCTTTGTTCATATCTGCCGTAACTTTAACACACTTTCCAGGAGATGCGTGTTTGTGTATGTGCATGTGTGTCTGTGCACGTCTGATGTTCAAGGGCGTTTGCAGCTGTGAGTGTTCAGCTCATACATATGTGAGGACCCTGTGGCGAGCGAGGAAGATTGTGGCCAACTCCTCCCACCCTGGACACTCGCTGTTTCAGCCACTCCCCTCCAGCAGAAGGTTGCGGTCCATCAGGACCAAAACCTCAAGTCCCAAAAACAGTTTCTTCTCATCTGCTGCTGGCCTCTTCTACAAGGCCAAGGGCTCACATTGACTTTATCTGCACAATGACTGTGCCATATTTGCACTGTTACCCAATTTGTATTTTTATATTGTATATTATTTATTATTTAATGTTATTCTAAATGTGTACATACGTTAGCCCCTTAGTATTAGTTAGACTTTGTACCTTTCGTATAGTTAGACTAGTACACCACTAATTTGAGTTTTAAGATTCCTATATGTTGAATGTATGCACCTTCCTGCCAAAGTAAATTCCTAGTCTGTGCGAACTTTCATGGCGAATCAAACCCTTTCTGATTCTGATGTGTGTGCTGCAGTGACTTTGTCACTGTGGATTCAGCATCAGGATGAATAAATAGAGTAATCTTCTGTCAAGGGAATGTGTGTGGACTGGCTGACAGACACTGTTACCGGGCAGATTGGCCCTGTAGTCTCCTGTAGCAGATGAACATCAACAAGATGTTTAAAAAACCACCTGCCCTGTTGATTCCAGAATCAGCTGAGAGAAGCGCCGTGAACGTTGTCACACCGACACTGGGAGAGGAACGGGAAAGGAACCGTTCTAGAACAATGAGAGAATCTCCTTGGAGAACACAGTGATCAAACGGAATCCACATCTCAGGAGAACAGAGAGCTAACACACTAACAGACTGGGATGTGAATCCTGTAGATACAGGAGGCAACTCTGCTGTTGTCATGGCATTGTGTTCACAACCACGACATGTAGATGGCTATAAAAAGACAACATTTTGAATGAGAATGAAAGAGTACAGTGCAGTATAGTGTTGAACATTATTGCACAGTACAGTATACCGCAAACACTATCGTACAGTACAGCTTAGTACAGGTATAATATAGTTCAGTACAGTATAGAACAGTACAGAACTGTCACTGTGACCATGACCCTTGTTGGTTGCCATGGGGGGGTCAACTTTACTGCACCAGTTTATGACCACTTCCTGTGTTTGGTGCAGCATTGACGGGGAGTGGCAGAGGTGGGAGGAGGGGGAGGGGGGGGCGGGGGAACAGGGCTGTGTTGTGACTGTACCACTCTATTAATGTGTGGGAGGACACATGCTATACAGACACTCATTCATCACCCTGCACCAGCACAGCCAAGACAACCCACTCTGCCCTGCCTGGGAGCAGGGACTGTTCCCTGCTTTTGTGTGTAAGTGTCTAAGTGTGTGTGCACGTGTCTATGAGTGCATGTTTGAGTGTATGTGTGCGCATATGTGTTTGTTGTGTATGTGTCTATGAGTGTGTTTATGAGTGTGTATATGTGTGAGTGTCTCTGAATGTGTGTCTGTGATGGCAGGAAATGGGATGTTGTAACTAGTAGTTTTGTGGGCAGGATGCTTTGGTCTGGTCTGTGTTGTGGTAAGTGATAGTTGACGTTCCACAGTCACAGAGCTCATGCAGAGCCTGTTGAAACGTGTTTTTGTGTCCACACGTGTGTGTGAAATGAAGTACATCACTAAGAAGTATAGCAACAACAAAAGCAAATCCAACGATGACATCAACTCTAGTTGAACCCTGTTTTGGGATGGAATCATCCGTCTCTGTTCCTGTTTTACATTTTTTGTTTGTGTTGAATCTGATGTCTCCTCTGGTGGAAACAGACTCTGCAAATACATGACAAACAGTTCCTAAAATGACACAATCTAATCATTTATTCACATCACCTCCTTAAGTTGAACCCCCAATTGGCATAAAAAGCTTTTTAGAATTTCAGAAATATTTTGAGCGGGCAAATGTGTCAATGTGTGTGTGTGTGTGTGTGTGTGTGTGTAAGTGCGTGCATGAGGGGTGTTTGTGTGTGTGTAAGCATATGTGTGAGGTGTGTGTGTGTTTGTGTAAGTACCTGGCTGTGTGTCATGTATGACAGGCTCTCTGCAGGCAGAAAACACACTCCATCTCATGACCTTCTTGGGTGCTAACATCGTTGCCATGGCAGCACGGCATGATGCTTTTGACAGGTCTGTTTTGCCCTTGGTAGAAACTAGACCACAGGCGAGATATCACACATATGTATATATCCTGTATGCATGCACTGGTGCCCACAATGCATAGCATACATATACACCCATTTACACACACATACACACGTACAAAAACACACTCAAACACAAACATGCACCCATACATACACACACAAACACATACATAAATATAGTACACACTCACACAAACTGTCTGAGCACTAGGAAACCCTCTTTCTGTCTCTGTCTCTTTCTTCTTCTTTTTGACTTTCTCTGACTCCTCTCTCTGTCTCTCTCTCTCTCTCTCTCTCTCTCTCTCTCTCTCTCACTCTCTCTCTCTCTCTCTCTCTCTCTCTCTCTCTCTCTTTGTCTGGCTCTGACACCCCTCTCTCTCTTTCTATGTCTCTCTCCCCTTGTCTGTTTATCTCTCCCCCCTCTCCGTCTCTCTCTCCCTCTTCTCCATGTAGATCCTCTCCGTAAAGAGAGAGAGAGAGAGAGAGAGAGAGAGAGAGAGAGAGAGAGGAGAGAGAGAGAGAGAGAGAGAGAGAGAGAGAGAGAGAGAGAGAGAGAGAGAGAGAGAGAGAGAGAGGAGGGAGTCACAGGGGACAGAAGTGACTTGATCTCCCAGATGTCAGCAGATATCTGTAGATAGCTGCACAGTGGCATGGCACTGCAGCAGCATGACCCTCAAACGGATACATCTGGTGACTTTCCCTGATCCGGACAATCTTTACGTGTGAGTGTGTGTGTCTCTGCGTGCTAATGTGTGTGTCTCAGGGCCACGGTAATGTGGAGGGATGAGTCTTCCTAAGTCCCCACTGCTCCTCAGTCGTTTCATTAGAAGGTTACAGACATGAACATCTCCTCTTCCACCCCGTGGGTCGTACGTATGCCTTTCCTCCCCTCCTCCCCTCCACCCATGCCCTCCATGCCTCCTTCCCTCCCCTCTCCTCCTCCACCACCTCCTCCCCTCCACACCTCTCTCGCCTCTCTTCCACACCTCTCTTCCCTCCATGTCTCCCTGCCTCCCTTCTCCTGCACCACTCCCCCCTTCCACGCCTCCCTCACCTCCATCCCAACAACGCTCCGTCAAGGAGGACGACACAGATAAGCATGACTAGAGGGAAGCCCTCTGAAAAGAGCAAATTAACCCGCCCTCTCCTCTTCCTCTCCTGTTCTGCGTTTCCCTTTACTGTTCTCTCTCTTTTCTTCTTTTCTTTCTTCTGTCTTCTTTTCTCTCCTCAATCGGTGTCTTTCTCTCCGCTCTCCACCTCTGTTCCCTCCATTCTTTGATTGTCTCACTTTCTCTTTTCTTCAGTTTCTCCTTTCTGACCAAACTTTTTCATCCCACTCCCACTTTTCTCTCTCTCTACCTTTCTCTCTCTCTTTGCCTCTGGCTTTATCAGCCTCCCTCCCTCCCTCCCTCCCTCCCTCCCTCCCTCCCTCCCTCCCTCCCTCCCTCCCTCCCTCCCTCCCTCCCTCCCTCCCTCCCTCCCTCCCTCCCTCCCTCCCTCCCTCCCTCCCTCCCTCCCTCCCTCCCTCCCTCCTCTCTTTCTCTCTCTCCCTCTCTCTGTCTTCTCATTAACTGTTGTTATTTGCCCCAGGCTGCTCACCTGCAGCTGTTGTGTGTTAATAATAACCGCAGGCTAAACACAATCTTTTACGTTCATCTATTACATTTACTGCTCTTTGTTTCAAATCACATCAACCGTTTTGAAAGTAGCTTCCAAACCCAGACTCTCTCCCAGCCACTGTGGGAGTCTGTGTGTGTTATGTGTGTACATGTGTGTATATGTGTATGTGTTAGATGTGTGTGCATCTGAGACTCACTCACTCAAGAACACACAAGCACACCTCACACATAGGTGTGTGTTTGTGTGCATGGTTTAAGTGTGTGTGTGTGTTCTTGTGTGCATCTGTGTTTAGTATGTGTGTGTGTGCATGTACCCCTCAGGCCTCTTCCTCATTAATTACATCAGCAGATGGTCATATATCAATTAGATTGTCTGTCTGTTCAATTTACCCTGAGTTCTTTTTAACAGGCTTTCAAAGACATGCCAACCCAAGGCTTACCTGGGCCTGGGACTGAACTGTGTCCACATTGTTGTACTCACGCTATGGGCAGACTCTGTCTCTCAACACGAACAAACTGCCAATAAACGATCTAAGTGAAAGACAAGTTCAAGTCAGCCCTACCTCGGGCCTGTCCCTCTTTCTCCTTCTCCTCCCCTCTCTCCCCCTCCTCCCCCCTCCTTCCCCTCTCCTCCCTCTTTCTCCCTTCTCTCCCTCTCTTTCCCCTCCTCACCCCTATCCCCCCCCTCCTGCCTTTTCAACCTATCCTCTCCCCTCCTCCCCCGTCTCCCTCTCCTTTTGTCTACACAATCTTTTGTTGCGCCTGTTAATCAAGCAGTCACTCAGCCCGGACTAATTAAAATCAAACTCACACTTTTTCTAATGCAAAGACACGCATGCACGCACATGCACACACACACACACACACACACACACAGACCAGCGTGCTGTGATGAGACAGTGGTGACATCTCTATAGCTGAAGACTGAGCACAGGTAAACAGCACCAGGTGAATGTTAAGGTGGGGTGCTTTAGCTACAGTGCGTGTGTGTTTGGTAGGTTGCTAGGGTTTTTGCTAGGGTGTGTGTTTTAGCTAGTGCATGTTAGTACGTGTGTTTGTGTGTGTGTTCGTAAGGGTGCGTGTGTGCTATCTTATATAACTGAGTGTGTGTGCTAGCTTCAGTAACAGACTGTTCTCTGCTAGCATTCATACTTCCTGGTATGTTCCATTAGGACGTATATTAGGACCTTCTAAGAACATAAATGTAAACACTTGTCTCATGTTGATGATGTGAACATGTGTCATGTTGATGTCGTAGCCTACCTGTCTCATGTTGATGATGCTGCTGCTAACGTGATCCTAGCAAGGCTCTAATCTCCTCAGGCCCATGATGTCCAACTCCAGACTAAACATAGAAGCTCCTAAACCTTCACGTGTCGGTTGGGAGTTAACAGTCTTTGACCGAGTTCCTATGTTGTGGACCTGTAGGCTCTGTGTGCAGTCTGTGCCCCTGCACTCTTGCTGGGCCAACATGTTTATGAAGAGGACGTCAACCATCTGTCTCTGTCTCCATCCATATCCAGCCTCTCTCCCTCCCTGGTCCCTGACACCAAGCATTTGACTTTCCTCTCTCTCTCTCTCTCTCTCTCTCTCTCTCTCTCTCTCTCTCTCTCTCTCTCTCTCTCTCTCTCTCTCTCTCTCTCTCTCTCTCTCTCTCTCTCTCTCTCTCTCTCTCTCTCTCTCTCTCTCTCTCTCTCTCTCTCTCTCTCTCTCTCTCTCTCTCTCTCTCTCTCTCTCTCTCTCTCTCTCTCTCTCTCTCTCTCTCTCAGATCTGATTGAAATAAAAATCAAACAATAAAGAGAGTCAACAAACATCTCCATGAGGATCCCTGGCCAGCCTTGTCCACACCAGAAACCTGACCTTCCAGCAGGGGTTAACGAGTGCACGCAACCGGTAATGAAAACATCTCCACGACACGACACCTTCAGCAGATGCTGTTATTCAAAGCCACGTAGGGAGGGGTATTCGAACATGCGTTCTCTTGATCTGCAGTCAAACGCTTCACTTCTGAGCATGTTGATGTGAGGACTCTTGAGGTTATCTTTCCGAACAGGCAACCCAGTCTTCCAGAACACGTGCCCTGTGACCCAGAGACCCCAAAGCTTCCTCATTGCTGTATAACATTTACATTTATGCATTCAGCAGACACTTTTATACAAAGCGACTTCCAAGATAGAGCTTTACAAAAGTGCATAGGTCACTGATCATAACAACGAGATAGCCCCAAACATTGCGGGTAGCCAAAACATGAAGCATACATTGTGAAAAACCAAATGAGTCCCAGAGGGAAGAACTACCTGTAGTACACCTCGATTCTCCTCCTCAACACTTTCACTAGGAGAGACAACACCATAACAGAGTTTCCAGCCATGTAATCACAATGTAATCAAATGTAAACTTCTTTTAATTCTACATATTGGCAATCATTGGTTGAGCAAGTTTGTATAATGCAACATATTCATTTATCATACGCTTTATCCATAAACCTGTCCAGAGGAAAGAGGGGATTTGAACCTGTGATCTCTTGATCTGCAATTACTGTAAATGCTCTGACCACTGATCTAGACTCATCCCTTCACAACCAAAGGACCCAGGAGATCGCTGTGTAGATTGTGTTGCAGTAAAGAAATGTGCAGCGTGTGTTGATATAGAGCAGGGGTCACTAAATGGCGGACCGCGGTCCGAGTCCGGACCCAGGCGGCTTCCTATCCGGACCCTGACCTTTAGCCAATATATTATTGGCCAATTGAGTTAATTTATTTTGACGGAACGTTTCCATTTTAACCAGCACAGTTTTTACAGCCTTTACGCTATTTATTAAGTCTATGGTTTTCCTACAAGATGTGGTTTCTATCTTCTGTGTCCAATCCAAAGATCCAATCAGGAGCTGAAATAGCAATCACCATGACAAGTCATTTACTCAACGTTGGCCGCAACCTCTGTGGGTCACGCAGGTTGTGTTTGTCATTCGCAACAACGCAGGCTAATCAATTTGCTAACGGTAGCTAGCCTACCTGTTCTTCCTTAGCAAAAATCATGGGTGACAAAACCCAGCAAAAAGTTGATTCTGAAAATCACAAATTTCTGACAGAATGGACTGACAAGAACGCATTTGTGTTGCCGGTGGGGAGCACAAAACCGATGTGTTTTATCAGCAATGAGACGGTTGCCCTTGTCAAAAGTGGTAGAGCTAACGTGAAACGTCACCATGACACAAAGCATAGACACTGAAAACAAAATTACCCCCAGAACTCTGGTCTATGGGAGAAAGATGCCCAGGGGCACGGGCACTGTGCCCTCCTAAACCTAAGTCAATTTTGAATGGGAGTCAATGGGAGAGGTAAGGGCCAGAAAAAAAACCATGGACCGTTCCGGGCCCTCGACTGAATGGAAATTTGGTGAGTGGACCTTTTGAGTTTCTAATGGAGTACCCCTGACATAGAGCTCTGTCCGTCAGGGTAGTATGAGGAGGCAGAGTGTGTGGATAGGTGGAGGGAGGGACAGTGTGGAGAGGGAGAGAGAGGGAGAAGAGAGAGAAAGGGAGAGAAGGAGAGTATGTGGAGAGGGAGAGAGAGCGGGAGAGTGTGGGGATGGAAAGGGATGAGTGATTCGAGCAGCAGATCGATGAGGAGAGATCCATGCTTCCCAGCCTGCTCAATCAAACCCCCGGGGAGAGGAAGAGAGGCTGAGTGTGTGTGTGCTCGTTTTTGTTTGTGTGTGTGTGTGTGTGTGTGAAGGAGAGAAAGAAAGGAAGAGAGACAGAGAAAGAGAGAGAGAGAGAGAGAGAGAGAGAGAGAGAGAGAAGAGAGAGCGAGAGAGAGAGAGAGAGAGAGAGAGAGAGAGAGAGAGAGAGAGAGAGAGAGAGAGAGAGAGAGAGAGAGAGAGAGAGAGAGAGAGAGAGAGAGAAGAGGGGTTTGTGTTGAGTACTAGATGGCCATGCAGTACGTTTACACACCATAAAACACTCATAATATACTCATGTGCCCTTGACTGGAGAATGTAAAAAAATTAAATTTCTGTAAAAAACGAGAAATGGGTGAAGCTCAGTAGTCAGAGCATGTGACTGCTGATCAAAAGGTTACTGGTTCAACATCATCCTCCCCACCATTACAATCACCTCGTCCTGCAGTCTAATGAGTTGTTTCAGATACTGTCGAGTTGTTAAACACAGTCCGGCACCAGGAGACAGGTTTGACGGATGGAGTGCGTTTCACCAGTGACCTCTGCTGTGCTGCATAGGTCAACCCCACCGCCGCCTGTGTCCTTGTGTGACCGACACGCCAACGTCCACCTCCCCCCAACACCCCCCTCCCCCCAAGCTGTTTTCCCTACTTGAATAATGGATACATTTTCACTGAAACAGCAATGTTTGCATTTTTTTCTCTCCCCACCTCGCTTTTCTCCCCCTCTCCCCCTCTCCCCTCTCTCCCCCCTCTCTTCTCTCTCTTCCTGCACGTCTCCCCTTTTCCGCTTGAAATAGAGTGGAGAAGGAGGCTGTTGCTATGGTGATACATCCACTGGCGTTGCCGGGACAATTTTAGCCCGGCGATTCACGGGGGGATTTAGCTCGCTGTAACTTTCTGTAATTTCCATTCTAATTATATCTCTCTCTGCCTGACACCACATGGGGTACGACACACTCATAAACACTGGCTGCACACCGCTGGGATTCAAACTGTACCGTACTGTACATAGCACTGATTTAGGATGATGTGTGTGTGTACGTGCTTGAATGCACCTGTGTGTTCTGTCATGAGTGTTAAAGAGAGAATGTATGCATGTGTGTGTGACTGCGTCTGTGTATGCGTGTGTGTGAGAGAAAAAGAGTGCTTTGGTGTGTTTATGCATGTGTGTGTGTGTGTGTGGGTGTTTGTGTGTGTGTGTGGGAGTGTGTGTGAGAAAGAGAGAGAGTGTTTGTTGTCTTGATGGATGTGTGTGTCACTATTCTTGCATGCAGGCATGCGTGTGCATGTGAGAGAGAGAGAAACATAGAAAGAGAGAGACAGAGAGACAGAGAGACAAAAGAGACAGAGAGAAAGAGAGAGAGAGAGAGAGAGAGAGAGAGAGAGAGAGAGAGAGAGAGAGAGGAGTCAGGGAAAGTCAAAAAGAGCTGAAACATGTGAGATACGCTGTGGTATTGCCATGCAATATGAGTCTGGGTCTTTGTAGCAGTTGGTGATCGAACGAGAGACTAGCTAAGATTAGCTGCTGCTCCATTGAAGTTGGCTGGAGTTATCATAGAGGAACAGCAGGGAAGCTACGCTATCTGGCACAGAGAGCCTCGTCACCCATGTCTTCTTCTCTTCCCTGCTAATAGCCGTCTGCCTTGGGCTCTGCTTTGAGTTAGCCAAAACTGGTTTGTTATCTTGTAGATGTTCCTTGTAGATGTTTGGAGATCACGAGACACTCAGCAGCCAAGGGAGTCATTAAGGAAGGGAGAGAGACATGCAAACTTCCACGGGAAGTATTTACCAAAGTGAAAGAGTATTCAAAAGTGTTCTGTTGCATAATTCATGGCCTTCAAAGGGCTCTTTATTGACGTTCATGAATAAAGAAACACCTCGGTCAGGCCCTCTGGTTTACAGTACGCCGCTGGAAGGAGGCGAGAGAAAGAGCAGGCAAAGACTGACGGAGGGAAGGAGAAAGATGGATATGGATGGATTAATGGTTGAATAAATGGATGAATTGACGGAAGATGAATGCATTGATGGGATGATGGAGGGAGGGATAGAAGAATGGATGGAGAACGGATGGATGGATTGATGAACGGATGAATTCACCACAGTAGGAGATGGTATTGTCACGGTGAGTGTAGGAGGTGGACCCAAGCGCAAGGAGACAACGGCAATATGACAAGAACCAAGACTTTACTTCCTACAGGACAAGAACACGGCAAGGACACTCACATACAACGACCATCGAGGACTGACAGAGGAAACAGACATATCAACAAGGCAGGGTACTCAAATGGACAACAGCTGGGTGATTGGAAACGAGACCCAGGTGTGCAGAGGAGAGAGACACAAAACCAGGGCCGGAACAAACACTCAGGGAGACAGACAGAACACAAGGAAAATAGAAACTCAAATATACATGAACAGAGCATTGGCCATGGCCTTGACAGGGAGTTCAAAAGGTACAGTTAATTAAAAACTGAAACTGGTAAAGAGAGGAACAAGGGAAAGAGACAAAGAACAACAGAGAGAGAGAGAGAGAGAGAGAGAGAGAGAGAGAGAGAGAGAGAGAGAGAGAGAGAGAGAGTGATTTGGAGTGAAAGCAAATGGACAAAGAAAGTGACAGAGACATTATCAAAGAGAATGTAGTGAAAATAAAGAGAAAGTGCGAGAACGAAAGAAAGTGCGAGAACGAAAGAAAGAGATGAAGAGAGAGAGTGAAAAGAATGCGTCAGAAACAGACAGAAGAGGTGAGAACCTTCCATCCTGTTCAGCTGATGGATGTAATTCCGCCCCTGCTGACCACAACATGTTGTAATTCCTGCTGTCATTTTCCGCTCCATTAGCGTTGGTGATGTTCATTAAAGATGACTTCCCCTCAGCAGATGTGGCTCCGCAAACTCATTATAACTTTCTGCTGTTCGCCCAGCATCAGGGAGCTAGCACGCGTCGCTAACGCTGGCACACTGTTGCCTGTCAGATGTGACAGGTAAGAGCCCTGCTAAGAAGAATCTAGCAACGTAGTTAGCGACAGTGCTAATGGGACACTAGCGTGGTTTTCTCCTGAATGATATACAATAAATTGTTTTAGGGGGCAGTTAAGTTGTAATTTGTAAATTATAAAATCCCAAAACATATATATATATATATATATATATATATATATATATATATATATATATATATATATATATATATATATATATATATATATATATATATATATATATATTATTTTAATTGTTTACCCAAATAGGTACAAATATTTTACCTAATGTCCTCATTGATGTGACCTAGATTACCGAAAGTGTCTCCTTTCTTCTTCTCTTCCAATTCACTTCTATGCCTGTGCTCTAAGTAGTCAGCAGACCACCGTAAACCCTGTCTGGGCCTGTCCTGGTGTGTGTTCTAGTGTGTGTCCTGCTGTGTGTGTTCTAGAGAGTGTTTGACCAACATTCTCCACTGACGATAGGTAAATTGTGCGAGCTTGTGCAAACACAGTGTACCGTAACTGGTTGCACTCATCCTTTGGTGATCAGCTTTGTCTGAAGGTTGCATCAGGCTGCGTGGATCCTGACTGAATGTTGACAAGACTGTTGACTACAGTTTGGCCATGCAGGGCATTTCATTCTGTTCATTTAGCAGACACCTTTCTCCAAAGTAACATACAGCGACCACAACACAAGTTGTTTGGTAGTTGAAAGCTGTTCCCTAGTATTTGATATGACCATAGCTTCTCCTCCCTACAGCTCTGCCTGCTCCATCTGAGAGCAGTGAAGCCCCAGACAGCGGCATGCTGAATAGGATGGTGGATCATCTCTGTCTGGCTGTAATGCTGGAGACTCCAAGGAGAACCTCCACAGATCATCTCTATTCATTGTGGCTTATTTTATTTGTTCGCAGCAACATCAAAGGCTGTCTGGTCCTTTGAGAGTCCAGCGTTTTAGACGGATCTGTCCCTTTGAGTCAGGGCTGTGGCCTGCCAATGTCCACCCCACATCTCATGAACCACAACCATACACACACACACACTCACTAAGCATCTTCCGCAACCGTACACACACACATACAGAACGCATCAACCACACACACATTAACACACACACACATTGACACACACAGGAAGCATGAGGGTAGCACGACTAAAGAATCCAGTCAGTGGTAATGATACTCTGAGAAGAGTTGAGTTTCATATTGCTTTTCTGAGAACTGCCTTTGGTGCTGCGATCGATGGGTGTTCCTGAGAAGAAGGGGAGGGGGGGGGGGGGGGGGGGGTGACGGCACGACAGCGCCCTTCCAAAACCACAAATCAGGAAACACTCAGGATCAATTCTCACAATCAATAGATGATCAGAAATACCTCTGTCGCAGTCCCTTCTTCAATTCTCTCTCAGCATCTACACCCTTCTTCTTTCTAGCTCTCTGTCTCGCTCTCTTGCTCTCTCGCTCTCTTGCTCTCTCGCTCTCTCTCCCTCTATCAGTTCCCCCCCCACCTCTCTCCCTCTCTTTTCCAACCTCATTCTTTCATTGAGTATTATAGTTGTCTAATGTGAATGGATGCAATGGACACTCATGATTGAAACACACAGATCATTAGCATGGGGCTTGTGACACAATTTCTCTCTCTCTCTCTCTCTCTCTGTCTATCTCTCTCAGTCTCTGTCTCACTCTTGCTCCCTCTCTTTATCTCAGTCTCTCTCTCTCAGTCTCTCTCTCTCTCTCTCTCTTACTTCCTCCCTCTCTCTCTCTCTCTCTCTCTCTCTCTCTCTTGCTCTCTCCCCTCTTTCCCTATCAATGGCTCCATCTCTCCCTTGCTCCCCCGCTCCCCGCATCACTGTGTTCTCTGTTGTCAGTGTGAGAGCTTCCGTGCTTGTCCCTGTTAGAGACACAAAGACTACAGCCAGCAGCAGAAAGGTCAGGGTGATCTACAGCCTCACCCCAACACTGGGGTCAGCTTTCCTTGATGAGCTGCACTTATACAGTACACACACACATACACACTCTCACACACTCTTTCACACTCACACACACACACACACACACACAATCATACACTCACACATACGCCAGCACACTCTCTCACACACACTCACACACCCTCTCTCATGCACATACACCCCCCCCCCCCCCAAACACATGCGCACACACACACACAGGAAGTCTTGCTTTTCAAAGTTGTCTTAGCTCTGCTCTGTGTGTCTCTGCTCTGTGAGGGCCTGCCAGACTGGGAGACACCCGTGGGGTTAAGGGGTCCTTGTTTAACCCAGCTTCACTGCGGTTCACTGCTCTGCTGTCATCTGGCTGTGGACCAATCACCAGCTTTGCCCCAAAAGCTCTACACAGTCTCTGTCAACATTTCTTACCAATGTACGTATGAGTTGTGTGCGTATCTGTCTGCGTGTGTTGTGGATGTGTGTGTATGGTGGTTGGTGCTTAGACCCTGAGGGACTTTCTAGAACATACTGTGTCAGAGTATTGGTGAGATTCACCAATTGTATTCACCATGTCAAGGGATGGATCTCACATGGACGTGAGCGTGTGTGTGTGTGTTAATCAGTCTGGTTGTAGTCACGTTGCTGGGTTTATGATATTAAATGATATGCCGAAACACGTTATGCAACGCATTCAGACTTGACAGTTTGTGTGTGACAGTTGTGAGTGTGTGTGTGTGTCTGAACAAAGGCATGTCTATGTGTGTGTGGGTGTGTGTACCTAGCCTGGCTCTGCCCTCCAACGTACTTCCGCTCTATGTGGATTTTGATTCTGTACTAGGTCTGGGAGCTCGGCTCTGAAGTCGGTTTCCAGAAACACATTTTTTGTAGGTCCAATCAGCAAACAGAGGGAGTGGCTCAAAACGATGACGTTAATGTTGTGCACTTGTTTGAGTAGTTCCGTAATGGTGGCGGAGAAAGATGCGAGCGAAACTATTCTGCGGTTGTGGCAACGCTGCCGAATATAGGTTAAAGCCGGAGCAAGAACATTCCTTGCTGAGTTTTGTTGGTGGCCATGATGTTGTGGCCCTCCTCCCGACGGGGTTCTGGAAAAGTTTGATTTTCCAGCTCTGGCAGCTAGCTCCGTTACAGTAGTGGTGAAGGAGTTGGCTAAGGCAAACGCTTGCGATTGGTTATGGCAAATCAGAGTGGCTCTGGGCGGATCCAATAGTTCTAAACTTCAACAGAGGACCCGGCTTCAAGGAAGTTAACGTTTGTCAATCGAGAGATCCCAGACCCTCTGTACAAATGAAATGTACGAGGGTCTGGTTAGGACTAGGCTAGTGTGTACCCATCTGTAGAGCTGATGGTAGAGCTGTGTTTACGGTCAGTGTTCAACAACAACAACAGATTCACTGACTCCTGCCCAGTAGATATTTACATTGAACTGCCAACAATGAGGCCTCATAAACAGAAGCAGGAAGTTCTGGAGAGCAGGCACTCATGTGACCTCAGGTATTCTTCCTGACTGACCAATTGGCATGGGTTTAACGATGGTGGACTGTTAATAGCCTCTGAGTGCGCGTAGAAGAAAAACAAACAAACAAATAAAACAAACAGTTGCGCAGATGACATCAGGCAATTAAGAGCCAGGACCAGATTGGCAACGCCCCCCCCTCCTCTCCCCTCCCCCGACACACACACATGCCCATGCACACCACACAACACACAAACACTCTGTCCCACACAGACACATGCATATGCACATACTCAACATACACAACCTCTGTCTCACACACACACACACTCACCACACAAACACTGTCTCTTCTACACACACACACAGTCACACACACATTGCACACACCACACACAAATGCCCCCCCCCAGCCTGATATGGCAGATGGAAGACATCATTATCTGTCTTGCTGCTGTGAGACTACTGCACGCACACAAAATGACAAACACACACTTCACAATAAACACACACACGTAATGATGCACACAAACACAAGTGCAATGCACAAACACGTACACACACACACACACAGATGTAACAGAGCACACACAAAAAACGCACAGACAGACACACACATATTCATAAACATGGCCATAAAGGCAGACAAACTCAAGCATGTGCAGTCATGCATGTAACCAAAATACCAATGTACACAATTTGACTGCATACACAAATCACATAGATACTCCAGTACACACTCACACACAACTCATGAGGGAGCCATCACACTGTCCCTGCTATCCTAGCTCATTGATTTTGTTTATAGTTTGTCTCGGGGCAAAGGGAGGTCTTTTTAAGCACACACACACACACAGTCACAGACACACAGGAAGCGTTCCAAATTGTTCGATTAAGTGGGTCATCCTTTCTTACAGTCTCTTGAAAAGAAAGAGCTTTTTTGTGCGTCTCTAGTTGAGGCAGACGCACAGGAGCAGACGCACACAGCCCTGCGTTCTGCCTCCACGTTTCAGGAGGGCTTTGGGAGTGTGATGGGCTGTTTGGTTCTGGGCAGGACGAAGCCTCCACCTTGCCTCCACCCTGCCTCCTCTATCCCTGCAGGAGGGAGAGTCAGCAGTAGAGCAGCAAAAGTGCAGCCTCTCCTATCCTCTCCCCTGCTCTCCCCTCCCCTCCCCTGCTCTCCCTCCTCTCCTCTCTCCTCTCCTCTCCTCTCCTATCTTCTCCTCTCCTCTCCTCTCCTCTCCTATCTTCTCCTCTCCTCTCCTCTCCTCCCTCTTCTCTCCCTTCCCCTCCCCTCCTCTCCTCTCCTCTCCTCTCCTCTCCTCTCCTCTCCTCTCCTCTCCTCCCTCCCCTCCCCTCCCCTCCCCTCCCCTCCCCTCCCCTCCCCTCCCCTCCCCTCCCCTCCCCTCCCCTCCCCTCCCCTCCCCTTCCCTCCTCTCTCTCCTCCCCCCTCCCCTCCTCTTCTCTCCCTTCCCCTCCCCTTGTCTCCTACTTCCTTCTCTGCTGCTCCCGCCCTCTCCTCTCATCTCCTCGCTTTTCCTCTCATCTCCCTTCCTCTCATCTCCCCTCCTCTCCTCTTCATTCCTCTGCTTCGTGTCTTTTAATGACTCATCTCACCTGGAGATAAAGAGACAGACAGATTGACACAGAGAGAAACACACAAAGAGAGATAGAAAGATACACAGAGAGATACACAAAGAAAGACAAACAGAGAGATAGTCAGACATGGAAGAGATATAGAAAATAGAGCAGAAAAGCACACTATCTCTCCAGTATGACTAGACAAAAGTCCCTTTCTAAATTTCAGTTTGTTGCGTGTTTCAGTTTGTGACAGATTTCTCAGTGAATTAAAACCCCATCAATTATGCTTTTTCATCTCTTCCTTTTCATCTCACTTTTTCCATTTCTTTGCGCAAATATTTTAGGATTTTTATCATGTCTAAGACTTTCAAAGGAAACCATTCCAAATGTTTTGGAGCATGGAGGGCTTCAGTCACAATCATGGCTCTGCAGACCACACACACCCAACCCTCGTCTCTTAACTCTAGCCTCCAGCCTCCAGCCCCCAGCCTCCAACCCCCAGCCTCCAGACCCTATCCTTCAGCCTCAAATCTAATCCCCCATCTATAATCTGCTCACCTTCAGACCAGACAGGCCCCCACAGCAAGACAGGGAGGGCTGAAATGTTGGGCAGTGAGCCCCACAGTAGGCAGCCATGGAGAGCTGTCTCTCCCAGGAGGAGAGGCCATGTGGGGGGAGAGTATCAGGGAGCCTGGGTCCCATCCTGCTGCCTGGAGGTCTGTGCGCCGTGCTCAGCAGAGGGGACACCCTGCTGTGTGTCTCTGTCTGGTCCTGGGCACTCAGGCAGGAGAGCATTCACAGGCCAGGGTGGGCGGTCAGAGTAGTGTGTGTGTGTGTGTGTGTGTGTGTGTGTGCATGAGCCTGTGGAAGTGTGCGTATGTGGGAGTGTGCGAGTGTGTGTGTGACTGTGTGTGTGAGAAGTGGACTCTGTCGCCCGCGGGGCCTCACACACTTTCCTAAATAAACAACTCCCGCGGACAGGATTACTATTGATCTGCAGAGCAGTCAGCTGGGTGTGGAGAGAAAGACCGGAGGGAGAGATCAGAGAGCAGCAGGAGACCACAGCAGAGAGACCAGAAAGAGGACCAGCAGAGAGAGAGGAAGAGAGAGAGAAAGAGAGAGCGAGGATGAGGAGTGGATGGTGTCTTTTGGGTGTTTGAACACCCTGGGAGCAGATGATGGATGATTTCAACATGGAGCCCACTGATCAATCTGAAGGTGTCAACTGGAATTATCAAAAGTTGACATCCAGACCTGGGAGAGAGAGAGAGAGGGAGGGAGAGAAAGTGAGGCAGAGGGGAGAGAGAGGGGAGAAAGGGAGAGAGGGAGAAAGAGAGAGCGAAAAGAAAGAGAGGCCAGAGAAGAAAGAAATTGAATAACAAATAGAGAGAGAAAGAGAGAGTGAGAGATGGAGAGAGAGGGAGAAAGGAGCATAAATCAGAGGAGGTTTGATTGACAGCTACCAAAATGTCTGTTTTCCTGTCAGACGTGATTGGTGGTCTGCCCCCTTTGGCTTAAGCTCATGGGAAGGCAGGAAGAGATGGCAAATACGGTGAAGGAAGGAGGGATCATGGAGGCTATCCCCTACATCTCCTTCTTCTCTAAAGTGTGTGTGTGAATGTTGTGTGTGTCTGTGAATTTGACTGTGAATTTGTTGTTTGTGAAGTTTGTGTGTGTGTACATGTGTGTATGTTTGAATGTGTGTTTGTGTGTGTGGAGGAGGAGGGGGAGGAGGAGGAGGAGGAAAAAAGGAGGTGGAGAAAGAGGAGGATGAAAAAAAGGAAGAGAAGGAGGTCTCCATAATCATGCTGGTTAAGCTTTAGAGATAAGATCACACAGCAGTGAACTTTAGAAGACGTCTAAAAGATCCAGTCACTTTGACTTCCAGCCCCCCAGGCACACTGTCACTGGGCTGCTAAGCAGACAAGCACAAGCGTGCGCACACGCACACACACGCAAACACAAGCACACCCACTCGCACACACATGCACACAAAAACACACGCACATGAACACACAAGAACATGCATCTGAGAACATCCTCTAATGTTTATTACAATAAATACAAATTAAAAATCCATGACAACAAATGTTTCTTTTTTGCATATACTCCAAAACAATATCCGAAACAAAATCAAATATTCACTTCACCTTCGACATGGACAACTCTTTACAACACCACTCGCTTGGTGCTTCCTGCGTTCTCTAGTTCTTCAGTTAGGATCTGATCGGCCCCCTCTAGGCAGCCCGTCACCCTGGCAACCTGCTGACGCTCCGAGGGAGGGAGGGGGGCGGGGGATGTGGGGGAAGGGGGTGAGGGAGGGGTGACTCTGCTCAGAGACAATGGCATTCTTTCACTGAACTTGACTAGCACTAGGACCGTGGCGGAGGACGGGACTCCTGTGGCGGGTGCAGGCAGGCAGGGCTAGAACACAGCGCTCTGCCTCAGAGAGAGAGGGAGAGAGAGGGAGAGAGAAAGAGAGAGAGAGGGAGGGAGTACAACGAAGAGAGAGAGAGACCAAAGGATTGCAGACGTCGGTGTGCTCGGTGCCAGAAACGCGGAGCTGGGGAGGAAATGGAGGGACTCGGACTGAACGGTGGGAATTAACAGAGGAGAGGAGGAGAGGAGGAGAGGAGAGAGAAGAGGAGAGAGGAGAGGAGTGGAGAGGAGAGGAACTCAAAGAAAGAAGAAGACAGGGGCTCGTCTAAAAGACAGAAGGATTTTAAGGTGACTTTATGGCTCTTTAAAAAGGGGTTGGGTGCTGTGTGTGTGTATTTGTCTGTGTATGTGTGGAGATCTATTAGAAGCCGGGGGAGTTGAGTGTTGACATGTGCTGCCTCTCTTCACTTCTAAGTAAGAGAGCGAGAGGGAGGGAGAGAGAGAGGGAGAGAGAGAGAGGAAGAGGGAGGGAGGGAGGGAGAGAGAGTTTTAAGGTTGTTTTCGGCAAGATTATAGTGAAAAGTATTGGCGTGTGGACTGTGCGTCCGTGTGTCTGTGTGTGTGTGTGTGTGTGTGGATACTGTGTGTGGACAGTGTGTGTGTGTGGACAGTCTCTGTGTGTGGATAGTGTGTGTATGGATAGTTGTGGACTGGAGTGCAGGGTTGTGAAGGTGTGCCCAGCTGAGGACCAGGAGGGGGGATCCTGTGTCTCTGAGCTGTGACTCAAGTTCAGCGCAGGAAAACAGCACTCCTTTTAAAAAGGCAGCTTCCATTTCCTAGCCTGGCCGCTGCTGCTGCGAGTGTGTGACAGAATGTGGTGTGTGTGTGTACACTTGTATGTTGGACTCAGCCTCATGCTTGTTGAGTGTTGGTACACAACGAGTTGATGGTATGGAACAAGAGCGTTGTATGTGTTTGTGTGTGTGTGCGAGTGTGTGTGTGTGTGTGTGTGAGAGCAGCAATGCATCAGTTTGCTCATGTAGAGATGTAGTCCGTGTGTGCTGAGTAGATCTGGTAGATTTGGTTAAGACGGTATAAGAGGCTAAGTGTGCGTGTATATGTGTGTTTGTGTGCTTGTGTACATGTGTGTGTGTGAGAGAGAGAGAGTAGGACAGAGTGCGTCGGGCGGCAAACAGGTTGAGAGGCAGATCTGATCAGACGCACAGCAACAGTGGAAAGAGCATGGCTGATCCTCACACGCTCTCACTCACAGAGACACACACACACATTCCTGCTTCAGTCCGTTAAACAGCTGGAAGAAATACAATTTTGTGTGTGTAAGTGCATGTATGTGTGTGTGTGTGTGTGGCAGTCCAGGACAACTTCCCCTGTCCATGCATCTCGTTGTGCACGTGTTGGGTGTTTATTTTTTAATCTGTGTACAGCAAATTGCAGTAGCGTGTGTGTGTGTGTGTACTGAATGTCTGCTGCTCTGTGGATGTGTATGTATGACCGTGGAATGTTCTGTCGTCAGACAGAGTGTGTGTGTGTGTGTGTGTGTGTTTTGTTCTGTCGTCAGACAGAGTGTGTGTGTGTGTGTGTGTTGTTCTGTCGTCAGACAGAGTGTGTGTGTGTGTGTGTGTTGTTCTGTCGTCAGACAGAGTGTGTGTGTGTGTTGTTCTGTCGTCAGATGGATTGTGTTTCTCTCTGTGTCCTTGGACTGCTAAATGATTGTCTGGGTTAGAAGAGGGAGAGAGGAAGTTACAGGGTCGGAGATGAAATGAGGGAAAAAGAAGAGGAGAAAGAGCAGGGGGAAGGAGCGAGAGAGAGAGAGAGAGAGAGAGAGACAACCCAAGAGACAGAGAGATGGAGAAGAGGAGAGTAAGAGAGAGAGGAGGGGAGATAGACATACAGAAAGAGAGAGAGAGAGAGAGAGAGAGAGAGAGAGAGAGAGAGAGAGAGAGAGAGAGAGAGAGAGAGGGAGGGAGGGAGGGAGATATGACCATCTTGAGGAGGGCTCAGAATGGAGTTCATTCATAATTCACCCCCCATGGCAGCTTTCATTCACACACACTGAGCCCCCATCACTGGGCTCACTGAAGGCCACCCTCATATCTCCCTGCTCTCCTCAGCGGACCCCCCTTCAGGGTCCCACACCTACTCCTCTCCGGAGATAACGCTCTGCTGTAGGGTGCTCTTTGGTGTTAATAATATCACTCCACCAGGGCAACCAGGACCTGTTCAACTGAGTGGGCCTCAGTCAGTCTCTCTCTTAATCCCTCCTCCCCCTCTTCCTCACTCTCGTTCCCTCCCAGTCAAAGTGTAAAGAGTCTTAACTCTAAGTGGGCTGTAATAGTTGAAAGACAGTCTTTGTGTCCCTCAGGTTATAATTGTCATTGACTCTTCAGTAGCTGCCCTGCTGTGCTGGGAGACAGTCATTGTCCACAGCGCTCTCGGCTCAATTAGCTCACGCTGGTTAGCGCTGCTGCGCTGGCACGCACGCACACACACACACACACACTTTTCCTCTCTCTTTTTGTCTTTCTTTCTACAGTGTTTCTCTGGCCTTATAAAGAAGGCAGCACGGTTAAAAATAGACCAGATGAATGAAGAAGTGTTTTGTATTTTGAGCAGCTGATGTCATGGTTGGTGGGAGATGCTGCATACAGATCTGTGGGCTGGAGGTAAAGCTCACACTGTAAAAAAGGTGAGCAGGGTTTTGAGCTAGAGGAGGATGTGTGTGTGTGTGTGTGTGTGTGTAAGAGTAGGCTGTGTGTGACAGGAAAGTCAGTGTTCTGTTTCGTGAAGGGTCTGCTCTGTGTTTTCTATCTGATGAGCTGATTACGTTCCGTCTGCGATGAGTCTCTCTGTGTGTTTGTGTGTGAACCCACCATGCATTTGTGTTATTATTTGCTTGTGTGTATGTGTGATAAGGTTTGTATGCAAGTGTGTATGCAAGTGTGAGACGGTATTGAGGTGGGCTTTTGAGGAGGTAGTAGTGTGTGTGTGTGTGTGTGTCTGTGTGTGAAGTTATTAGTGTGCATGTTTTGCATGTGTATGTATACACTACAAGTGTGTTTACGTCTGTGTGTGTATGAACTGTATGTGTGTGTGTATTTGTGCAGTCGATGCATGCTGTGACGCTGCTCTGGTTGCTAAGGGAAGCAAGGACGTGGGTGGAAGGATTTCCTGTCGACAGGAAACTTTGTTTATGCACAGAGGGCTGAGGGAAGCATGTGTTCACTGTGTGTGTGCGTGTGTGTGTGTGTAACACACGGGTTAGGGCTAAGCCTTGTTGTTGTGTGTTGGGTTTTATGTTTTATAACATTTATCTATCTATATATCTACCTGTCTGCCTGTCTGTCTGCCTGTCTGTCTGCCTGCCTGTCTGCCTGTCTGTCTGTCTGTCTGTTTGTCTGTCTGTCCACCTCTGTGTGTCTCTATCAGTGTGTGCTCAGTGCGTGTTTGTGTGTATCTGTGTTTGTGTATCTGTGTGTGTGTGTCTGTCTGTGTTTGCATGAGTGTGTGTTTACTGCCTGATGACATCATGCACATGTGAAGGCCGTCTGCCTTCAGCAGGGACGGTGGCCCTGCATTACGTAACCCACATTGACTGAGTGAGGTGACGTCATCTCCCCCTCTCTCCTTCTCTCTTCCTCTCCCCCTCTCTATACCTCCCTCTCTCTCCCTCGCTGCCCCTCCCCTCACCCACTCTCTATCCCCTTTTCCCTCCCCCCCTCCCTTTTCCCCCTCTCTCTGGCCAGCTACAGTGATGTCACAGTTGGAAGCAACCACTCACAGTCACGCAAGCCTTTTGGAGATTGCGTTTACATTCAAAAACAAACCCCGGGTTCCGTCAGACGTGGTTAAGGTCTTGACATCCTCTCCCTGCAGTTCTCCTGCACGGCCTCTTATCATTAGTGAGGCATCAAGCCTGTCTGAGAAACAAATGGATTTCAGTGCTGAGGACGACCAGCTAATGGACTCTTTATTGTGTTCTGCTGTTGTTTGGGAGAAGATTAGACTTCTGACTGTGTTCTCTAGACGTGCAATCGCCCTGTCGTATACGGAGATCGAGGGAGAGGTGGGCTTTGAAATGTTGAGACTGGTGACTTGGGAACTGTGAGGCCTTTTTAGTTTTGAGGGGGTTTATTTCTTCATCGGCGACGCTGACCGACTGAACTTTTTAATGCTCATCTGAGAAAATTTGAGAAGGGTAAATAACAAGGAAGTCCAAAAAAACAAAAGGGATAAAATGATTCATCCAATCAGCATCTGGTGTGCATGTCTGCCAACCAATCATGGCCGTGTCCAGATTTAGCTCCAAACGAACGCCAAACGGCAAATTTCTATTTGCTCCTGTCTCTGAGTGTGTGTCTCTCTGATTCCATAGCTGTTTATTCCACTCCTCTTCTCCTCCAACCCACCCCTTTTTTCCACTCCTCCTCTTCTCCTCTCCTCTTCTCTTCCACTTCCTCCTCCACTCCTCTCTTCCTCTTCTCTCCTCCTCCTCTCCAGACAGGAAGTCTTGTCTCTGATTGGCTGGGACTCTCAGTCTCTCCAGCTGGTTAGGCCCCCAGGCTCCTACAGCCAGCTCAGAGAAACTCAGAGCAACTTGACCCTGCATGTGCCAAACTGCTCCCTTCTTCCTTCCTTCCTTCCTTCCTTCCTTCCTTCCTTCCTTCCTTCCTTCCTTCCTTCCTTCCTTCCTTCCTTCCTTCCTTCCTTCCTTCCTTCCTTCCTTCCTTCCTTCCTTCCTTCCCTCCCTCCCTCCCTCCCTTCCTCTCATCCACTCACCCTCTCGCCCACCCTCCCATCCTCCCACCCACAAAAAACACACACTACATACATCTCCTTGGGGGAGAATATACTGATTATCTGATCAGTTGTAAATTGACCTATCAGCCCCAGACACACAGCAGACCACTGCTTAAATTCACATACCACAAACCTCAGCCCAGCTTGTTCTACCAGCAATGATCTGGTCTCAGAAAAGATGCTGAGGTAGTCTGAGGTGATGGTGTAGAAGAGGTGTAGAGTCCAGACTGCATCGGACTGCTGCTCACAGTCTGCCCCTCACAACAGCCTTTCCATCAACTGAACCCACTTACCACCTTTCTCTGTTTTTACCACATTCTGTTTCCTTGCCTCTCTACCCCCTCCCTCCGTCTTCTGCTTCATCACTCCCTCCATCCCTCAGTTATCCTCCCCTCCTCCCCTCTTCCCTTCTCCCTCCCCCTATCTGCCACACCCCCTGTTCCTCTTTACTCTCCAACCCTCCCATTCCTCTTGACCCCCCCTCCTACCCCTCCCTCCCTTCCCTCCTACCCCTCCCTCCCCTCCCCTCCCCTCCCCTCCCCTCCCCTCCCTCCCCTCCCTCCCTCCCTCCCTCCCTCCCTCCCTCCCTCCCTCCCTCCCTCCCTCCCTCCCTCCCTCCCTCCCTCCCTCC